>NC_080110.1:31384588-32064588 GCF_950005125.1 Chionomys nivalis | reverse complement strand
AATGCTCTGAATCACACACTCGCTGTGAAGCAATTTCTATAAGCATACAACACGATCCCATTATTCCTTTCCCATTTACTTCCTTGTGTGGTAAGAGCATCTAATATATATTGCAGTACAGCATTTTTTTTTTTTTTGGTTCCTGTCCTGGAACTAGCTCTTGTAGACCAGGCTGGCCTCGAACTCACAGAGATCCGCCTGCCTCTGCCTCCCGAGTGCTGGGATTAAAGGCGTGCGCCACCACGGCCCGGCTTGCAGTACAGCATTTTAAACTACTATCTGTATGCTGTATTCTCAGTCTTAATATTAATCCACCCAGCATAACTGTAAATATGGACTCATTGTCTTGTGTTCCAAACTCCTCTTCCCAACTTCAGTCTCTGATGACCAATATTGCATTATTCATTTCCACTCCTAAAACAGTTAAAAACATAGAATATGTAACGATTTTCAACCAATTAGTAGCAATAGCGGTAACAATTTTATTTCATGCTGTATTGGACAGCTCTAGTGCATCCTAAACTGAAACATGGACATGATTCACACTAAACAAGTATTCCACTGAAACACAGCTTTAGCCACAGATAACTATCTTCCTATTTTGAATTCAACGCAAGAGCTCACATTGCATCTAGATGTCATGTCATATATCTTTCCAGATACATTGAAAATTTTGGATCAAAGGGTAGGCTAATATTTCATGCTTTAATAAAACAAAAGGCAGCTTCTGAAGTGCTACATTCATTACCCAAGTTTCAGTTCCTCTACATTTTAAAAAATATTTTAAAATTTCATGTATGAGTACTGTATTTAAATCATTTCTCCATCCTATGGTACCTTACTCTTAATTATTATTGTAACACATACATACACACACACACGTGTCCACATGCACACACGTGTGTGTGCACTTAACTACAGCTATCCAAATTCATTTAGTATTGCTTATATGTATTTAAAGCTGATTTAATAACCTATCAGAGGACTTGCCCCTAGGGGGAACTGATTCTTCTCTCAGCAGCCAGTATTGCCTTCAGTTCTTTACCTACACTGGCTATTAATTGGTGTTTTTCTTTACCTACACTGGCTATTAATTTTCTTTACCTAATTGGTTTTTTTCTTTAGCTACACTGGTTATTAATTTCCTAGGTCTTATTTAGGCTACATATTGCTGAGATTTCCTGAGCATACACAAAAGACACTTTCTTTCAGTAAACCTAATACTTTGGCTTATACTATATTCCTGCTTCTGCTTCTTCTCTTCTTTGATGTTTCCTTAGTCTTAGGTGTAGGGTTGTGTTGTAGATATATCAGATAGGGCTGGGCATCCCACATTTGATTGTTCACCATGCTCTGAAAAAGTTATGGCTTTCTGTGATGCTCTCTGTATGCTACAAAACGAAGCTTGTTTGATGGAGAGGAACTACACTTATCTGTGGCTCTAAGGTAGCTATTTAGGATGCAGTTAGAAGTGTCACTGTTTTGTGAAGGTGCCTGTAGTAGGTTCTTCTCTAGGGGTCGTGGCCTCACTGGCCACCTGTAATAGGATAGGTTTACAGTACCTGGCATGACTTTATTTCTATATATTTAGACGTAAGCACAACAGTCAGCTTTTGTTTACCCCCAAGATATAAATACAACTAGTATACTTTTTTGGGGATATCTTGCCATTGTATTTATTCATAGATGTAAGAGCTAAGTAGGATTATTGATTCATTTCTACCCACCCCCACTCGTTGGCAGCTTGCACAGTTCCTTCCAACACTCTGAAACCTGGTACTCACGAGGAAGATTCCAGTTCAGTTTCAACTTGTTTCCTCTACGTCCTGTATATTCAGTGTGTGGTGTCTTCAGCAATAATTTCTGTCTCTGAGAGGCAGCCAAAGGCAATGCCCATAGCATGTATAGTTTTGTAATCTTTTGAATCTCCCTGCCCAACAACTTGTAAGGGAGTTTTCTATGTTTGGCACTGGGGTTTTTGTTAGAGCCCATCCAAATTCTTTAAAGGACTTGATTGGTCAACTTTATTAATTCGAGTTACTCTACAATGTGTTAAAAGAGTTCTCATAGCCGGGCGGTGGTGGCACACACCTTTAATCCTATCACTCGGGAGGCAGAGGCAGGCAGATCTCTGTGAGTTCGAGGCCAGCCTGGTCTAGAAAAGCTAGTTCCAGGACAGGAACCAAAAGCTATGGAAAAACCCTGTCTTGAAAATTCAAAAAAAAAAAAAAAAGAGTTCTCATTATCTCATTACCATTCACTTTTACTTCAAACATGATCAACAAGATCAAACATTTTTCCTGTGCTTATTTGCCATACACATTTCTCACTTGATGACATAGCAGTTCTCTTTAATTTCCTACTTCTCACTGTTGGGAGATGTTAATATGCATTCCTATAAATGCCAAAAATAGTGGAAAAGGGTGAAAGATCAGACTTCAAGGTAACAACTACTTAACTACAAATAACTCTGATTTAATATTTTTTTTTTTTTTTTTTTTTTTTTTGGTTTTTCGAGACAGGGTTTCTCTGTGGTTTTGGAGCCTGTCCTGGAACTAGCTCTGTAGACCAGGCTGGTCTCGAACTCACAGAGATCCGCCTGCCTCTGCCTCCCAAGTGCTGGGATTAAAGGCGTGCGCCACCACCGCCCGGCCTCTGATTTAATATTATAAATACTAAACACTCAGACTTTCCCAGTGTTAGTGACTTGTCTGAAGTCAGGGAATATTGTGGGTTAAGGAAACAAGAACACAGATTTGGATAGTCTAGTTAGAGTTGATGAGACAGAGTACTGAAAAACAAGGAGACATACTGAGACAAATATCTGAGGGTGTCTCTAGAAAGCTGAGCACACTGTTAATAAGTCCATACGTTTATGAACACTAACTGTGGAAGGAAATGTGTCTTCTTTGAATTACAGAACAGTTCCTAGCATTTACACTGCCAATCCAATGGAAATATGATATGATGAATATAAAGTTCTCCAGAGCATTATTTACATTTTTACAGTTTTGAGTTTTCTTTGACATTTGGTTTTGTTTCCTTTATTTGCACATACATACCTTATTCGTGCATTGTTTCAGTTGATTATTTAATAGATGAATCCTGCTACTATAATCATAGTATATTTTCACTTAAAATTAATTGAAAATTGTTTTACTTTCCTTTAATATGTTAGTTTTCAAAAGTCTGTAAGTTCTCATCCCTGTCGTGACATCATCATACATTTCAATTTTACCAATGTCTGTAACATTTTCCTTGTGATTTTGCTCAGAAGCACTGTTACTGAGAGCTGATTAAATATGTAGGAAGTGGAATTCCATGCTCTTTTCTTGATTCACAGGGGTCTTCATGTCTTCGGGTGAATCCCAGACTCCACCCAAGGCAGAGCAGTTGTAATCTCATGGAGAACTGCCTATGACGACTCTTCCCACAATCTCTGCTTTCTGTGCTTCAGTTTTTGTTTTGTGCAACTACCTAAGTAAATGCTGAAGAAACTGTGGCTGAGACCCAAAGATATTCAGATTTCACCAACTGCAACAAAGTCCACTGACCTACATTGTTTATATTAGCTGTGTTTTATGGAGAAATTTTGGTCAGCATGGAGATATGCTAGGAAAAAACTTGTGAATTGGGCTATACGTGGACACCCTGCCTCAAACCAAAACAAAATTTAAAAAAAATCGAACAACAAAGAAGATAATGAAACAAACAGCAGCCGCAGCAAGGAAATAATTAATTTATTTATAGGTAACAAGTTCTTATTGTCAAGGAAAAGAGGGACAAGAGTCCTGATGAGCCACAAATACACATGGAAAGTATGAACTAAAACATGGCATTCTGCACACAGACTCTTGTCTCAGGCAAAGCCATATGTTAGAGTTGAAATGGGAAAGAGCAAATGCTGTACCCTGGAAGTGTTGGCAAGAGGGGGAAGCACAGCAGATAAGAAAACAAATGGTTAAAAACAATAGTGTAAGATCTTGATGATTTAAATTATTAGCTATACCTCAGGATTCCTCAGGGGCCTTATCTGTGAATGGCATAGTTTCTCCAATGTGCAAGAACATCAGAATGCTATTTTCCCAAAATTTTCATAATGATTCTGGATTCTTGTGAACAAATATTTGCCAGATTTACATATTGTTTGAATTCTGAGGATGTGTTTTAAAAACATATTTGTCCACTAAATAAGAACATTCCTTTCAGGTATTTTCAATCCTATTGGGATATAAATATTTAACATTACTTACCAGTTTGGCAGATTCAATTGGAACTCAAAAGCAAAGAACTTTTGAATAGAAATATTTTGAATAGAAATATAGCCTTCAGAATAAAATATAAACCTGTGAAAATTTCACATAAATGAAATAAAAGTGAAGCATTTATTTAAATATAGTAAAAATTTAAAATATCTAACAAATGCTACTATTTGAAAATAAGATATGTGAATTAGGTAAAAAAAAAACTTTATTTCTGAGATTTTTAGAGTAAGTACATAAACACTTTCAATGAGTTTTAAGTATATGTCCATTGTTGAACTTTGATATTTTTAATACTTGTTGTATATGTATCGCTGTTTTGCTTACATGTATATGTTTAAATTAAATGCATGCCTGATACCTCTGAAGGTCAGAAAAGGATGTCAGATCCCCTGGAATTGAAATTACATGTGGTTGTGAGTCACAATGTGGGTGCTAAGAACCAAATCCAAGTCCTCTGCAAGACCAACAAGTGTTCTAACCCTTTTAGCCATCTTTTGCCAGCCCCTAAACTGTGTCTAAACATTCTAGCTCATGAAGTCTTCAGTTAAGCTCATGAAGTTCACAGCATAGAAATGCAATGGGTAACTGATTGATCCATTGAAATGAAAGCAGCATTTCTTTATACATATACATATGAAAATAAGAATTCATATGAAAATTTGAAAATTCATTTTAAAAGCATGGAAGTATAATTTAAAGGGAAAAAAACATTATCTTGCACAACCTGAAGGTAAACTGGAACATTAAATCATAGTTAAACTGTTCAGAGATAAACATAAAATTAAATTAAATTTAATTAATAAATGTTCAAATTTCATAATTATATGGAAATATAATCATGATTGAGATAAAGATATGGATTATTGGAGAATTTCAAATATTTTTACCTAGCAAGTATCATTTAAGTGAAGATCTACCTTTCTGCCTACAAAGTTTAATAGAGCAACTGGGCAGAGCTGGTGATCCTCAGTGGATGGCGTTTCTTCCCACAGCAAATGCATTTACTTAGATATTTTCTTTAAACTGGAATGAATTGTTCAAAATCATGAACTATAATTAGAATAGTCAACTGGTCTAAGTGATGAATACAAGATATGTATGTTATATTTCTGTATACATACACACATATGTATATATGAATAAAACTAAAATATTACATAGGTAAAATATATAGGAATAAGTCAAATGCACAAGGGTTCAGAGTAAGGTAGAGGAAATAATTGACAGCTACCACTCCGAGCCAGTAGTGATCTTTGGTAGACTGTTTGTGTTAGTGTTAAATGGACATTTGCTAAACTATTTGCTCAAAATATACTATACCATATCATCTTCTGTTTCTTAATTTATAATATATCTAAATGTATCACTTACAATAGCATGTAGCATGTTAATATTGTTTCCTATATAAGAAGATAGATGCTAATGTCATTACTATGTAATCTTGCCTTCATGGTGATGACATGGTTAACATATGAGGAAATCAAACATTTATTAGATGTGAAGTTTAATTTTATTTATTTACTTATTTATGTAGTATCTTGAGAAAATTCACAAAATAAATATGCATATATAATGCATAATGAGAATGTATTATGTATGTATTAATATGGCACTTTAAAATTACAAAATAATTTAACATATTCTCACAACTCTGAAAAGGACATAAAGGTATTTTATTTTGTCAGCATTCTATGTCTTCACAAGTTGGAAAAGTTAAAAGTGGACTCTAACTAATGCTCATAAAACTGAATTTTTACAAATCATGTAAAATAATGAGCAGTGCTTAAAAATGCTTAAGGTTTGATTACTGAATAAATAATTCCAGCAGAGAGCATTGGAACCAGACAGCTGTCACTCCGACCTTTAAGGGGAACTGGAAATACCATGTGTGGACCACATAACTTGCCCAATACAGGCTCAAGCACTCAACAAAACCAAACAGGGACAAACAGTGACAGTCTGCCAAGCCAGCTGCTCCCAAGCGTTGTTATTGCTCTTCTTCCCGGAAAGAATCATGTCCTGGTATTATTCTCAGTAGAGATAAATGTCAGTATGTCAATTCCTGGCATGATTAAGGATTTTCACAATCCTTTGTCTACCACACACTAATCAACTACTGTAAGCATCTCTCAGACATTGCTGGTATTGCTATGATATAATTGTTCTCTGAATTTAGAAAAACAATTTCATTTTGATACTAAGAAATCACGGGGAAAAAAAGAAGGCAAAAATGTTAGAAATATTCTAAACATTCCCACCAAAGTCATTCCTTCACTATTTCAAAACTGAAGTGTTTAAATGCAAACATCATAAGGACAGACTGGCTACAGTCAATACCAGTAAATCTCTAGGAAGTGTTACAAGCCACTCTCAAGCTTCCCTTTTTACTTTTGAAAGAATAAAAATAAAAATGACAAGCCTGATGATTTGACTACTGATCAAAAATCTAGGAGGTGACAAATGAGGTTCTAGAGCAATCAGCTTTGAAAAATACCTTTATTGGGTGTTGATGGAAGAAAATGAGCTTGAAGAGAAAGAAATGAAAGGTAAATTAAGAAACAGTAACAATCAAGAATGGCGCTAAGATGCGAGAGAATGAGGGAAGGTAGATTGAGACCAGAACCAAGCTGTGAGAAGGCTGTGTTAACCTGCAGGTACTGAGAGCTAAATTAATACAATAAACTTTTCGTATTTCCTGAAGTTAAACTGAGAATAAAACATGCCAGCTATACAGAGAACACACAACATAGATTTATTAAAATGGAATGAAATACATGAGCCAATGACCTTCTGAGGCCTGATTGTACCTCAGAGGCTTTTAGGTGCCAATCACGCTTCATTCCCTCCAAGTCCTTCATAATTGGGATAAGGGATGCTTGTTTTCTATTTGTTGATGTAGAAATACAGTTGCCACCTCAACATTTATTTTGGAGCCAAATATGAGCAGCCACTTCTCAGGAGCACAGAGTCAGTTCACCCCAAACACCATGTTATAATGTGATCAGAGTTTCATAATGTTTTATAAAACAGAACAAGTAATGTCAGGAATGAAGACTTTTTAAGAGTATATGGATGTAGGTTGTCAGGTTACAGCAAAGCAGGGGCATCTCTGTAATCGACCTCGGATGCTATTTGATGACATTCTTAGCCTTCAGGTTATGTGGTTTGAATAGGTATACCTCCCCCCCCACCTTCAACTCATGTGTTTGACTCATGCGTTTGACTGCTTGGTCCATAGGTTATAGCACTATTAAGAGGTATGGAGGAAGTGTGTCTCTGTGGAGGCAGGCTTTGAGGTCTCACATATGCTCAAGCCATGCCCAGCTACATTGCTCTCTTTTTGCTGCCTGCGGATCCAGATGTAGAACTCCTTTCCTCCGGCATCCTGTCTGCCTGTATGCTGTCATGCTTTCCACCATGATGATAATGGACTAAACTTCTGAAACTGTAAGCCAGACACAATTAAATGTTTACCTTTAGAAGAGTTGCCATAGTCATGGTGTCTCTTCACAGTAATAGAAACCCTCACTAAGACAGGTTAATAGAAGATAGAAGCCTTTTAATATATTCCAAAAGGTGGCTATTATAAAACACTATTAAGAATGCTAATAATAGGCCAAGACAATTTGCTGGTCCTGTGATGTTCCTTTGCTCGACAATCACAGTAATTGTAATCAGCCAATTACTTTAGAAGAATACTTCAAAGAAAACTACTTCTATTTTTTATGTGGAGGATATTCAGTTCATATGCCGTAACCCTTTAAAACTAGCTGTAGGGATGTACTCACTCATAATCGGTTTCTAGCCATAAAATAAAAGACATTAAGCATATAATGTGTGATCCTATAGAAGCTAAATAAGAAAGTGAACCCAAAGAAAATCATATAGTCATCCGCATGGAGAGGGGGAAGTAGACAAGATTCCAGGGCAAAAACTGGGAACTTGCGGGTGAGGTGGCATGGGGCAAAGGGGAAATGGGATGAGAAATATGAGAAGGGGAGGATGGGAGGAGCTCGGAGGATTGGGATGGTTGGGATATAGGAAGGATGGATACGGGAGCAGCGAAGTATATATCCTATCTAAGGGAGCCATCTTAGGGTTGGCAAGAGACTTGACTCTTGAGGGGTTCGCAGGTGTCCAGGAATATGTCCCCAGCTGGTACCTTGGGCAACTAAGGAGAGGGAACCTGAAATGACCCTATCCTATACTGATGAATATCTTGCATATCACCTTAGAACCTTCATCTGGCGATGGATCGAGGTAGAGTCTCAATTTGGAGCAACGGTCTGAGCTCTTAAGGTCCAAATGAGGAGCAGAAGGAGGGAGAACATGAGCAAAAAATCAGGACCACGAGGGATGCACCCACCCACTGTGACAGTGGAACTGATTTATTGGGAGCCCACCAAGGCCAGCTGGTCTGGGACTGAATAAGCATGGGTTGATTCCGGACTCTCTGAGCATGGCGGTCAATGAAGACTGATGAGAAGCCAAGGACAATGGCACTAGGTTTCGATCCTAATACATGAACTGGCTTTGTGGGAGCTTAGCCTGTTTGGACGCTCACCTTTCTGGACGTAGATAGAAGGACCTTGGTCTTCCCGCAGGGCAGGGAATTTGGACTGCTCTTCAGTATCGAGAGGGAGGGGGAATGGAGTGGGGGGAGGAGAAGAGGAGTGGGGATAGGGGGAGGGAAGTGGGGGGAGGGCAATATTTGGGAGGAGGGGAGGGAAATGGGAAATGGGGAGCAGGTGGAAATTTTAATTAAAAAAGAATAAAAATAAACAAATAAGTAAAAAAAAAAAAAAAAAAAAAAAAAACTAGCTGTAGTCCTGTAGCTAAATTCTCATAGAGGTATATAAAGGAATATAAAGAGAAACTTCTTTGGTATCAGAGATACCTTGCAATGAGGATTTCAATCTAGTGGCCTCAGAGGTCAGTGTAGGGACAGAGCTACATTCAACAGTACCTTATAGGATACACAGATTATAATTTTTTTCACTTTAAAAGTTTTTTTGAGATTGGAAACACATTATTTCTATTTTTCTTTAGCTCTGTCTGAACCCTTCCATGTAATCCTTCTGCCTCTTTTCATTAATTGTTATTGTATGCATATATGCAAATATGTCTATATACCTATGTATAGCCTACTCAGTCTGTGTAATGTTAATTGCATGTATGTTTTCAGGGATAAATACTTAGCATTTGAGAACCAATTGGTGATATTTTCCCTGGGGAAAACCAGTTCTCCCATTCTCAGCATTGCTTAGTCTTAGTCACCACATTTTGGTTAATGTCTGGTGGACTTTTCCATGTCTATTCTGGCATTTGTATTGTTGCAGTCCTTGTCCAGCTCATGTTGAGGCAATTATGTTGGTGAGACTTTATGGATATAGTTTTTATGTTATTAAGAGATACGGGCTCCCTGAAAACTCCAAGATATTCTTTCGGGCTCTTATACTCTTTTTGCCTACTCTGTTGCAACTCTTACTTACGGGGGTGTTTTGAAGGTATATCTATTGGGACTGGGCTCCAAAGCTCTGCATTTTGATTGGTTGAGGTCTTTGTAGTCATATCCTCCCTTTGAAAAGAGAAATTTCCTCAATGAGGAATGCAAGCTACATGTATCTGTGGATATAAGAACAAATGTTTAGGTTGCTGTCAGAGGTTGTGCTGGTTTAGTAAAGTAGTAGTTATAAACAACATATCTCTAACGGGACTTAATACCTACTGAGCAAGAGAGTTGCCATACCTGGTGCTGGTACCTAGGCTGTTGCTCTGTACTAGTGAAGTCATGGATATGAGAAAATTCATTTTATTTTCTTCTGTCTCTAAGATTTTTTTTTAAAATAACTTTCCTCTCTGATTTCTTGGTTGACCTGTTTATTCAAAAAAAATGCCTTTTTTAGGTTTCTAGTATTTTCATGGTTTCTTTAGTTTTCAGTATTTTCTCTAAATAGTCTTATCGCATTACAATCTGATAAGACACAAGGAACCATATCAAGTATTATTTTTTGCCGAGACTTGGCTAGTCTCCACCTTTGGTTTAGAGATTGGGTTTCTCACTGAGCCTAAATCTTACAGATTAAGCTAGACTGGTTTGCTAGCAAGCCCCTGTGAGCCTTCGATCTCCACCTTCCCAGAGTAGGGCTACAGACATGTGCCACTATGCCTGGCTTTGATGACATGACACTGTAGATCAAACTTAGATGCCCATACTTCATGTCAAATACTACTCTCCCTACTGTTGTAATATTTCATTTCTCCATGAAGAAACTGACTTCTAGAAAGTTCTGTGCTATTAAGGTTTTATGATATAATCTTAAATCAAAATGATTTGACATTTGAATGGCTTATGACAAAATGGAATACTATGTTTGTATTATGGAAGGTGAAGTTCTCTGAATAATTTTTTTTTCTGGAATCCAAATGAAGAAATTTCTCCAATCTTGGACATGCCATTTTCTTGGAAGAATAGATAAATTTAAGAAGCTGATAATTTTTATTAATAGATAGATGGATAGATGATAGATAGATAGATAGATGACATAGAGATGATAAATAAATGACAAATTAGACAGATACATAAATACACAGGTACATAGACAGATGATCAATAAATGAAGATATGGCTAGATAAATTGGGCAGACAGATAATATATGATGCAGAGACAAATACATTATGTACAAAATCATTATTTACTGAGTATACACTCAAGATCAGCTTCAACATCTTGTTATTTTGTGAATACTTAGTGTTGGGCTTCAGTTTAATTTCTTGACAGTTGTGAGCATCTATGTCAGGTTCTCCTCTAGGGTCGTTCTCATTCAACATAGATTCTATAGGACACCTGAATAAAGAGTATAGTGCACATGTCTAACAGCCTGTGCACTGTTCTCATCATCACAGTAAAATGTCAGGGCATAATAAAATAGACTGGAATATGTTTATCCTGTTGCATTCTATACACGTAATACAATCTGGCCCCATAACATTTATTGAATAATGAACAACTATGTTCTTTGGCCCAATATTCTTCCATTATTTTATAATCATTAATAAATGTGTTATGCCCTTTATAAATGTATTGCCTTTATGTTTCATATTTGCTTTATAAAATTATTTATATTATTCTTTTTCTAATCATGTCTAAGATTTACATTTCTACACTTATATCTTTTTGTCTCCCTATATATGTATATATGAGAGAGATACCATAATCTTTGTCTCTTTAATATTTTATTATTTAAAAATTTAACCACAAATCTAAGCAATTTCTTATGATAAACTTCCATTTTAAATTTAAAAAAATATATTCATTGTTTCAAATGAAGTCTAGTTACATGTCTCTTCATGAGAGTTTGTGCTCTGAGTGCAGGTGCTCAAGGAGGCTTAGGTGTGTCAGATCCCTGGGTCTGGAGTTACAAATAGTTGAAGGACACCTGATGTGCATCTTCTGCACGAACAGAAAGTAATCTTAGGCACTTAATGATCTCTCCAGTGCCCCCAAAGCCCTCATTTAAACAAACAAACAACGGAAAACAGTGTTCTAAATGATGCTTTGCTTGAATGTATTTTCATGTGTGTTTTAATTGATGTTAATTGATATTGTTAGGCTAAATTTTGGTAATTGTAAATATTATATGAAAGTTTATTTATTTCTCAATTACACCGTGTGTGTGTGCATGCATGTGTATGTGTGTGTGTTCAGGCACATGTGCATGGACACACAGAAGCCATGTTGGAAGTCAGAATGCAGCTTTCAGGAATCACTCATCTTGCACTATGTGGAACCCAGATTGAGAACTCAGGTCCTCAGGCTTGACAGACAACCACTTGACCCTCTGATATGTATGTTTAACCCAGCTCATACATATAATCCCAAACCTCTGGAAGCTAAAGCAGCAGGGCCTTGGAAAATTCAAAAGCACTCTGAATTATATAATGAATTTAGAGCCGTCCTGGAAGATACTGTGAAAAAAAATTAGTTTTATAATAAAAAGGAAGAAAAAATTACAGATGGTGCTTGAGAAATGGCTCAGTGGGCAAAGCTCATCTGCTTCCCATGTGAGCCTCAGTCAGGGTCTGAGCATGATCCACACAGACCACATTAAGATAATAGGACAGAACAGACCCAGGAAATTTTATTCTGGCCTCCACATTTATGATTTGGAATATGTGCACCCACCCCAAATGAATAATAATCATAATAAAAAGAAAAACTTTATTTACTTAATCAAAATGTTAACTAAATAAAAAGAATAATAAAAATTTTATAATGTGCTATACTCTGGCCTGGTCTATAAGCATAAGATGATTACTTGTATATTGATCTTCTGGAGAGTTTTCCTCTTTCAAAATTAGACAAAAGAAAGTTTTCAGAATTTCACTCTGAAGCAGACTTCTTTCAGAATACTTTTAGTATAATGACTTTATTAACTGGAGAGAACTGTGTACAAATAATTTAAGGTTTCTGTTCAACAACAAAAAAAAAAGAAAATAATGTGGGACAACATATTAAATGAATTTGAGGTACCCAATATTATTATATGCTGGATTTCATGGTATTTTGCATCATTTATAATTTATATATTTTGAATAAAATGTTTGAATATTGGGGGAAAAAGTCATTATTCTAAAAAATAAAAGCAAAACTACAAAGCAAAAATTTTTATCACTTAGCTATAATAATTAAAATGTATTTGTTTTAGTAGAATGTCTATGTTTTGACGTTTTTGTTTCTCATAATTAATATTGTGGTCATGCAAGGGGTTATTTATACTCATAAAGTCAATATGGACTATAAAAAATAAGTAATCATCCTGAATTTTAAAATTAAAAGGATTACAACATCACATTTGGACTTTCTAAGGATTTCAGTTTACAGTATAAAATTGTAAGTAGGGATCATTGAATTAGCTCAATCACTAGAGTGCTTGCCATACAAGCAACACAACTTAAGTTGTATTGTCAGAACTTATGTGTGCAACCCGTGCCATCTGTAATAACACCACGGGAAAGCAAAGACACTGGGTCCCTGGGGCTTACTGACGGCCTGTTGAGCTAACTGGCAAACTTTTGTTTCAAACACTCTGCTGCAATTAGGTAACTAAATAAATAAGTGGAGAAAGTTTTGATGTAGACATGTGATGTTGATCTCTCAGTCCTCTGCATCCAGGTGCAACACTGACATGTGTACCTACACACAGGATAGTAGACACACATGAAAACATACACACACATATAACAAAATAATAGAAATTTCTAAATATCAAAACTGATATTGCTTTTTATCCTTATTTAGAAATTTGCAAAGAAGATTAAGATCTACAAAGGGTCAAAAGAACCTACTTTGCCTGTTTTCAGTAGATATTGCTCGTGTGCACACTAGCAGGCTGATTTATTGACAGTAATTTGATACTAAACATCATAAAGACTTTACTAGTCAAGAAATTTAGATACAAAAGTAATACATATAATATGTATTTTTTCTGTAAAAAATGGGAAATAGTAAAATTGTCAGTAGACAATGCCAAGAATTTTAAGCAATTTTCATCAATAATAAAAAAATAATAAATCCTAAAAAAACAATTTACAACATGTATCAGGAATTAGAAATTGCACTCCCCATCCTTATTAATCTGACTTGCTAGTGAAATCACATCAGTGCTATTTTTTAAGAAAAGAAGTCAGGTTGGTTTTAAAAACTTCTCTTTGGGAATAACTTTCTAAATCTGGTCCCTGTTGTAATAGGAGCGACAGCGGGGCTGCGTCCCCGGCACCCGGCCGCCCGCATGGCTTAGCTTATGCCCCGAAATAATTACACGGAAACTGTATTCTTTTAATCACTGCCTGGCCCCTTAGTTCCAGTCTCTTATTGGCTAGCTCTTACATATTGATCTAACCCATTTCTAATATTCTGTGTAGCCCACGAGCTGCCTTACCAGGAAAGATCTTAACCTGCGTCTGTCTGGAGAGAGAGAATCATGGCGACTCCTGACTCGGCTTCTTTCTCCCAGCATTCTGTTCTGTCTACTCCGCCTACCTAGTTTTCTGTCCTATTAAAGGGGCCAAGGCAGTTTCTTTATTACTTAACCAATGAAACAACAGATAGAAAGATGACCCACCTCCATCATTTCCCCTTTTTCTGTTTAAACAAAAAAGAAAGGCTTTCACTTTAACATAGTAAGATTACATATAGCAAAACAGTTATCAAGCAAGAATTACAATTACAATATTTATATCTATTTTATCTTTATCATAACTAAGGAAAACTATAACTATCTATCCATTCTTCAACTCCATCAAAGACTCCAGAAGGATATAATATTACCTAAGTAAACAAGAAATAAGAAAACTCTAGAAATGACAGAGACATCTCATTGCCTGGACAGTCACCCAAAGTTCTTTTGTACTGTTGGGGCATCCATCTTCAGCCTACAGGCCCATAGTTTTCAGCAGACATTTCCATGAAGCAGGAAAATTCCAAAGACAGTTCAGTCACTTTCTGCTGTGTCCTGCAGAATGTCTCGTAGACTCTTTCATGAATCAGGAACCCCGAAAGACCATCTCACCTTTAGGCAAGTTCAGCAGTTCTTTTTCTGCGGGTTCTTTGTGTCCAGTTTATGCAACAGTCCAGGCATGAGCAGTTTCATGCCCAAATGGCTATCAAACTCCTTAAGGAGCCTCTTCAATGCCCATCATCCTCTTGAAGTAGATTGGTGCTGCCAGGAGCAGAGTGTCTCATTGTCATGAAAAGCCCTAAGTTATTAAAACATTAAATGCCATATTCTGCAGTCTTTGAAAGATATGAAGAATGCCTATCTAACTGAAATATATCTATGCTCATCTAGAAAATCTAACTAGCACGACTACAAGCTTTACTATTATTGATGATTATACATTAGCAACCTATATTTCCTAATTATACATTACATTTTTAAATGAACTACACAATCACAATACCTTAATCAAGATCAGAAATACATATACGTATAACAAAATTGACCTTAAAATCTATACCAATGCAAATTATTCATATCTATATCATATCCCCCTTTAAATGTAAAAGAATATTCATAAACAATATTTGGGAATATGGGCGCAGTTTTTTCTCTCCAAACTGCTTCCTGCTGAATGGGGGCGCTGTTAATTAGGTCTTTCATGGTATAACCTCTGTGCCAGGGTCATCTCAGTTGGCAGTTGAGTGAAGTAATTTTTTGAGGGTGTTCACAGTAACCTTTCAGGAGGGCGTGGTCTATCATACCATATTGGGATAGAAGAAATCCACAGGGTCGCATCCTCTGTGAAAACAAAAGAAGACCCTCTCCAAAGTATCATATCCTTAGACCCATATTCTGAAATCATAATACCCTTGTATCCATTCTGGTTTAGCTTGGCAGCCCATATAATGAAATGTCTCTCTGTACTTAGCTCCTTTACAGTCAAAAATTTTAAAGAAAACACAATAATACAAAGAATCCAGACTCTCCGTGAATTTTCCATTTTTACGTGGCTTATTTTTCTTTATTTCTTTTAATCTATAACTATCTGTACTCTCTTTAAAGACTTTACCCTTTTTTTTAAGACATTAACTTTATTCTTTATATATATTTTTTTCTCTCTCAAGCCTACGTACATTCATCCAACAGTGTCTGAATCAGTTCTCTTGTGAATCTGTAATTTTTTTACTACCCAGGAGCACTTTGTTTTGCACTTTTAAATCGCTAAGCGCTTAAGAATCTAAGCTATGACATTCCTAGGTCAAAAACAGGTACTGCCTGCTTGCCCCGCCCAGTCCAACATGGCGGAGCCGCTCATGCCTCTGATCCTTGCACATTGTACCAGTAGCGTGGTGGAGCTGCTTGTGCCTCTGAGCCACAGCATGCAATGACTTCCTTTTAGGCACACAGCGAGTCTAGTTGCCATCAGACAAATCGTAGCACTTTACTCCAAATGCTCCATTCAAAAGCTCTTTCTCCCGCAGGAGCCAGACAGAGATCGCAATGGCCGCACAGCCCAGAAAGCCGGCATTTTAAAACAGCCAGTTTTTTCCTGTTGCTGAGTCAGGACAATTTCTTTGCCGCACGCAACCCATAAACAGCAAAAAGCTGTCTTAAATTCTCTCTATGTCCTTTTTAAGCCCTCTCAGGTTTTACGTGGAGTTCATTAGCACGTTGGGTGCCACTCTGTTGTAATAGGAGCGACAGCGGGGCTGCGTCCCCGGCACCCGGCCGCCCGCATGGCTTAGCTTATGCCCCGAAATAATTACACGGAAACTGTATTCTTTTAATCACTGCCTGGCCCCTTAGTTCCAGTCTCTTATTGGCTAGCTCTTACATATTGATCTAACCCATTTCTAATATTCTGTGTAGCCCACGAGCTGCCTTACCAGGAAAGATCTTAACCTGCGTCTGTCTGGAGAGAGAGAATCATGGCGACTCCTGACTCGGCTTCTTTCTCCCAGCATTCTGTTCTGTCTACTCCGCCTACCTAGTTTTCTGTCCTATTAAAGGGGCCAAGGCAGTTTCTTTATTACTTAACCAATGAAACAACAGATAGAAAGATGACCCACCTCCATCAGGTCCCAATGATTTACACCTTCTTGTACCACATCACAGTGCACTTTAGAAGCCTTGAATGTAGTATGACCTAGAACATGTTTCTACTAAATGCAAGAAACACCAACACCCCTTTACTTCAAAGACCAGCTTATACAGACTGTGGTTTACTTCTGCTCCATGTTCTCACCCTCCTCTGCTGCGCGTTCTGCTGCAGTAAACTGAATGCTCCAGGGCATGGGGAAGTCCATCAAAGCAAACACGAGAAAAATCTCCTAATAACCTACAGATTATGAATGTGTTTGGAAGCCCATTCTTCTCCAGCTCAAACTTTGGGAGCTGCAACCCCAAAGCACATGTTCACCACATGCAATATCCTGAATCAAAGTGTTTCTGTCTAAGGCTGTCTGCATTCCCCACCATTGTAACTGCTGCTACTCTGAGCAGCTGATTTTCTGGTTATCTTTTAGTTAATAATAGGCAATGTCATCATCAGGTGATTGTCATACTATATCTGAGATTATTTAAAATTAGCATTTTAAAATAAAAAGTGGAAAGAACCTAACTTCATTTGAGTTTGCCAATGATGAGCAAAAGTAGATTCACAATACCATAATAAAAAAAATGAATGGAAAAATATTTCTTTTTTCATCTATTTGATTCATTAACACTGACCATAGAGTTGATTTTTTTTCTACTAAAGGGTTGCCTTTAACCGTGTACATTTAAAATTATCATTTCTAATATCAATCAAAAGTAAGTGATAGTGAAAGTTATATTTTTAAAAACTTATGATAGTTTTACTTGAACATTAAGTGATCACATATGACAGAAGTTTCTAATATATGAGTTAAAACACAGTTACAATAGACACATAAAGTATGGGACGGAATTAAACAAAATTACTCATGAGCATAACCAAAATATAACTTTCTATCAAAGGCAGCAATCTCTTAATTGTAAGTATATAACTATACTTTTTTGAGTGCCACAACATTCGGTGTTGTTTTCAGAATTGATTATCTGAAATCTTAAAAAAGGAGAGAAAGCTTAATGTTAAAGACTTGTAGCAATGAATATAGAATAGTGATCATATTATGCATGTATGTGAATTTTAAACATGGTTATACCACATGCATACAAGATATGTATCATCATAATATTACCTAGTAAGTTTTCATATAGTTTCTACATTTATGTATACAATATGTAAATTGAACTCAAATATTAACTGTGGATACAATCCTTGACATGTCTCCAATTAGTCACTTTATCAGAGCTCAAACACAACATGTAGGTCAACTTAACCTACCTTGTAATTTTAGGCAAAGGAATCTGTAATTGGGCTTTCCCAAGCGTTATATGCGGGTTATGTATAGTTTTTTTTGTATATTCCCTATCATTGAGGCATTTTATCCCATTGAATTAATAAAACTACCACTAATACATAGGGTGCAAAGCTGATGGCCATGGAGTTATTATTTATGGCTTCTAAGTAGAATTAGTGTTGAAATAAATGTGCGTATTGTGCACAGTATTATTGACTATAGCCTGAGAAAAGGATTTCTTAAATCATCAATGCATTAAGCCCAAGGCTTGACAATTAATGCCAAAAATGTTGCAATGCGTTTAAGCCAATTCCTACGTACAACACATGAGTTTTTGACTCAAATACTATTCATAAGATTGTCTGTCTTTTAAACTTACACACGGCTGTGATACTGATGTATTTATACACATGAATACTGAAACTTATTTACATTTAAATAACCTTTATAGCAATTTGTCATCAAAATTCACTAAATGTATGTTTTCAAACATTGAGTACATTTTTATAGATATTTTTGAAAAACATTATATATTTTTTTTTCAATGTTGATTTTATTTTTATTACTTGTGTTTGATTATCAGACAGGAGCGAACGCAAAATAGACCTGGGATGCAGCTCTTCGGTCCCTTCCCACATCCCTTCAGTTTCCTTTTTTTTTTTTTTTTTTTCTTGCTGATTTTTTTTTATTAATTAATTAATTTAATTATTAAAGATTTCTGCCTCTTCCCCGCCACCACCTCCCGTTCCCTCCCCCTCCCCCAGTCAAGTCTTCCTTCCTCCTCAGCCCAAAGAGCAAGCAGGTTTCCCTGAATATTAACCTTCATCAGGCGATGAAAGAAGACAGAGACAGAGACCAACATTGGAGCACTGGACTGAAGTCTCACGATCCAAAGGAGGAGCAGAAGGAGAGTGAGCACGAGCAAGGAACTCAGGACCGCGAGGGGTACACCCACACACTGAGGCAATGGGGATGATCTATCGGGAACTCACCAAGGCCAGCTGGCCGGGGACTGAAAAAGCATGGGACAAAACCTGTCTCGCTGAACATAATGGACAATGAGGACTACTGAGAACTGAAGAACAATGGCAATGGGTTCTTGATCCTATTGCATGTAATGGCTTTGTGGGAGCCCAGGTAGTTTGGATGCTCACCTTAATAGACCTGGATGGAGGTGGGTGGTCCTTGGACCTCCCACAGGGCAGAGAAACATTATATATTTTATCCTGGATTTCTTTTTATGTCCTTAGAGGTTTGAGATGTTTCAACAGTGACAATTTAGCTTAAGTGGTAATCTGGTTTTCTATTTACAACTATTGAACAGACATCCAAAGCAAAAGTTAAACAGAATGTTATTGCTTCAAACTCACAAAATTCTGTTCAATAAACAAAAACACAATAAGTGTAAGCCTACATTTAAGGATATTATTGTCAGCCATATATATGGTAAGGGTTACTATCTAAAATACATGAAATCAAAAGACTCAAAGCATGATGAGGAATCGACTTTAAACTTAATCAATTCATAAAATACAAATATATTGTTCCTAAAATTTTTATCAGTTACTTGAAAACCAAATTATGATTCTTAATAAGATATTATAAATTACACACTCAAAATTTGTTTCTTAATTATAATATTTTAACATGTATGACAAGACCAGCATTTGTTTCTTAGTTACATCAAGATATTACTTTAGTGTTTGCAAGTTTCCTTTCCACCATTAGATAATTCCACAGTTGTCCGTAAGTCTTTCTCTAGCTAACAATGTACAAACGGAAGACAAATCATAGTGTCATACTTAAAGAATTATTTCACTTAGTTAAGATGCCACCTAACTACAAGTCACTATATATATAAGTATATCGATACTATCAGTTTTTATCTCTCTGAATATTATGTTTTAATTCAGAAGTGGAGTGGAAGCTGTGGTAAGTACTTCCCACCAAGGATCTGTTTATCATTCATAATCACCAACTTCCGGAACATTAACATATTATAATCTTAAAATGTTTTAATTATCTCTTCAGTGCTTAGCTTTAAAACATGAGCTGTAATGCCCAAGATCATATATTCTAATTTTTTTAAAAAGATGTATTTGCTTTCGTACTTTATTTTATTTTTAGGCTTGCTTACTTTTTATTTTACATGTATACGTGTTTTGCCTGCATGTCTGTCTATGTATCACTTTTATGCCTGGTTTCAATTGGGGTAAGAAGAGGACCTTCTGGAAATATAGAAGGTTGTTAGCTGCCAGATGGGTGTTTTTGGAAATTAAACTCATATCCTCTACAAGGTCAAGAGAACTCTTAGATAATGAGCCATCTCTCTCCAGCCATATTTTATTTGGAATTTGCTAAAAAAAAGTCTTTATTTGTGTTAATATTACAATTTGTTACACTAATTCTCCAAAATTCAAAATTCGAAGCATTCTTCATCAAAAAAACCTTTAGTTTTTTGTATATTAAACTTCTGTGCCATCTACAAAATTACATCTGGAATGTTTTATCCACATTGGAAACCTAAAATAATAGATTCCAATACTAGCAAAGGAATCCTTAGCAGCAGGATAGATGAACTTACCAGTAAGAATGACGGAAGGAAGACAAAAATTAAAAAATTGTATTTCTTTTATGTCATTTTACTTAGGCTGCCACCAGAAAGTTTGGCCAAGATTTAGGGTAGGTCTTCCCACATTAAATGTTCCAATCAATAAAATTCCTCATAGTGTTCCTAGATGCTTGGGTTTTAGTTGATTTCAGATATACTCAAGTTGACAGACATGATCAGTCATTGCAAGTCTACCCCTTGCCATTTTAATACACTAGTGCATCTCCTTATGTTATACTTAATCCCCAAGGCTGAGGCAGAGTGTATGGGGCCTGCACAGGCTTGAATCAGATGGGGCCCAAGAGTTGAAAGGAGAAGTATTCACATGTCTCATCTGTAACTTACAATAAATCTTCAGTTGATAACCACGTTCCTCTCAGGGAGTCTCACTGGGGAAACAAACGACTCTTAAGGCTAGGCTCTATGAATGGCAGGAAATGGCCAACAGAAAAAGGATTACAAAATCAATGGCTTCTTTAGAAGTTCCTTGTCTCACAATGCTGTATTAGAGATTTTTGTTTATTTTGTTTATATTTGTGTGTGTATGTATGTATATGTATGTGTGTATATGTGTGAGTATATTTATATATACATATATATATATATATATAGAGAGAGAGTCTGTCTCTTTCTTATCTCTTTTTATCCTACAATTCCTTTGTGTATATATTATGACTGCTAATTCCCTATGTTTTTTGTTCCAACTCTTGGTTTGTTTGTCCAATTCTCATAAGTAGTGTTTGTTTCATCTCATTATATTATATTATAATCTTATTATGTATTAAAAGCCTGTTTGTATTATAATGAGAGACAAAAAGGGCATGGATATGGGTGAGACGGAGGGTGGGGAGGAACTGGGAATAGTTCAGGAAGAAGAAATTGTAATCAGGATATTATTTATGTGAGAAAAATTAAGTCTTCCAGGCTATTGCCATCTAACTGGTGTTAGCATTGTTTTTTTTTTAAATGTCAATTCATCATTCTACCAGGCAAGCTGCTTCAAGATGATGGGAACATGGTAAGACAAATGAATTCTTTGAGTGTGGACCCCCCATCACACATTTTTGACTTTGAAGTGAGTTTCTTGGTCAGAAGCAAGATTGTATGGAAAATGAAGTTGACAGCTAAGGCATTCTGTGAGTACATGGATGGTAATTTTGACAGAACTGCTGCTTTTCAACCTAAATTCAGGCAAATATTTGGAGAAGACTGAAAGTTACCACATTCTTTGCTACAATACTACAGTAATAGTCTCTAACAAAGTTGTTAAAATTGATCCCTTCTGAAACCTCTTGAGGTGGGCCTCAACAGTCCACACAGGGTTGAGCACAATTGTCTTCCAAGATCCGACTAGAATGATGCATTGGACCCTACTTTCTGTGTTCAGCTGCTTTCATAGTCCAAAGTCTTAAGGTCTTTCACATTCATCTAAACACACACACACTCACGTGCGCATGTGTATTCGCACGCGCGCGCGCACACACACACATAGAGAGAGAGCCATGTCTGACACAGAAGTAACTCAATACCTGGTAGAAACTGCTCTCAAAGTTACTTTTCTATTGCTGTGACAAAGGCAATCATTTACATAGGTTTATGGTCTCAGGTGAAGTTTATGATGTCTGTGCAAAGGCTTAGTGTTAGCAATAGCTATGAGCGCACATCTTGATTCTTAAGCAGAATGCGGAGAGAAATTGGATAAGTCTTTTGAAATGGCAAAGCCTGCCCCCAGTAACAAAACTCCTCCATTCTGGACACCTCTGCATCTTTCACAAAGAGTTCTACCAACTGGAGATCAAATCTTCAAACATGAATCTGCGGGGACCATTTTCATTCAAACAACCATAGCATTCATTAAGAAATGTAGCAACAAATGCTGGAGAGGATACATGGAAATAACAACTATTGTTTACTGCCTGTGAGAATACAAACCAAAATAGTGTCATGGAAGCCAGTTAAGACGTTAATAAGTGATTGAAAATGGAATTACAATATGACCCATCTGTTCCACTACTCGACATAAACTCAGAGAACCCATGTCCCATCATTAGGGATATCTGTGCATTCATGTGTTTTGTTTCTCTGTTCATGATAATTAGAAAACGGAACCCACTTAGATATCCATCAACAGAGTGAAAAGGGAAATGTGGTATATATATACACAATGGAATAGTATTCAACCAAAAAGAAAAATGAAATAATGAAAATTTTGGGAAAATGAATGGACTTAGAAAGTATAGTATTAAGGGAGGTGACACAAACTCAGAAAGCAAAAAGAAAACATTGACTCTCCAGCATCTTCATAGCCAAGATTACAATGTATTTGAAATATGCCTGCATATTTCAAAGCAGGTATAAGTGTGGGTAGACTATAACATCTTATGATGAGACCATAAAAGAGGAGATGTTAGATGATAATAAGGAAGGTCAGAATACAGACAAAGTGTCACATGAGTTATGAAAGGCAAATAGCTATTTTTTCTAGCTTCTAAGGCACATGGTTATCAGTTTCTTTTTATGGAGGATAAGCAAGAAAAAAAATCTAATTGATAGTAAAACAAAGCCCTAGGTGCAGGTTCAGGCTTCAGAATGGTCACTATGAAGGAAAAGAAGTTCACCGAGGTCAACAGAGTTTCAAACTGGGAAAAGGTTTTATCAACTGCCTTGGTCTAGCTGTTTTTATTGGTAGCACATTACAACAAGGTGATTTAAAAAAACAAATAAATGACAAACATCAATTTTCTGTTCTCTTCCTTAGCTTGCTTTGTAAAATGACATTTTATTATTTATGCTTCATTTGAAGGTCTTATTCTATATTGCTTTCAGAGGTAAAAACTCTATTTGTTCTATTCACCTTGGGGATGAAATAAAGTCCTAATGAATACTACACACGTACTCTATTATTGAGCTAAAGCCTCACTTCTCTCAATGCTATTATCTAAATAACTCAATTTCTGTGATCAAATTCATGTTTTCCATGATTCTTTTGGGACATGAGTTAAATATTTATGTTTTTCTTACTAGTTAACTGAGAAAAAAAATTATGGAGTCATCTTGAGGTAATAGATTTTGGTAACAATTTGTAAGGGTATGTAAAACTGGCATACTTCACTGTCCATTAAAACAACAGCTAATGTTCTATCTATGCCTACGGGTACTCAGAAATTCCTTGTGAATAATTTCTCAAGTGAGTTTGCACACTTATAAATGAGAACAGCAGCCTTTTGGCTGAGTTCTCATCTGTTCCTACGAATCCCATGTGCCAATCTGGATGATGTCGATTTGAGTATCAGCACATCTAAAAACCCAACTCATCTGCAGTTAATTTGGGGATTTGCAGTCCACGGTGGCAGAGATCTCAGTTCAGAAGGCACTTCAGTGCTTTTTAATTGGCGATTCAATTCAACACACACACACACACACTAAAAATCTCACTTTTCTGAAGGATTGCTCTGTCTTCCAGGAGCAGATCGTTTTTCACAGATTCTGAGGGTAAAGCTGGGGAAGTACAATGGTGGTTGAACTAGAGAGAGGAGAGCATGGAGGTTTTGTAGTTGAGAGCACTTCTGCTCACCTCCCCTGGTGGGAAACTGGAATAATGAAGTTCAGCCTCCAGCTGCTCAATGTCCTCAGGACATCAATTAAGCCCTGTACTTCTCAAGTCTGTTTCTGTTTCTCAGTTATGTGCCATTTTTGGATACTCAATTATCGCCCACTAAATCACGTTCCAATTACAATGAGGAGGATGGCAAGCTCCGAAATGTAGTCTAAGCTCCCTTGTTAGTTAAAATAATAAATGCCCCTCACATTATTGCTACTGATATTTCTATAAATATCGTACTAATTTAACATTGTTCGTGGGCTTCAGTTTTGGCGATGGCATTGTTTTGCTTCTACTTAAGAAGCATCATGTTCAGGATTATAATTCTATATTGTGCCAATAGGAAAGTCTTCTATAACATATTTATAACATAAAATATGAAGGCAAGATCAAATATGAAAATGCTGATTAATTCGAGACTTCAAATCTCATAAATTTGTAATGGCATATTGAAACCTGGTGTTGCTGTGGATCTGATGAACACATTAATTTTTATGATGAAGACTGATTGTTTTGGTAATGATCATCTGCATTGGGGTCATACTTGCATGTGTTACCTAAGCATTTATGATGCTCTGTCCAGAAGCTACTCAAATGACTTAAAAATTTTACCTTCAAATTATGGTTATATGTAAGATATTATGAGAACCCGGGATATAATAACTCTGGAAAAGACTACTCTGCTGGTAGGTAATTCCTGTATCACATAAAAATTGAAATTACTCATTGCACCTCAGAAATATAGCTGTGTAAACAAGACTCAAACCATGACAGCAACGACAGGGAAAGAAAGCTGCATTCTCATGGTCAACCCCCTACAGAGAGAACTAAAGGGGACTAATGACAGATGAGATTAGGAAAATTTCTCTGCTACAGGAATGAGTCCTTTGATTATTATCCAACACTAAATAGTAAGTCCTGAAATCATATACATATTAAACAATGTCAAATAGACTTAGCAGGTTATAGTTACATATTTATGCATTTATTTATACAGATAATAATAACTAAAGAAAAAGAAACCAAGAATTTGAGGGAGAGTAGGGGGAGTGGAAGGAGTTGGAAGAGAGAGAGGAGGGGAATGATGCAACTAATTTTTGAGATTATTTAAATTTCATTTTAGGTGTATGGGAGTTTTTTCTCTTCTATGCCTGGTGCGTCACAAACAAGCAATGACCACAGAGCCCAGAGGAAGGCACGGGATTCCCTGGAACTAGAACTGAAGAAGACTGTGAGCTGCCCTGTGGTCACAGGAATGGGAAAGGGTCCTCTGAAAGAGCAGCCAGGGCTCTTCATGCTTCAGGCATCTCTCTGGCTGAGGAGCTACGTTATTATACTTTAGTTCAAAAATCATGCAGTTATGTTTTAATTTCAAAAGACTAAAGATGTAAGCTTTATGTTCTTCATACAAAACTGTAACTATTTTTTTAAAAAAATGTTTTAAAATATGAATAAGAAAACATTGTCCTGATTTTTGACTACCTTGGAAACTGGAATTTTCACCCCTTAAGTGAGCAACTTGCTCTAATGTCAAGTTGTAAATGCCTTTTGAGAGGCCAATGAGAACAGAGAAAAAAGGACGGAGGAAAAAAGAAGAGAAAATTGAGGGAGAAAATATATTTTTGTTTAACTAACCTAGCCTCTACCACTAGTTACTGTAGAGCATATGAACTAAATTCGTTTAAAAATTGGAGCCATGCAAAACAAGGGAAGACTAAGTAATTACATAATAATCTCTTGCTTTAAACCACCTGAAACAAAACATGACATGGTTTGATGGTTTGTGATTTTTTAAATGACAGATCTTCACAATACAGCCACATATACACATCCATGGTGTTTTGGCCCCAACTAAGGCTTATTGCCATGACTGTGACAGACTAAGTGGTCACCAGTGAAGTATTGTGAAGATGTGCCTTCCACAGCACTCCAGATAGTCAGTGCTGGCTATGCAGCGCATGGTGGCGGACTCAAGTAAACCATAGCTCTTTATTTTTTTTCTTTTTTTTTTTATTAATTAATTTATTTAATTATTAAAGATTTCTGCCTCTTCCCCGCCACCACCTCCCATTCCCTCCCCCTCCCCCAATCAAGTCTTCCTTCCTCCTCAGCCCAAAGAGCAAGCAGGTTTTTCTGCCCTGTGGGAGGTCCAAGGACCACCCACCTCCATCCAGGTCTATTAAGGTGAGCATCCAAACTACCTGGGCTCCCACAAAGCCATTACGTGCAATAGGATCAAGAACCCATTGCCATTGTTCTTCAGTTCTCAGTAGTCCTCATTGTCCATTATGTTCAGCGAGACCGGTTTTGTCCCATGCTTTTTCAGTCCCCGGCCAGCTGGCCTTGGTGAGTTCCCGATGGAACATCCCCATTGCCTCAGTGTGTGGGTGCACCCCTCGCAGTCCTGAGTTCCTTGCTCGTGCTCACTCTCCTTCTGCTCCTCCTTTGGATCGTGAGACTTCAGTCCAGTGCTCCAATGTTGGTCTCTGTCTCTGTCTTCTTTCATCGCCTGATGAAGGTTAATATTCAGGGGGATGCTTATATGTTTTTCTTTGGGTTCACCTTCTTATTTAGCTTCTCTAGAATCACGAATTATAGTCTCAATGTCCTTTATTTATGGCTAGAAACCAAATATGAGTGAGTACATCCCATGTTCCTCTTTTTGGGTCTGGCTTACCTCACTCAGGATAGTGTTTTCAATTTCCGTCCATTTGTATGCAAAATTCAAGAAGTCATTGTTTTTTACTGCTGAGTAGTACTCTAATATGTATATATTCCATACTTTCTTCATCCATTCTTCCATTGAAGGACATCTAGGTTGTTTCCAGGTTCTGGCTATTACAAACAATGCTGCTATGAACATAGTTGAGCATATACTTTTGTTGTATGTTCGGGCATCTCTTGGGTATATTCCCAATAGTGGTATTGCTGGGTCGAGAGGTAGGTTGAACCCGACTTTCCTGAGAAACCGCCACACTGCTTTCCAAAGTGGTTGCACAAGTTTGCATTCCCACCAGCAATGGATGAGAGTGCCCCTTTCTCCACAACCTCTCCAGCAGAGGCTATCATTGGTGTTTTTGATTTTAGCCATTCTGACCGGTGTAAGATGGTATCTTAATGTTGTCTTGATTTGCATTTCCCTGATTGCTAAGGAAGTTAAGCACGATCTTAAGTGTCTTTTGGCCATTTGAACTTCTTCTGTTGAAAAGTCTCTGTTCAGCTCAGTGCCCCATTTTATAATTGGATTGATTAACCTTTTACGGTCTAATTTCTTGAGTTCTTTGTATATTTTGGATATCAGACCTTTGTCAGTTGCGGGGTTGGTGAAGATCTTCTCCCAGTCAGTGGGTTGCCTTTCTGTCTTAGTGACAGTGTCCTTTACTTTACAGAAGCTTCTCAGTCTCAGGAGGTCCCATTTATTCAATGATGTCCTTAGTGTTTGTGGCAGGATACAAAATCAACTCCAAAAAGTCAGTTGCCTTCCTATACACTAAGGATAAGGAAGCAGAGAGGGAAATCAGAGAAGCATCACCTTTCACGATAGCCACAAATAGCATAAAATACCTTGGGGTAACTCTGACCAAGGAAGTGAAAGATCTATTTGGCAAGAACTTTAAGTCTTTGAAGAAAGAAATTGAAGAGGACACCAGAAAATGGAAGGACCTCCCTTGCTCTTGGATTGGGAGGATCAACATAGTAAAAATGGCAATTCTACCAAAAGCAATCTATAGATTCAACGCAATCCCCATCAAAATCCCATCAAAATTCTTCACAGATCTGGAGAAGACAATAATCAACTTTATATGGAAAAACAAAAAACCCAGGATAGCCAAAACAATCTTATACAATAAAGGATTGTCTGGAGGCATTACCATCCCTGACTTCAAACTCTATTACAGAGCTACAGTACTGAAAACGGCTTGGTACTGGCATAAAAACAGAGAAGTCGACCAATGGAATAGAATAGAAGACCCAGACTTTAGCCCACAAACCTATGAACACCTGATTTTTGATAAAGGAGCTAAAAGTATACAATGGAAAAAAGAGAGCATCTTCAACAAATTGTGCTGGCAAAACTGGAAGTCAATCTATAGAAGAATGAAAATAGATCCATATCTATCACCATGCACAAAACTCAAGTCCAAATGGATTAAAGACCTCAATATCAGTCCAAACACACTGAACCTGATAGAAGAGAAAGTGGGAAGTACTCTACAACACATGGGCACAGGAGAACACTTCCTACGTATAACCATAGCTCTTTAAATTATTTTTTTTTACCTTTATATGTCACCAGGTTATTAACAAATATTAAAGGCGAGTGGATCTCTGTGAGTTCAAGGCCAGTCTCTGTTCTACAAGTGGTAGTGGTAGTTCCAAGACAGACAGGGCAGTTACACAGAGAAACCCTGTCTCAAAAAACAAACAAACAAACAAACAAACAAACAAACGAAGATATTAAATGCCTAAAGTGATGGGCTTTATTATAACACTTCATTCATAGATATAATAACCATATTTGTCACCTGACATACACTCACACTTCTTGTCTTTCTATTTCTACTGAACTTCTTTCTCTTCCTTGAAAATGTGCCTTTTGCTTTCATGTCTGTGTTTAAGATTTGAAATGGCAAATAATATATTTGAATAGGATATGTTAATACATATAAATATAAATGTCATATTTTATACAAGATATCTGAATAAGATATGTCACTAAATGAATATTAATGACATTTTTTAGATTTCTATATATATAATATGCATACACACAAATATATACATGTATGCATACATGAAAAATTTTTTACGATCACCTGTGACTCATCTACAGAGTCAATGTCCTCTTCTGACCTTCAAGGACACCAGGAGCATGCATGGCACACACACACACACACACACACACATATGTGTGTGTGTGTATACATATACATATATATATATATATACATCCTTGCAAAATACTCATACACATAAAAATAAATGAATAAATAATTCCACAAGGTAAGGAAGGTAACTCCAACAATCTGAGTTCTATTATTAATATCCAGATGGTGGAAGGTGAGAACTAAATATTCCAAATTGATCTCTGACCTCTACATACACTCCAGGGAATATGCACTCAAAGAAATAATAAATAATATACAACATTTTTAAATTATTAAATTAAATTAAACTATTAAAAGAAACGGCTTTTTTGTTTTTTGCTAAACATCAATTAATGACAAATTGCAGAACAAAAGAAAAAATGTAATGTCTTTAAAATAATAAGCATTTTTTATGAAACTCTCTGAAAAGCTGTATGTGTTCAATGCTAAGGATGTACCTCAGTTGGAACAGTGCTTGCCTCTCATTCACGAACTCTGGGTTCATCCAGCAGCACAGAATGGAGCTGGTGAGCAGGATTTTAATCACACGCACTGAGGCAATGAGGGCAGAAAGGTCTGAAGTTCAAAGTCTTCCTCTGCTTCTCAGTTAGTTCCAGAGCACACATGAGATTCTGTCTTAAAAATAAAATAAAATAAAATTATTCTCGTGTATTACAATATTCTTGAAATCAAATTGACTTTTATTTGCTCATCCTATCTAGAATAAATTTCTATTTGAACAGCTGGCTCTCTGGTCCTAAGAAAGTTAGCTACGAAGTTTGTTAATAGAAATAGAAACAGTATCAATCAGTCATGTTCCACTTAGCGCTGTTTGTGACTGCATTTTATCCTCAGCCGAGACGCAGAGATCCGCTGAGAAATAACATGTATTTGAAAGTTGGTCATGGTTTATAACTCCTGGGATTCAGTCCTCTTAGGCACAAGATACGGCACGAAAAAAAAAAGGAGAGAGAAAAACACAATGCTGAGGATCAATTTTCAAAAGACAATAAACCAGATAGAGGACCTGTGGAGGACTAGGCTTTCTACAGGGAAATTAAACCTTGATCACAGCAAAGATCTTACAAATGTATTTCTTGAGAGAACAAAATCCCTTCCATTGAGACTTTAAATTGCATTTAAATAGGGAAACAGATCCACTTATATGCTATGCATCCTTCCAATAATTCTAAATTGTCAAAAAAGAAGTGTAAAATACAGTCCAGCTCTGTTTTGCCTTTTTGACGTCAACTTAAGTCAAGTGCAAAGAATCCTGTTTAGAAAATGCACTGGCACTAATCCGGCGTCGTTCAGTGACAACACAGAAAGGCAATACCATACCTAATTAAATTAGTTAAATGCTGCTGTCTGGATTTATCTAGTTGTTGTAATTTAATCAGTGTTAAATGAGATCATCATTTAATTAAAATTGAAACTAATTAATTGTTCCAATTGTTGTTTTTATGAAAGACGAAATTTCTTAGGAAAGCCACTTTGAGGAAGCTAGGAGACCACTTTGCACAATGCCTCAGGACCAATCCCGGGAATCAGACCCCAACCCAAGGTAGTCATCATGGTGTTTTAAATGAACATACAGCGTCAAAGAGAAAACATTGACTTAACGCTGGCTAAAAGTACTTAAAACAAAAAGGAAAAAAAGGAAAGAACTAAAACAATCACAAAATTCAAGCAAAACAAAACAAAAGCCATGTATTAATGTCTCAACTATTTGTTGATCAAAAGCAATTTGATTATGGTACGTTCCATAGATATTTTTCAGTTTTTTTTTAAATATTTATTTATTTATTATGTATACAATATTCTGTCTATGTATATGCCTGCAGGCCAGAAGAAGGCACCAGACCCCACTACAGATGGTTGTAAGCCACCATGTGGTTGCTGGGAATTGAACTCAGGACCTTTGGAAGAGCAGGCAATGCTCTTAACCTCTGAGCCATCTTTCCAGCCCCGATATTTTTCAGTTTTAATGTTACAATATATTTTTGTTAGATGGCTTGATTGTCTTTCATTGTAGATGGGTATGTCTGCTGTTGTAGTGTTTCTCTTGACTTTTTTTATTGATTGATTGATTTATTGATTTGTTAAAGTTTTCTGCCTCTTCCCCGCCACCACCTCCCATTTCCCTCCCCATCTCCCGATCAAGTCTCCCTCCCTCGTCAGCCCAAAGAGCAATCAGGGTTCCCTGTCCTGTGGGAGGTCCAAGGACCACCCACCTCCATCCAGGTCTAGTAAGGTGAGCATCCAAACTGCCTAGACTCCCACAAAGCCAGTGGGATCAAAAACCCATTGCTATTGTTCTTGAGTTCTCAGTAGTCCTCATTGTCCGCTATGTTCAGCGAGTCCAGTTTTATCCCATGCTTTTTCAGACCCAGGCCAGCTGGCCTTGGTGAGTTCCCGATAGAACATCCCCATTGTCTCAGTGTGTGGGTGCACCCCTTGTGGTCCTGAGTGCCTTGCTCGTTCTCTTTCTCCTTCTGCTCCTGATTTGGACCTTGAGATTTCAGTCGGGTGCTCCAATGTGGGTCTCTGTCTCTGTCTCCTTTCATCACCTGATGAAAGTTAATATTCAGGAGGATGCTTATATGTATCCCTTGACTTTTTGTGGACCTCTGGGATAGGTTTATTCATTAGTGAATAAAAATACATATTTTTAGTCTTTTCTACTTTCTAGGGAAAGCTTGCATACTAGGGATGTGATCAGATGGGGAAATGAGGAGGGAAATATTTCTTAAACTGGAGGCTTAAGCAAAAGCTAACTGGCTCTTTTATAGTGTTTGGCAATTGACGTGTAATTCCTGCTTCAGAAAGATGAATCAAGCTCATGGGAGCTCATGAACTCTAGACCACCAGCTGTGGAGATGCAGGAGGGAGGGTCTTGGTCCTGCCTCAACTTAATGTGCCAGGCTTTGTTACCTCTCCATGGGAGGGCTTACCCTTTGGGAGGAGTGGAGGGGGTGGGCTGGGGGGGGGGCAAGAACAGGAACTGTGGTTGGAATATAAAGTGAAATTAAAATAAATAAATATAAAAAGAGAGAGAAATGTTTAAAACAGAAAGCTTGATACCATGGCTTTCTTTGTGGTACTTCTTTTACCTCTTGGGAAAGGAATGGATGCTATTTCTGGTATCACAAAGGAAAGGATAAATTCCTTACTGAGTTCTTCCAGCCACATCTCATTATATCTTCATTACCCTTTTGTACCCTGTGAGAAGGAGGACTTTAAATGTCTCATGGGTGACAAGGCACAGATTTGGGTTTTTCTCATTCTGTTGCACACAGTGACTTCAGTTTTGCACCTTGGTGCAGATGGGGTGGTCTTTCACTAGAAAAGCTCTGCATAACAGAAATATCGCAGTGTGGGTAAAGAAACCAAGGAATGAATCAGTAGTTTAAAGTCATGACTATGTTTCTCTAAATGTCCTTCCTCTCATCTGTTCCTGGTGTTTGAAGAGGGACTGGCAGCTAAAGAATGGATCTAAAAACACAGAAAGGGATGACGAGATACGTGAACTGACCGCAGGGCAAGTTCTAATCATGTTCCTGCTACCAACTGGCTATACTCTCAATGGAAGATGTCTCCTGTCTACTATGAAGAACTTCTTACCACATACTGTTTGGTTTTAGTGTCGATTTGCCATAAATTAGAATTGCCTGAGTAGAAGACTCAGCTGAATTCAGAGCTGTGCTGATTGCCTTAATGGAGGTAGAAGATCCATGACAGCAGCGGGGATCACCTTAGGTAAAGGTCTAGGTTCGAATAAACGGTAAGGCAGAAAGATTACTCCCCATGTCTCACCTGATCTTCCCTCTGGCTACCCAGCCATTTCAACCTGTTGCTGCTGCTACTGCTTCCTCCCCTGATGGTCACAAGCAGCATTCCCAGGTTCCTCTCAGACATTTATTATGGGATTACTCCAACTGCTGAGGTCCCAACCTCAAGGACCAAGTACAATTGGTTTCTCCACCGTTCAGGTGTAGCTCTGTTATTATTACTGTTCTACCATAGCTAAAATAATAAATTATGTATTATAATGTGTATGTTTTTATGTATGCAACCATCCTACTGGTTCTGGTCCTCTACGGAACTCTTACTAAAACACCAAATAATTTGAAGAAATTCTTCCAATATTTATTACTTGGTCTCACTCTAGAATTTGTAGGTTTGTTTCTAATAGTACTGGTAATGTTAGAGTATACTTTGAATTAAAGAAACACCTGGAGTTATTTTTTTCTAAGTCGATAATATAAATGAAGGAAAGCAATATGAACAAGAAAGAGGTTTCTAGAAGCTACTTTTAAATAAACTCATTGTATGTTGTCAAAGACAGAGAAACAATCTAAACCAGTTTTTTTTTTGGGGGGGGGGGGATCATGACAACAGAAAATAAATGACATCAACAAGATCAATGCCTATTTGAAAGCAGAAAATACTTTCAAGGGGCTGTTTGAAGTCTGCAGTTAATAAACCTAACAGGATTCTTGCTGAAGGTATGCCAGGGTAGTCGTATTCATTTTCCATGTAATCACAGAATGCAAAAGACCATTTAGAGGAAAATTTCATAGGCCAGAATTCATTCTTTAAATGGTTATGTGGTTGCTGACTTTTTATGTTCATAAATAAAGTCAAGTTCAAGAGCCAAGTTAGTTCCTATATAAAGGACTGACTTCTGATGCACAAAACCCCGGCATGGTGATAATGCTTTCATGACTATCCCCATTTCTTACTAGTTATAAAATAGGATACATTAATATTTTTTGCCACATCTTTGCACACTGCTCTAATTTTAAATGGACTCTTTAACGGTAAAAATGCAGTTAATCATCCATTGTTAAGAGAATCCAAGTTTTATAGCAGTTAAGGTGATCAGGGAAGGCGAGCAAAGACTTTAACCCTTTTATGGTGTCATGTGTAGATTATCCCATGCTTATGCTAGAACATAATAGCATAAATAATAAAAAACCCAGAGACAAATACTGGTGTTCAACTTGAAGATCAGAAAAGCAAAGAAGCCAGTCAATAGAGAGTTGTTACCTCTATGAAATCTTTTTTGTTTGTTTTTTATTTTTTTAGGGTTTAATAGATGCATTTTTATTTTTATTTATTTTTATTTTTTATATTTATTTTTTCCATTTAAAAATTTACACTTTCTCCCCTCCTCCCATCCTCCTTTTGCTCCCCCACTCAACCTCCTCTCTCCCCTTCCCTCCTTAATAGAGGTCAGGGTACGTTGCCCTGTGGGAAGTCCAAGGCCTTTCCCCCCACCCCCCTACATCCAGGCCTAGGAAGCTTTGCATCCAAATAGACTAGGGTCACAAAAAGCCAGTATGCAGTAGAAACAAGTCCCAGTGTCTTTATCAATGGCTTCTCAGTCAGCCCCCATTTTCAGCCACATTCAGAGAGTCCAGTTTGATCACATGCTCATTCAGTCCCAGTCTAGCTGGATTTGGTGAGTTCCCATTAGAATAGGCACACTGTCTCAGTTGGTGCAGGAACCCCTCGAGGTCCTGAAATCCTTGCTTATCTTCTCCCCACTTCTGCTCTTCAACTGAACCTTGGGAGCTCAGTCTGTTGTGCTGATGAGGGTCTCTGTTTCTATCTCTATCCATCACCAGACAAAGACCCTATGGTGATATGTAGCCACAAATCTATGAGATCTTTAGATTGAAAGAGAGAAAATCCCTGTCTCATCCTGCATTATATTCCTCTCTAGTGCTGGTAGTAAAAGCATGCACCACCAGTAGATAGCCTCTATGGCTAACAAGTGTGGCTGCTGGGATTAAAAGTGTGTGCCACCACTGCATGGCCTGTATGACTGATTAATGTGCCTGTTTTATGTTCTGATCTTCAGGAAAGCTTTATTTATTAAAATACAAATAAAATATCATTTTCCAATTTTGTCTAAAATAAAAAGAAGGCTATAACTAGTAAAAGAAAAACTATATACAATAAGTACAATAACAATATACATTATAAAAAAGCAACAAATCATCAAAAATGTCTAGTCTAATTGCATTTGATAAATTCAGAGAAAATACATAATATTTATCCTATCTTAGTGAGTCCAAAGTCTTGTACCTTATTTACTTTCTATCATAACTTACTTTCTGCATCTGGTAAACAAGGAAAACTCTAACTATCAAGTCTTCAACTCCCTCCGTGAACCAAGAAGGAAATAAAATTAAGTGAGTAAGCAGGAAGCACTAGCAAACAAATTCCAAAAAATGTGAGAAATGACACAAACAACTGGCTGCTTTGTCAGTCACCCAAAGTTCCTCTGTAACATTGCAGTATCTATCTTTGGCCTACAGGCCTAGAATATTCCACAATCTTTTCTGTGACTCAGGATATCCCGAAGGAAGGGCTGCTCCACTTTGCCTTGACAATGTTTGCCTTGACAATGTCACTTTCTTTTGTGACCTGCTTGTTCAATTAAGACAACATACTGTCAGCACTTAAGGCAAGGACAATTTCTTGCCCAGTGACTTACTTTTGCCACAAAAAAGTAAACTCCATTTGGAATTTCTTTGATGCCCATTTTCTTTTCTGACGTAGATTGGTGCTGCCATGAGCAGATATGTCCCATTGCCATAAAAAAATTAACCAATGTTATTAAAACATCTTAAATGCCATATTCTGTAGATTTCTGAAGTGTTTGAAGATGACCTGTCTAAAACATAACTTTGATTGACCTTGAAAACATGCCTAATGTGACTACAAGTTTGATTATAATTAACTACTAACCTACATGTCTATATTATCCTAAACAGTAGGTAATAATAATTTTCAATGACTAGAAATTTGCATTACCTTGTTAAATGAATAGTTTAGATATAATACCTAGAATATGAGTAGAAATGTGTGTACTATATGTTCTAACAAATTTAATATCAAATTTTGTATCAATATATAAAATTTTCATAAAATAGACAAAATTTCAATTAATGTACAACATTTAAAATTAGTAGTTGCTTTTATAAAAGTAGATTCAGTAATCTACCATTATATCATATCATATTTATATATTCCCTGTTTTCTTTTCATAGTATATTCAATAATCTACATTTTATTCTATAATATATATGTCCCCTTTTTATTTTCTAAATAAGAACTCTGTATATAATCTACTTTTTTCAACTTTCCTCCTGACCATAAAAACTTGTAACCAACCCCCCTCAAACAATAACAAATATCCATAACCCATTGAATAACCCAAACTCCTGGGAATGTGGACATCATAGTCTTAAATTTACTTCCTACTGTCTTGGGACAATGGTATCTTTAGGGGATCCTGAGAAGAAAAATTTGGGTTAGTTGTCAATTCCTTGGAGATTTAGCTGTACCGTTGGTTGTCTAGTCTCTGCATAATGGAAAATTCAGTGTTTAAGTCCTGGCTAGAGTAATCTGTTAGGCTGGATCATCTCAGTTAGCAACTTCAAAATTATTGTGAGCAGTTTGTAGTCCAAAACCAATCTTTAGGTCATGTATTTCAGCTTTGTGATGTTATCATAGTCCTGGAGGAATCATCATTGTGGGGTTCCATGCTCCTTTTGGAGACTCCAGAGATTGTTGTTGGGTAAGTTAATGGTTCACTGCATAAAACTGAGAGAGACTCAAACCTAAAATCATGTATAGGAAAGTAGATGAAACCTTTTTCTAGAATGAGTCAGTAATCTATATGACCATTAATATCATGACAAAAAGTTTATATATATATATATATCATATATAAATATGATATATATAACTTACAAATATTATTTCTTAACAAAAGCAGTTAAAGAGCCAACATAAAACCAAACAATTTTATTAGTGGTAATAAAGTAATCCTTAAATATTTGTTTTTTTTTTCTGTCCCATATCAAGTGACCATTTTGACATGAGACAGATTTTGAATTTCACTTTAATAAGCTTGCTTGGGTATAGAGGAGAGAGCCACACTCCAATTCCAAAGCCAGCTTTAATCTTTAATTGAACTGAAACTACAAAAAGACCATTTGCATTATATGTCTGTTTAGAATAGCATAAACAAACATTTGGGAAGTTTGATGAAATTTCATTCTGTTGAAAATCTGATAGATTTTTGAATATCAGATTTTGAATATCTGATAGACTAATTTACTCATTTTCTTGAGACATATTTTTTCTGGATGATTTGTCCTTTTTCTTCAGATGTCCATTTGTCCAGTGGCCTTCAAATTTCTTACCTGAATGCCTTTAATATCCTGAAAAGACAGAATCACAAAACTTCCCCAATTTTAACTTGGGGATATTCTCTTTTGGCAAATTATATCTGATCAAATTAAAAGTATTTGTTAGTTTTATAGATTAGTTTAAACAGTCATACTCTTTGATGAACTATCATCCCTTCTAATTAAGAGGTGTCACTTGTTCAAATCTAAACCTTTACCAATTTTGATGATATCTATAGCTATTCTTCTATAAAAAACAAAAGCAAAACCCCTTCTCCAACATAACACATGTCCTAGTTTCCATTCTGAGGTCAGTACATCTTTAAAGTATATTGGCTCATTTAATTCTGTAGCTTTTCCTACTATTCAGTGCCTCTCTGGAGCTGTTGTACCTTTCCCCATAGAATTTAAAAAAGTCAAAGTTAATAAAGCATTATGCAATATGTTTCTGGGGTAAGAAAGTTGTTTAGTTATACTAAGTAAATACTAAATACAAAATATATACAGACACATGTGTATGCATGTTCACACATAAGCACACAAGCACACACACATACATACAGAAGGACACATGTGCATGCATTCACACACAAATACACATACATTTGAGTACTCACATATAGATTTCGACTGTCTCAAATCTAATATAAATAAAACATAGACGAAAGAAACAAGAGTGTGAACCATTGAACAAAAAAGTAAATGTGTTAGAGGCAATAATTTACTCAAGTTAAATGGAAAACAGAAGCATATTTTTCAATGGTTTAATGTTATTTAATGGAATGTGGTAAATGATACAAATCTGCATATGTATACATTCATGTTGTAATATGAGCAGCGGGGCTGCGTCCCCGGCACCCGGCCGCCCACATGGCTAGCTTATGCCCTGAAATAATTACACTGAAACTGTATTCTTTTAAACACTGCCTGGCCCATTAGTTCCGGCCTCTTATTGGCTAGCTCTTACATATTGATCTAACCCATTTCTAATATTCTGTGTAGTACCACGAGCTGGCTTACCAGGGAGAATCTTAACCTGCGTCTGTCTGGAGTGGGAGAATCATGGCGACTCCTTACTCGGCTTCTTTTTCCCAGCATCCTGTCTGTTTACTCCACCCACCTAAGGGCTGGCCTATAAATGGGCCTAGGCAGTTTCTTTATTATTTAACCAATGACCTTCCTCCATCACATTCATATGTATATTAAATAGAAATTAAATATATACATTCATGTATATACATATTATACATATCAAGAAAGAAATCTTACTAATTTTTACTTACTGTGGTTAAACTTGAGTTTTCTCTGTTAACTAGTTGCAAAATCATTATACATTTAATATGAACCATATTTCAGCTGTTGAATTTGGTCTTTTCCAAAACAAGCAATATACCAAACAATAGTACATGGTAGATGCTGTGAAAAATAGGGTAAGGGATACAGAAAGTTTATTCATAGACATTAAGTTGTAGTAAGAACAGAGCTAATGGACTGTTGGGTTTATTTTATATAGTAAGGCTCCTGTAGCTAGCAATAGATGTGTCATGCACTTCAAAAAGCCACAGGAAAATATGTTGAATCATGTGGCATAAAGAAATGTTAACTGTTTAGGGATATAAATAAAAATTAACCATTTTGAACATCATGCTAAGTATATATTTGTGAAAGAAAATATGTTACTATATCTTTGTTCTAGTCTTAACTTGCCTTTTAACCTAGGCTCGCAGAAGAAGTTAGGGAATGCTATGCTTTTGTTTTCCTCATTTTTAATTATTTGGAAGAGTTTTTAAAGAGTTTTAATTATCTTCTTTTGTTTGTTAAGTTAACCAATAAATAAGTTGTAATAAAAATTTATGTGGGGATAGTTTACTCCCCCCTCAGCAGTTTAAATCTTTGGAGGAAAATTTCCATTTCACAAAACATATCAGATTTGAGGGATTCAATGTCTCATTATGTCTTTCTCACATTCCATTTTATATCTGTAAGGCTGGTAATGATGAGCAATCTTTCGCTCACAATATTCATAATGTGAGTCTTTTTATTTTATTTTTGAGCAGTCTATTTTTAAAGAACTCTTTTTTAATATTGTTAGAACTCATTTATAAAAACCTTTCACTTTTCGTTTCCATTGCCTAATTCATTAACTTGCATTCAGATGTGATTAGTTCCCTTTCTCTGCTCTGAATTTCCTTGTGTCTCCTTTTTTGAAGTCCTCAAGTAGATTTTAAGGAATTGACTTAAGGTATTCTTCTTTAATATAGGCACTTAGAGATATAAAACTCTCCCTAAGCACTCTCACCGTTGCCCTGTATAATTACAGCATATCAATTTATTTCTCTCACATAGTTTTGTAATGTTCTTTATGATTTTTTGACAATCATTTTACCATAAAGCACAAAGTTTAAATTTAACATATATGAGATCCTTTCCATGTTTTTTTTTTTAATTTGATTTTTCAAGACAGGGTTTCTCTGTGGTTTTGGACTTCCAATTTTGCTTTATTGTTTTTAGAGAACACATTTGTATGAATATCCCTTTAACACTACTGGGCCTTGTTTAAACTATAGCATAGAAGGCCAACTGTAGACAGAAGTTTCTCTCCTGCCTGGTCTCATAGCCATTCATTCCCGAATAAACACACAGAGGCTTATATTAATTATAAACTGCTTGGCATGTTACTTAGACTTATTATTTACTAGCTCGTTACAGATTAAATTAACCCCTAGGGGCTTGATACCTTTCTCACTAAGGCACTCTCATCTTGCTTCCTCTGTGTCTGGCATCTAGCTACTTTCTGAGTTTCCTCTTCCCAGAAATTTCCTCATCTCTTAGCCACAACTATACTTTCTGCCTGGCTACTGGTCAACCAATGTTTTAGTAAAGCAATATGAGTGACAAATCTTTACAGTGTACAAGAGCATCCAAGAAGCACAACACATGAAAAAGACATTTGTTTATAGTAAAAGCATATAAAAGATTATTCCAAGCAAACTAACCCAAGAAATAATCAAGTTAAACATTATCACAAATCAAATTGAACTAATAATCATTAGAGAACTTTTCACCCGAACACTGAATGATAATTTCTTCTCAGTAGCCCATGGAATTTACTTCAAAACTGACCATATATTGGGACAAAAATCAAGTCTCAAGAGATTAAAAAAATGAAATAATACATTGTCTTCTAACTGACCTAATGAATTTAATCTAGATATCAACAAAATATGAAATAGCTGAAAGTCTACTAACTCAAGAAAGCAGAACATCTCGTTAATGGATGAAACTTTGCTCAATACAGAAATCAAAAAAAGATATGAAATATTTTATAACTCTACAGAAGTGAAAACATATCATGGCCAAGTCTCTGGAATAGATTATAATAGAGGAAGTTCTGAAATGTAGGCTCATAGCACTACACACCTCCACAGAAAAATGGGATAATCTCATAGTATTGAATTAACAACACAGATAATAAAAACAATACTCTCCAAAATAGATAGGAAAATAAAACTCAGGACTAAAATAAATCATATATATATATATATATATATATATATATATATATTCCAGAGTATACCAAGATAAAGTAAACCATCTAAATCTAAACAAACAATAATTCCTGGTCAAAGAGAGACATTAATGCAAAGTTCCCCAATCAAAAAAATCAAAGGGCCAGATGAATTCAGTACAGAATACTATCCAAACTTCAGAAAAAAATTAATGCCAATGAATTTCATGTTATTTTTCATAATAGACAGAAGGATCATTTTTTAACACTTTTCCTAGGATTACTATGATCCTAATATCAAAACAGCACAAAGACCCACAACAAAGAAACTTTAGACCAATTTGTTTTATGAGCAGTGACATAAAAATTCTCAATTAAATATTTGCAAACTTAATTCAAGGATACCTACTAAAGATTATCAGCTATGATCCATTGGATTCATTCCAGAGATGGGAGAATGATGTTACATAAATAAATCAGTTTATATAATCACCACATAAACAGACTGGAAGACAAAAACCACATCACATAAGATGCAGAAAAACTGTTTGACAAAATCCAATACCCCTCCCATGAAAGTTTTAGAGAGAGTAAAATTATGAGGAACATATTTCAAAATAATAAATGCAAACAAAAGAAAGCTACTGCCATCCTCACCCTAAATCAAGAGAAACTCAAAGCATTTCCACTAATAAAAGAAACAAGAATGTTAGCTCTTCCTGTTTGCTCTTTACCAATTTAATAAAGTACTTTGTTGAAGTCTAAGCTAGAAAAATGAGGTAACTGAAGGAAAACAAGAAGAGTCAAACAGGAAAAGAAATCAAAGTATTTTATTTGCAGATGGCATATTTTTATACATTAAAGACGCCACAGAGAAATATCCACAGATGATAAATGCCTTCAGTAAATTAGTAGGATACAAAATTAACAAGCAAATGTCAATTGCCTTACTACCCACAAATTACAAACATATTGAGAAAGAATTCAGGAAAATAATAATTTTAACAATAACCTCACTAAATATTTTGTGATAACTTGAAACAAAAAAGTAAGACTTACATAATAAAACTTTGGGGAACTGAAGAAAGAAATTGAAGCAGATATCAGAAATTTGAATGACCCTCATGCCCATGGATCTCTACATTTCATATTGTGAAAATGGCCATCCTACCAAAAGCAATTTATAGACTCAACACAATTCCCATCAAAATTACAACACAATTCATCTCAGAAATTATGGGGAAAATTATAACTTTACCTGACTGAACACACATACACATACAAGCACACACACACATAAAAATAACAAAAATATGATAGCTAAAACAATTCTGAATGATAAAAGAACTGCTGGAGTTATAACCATCCCTGATTTCAAGTTGTTAACAGAGTTATAGTACTTGACACAAAATGATATTTATATAACAACAGACTCATTTAAGACTCAAACAGACAGGAGGACCAATAGAATGAAATTGAAGACCCAGATATCAATTCACACACCTATGAACACCTGATTTTTGATGAAGAAGCTAAAAATATAAAATGGAAAAAGAAAGCATATTCACCAAATGGTGCTGACATAACTGGATATTATCATGTAGAAGAATACAAATAGATCAATATCTATCACCATGAACAAAACTCAAGTCCAAATGGATCAAAGACCTCATCACAAGGCCATCCACACCGAACCTTGCAATAGAGAAAGTGGTAAGTATATTTAAATGTTTGGGCACAGGAGACCATTTTGCAAGTATAACGCCAGTAGCACAGATGCTGAAAGCAACAATTAATAAATGAGACCTCCTAAAACTGAGAAACTTCCGTAAAGCAAAGGACTTGGTCAATAAGACAAAATGGTAACCTACAGAATGAGAGAAGATCTTCACCAACCCCTCATCAGACTGAGGACTGATCTCCAAAATATACAAATAACTCAAGAAACTTGACATCAAAAGTACAAATTAGTCAATAAAAAATAGGGTATAAACATAAACAGAGAATTCTCAAAAGATAAATCTCAAATGGCTGAAAGACATCTAAGGAAATGCTCATCATCCTTAGCGATCAGAGAAATACAAATCAAAACAACTCTGAGATTCCATCTTAAACCTGTAAAAATGACCAAGATCAAATACACTGATGACAGGTCAAGCTGGAAAGGATGTGGGGCAAGAGGAACACTCCTTCACTGCTGGTGAGAGTGCAATCTCTACAGTTACTTTGGAAATCAATGTGGTGATTTCTCAGAATATTAGGAAAAAGTCTACCTCAAGACCCAGAAGTTCCACTTTTGGGTATATATCCAATGGAAACACATTCATATAACAAAGTCTTGTGCTCAAGTACATTCTCAGCAGTATTATTTGTCATAGCCAGAACTGGAAACAACCCAGATATCCCTCAACTGAAGAATGGATAAAGAAAATGTGGTACAGTTATACAATGGAGTATTATTCAGCAATAAAAAAAATGACATCTTTGAATTTGTAGACAAAGGGATGGATCTAGAAAAAAAAAACATATTTATGGAGGAAACTCAGACCCAAAAAGACAGATATAATATGTACTCACTTTTAAGTGGCTTTTAGACATAAAGCAAAGAAAAACTAGCCTACAATCCACAACTCTAGATAATCTAGAAAACAAAAAAGAGTCAAAGAAAACATATATAGATCTAAACAGGAAAGAGAAAAAGACAGGATCTTCTGAGTAAATTGAAAGTGTGAGGGTAACGGGAAAGGGTAGAAGGGAAGAGGGGAGGAAGGGAAGGGAGCAGAGAAGCTATATAGTATAATAAAACAATAAAAAGAAACAAAAATTCATGAAAAAACAAGGTTCAGACAATATCACACAACTTTGGAAACCTCATATATATATGCCAAATTACATGCAGGAGAAAAGATAGCAACTTCATCAAGTAGTGCTGCTCAAAAAGGAATGAATAGCTGCAATTAGAGGACTAGAAATGCATCAGTATGTATCATACTGCACAAAAATAAACTCTAAGTGGATCAAAGACCTCAAATACCCAGTGCCATGTCAAAGACCTCAGTGTCAGGCCCAGTACCCTGAATCTGATAGCAGAGGAATTTGGAAATAGTCTCGAAGTTATCGGTGCAGGAAGATGTTCTGAACAAAGTCACTGATAGCACAAGCAATAAGAAAAACAGTTAATCAATGGGAATACATAAACCTGAAAACTCTGTGGTAAAAGACACCATCACTCTGACAAAACAGCAGACTGTATAATGGAAAAAAATTCTTTACTAATTATGTATTTGAAAGAGGGTAAGTTTCTAGAATATTCAAAGAATTAAAAGTAACTAAACATCAAGAAAACAAATAACCCAATTAAAAAATAATATCCAGAATTAAATAAAGAGTTATCAAAACATGACACACAAATGGCATGGCTGAGAAAACACTTTAAATGTTCAACGTCTTTATTCATCAAGAAAATGCAAATTAAAAGTGCTTAGATTCCATCTTACAACATCAGATTGACCAAGATCAGTAAAACAAATGATAGCACATGCTTTTGTGGATGCAGAGAAGTGGGGCCACATTCCTTGCTGATGGAAGTGCAAACTGGTACAGTCCCTGTTGGAGTCAGTGTAGATGATCCTTAAAACTCTGAACATCAGTTGCCACAAGTCTGAGCTCTACCACTTTGGGCATATACCCAAAGGACTCTGCATCTTTCCACAGAGATCCTGGTTCATCCAAGTTCTTTCTTGTTCTATTCATAATATCCAGAAAATATAAAGAGTCAACATGTCTATTTACTGAACAGTGGATAAGAAAAATGTACAGGGACAAAATGAAATATTTTTCAGGTATTGAGGAAAATGAAATTATAAAATTTGATGATAACCATGTGGAGTGAGAAAAATGTCATTCTGTGTTGGGTAACCCAAACCCAAATTAGACAAACAGTGCATGTTTTCTTAAAGTCGATGTTAGCTTTAAAACTTTAAGTGTGTGTTCTTCAATCAAAGATTAGGTACCTAGTAAGGAACTAGGGGTAAGAAGAGTATATCTCCTGATAGAGGAGAAATAGAAAATATAGATCAAGGGGAAGCTGGATATGGGGATTAAATGGAGATGGAGGTGGGAGTGAAGGAGAGAGGAGAGATTATAAGGAAGGCAATCTAACTTTAAAGTTCTTTTGAAAACCAATATGAAAAACTTACTGTCTTAGAAATTTCCTAAAATGTATGGATATACAAGAGAAATGTAAATGGAGTCACCATATAATTGTGAAGAGAATGCCTAAAGGGATATCTTATGTTCACCAAATAAAACCTCCAGTGACAGCAATGAGTTGCATCTCATTGAGTTATTGGTCAAAGTGTCCCCTAAACCCCAACCCCTAATAACGCCTAATACACAGAATATTCCCAAAGATATTGGTTGCTCTCACAACTTGATGGTAAGGACCTGTGACTAAATATGACAATTACTTATTTCATAGAACATAGAAGAGTTGAGCTGAGACTTATCTAGAATTTTCCCCACTGCTGACTAACATTTATGCGGCTGGAAGCACACTTGCTACCAAAAGAGAAAAGTAACCACCTCTAACCTACGGCTGTCACCAGCCTACAGGATTCACTGGTACAAAAGTGGAAAAGTGACAGAAACCTAACTGCAGGGACCAACCACAGCAATCAGAAGAGCAGACACAAAGACTGACTCTAACCAAGAAGCCATTTGCAGAGGAGGAAACTTAGTTTTCTCCATGGTGTCTATGGGTATACCAATCACAATACAGGGCAGGGCTTATGCCTAGGAGCAGTTGGCCAACAGAACACGTACTACATGCTTTTGTTGTGTTCAGGTTTGTTGTGGGTTTTGGTCTTCTGATTCTATTTTTTAGTTCATTTTGATCTTCATTTTTTTTTCGTTTTTGTTGTTACTGTTTTGGGGGTTTATGGCTTTGTTTACTTATTTGCTTGTTTGTTTGTTTATGAGAGATAAAATCCCTGAAGTTGTACAGATAGACAGGCTGGAACGATTTGTAAGAGTTGAGAGATGGTAAATGATATGATCAAAACATGTTATGTAAACAAACTGTTAGAGAAAAAATTTTAAGAATATAAATTCTGATGTTTCAGGATGTAGCATGTAGTTGGTGTCTTGTAGCTACGGGTCATATAAATGTGTGTGTAATTAAAATTATATATTTTAATATAGTAAATTAAAAATAGATTATATATTCTGATCATAGTTTCCCCTCCCTCTATTTTTCCCATCTCACATGACCACCTGTCCTGTCTCCCAGAACCACTCCCCCCCGGTTTCCGTTCTGAAACTATCAGGCCTCCAAAAGACAACAAATATACATGACAAAATAAGATACACTAAGATAAAGCAAAACCCTCATATTGACACTGCACGAGATGACCCAGTAGAAGGAAAAAATTGAGAAGGCAAAAGGTCCGATACAGTGACTTATTTTGAGTATAAGGTTTTGGTACAGTGTTGTAAAACTGTTAAGGTTTCTTGGTATTCCAAAAAGCTCTCCTGATAAAATACCTTTATTTTTAATGTGTTTTATGTTTTAAGATTTTTATACATCCATAGCTATCACTTCAAGTATGAAATAAGTTTGGGGAAAATATGGTAGTATTATGCCTTTTCAGTTGATATGGCTGAATTGATCTACTATAAAACCCAAAACCAACATATGTATATTAAGATGCAAATGAACTACTTAATGATATTTCAGCTAAGTTGTTGTTTGAATAAAAGTCATGGTTAACAGCTTTAAAGTCTATATTCAAATTTCATGCATGTGTACATTTACAGTGCAAAATATTTTCTTGTTCAATATATAAAGAGATAATTATAGGCATGTACACATTAATATAATCTTTAACTAATATAAGTAAAACAGATCATTTAATTTCAATATACTTTCAAACTAAACAAAAAGTATATAGGGCCACTTATTATAGAAATCATGGCCTTTAAGTAGATATTTGTAATTTTTGCCCATCACTGTATACAGCACCAGGCTCTACTTTTTAAACTAAAGTATGCCAGGAAGAATAAATTTAAATAAATTACTTGAACCTGCAGAAAGTAAAAGAGCAAAGTCATTTTAACTGATAGAAAATGGATTATTAAGATCCAGTGAAGCTGCTGCTTGAGCAGAGAGCTCAAAATTACAAGAAATGATCTTCCATGTATTAAGGGAATCAGTTCACGGCCTCAGAGAATCAGAAACCAACCATCAACATCTACCACAAAGAAATTCCTTTTGAATCGTCAAACCCAGTTATCTAAAATGGTATATACTGTGACATTCTCAGTATAATCAAGAAAGCTGTTGTCTATAGTAGATACTGTTCCTGTCTGCATGAGGATATCATCCCCAAATATTTCTGTGGAATAGGTAAAAATCAATTTAAACAAAATAACATAAGCTTTCCTAATAATTCCTGTAGGATTCCAAAAATGTTTGTTTCCTAGGTGTATAGACCAGTCACTTTCTAAATGATAAAACTAAGGTTTCAACAATATAAAGTGAATTTTAGTTTTATATTGTTGTCAGTTGAATAGAATAAAAGTCTCAATAATACATATGAAAACTTAATCCCTTAAACCCAGAATTATGTTACCTTATATGGAATACTAATTTATTAATTTGCTTATGCAATAAACATTAAATACCTTGAGATGAAGACAGAAGGTTGACTCAAAGACATAAGAAATGAGAATCTTTGCTTTATGTTTAAAAACTACTTATGATTGAGTACATATGATAATTGTTTTTCTAGGTCTGGTTACCTCACTCAATATGATGTTTTATAGCTCCCTCAACTTGCCTGCAAATTTTAAGATGTGGTTTTTTTTTTTTCTGTTGTGTAGTGCTTCATTTGTGTAAATGTAACACATTTCCCTTATCCATTTTTCATTTGAGGGGCATTTACTGGTCACAATCCCAGAGAACCTAGACAACAATGAGGAATCTAAGAGAGACATACATGGATCTAATCTACATGGGAAGTAGAAAATGACAAGATCGCTTGAGTAAATTGGGAGCACAAGGACCATGGAAGAGGGTTGTGGGGGAAGGGAGAGGCAGGGAAGAAAGCAGAGAAAAATGTAGGGCTCAATAAAATCAATTAAAAAAAGAAACTTAAAAAAAAAAGAAATGAGAATCAAGGGCACGAATCCGGAAATGTGCTTATTTCTAAACACTATCAGTCAACCATGTAAGAAACCACCAAACAAACATAACTCTGTTAGGCAATTAGAAAAGTAGAATCCCATAAATGTCCTAACACCTTGAACTTAGCCTGTGACGACTGTGAGAGAGAGTATGGTTGTGTTTTCTTAAGTCACAGCATTATAATACAATTTGGGGACAGCAATGGGAAAGGCTTGTGATATCCATGACATTGAGATATACGAAATGCTGACTTCATCTTCAGTGACATCATCCTTCATTTACATACACCCTTGTGATCTCCTAAAGCATCTTATGAATACAAAATACTTGTATGCACTTCTCTGACTTCTGAGTCATTCTTAGTTATGTTTTAAAATCATTAGAATATGGGAACTACTTACTGGGAACATTCGTCTGTGAGACACAACAGCTGGTATCTTGTCCAAATTCATTCTATTTAGCTTAACGATCAAATATTATTAGTAAGAATTCTGGTTATAAAGCACATGTGCTTATTATTTTCTGTATAGAAAGCCATCCTAATGTATGTAACTAAAGCAGATACTAGAAATAAGCATAGGTTTCTCATTTTGATACCTGTGACTTCACTTGGATCAGAGTATGAAATAGGTACAGGAAGCATGTGTGGAGACTTTCTTCTTGAGTTCACACATGCTGCCCCAGTTGTAGACCATGGGTAGGGAGCCTGGTCAATCAGAACTGTATATCCTCAAGATTAAATAAGGCAGAGTTTACAATGCTCCAACCTTGTGGATTCCTAAGGAGCTCAACAGTGTTGAGGATATGGAATTACCCAGCTGATTCATCTCATGCCTTCCCAAAGGACTAAAGGCTTTGCAGATAGGATAAGGATGGCTCATGGTTCTTCACAGAGTCTCTAAGGGAAAATAGATCATGCTACAAGAAATAAATTTTTTTTTTCAGACAAAAGGATAAAGGAAATGTCAAATGAATCTAACTGCCAGGACATTTTATTCCTTGTAGGACCTTTTTATTTCCCTTAGCAACAATGATAAATTATAAAAACAAAGACCAACTTTTCTACACGCTGAACTTCGGTATGAATAGGCTTCTGAAGTGAGAGAAGCCTCTACTCGGTATAGTCACTTAGGGCTCAGGTTCACATTAGCTGATGTTTTAATTTTGATCTTCTGTGTCCCTTAGTATACTCCACTGAATCTCTTTATCATCTCTCTTTTAATGACAGGACAGCGTGCTCTTTGAGATAATATGGAAAAATAATTTTAATGAAAAGTATCTTTTCACTTTACTTTGCCTGGAAATACCCTATTTAGATGCTGAAAATGTAGTCTGGAAGATTCTTACCAAGGAAAGATCATTGGTATTGTTAAAAACCTATGTGCTATAGTAAATATATTTGCATACAGGAAAATTAGCTTACAGGTAGACTGCATGCTCAGTAAGTGACCTCTCTGTTCTCTTAAACCCTGAATGCATTTCACTGCCAAAATGAAGAATTTGAACACTCCTCTCTCTAGTACATACTATTATTAAGGAACTCGGTATCTGTTATTCTTTTAAGTGTCTCAAAATTTATTGTAATGTTCTGGCCTAATGAGTAAAACACTTTGTTGTACCAGTAATCTACCAGTAGATCAAAACAGACGTTCCTGAAAACAGTTATTCTTTTTTTTTTTTTTTTGGTTTTTCGAGACAGGGTTTCTCTGTGGTTTTTGGAGCCTGTCCTGGAACTAGCTCTTGTAGACCAGGCTGGTCTCGAACTCACAGAGATCCGCCTGCCTCTGCCTCCCGAGTGCTGGGATTAAAGGCATGCGCCACCACTGCCCGGCAAAAAAAACAGTTATTCTTGATAAGAACAATTTTAATCAAGGAAATGAGGCACAGTTAATTTGTGCATATGTATTAATTTTTAAATGATTCTTATTAACTGTAGGCTCCACCTCTTAGAACAAAACCCAGGTGTGGCCCAGCAGATTTTCCTTTAGCTGATGCTGGTAATGATTACAGCTAGACAGGGCCTCAATTCAATTAGCGAGCATCCTCATGTGCAAAGCGAAACACTCCTGACAGTTGTGAAGATGGCCATTTGTGATTTCTAACTTCTGTGTTCTAATTATATCCCTGCAGTGGAATGAGGTGTCACATAAGGCCAGAATATATATAACAAAATGTATTTGATTGTGTAAAATGCTGCTTCTTGGAAGAGAAAACACACGATTTGACAAGGAGAGACACCCAGGACAGAGACAGTCTTCGTGGAAGTTTTCTTCTAGAAAAATAATTTTCATAACTAACTTTCTTCTGGCTACTAGTTGAAATATTAACAGTAGTATTAGGGAAAACATGCCATAAAATATTGATGAAGAAGATCTAAAATAGAATGCAGTTTTCTAAATACTATTTGGCTTTGCTCTCTGGTATGACTGCAGGGCATCTCTGGTGCAATTTATTTTTACTGAGGTTACTAAGGTAATTTTAGGGATAGTGGAAGGTGTCCATAAGGTCTCTAAAAACATTCAATAATATAAATGGTCAATTGCTGGAGCAAAAATAAAAATTCAAAAGAGGCCGGGCGGTGGTGGCGCACGCCTTTAATCCCAGCACTCGGGAGGCAGAGGCAGGCGGATCTCTGTGAGTTTGAGGCCAGCCTGGTCTACAAGAGCTAGTTCCAGGACAGGAACCAAAAAGCTACGGAGAAACCCTGTCTCGAAAATCCAAAAAAAAAAAAAAAATTCAAAAGAGTAAGACAGTTCTCCCACTGTGGTATTTATCACCTGCTTCACATCATTTTCAGGCTTACGAAAGGTAGGAGAGGAAAAGACCTCTTCGTGGTTAATGTGAAAGGCTACTAAGTTCATAGGATTATGTAACAGCTCGCAAGTCAATACAATCTCCACAATACATTTTTTAAATCTAGCCATTTGAATTTAATATCTAGAAAGTGTATTAAAAGGAAGTGTGTAGAAACAGAGATTGGAGATACTGACTTCACTCCGAATATCTGAACTTCCAATTATTCTCTTCTGCTTACTATCTTCTGTGGCAGAGAATAAACGGTATGAGATGTACTTCTATATAAATATGTATTTTCTCTCCAAATAAGATGAGAATTCTGGATATATTCATTTTCATATAAACTGCATGGATTATTCCCTTCCCATCAGGCTGCTGTGGATTCTGCTCAACGTCTTAATCTCATATTCTCAACAAAGTCTCTATCAGGGCCCAAACCATCACAAGAGCATAAATATGATGTGGTATTTTATAATAGAAATATGAAGTGATACTTTGCAATAGATGTTATTATCAGAGGGCATTCAACATATAAATACAGTTTTACTCAAGTCAATAGTTAAGTAGATAATAAATTGAAAAGCATGATATCATATATAATGTAACTATTCACTATTACATAAGCATACATTATACTTCAAATTATATTCTACATAATGTTGCATATGACATAATTAACTTTAATTACTTTAATAGTATTTACATTTATTTGTGACTTTATATATCATGATAAATTTTATACAGTCATTACTATCTACTGATAATGACATTACATATAATTATTATGTAGATGTGTATGTGTACATTGATGTATCTATACAGAGTCTGAAACAGGGGTTAGCAATGCTCTCATCTCTCAGACTTTATTATAATGTTCAGGCTGCTAAGTAAGTCGGTTTAGGGACTGCTGAGTTCTAATTGATAAATAAAAATGGATATAAGCAGTTGAAATTAGAAACATAAATCTCACTGTGGAAACTCACCAAAAATCATGCTAACTGGTAAAATGCTAAAATACAAAGGCAGGCTGCTGTGATGTCAAGTTAATCTTCACTAACAATACACAGCAATTATAGCCATTGTCCTTTGTGGGGCTATTGTGTATAGAGTGTAGTCAATCCATGAATGTCTACTTAAATGATCTAGACAATTACATAGAACTATTGCCTAATAAACATGCAAAATGCACTGAGGTATGGTGAAATCCAGAAATAAATTTCAGGTCTACTGATCAAATATAATATGAAGATAAATATTATTTTAAGATCAAACCTTTCAAATCTTAATCCCATATTGCTACCCAGATAGAGGCAATGATTACCACTAGACTTAAAAGTCAACCAGGTTAAAATATTGATTTGTATGCATGATATCATATTTGATTAAAAAGAATGACACAAAAATTCCATAATTTCAGAAAAAGACCCCAATCTGCCTTCACTCTTAACTGCACATTAGGAATTTACATTTTCTTGGGCAAATTTCATTTTTGTTTTACTTAGGATGTCTAATAAAGTGTTAAAATTCACAAAAAGTGAACAAAGATTAGATATATTTTAGTTACAAAATTACTCTTTCTCAAGACCAAAATTCACAAGAAGTCTAATCTTTTAAAATGCACATTTAATTTGTCTGGAACAACTGCATGTACTATGAAATAGTGTCCTATAATAATTAATGAAATAGTCCAGAGAGATTTTTTCAAACACACTATCATTTTTGGATAGTAAGACTCAATTGTCTTCCTGTGAAGATATCAAAAATCAATTTCACACAGTTCTTCTTTAAACATTATTTTATACTACATAGTCCACACAAAGGTTTTGAAAAGTTCTCAAGATCAGTGTCACCATGGAACAGAGAGAAAAATTCATTCACAAATAGAATATAATAGATACACGTGTGAGTTATGCACAGGTTTAGCCATCTAGTGATTTTTGACTTTTTTATTTTTATTTCAGAATTTACCTTGAGACTATTATTAAGGTGCACTCTGAAAGTATTTTAGGTCATTGGCTAGATATTTATTACTTCTCTATTGGTCTGATATAACATTATGGCCAAGGAACATATAGAATGGAGGCTTTATTTTTATTTTTTTATTTTTTTATTATTTATTTATTTTTATTCTCTTTTAATTAAAATTTCCACCTGCTCCCTGTTTCCCATTTCCCTCCCCCTCCTCCCAAATATTGCCCCCTCCCCCACACCCCTCCCCCTATCCCCACTCCTCTTCTCCTCCCCCCACTCCATTCCCCCTCCCTCTCGATACTGAAGAGCAGTCCAAATTCCCTGCCCTGCGGGAAGACCAAGGTCCTCCCACTTCTATCTAGGTCCAGGAAGGTGAGCGTCCAAACAGGCTAAGCTCCCACAAAGCCAGTTCATGTATTAGGATCGAAACCTAGTGCCATTGTCCTTGGCTTCTCATCAGCCTTCATTGTCCACCATGTTCAGAGAGTACAGTTTCATTTTTATCTTACTATTTCTAAAGATTACAAGGCCATCACCACTACTGGAGAAGTGTGGCAGTAGGCAACCTTCTAACATAATTTTGTAACATATTAAGAGAACACATTTTATCCTTTTTGTGTTAATTACTAATAATCAGAATAAAAGTAATATCTTCATATTATCTGTGGTGAGACAGAACATTTTTTTCTCTTTTGTCATAAATACTATTCTATCCTTACCATATTTTTTGTCCAAATATGTCTTGACTCACCCACTCTAGATTGTTGAGATTTTATAGTAAAACTTTCTACATATATCGATTATCTTCAAAAAAGGAGATATAATTTATAGTGAAATACAAATATGTTATACTAGTACAATAACTTAATATATTAACCAAAAATATATGCTCTATCATTTAGGTAAACTAGGTCCATATCTAGAAATTAGGATTTTCACACACAACAATTTGGTACAAAAAGAAAAGGCATTATGTCTTTGTTAATCTTAAAAATAGCTGGGATTTTGCCTGGGTGTCCACACTCCTTTTTGTTTTTGTCTTTTCCTTGGAGACTGAATTCTAGTAATGTGTTTATGCATCTCCCTCAAAATTTCTTTCATGCATTGATTTTCAGAATTAGCTTTTCTTAACCTCAACTCATGAAGAGTTTCTTGCATTCTGGCTATAAACTAATTACAAAAATTAGAAGAATTCATTATGGTATGTTTATGTTCACTCAGCTTTGGCTGATCCCCCCCACACAATCACTGTTTTCACCATGTCCATGTGCTCTGACACATCCCGCTCAGACGGGTCTTCCTCTGAGCTTTCAAAGTGTGTGTATTCTGTTACACTCCCTACCATACTTTCTCAAAGTCAGTTTCTGGCCCTTGCATGTACCTTTCTCTTTTTCTGACTGTACCTTCAGGTGTTTATGTCGTTCCACTTACATGTAGTTTGAGATCATCACCAGCAAGCTACTGTCTTTGGATTGGTTAAGACTCAAAGTTAGGATCAGCTTCTTACTAATTAGCCTAAATTTACCCAATGCTTTAATCAATGCCTTTCCCAATTTAAACGGGGATCAAAAACTCAGGTTTACATGGTGAAAAAGACAAATTTAACAAAATGGATAAATCACATGATATAATGTTTCATGCTCTCTTGGTAAATGCTAAGGTGAAGGCATTTTCTTTCCATATTTTATTATCATAATTGTTAATTTTGTGTACCATGAAAGTAAATTGATATGGAAATATTTTTCATAGTTTATTTTTATAATACTCCTTATTGTAAAATAAAAATAAAATTAAAAAAGATGGTAAAATAAGTAATAATTTCATATACACAAATGTATTAATATCATTGGTTCACAATATTGTGTAGGTTGAAGTTTCCTATCCCAAACTCCTGTTCCCAAACAACCATTTCAGAAATAATCAACTCTGATGCTTAAAATAAACTATAAATTCTCAGTAGATAGCTCAGGGTTCTTACTATCTAATTCTTACATTTAAATTACTCCATATTTTTTATCTATACTCTGTCACATAGCTCATGGCTTGTTACTTTGTTCTCAATATGTCCTGCTTCCTTGGAGGCTGGCTGGTGTCTCGTATGACTCTGCCTTTCTTTCCAGAGTCCTCTGTGTCTGGCTATCTTGCCTACACTTCCTGCCTGGCAACCAGTCTGTCATCTTTTATTAAACAATGAGAATAATAAAAAATCAGAGTGTACAGAAGGATTATTCTACATCAGTAAAAAATTTTGCTGTTATAAAATCTTATATATTATATAAATATGAGTTTAATATGTATCACAAATTCTACACTGTATGTTACTTTATTTTGTATATGTATGCTATACTTATCATATATGCTGACATTATATAAATGAATGCAGGTAAGAAAATATAGTTAATTATTGCTTTTTTTGCCCATTGTGTATGAAAAGTTAGGTTTAAAAACCAAAATCTCCATATTTCAAATTAGAACACACATACATATCAGAATAAATTTTTACTTTTAAAAATATAGGTACATAATGTTCCATTTGGTTAAAAAGAGCACAAGATATTTATATCTGTCAATATCATGTATTATCATTTAAGTATTCCATTGTCCTTCAAATATTAATTATTATATTTCTGATTTTTAATTTCTGAATTGAATGCACTAGCATTTACTTTCTAAATCAATGTCTGACTTTCACATGGTTGCTTACATGCATATTGGGCATTTGGTTTAACTATGTTTGGAGAAATGTAGAACACATTAAAACTTAAAACAGGATATACTTTCTTTGTTCGATTGCAATCATATTGTTTCTTGTAGCAAATAGTTAAAATGAAAAAAGAGAAACAATTCTATTCACAATTGTCTCAAAAAAGTCTTCTGAATCATCTCAATAAAGGGAATGACAGATGCCTACAATAGAAACTAAAACTATAAATGAAGGTATTTAAAGAAGTAGCTACAAGATGGAAATGCCCCCCATGCTTATGGGTTGAAAGAATAGTATAAAAATGATTGTGCTTATCAAAAAGCAATCCATAGATTCAGTGAAATCTCCACTAAAAGTCTAGTACCATTCTTCACAGAAATTAGAATAATAATAAAAAAATCTTCAAACTGAGGTGGCAGATCCAAAGGCTCAAGATAGAAAAAGCAGCAGTGTAGACAGAAGCAGCAGTGCTCCATGGCTAAAGGGATGAGCAAGGCTGCTGTCATTCTGCACTGACCTGGTAGCAGATGCAGCATAGCACAGCAGAGGAGACAAGCAGACTCAGAACAGAAGTGTTCGTCCCCACAGCTCTCAGTGCCTGATTGCTCACGTTCCCAAAGAAAAATTACACTAGATCAATAGTCTTATCAACAAATAGTAATGGTAACTGGATGTTCACATGTAGAAACATGAAACCAGATACCTATCTCTCACCATGTAAGCACACACACACACACACACACACACACACACATACACACAAGCACACACCCTTCAAAATGAATCAAAAACCTCAATGCAAGACCTGAAACTCTAAAACTGCTAGAGGAAAATGTAAGAAAAATTACTTTTTAAAAAACAACATATATAAGCACTCTTTGAATTGGAATAAATTTGCAAGGAAAATAGTATTGTCTAAGAATTAACAAGTGGAGTCCCAACCACTGAAAAATGTCTGCACTGTCTGACAAACAATTAAACTAATAAAGAAAGAGGCAGTTTATAGTATAGAACAATAGTTTCTAGCTATGCTTCAGACAGAAGATTAGTATGTACAATATATAAAGAACTCAAAAAATAAATATCAAAAAGTTTAAAATACAATTAATAATTAGGTTAATTAAATAGGCAGGCAGTTCTCTGGAGATTAATGGCCAATGAAACTTTAAAAAAAAATCAATCTCAACAGTCTCATTCTGAGATCCTGCCATTTCAGACTGAGATAGAGAAGTAGGATTGAGCTAGTGACCTAGGCCGAATCAGGCCTGAGACAGAGAACCCCACAGGAGCAGAAACCAATCCAAACAGAAATAGCAAACTCTCCAGGCATAGGACTGAACCAGTGACCAAGTCCAGACCAGATCTGAGACAGCAAACTCAACAGGAGCAGGAGCAGAACAAACCCCGGGAGCACCAAGCGATCTCCATGAACATGGAATGATCAGTGGGGTGACTAGAATTGTGGCACTGACTGCACCATGAGGAAAAACCACCTGAGCCTTGGGTCCACTGGCACCTGGAAAATTGATCACCAGAGTCACAGACAGCCACAACTACACCAATCACAGGAAAAGATAGGTAGATGAGGTAAGAACATACAAAACACCACAAAGGGCAACACAATACCAGTAAAACCTAAAGATCATACAAGAGCAAGACTTCAACAATCAAATATAGATGAAACAGAAGAAAATGACCTGAAAAATAACTTTAGGATAATATTTGAGGCCCTTAAAGAGGAAATGAAAAATTACAGAGACCCAATTTGGAGCAACGGACTGAGCTCTTAAGGTCCAAATGAGGAGCAAAAGGAGGGAGAACATGAGGAAGGAAGTCAGTACCACGAGGGGTGCACAATACTAAACATATATCCCTCAAATACAAGGGCACTATCATATGTGAAAGAAACACTCTAAAGTTTAAATCATACATTAAATCCCACACACTAAGAGTGGGAGACTTCAACACTCCACTCTCACCATTGGACAGGTCAATTAGACAAAAAATTAACAGAGAAATAAGGAAACTAACATATTTTATGACTCAAATGGACATAACAGACATATATAGGACATTCCATCCAATGATAAAAGAATATACCTTCTTCTCAGCACCTCATAGAACCTTTCAAAAATTCACCACATACTTGGTAACAACAACAACAACAACAGCAACAACAAAAAACAGATACATCCATTTTTTTGTATCTGTTCACCATGGCTTAAAATTAGAATTCAACAACAACACTAATTCCAGAAAAGCCACAAGCATACAGAAATTAAACAATGCTCACCCGAATCACCAATACATCAAGGAAGAAGTAAAGGGAGAAATTAAAGTTTTCCTAAAATTCAGTGAAAATGACTGTAGAACATACCCAAATTCATGGGACACAATAAAAGCAGTGTTAAGAAAAAGTTCATAATAAAAGCAGTGTTAAGAAAAAGTTCATAATAAAAGCAATATACAGCAAGCCAACAGCCAACATGAAACTATTTGCTGAGAATGAAATCAGAGAAACATCACCCTTCACAATAGCCACAAATAGCATAAAATGCAGAGTAACTCTAAGCAAATAAGTTGAAGACTTGTATGACAAGAACTTTAAATCTTTGAAGAAAGAAATTGAAGAAGACACTAGAAAGTAGAAAGATCTCCCATGTTCTTAGATAGGTAGAATTAACATAGTAAAATGACAATCTTACCAAAAACAATATGCAGATTCAGTGCCCAGCAAAATTCTTTACAAACTGTGAAATAATGATATTCAACTATATATGGACAAGCAAAAAACCGAGAAAAACCGAAACAATACTACACAATAAAAGATCTTCCGGATGCATCAAAATCCCTGACTTCAAACTCTACTACAGAGCTACAATACTGAAAACAGTCTGGTATTGGCATAAAAATAGATAGGAAGACCAATGGAACCAAATAAAAGACCTGGATTTTAATCCACATACTTACAAACACCTTAGGGAGCTCTTCTGTACTAGTATCAACTATGAGATTAAGCATGGAGGTGATCAAAAAGCTAAACATATCCTTGTAACATGGTCTAGCTAACTCTTTCTTATTTAATCAAAAGACTACATGTCAATGTGTCAGAGACAGTTCCTCACTAATATTTATTGAACTACTATCTATCATCCATAAGTTATGGAACCAACCTTGGGTTCTGTCAATAAAGGAACTGATAAAGAAACCATGGTATACATAAACACTGAAGTAGTTTAGACCTAAGAAGAATGGCATTATGTCAATAGCAGGAAAAGATGTGAAGAATATCAACCATACAATCATGTTCAGTGAATTACACCATCTCAGAAAGACGATTATCATATAAATTTTCTACCACATGTGGTTCCTTGTTGTAGAGATATAGTAAACCTTATATGTACAAATAACATGAAAGTAAAGACAGACATGTCTACAGGAATAAAGAGTACTAACCGGAGGAGGGTGTACAGCAGAAAAGGAGGGTAGGTATGGTGCGGTATGCTCAAACTTTATTATATACTTGTATAAAAACTCCTTATGTAATGTAGGACTGTAGACAATTCAAAAAGAAGCAGAACAGAATAATAAGATGATATAATATATGGAGAGAGTCACAGAACAAATTGACACCGTAATTCCTGATGCGGTTCTACAGTTTAAGTTTTGATGAATTCTAATTATGTGCAAAGAATAAATGTCAATCAATGTGGATAACTTGTCTGCTAAGTGTTTTAGACATTCAAAACATTTTTACCCTTTTTACTAAAGGATGTTACAAAAATGTCATTCAGGTCAGGAAAAAATAACTATCTTTTTCATGAAAAGAAGCGTACAAAAAGAGAAATTCTAATAACTTCTTGTGATTCTATGCGTATTTCTCCTCTTTGACATATTTCTTTATACACAGCTTATCCTCCCTTACTAATTAATTTACAAAATATTCTATCAGAGCGTTTTAAATACCAGAGCTACTAATTGAAGTGAGTGATTGCATATGCCCAGAATGAACAACGTTCTTGGATCTCCATTTCTTGCATTGGCAGTGCGACTTGCTTCCTTATTCAACTGTTTAAAACACCATATTCAATATTGTTCTACTTCATATTTGAACACATTAACATCATTAAAACTTTAAGATGTAATACATTAGCAAAACTGTCTAAGAACTCTAGAACAAAGAAACAATTTTGTTTGCTTGTTTCCTTGTTTGTTTTACAAGACAGTGTTTCTCTGTGTAACTGCCCTGGCTATCCTGAAACTCTCTTTCTAGACCAGGCTGGCCTCAAACTCACAGAGATTTATCTTTCTCTGCCTCCAGCTTTGATTAAAGGCACAAATTGCCACCCCTGAGCAGAAATTAATTAAAATTTTGATGATTTCATAACTTCTAATTTTATTCCAAGTAATGCTGTCCTTAATAAATAATGTCAGTGTTATAATTACAGAAATGGCCATGTAATATTCTGAAATCACAATATAATCTTTGAAGTTGATTAAGAGACTATGCTTGAACTAATAGAAGTGTAAATTTGAAAACGAGATCTGTTTATTTATAAAAAAAAATAAGAGATTCAGGAGTATACAGATCCCTTCTGTGAAATTTTACTGGAAAGCCCCATCTGAAACAGAATGCTGATGGCTATAGTTATAACCCTTAAGTGAGCCATCAACAACATAGATGAACTTGTTCACTACTGAGCAAATTTACCACAAGCAGCAAAAGCTAATGGAAAGAAATCAGAAATTCCAAACCAGACATATTTGAAAAATCACCTACTATAAGACCACAGGATGTAACAAGTATGATTGAGCAATTATGGCGACTTAGGTGTACCAAGACCCAGGCCTCTGCCCTATGTCAATAACCCAGGTCTAAACACTACACATGCTACTTATGCATTTAAGTGGCATATTGTAATCTGCGAACACTTTCAATTAATCTGCCAATGAGAATTAAAGCAATTTTAACACAGAAAAATGAAGGGCATCTTTCCACTTTTACAGAGCTTCGACAGGACTTTGTCCCGGTAGAAGGCATCCATGCTAAAGGGCAGATGTTATTTTCTAGGAAGGATAGATCTATAAAGCATGATGGCTCAAAGCAATATTGTTAGGATGGCTGAGTCTCCACTTACAGCATAGAACAACAACAACAAGAAGACTGTGTCATCTACACAAATTCCGGCCTTCCTTAGGTAAGATGGCATATATACCTGTGACCCTGGTGGAAGAATCTATTGATCTAATTCGTTTACTGCCAACTATAGAGAGCACTTGAAATTCATTAAAACAGGATGACATCAATTCTGTTTCAAGGCCAGTCTCTCATGCTAACTGTTAATATTAAACCATGCCACACTTTCACTGTAGAGAGGTTAAGACTGGAGTCTCAGGAATGATGGATTACTGTCACAATGTCCAACAGACTGTCTTTTAATAAAAACCGTGACATCAAATTCTTAGCTACATTTTGTGATTTCCAAATGATATCCAAGTCCATGATCTTGTAATGTGCATTATTTTATTAAATATTATTCTTATCACAAATAGAAGAAAATTCTGTCTGTTTGGCATGTATAAATATGATGTGTAATATTCCTCTGGCTTAGGCTCTCTTGATTTAAGGTAGGTGAATTAAAGAGAATTTTTATTAAGCACTAGCTAAACTTTGTCCCATGCAAAATGAAACCACTCTCCATAGTTACATTTTCATGTATTAGCTCATTGTTAGTTTATTTTTGACAATAAGAGTTTTAGGTCTGTGGGATTCTGTCTTATAATTAAACTCGAGGATTAAAAATTATTTCTAATTTTAGGATTGAAGGGGAAGGGTGGGAGGGTGTGTGGAGGAAGTGGAGGAGGAGAGGAAGTTGGAATTTTGATAAGTTTTTTTTAAAGTAATAAAATAATAATAGAAAACTTAAATCTAAGTCTAATGTTCACTAATTTTCCTTTCTGACATCTGCTAAAAGACCCTCATTTTTAATGGTCCAGCATACTTTTACAACATATCATTTGCATATATTTAAAAGCAGTATAACATGTAATTCACATTTTTCCTTTCTGAAGAATTTTTGATCTTTTAGAATATTGGAACACTTGGATAATTTAATGAGTTATTTTGGAGGTAGGACCCAAGGCTCCAAAATTAAAATATAGAATTCACTCTTCATATATACCTTGTACATGTAGCATGAAGGAACTTCTGTGTGCATGTGTGTGTGTGTGTGTGTGTGTGTGTATAAGTGATTTTACCATAAATGGTTTCTACATGATATTTTCCCCATGATGACAGATTAAAACATATCTTTCAGGAGTATTTAGTTTATTATAAACAGTTCTACCTTACATCTAATCATGTCACTGGAGCCCATGTAAGCCCATTAGACACGTACGTGTCTAATTTCTAAACATAAAATGGATATAATCAGAAGATTAATACCATTCCCAAATTATAGCAAGTCATGCTTCTCGCAGAACATTTTGTTCATTCTATGTTTGGCCACTAGAGTGATTATTATTTGAATCTACAACTTCCTTCAAATAGTGAGCGATGATATTGAAATTGGTTGGAATGACTAAAGTAACTCAATAAGTAAATTTCTAAAAATAATTCTGCATATATAATAGAAGGACAATATTTTTCCAAAGCAAATGCACAAACATTCTCTAGCAGATATTGTCAGGCAAGACAGCTTTGATTTTTTGTCTTGAATCCTAACTGCTAGTATATTAGAAAAGCACAGCTGTTTTACAGTTAATTTAATGTAAGATTGAAATGGGTCCTGTAACCTGTATTACTGTAAAAAATGTTGTACAAGACTGTTTATTAAAATGAAATAACAAATTTTGTTAATATTTGAGTACTCTACAACAGAAATAGGTTTCCTTTAATAAGAAAGTATCCAGTTTTTTATTATAAACATGAATATTTTTAATTGCTCAAGAATATAAAGTGATTGAGTCATTCAGTTTAGAAAGGTTTGAAAAAGAGCAGCTCTGAGCCCCATTCTCTAAAATTTTCCATATGTGAAGTTTATGTTAGTAATGATGTTTTGGAGACTTGCAAATACAGAAAACTTTAGCAAATGGTATCCTATTTGATCTAGAAATCAACACACACTTACTATGAACAAATTTGGAGATAAGCTTAAAACAAATACACAAAATGTTATTATGTTCATGCAGTAGTTATAATTACACGGAATAAGTGCCACTCAGTAGAGTATATACTTAGAATGAAAGAGTGCTTAAATAAATGCATTGAAAAAATACATATGCTTAATATTTGAATATTAAAATTTACTTACTGGAAAGGAAAATTAGTATAGAGTTTCAGAAATCAAGAATACTAGGTTTAAAAGAGCAGAGATGAAGATTATTACTAAATGAACGAAGAGTTTAGTAAAATAAGTGCTAAATATTCAACTTCCATGGTGTAAAACAGTTGTCGATGTTGACAAAGTAAAAAAGACCCAAGGTACTTTGCAATACACCTACAACACAGAGAGGTAGGTGATCAGAGAGGTAGGTGATCAGCTGTTGGACCAGCTGCCCCTCAAATTTTGTGTTTAGTTGACTCATTCAAGTATAGATATCGACATTAGTTTCAGTCACTTGTAGATCGTAGAGAACTTTCTGGCAGAAGCAAAGGTAAAGAAGCATCCATGCTGCAGTGGTGATGAGAGTCAGAGGAAAAGGTGCACTGACTGCAGCAACACCCACAACGGTTGCCAAGAGTTTTTCCAGTAAAGCAGACAGTCAATATCCATTCACAGTGATCAGGCTTTCTCTTCGCTGTAGGAAATACAACACAGAGAAACAGATGTCGTGCCAGTTGTCTTCCAGGAAATGAAGAGATCTTTCACATTGCTACTCCCACCTCCATGGGAGGAAAAACAACAACAACAGATAAAACACGGTCATCTTCTGGACAAAGAGAATCATGCAGAAGACACCAAGGATACCCCAGGGATGCCAGCAAATCCACCAGAGGGAGCCTTCAGAAAATCCCACACTAAGTTTCAGTGTTTGAGGATAACCCACAAGACCAGGAGTACCAGAAAAATGCTCAACTAAAGAAGCCCCAGGCCAGCAAAAAAATGCTGCTGCTAAACAAATAATCCAGGTAGCACACCACCTCCCTCCAAAGAAATCTGGTTGTCTTCTGGAATTTATACACTTATTTAATCACATTGACATCATTTACGGACCATCTATCTGCAACTGCTTTGCCTCTACAGTGGTAGTCTTCAACTCCTGAAACAAAGATTTCATGGCCTAGAAACCGAAATGATTTGCTCTTCAATCCTTTTTGGGAACTCCTCCCAGTTACTGAAATAACTGCTGTTTGTGCTGTTAGGTTTGGGGCTGACTTGTTGTACAACACTTCGTTGATCAGACGGTGAAAGTTAAGGATCTCAGTGATCCTGTATGCTGGTATATAAAACATATTAATAATTTTATACTGATAGACTCCTGAAGATGGATTAAGGTTTTACATTAATTTAAAAAAATAAAGTGAAGGATGAAGATAATGTTAAATCTTAGTCGAGCCCTCCAACACTGGAGCTCAGGTTGTACCTGTCAGGAAATATGAGGAATCTCTAAACTCCCTTCAGTATTTTCCTCAGACTGAAGCTGCACTTGGATTTTAGCATTTTTAAACAAAATAACTTTAATATTGATACACAATAAAAATAAGAAAATACAAGATAATTTAAGTTATGTCATCCTTAGAAACACTTGAATCAAATTGTGTACATAAATATACAAATATGTTGTAAGGGAAGAAAAATTATGTTAGGGATTCATATCCACCCTCAAATATGCATGTTAAGAAATTAAGTATTTTCTTCTCAATTGTATAAGCTAAAAGAGAGGTATTAAGCAAAGAGAGATGGCTAAAATTTCATTTAATCCAGTACTTGGCTGTAATGAAAGCACAGTTCACTTCTAGGAAAATCTTGTCTTAATTAAATTGCATTCCATCTTTAAAGATGTACACAATTTGAAAAGAGCAAAACAACCCAGCTACACTTCCCTTTAGTGGCTAAAATAGAAAATTCTTCAAGTTATAAACAATCAGTAGGTTTCACTGAAAGAAATGAAAATATGCTCCCCTATTTACAACCATTACAAGTTCACTTTTGTCTTTAATAAAACAAGATTTATTTTAAAAGTCTGTTAGCCTTTGCATGGTGCACACATCTTGGCTTTTTTATTTTAAGTTTCTTTCTTTACACTTATTCTATGATGTAGCCTCATAAATATTAAAATTGAAAAGTAAATTCTATAAGTAAAATAGTTTTAGATGTTACCATATCTAGGCATGAGAAAAAGTGTGATTACATAGTCCAGTATCAGAATTCGTAAGTAAGGTGGCAATAGACATGCATACATGTGTGTGCATGAGTGTGTGTAAGTATGCATGCATGTGTGTGTATGTGTCTGCAACTATACTGCTCCTACTTTAGACATGGTGGTAACATAATAATTTTATTAGGTATTGATAAAACATAACACTAATATATTTATAATCCATTATCATTAATTATTAATAATTTCATTCACAAAGCCCAGTTTAGAAAATAAATTATGTAATTATTAGTGCTGACATACTAACCAAGATTGCTTTGAAGTATTTTAGCTTAAGAATTCATATTTTACTTCAACAGAGACTACATACACAAAAAGTGAGAACATTTTTAATTCAATAGAAAAAATATTCTTCAGCAAAAAACTAACTAAATTAACAAAAAGTCCATATAATTGAGTAGATGTACTATCATGCTATTTTAAAACCTGGAAGCTGTCATTAATTGTATTTGGTCAAGGCAAATTAGTACTCTTAAATATGTTTAAATGTTACCTTTGCTATTTATATAAGGTTTTATTAAACTCTGCACATGATATTCAATGCAGGCAGCCTCAGAGCTCATAAGCTGCTCTCCCTGTCTTTCCTCCATTGTCCATCCGTAACATGTGTATGCGTGGACCCAAGGACCAATTTCTAATAAACAAACGCAGCAAAAGTGATAAATTATGTAGGCCCTAAAGGGTGTGGATTCCACCTTGGGTAGCTTTTGTCTCTATTAACATAGTGCCTCTGAGTACTATTCAGTTATGCAGAACGTTCTCCAAGGGACATAAAGGAGGATATTCTCGGTCCTGTGATAAACTGGGGAAGCATTAGCACATTCCATTCAGTTTTCTTAGCAGAAGCCAAAGAAATGAAACACTTCCCTCAAGGTAATACTGGTTTGGAATCTTGTGGGGATAAACAGTGGATTTCTAATTGGCTTTGAGATCCACTCTACAGAATAGAATTCATTTTGATACTGTTAACAGAATAAAGACCCTATATGAGTGTGCAGATAATAGGAACTAGAGAATAATCTACTACTACTATTTTGTTTGATGATATTGTCCCAAATTTCTCTCTCTCTTCATATACATATATAAACATATTTGCATGTGTATATGTATGTATATGTATATTTGTGTATGTACACACAGAGCACACACATACATATATATGTATATATATATGTATACACACACACATATATACTCACAGATTAGTACCACTTTTATCCCTCAACAGAGAAGTTTCTTTTTGCTACGGGTGGTGGTTAATGCATAAATTCACAACTTGTAAAAAGGTCGAAAGCAAGAACTCTACAGATTTGGACATCCTAAATGAATCTTCTATAATAAGATCTCTTCTCTTAGGGTTTGGGGAACATTACAAAATGGGAGCAGAAATACTTGAGGAGCCACAGCCAAGAAGGACTGCTGTAAAAGTATTTTTTTAATCAGATGGGGCAAATACAGCCATGAACTCTCAAGGCCTGTGCTGTGCATAAGATCAAAACAGTCAGAACTCCAGTGTATATGGAGGAAGGATGCAGGGCTGAGAAACGATTGGCAGTTAATGCTGCTATGGAGAGGGAGTCAGGTCTCTTTAGGAATGTGGTTCCTAGTAAATTTTCAACATTGTACAAACATTCTATTGTTCAATTCTGTCTTTGCAAAGAGGCTTGATCTATTGAATGGGTATACAATTAAAAAAGTGATAGTGGCTACTTTTTAATTAATCATGAAAAGAACCTAAAGTCTTTCAGAAATATCCTTGCTGTTGCTCATTCAGATCTTAGTTATTTTGGAGAATCCAGGTGCCATGTCATGAGACCACCAGATGAAGAGGCTAATGTAAAGAGTAGGAGGCCCGTCAGGAAACACAGCAATGAATGATAAGCATCTGTGTCATAGTTAAGTCTTCAGTAGAGTGTGCAGCCCCAGTAGACAGCTGCCCTGTAACCTCATGAAACAGCAAGGGAAATGTAGTTTCCTGAATGCTGTCCTCCCAACTCAAGCTCATCTACCTACCTAGCGAAGACCCACAGGCTGGACACACACCTTCACTAGGATTCTTCATCAGCCTTCACTTCTTTTTTTTTTTTTTTTTTTTGTAGAGATACTAATGCTTTATTTATCCACAGTAGCTTGCTTAAAGCTTTTAGGTGATAATTTCACACTGTCCTGTATAAGGATAGTATTTTGAAGCACTTATGAAATTTTTTTTATTCTTTTTTAATTAAGATTTCCACCTGCTCCCCGTTTCCCATTTCCCTCCCCTCCTTCCAAATATTGCCCCCTCCCCCCCATCCCCACTCCTCTTCTCCTCCCCCCACACCATTCCCCCTCCCTCTTGATACTGAAGAGCAGTCCAAATTCCCTGCCCTGCGGGAAGACGAAGGTCTTCTATCTACGTCCAGGAAGGTGAGCGTCTAAACAGGCTAAGCTCCCACAAAGCCAGTTCATGTATTAGGATCGAAACCTAGTGCCATTGTCCTTGGCTTCTCATCAGCCTTCATTGTCAGCCATGCTCAGAGAGTCCAGTTTCAACCCATGCTTATTCAGTCCCAGACCAGTTGGCCTTGGTGGGCTCACAATAAATCAGTTCCACTGTCACAGTGGGTGGGTGCATCCCTCATGGTCCTGATTTCCTTGCTCATGTTCTCCCTCCTTCTGCTCCTCATTTGGACCTTAAGAGCTCAGACCGTTGCTCCAAATTGAGTCTCTGTCTCTACCTTGATCCATCGCCAGATGAAGGTTCTAAGGTAATATGTAAGATATTCATCAGTATAGGATAGGGTCATTTCAGGTTCCCTCTCCTCAGTTGCCCAAGATACCAGCTGGGGACATCTCCCTGGACACCTGCGAACCCCTCTAGAGTCAAGTCTCTTGCAAACCCTAAGATGGCTCCCTTAGTTAGGATATATACTTCGCTGCTCCCGTATCCACCCTTCCTATATCCCAACCATCCCAATCCCCCAAGCTCCTCCCATCCTCCCCTTCTCACGTTTATCATGCCACCTCACCCGCAAGTTCCCAGCTTTTGCCCTGCAATCTTGTCTACTTCCCCTATCCAGGCGGCTGACTCTACGATTTTCTTTGGGTTCACTAGGATTCTTCATCAGCCTTCACTTCTTTGGCTAAGCTTGTTCTGTTCTATGGGAACTGTTGTACCTTTTCTGGCCTTCATGTGTCCTTCTTTGTCCTGTATGAGCAAAGATACTTTTCCTTAAAGCACACCTCAGTTATCTTAAGATTTCACAGGTAAGACTCTAGGATTCTTCACTGCAGTCTAAGAAGAGTGTATGTGATATCTCTCTATATGCTGCAAATATGTCTTATTACCATTGGTTAATAAAGAGACCGATTTGGCCAATATCCAAGTAGAATACAGCTAGGCAGGAAATCCAAGCAGAGAGATGGGGGAAAAGAAGGCAGAGTGAGAGAGAAGCCAGAAGCCACCTTAGAAGCAAGTTGTGAGGTAACACCATGAACTCATGGCAACACATAAATTAATATAAATGGCTTAATTTAAGATGTAGCAGGTAGTTGTTAATAAGCCTCAGCAATCGGTCAGTTTGTAATTAATATTAAGCCTCAGAGTGGATAATCAGGAACTGGTGGGTGGGAACGAAACTGTCAGTTATATGTGTGCTCTGCACTGGCTTCTACATTTGGATAAAATTCTGGCCATAAAGGACTTAGATATATTCAGATTTCTCTTTTCTACACTCTTTCTGTATTAGTCCATTACTGATCAATGTTGTGCCCTGATGAGTTCAGTCCTTGGTGATTCCCAAATCCAGTCTCTTCAAGACAGGTATCATTCTGTAACTCGCTATCACACATATGTGCAAACTCATGTTGGTTACTTAGTCAACATGTCAAGAGACCATGTGGCTACGAAATTCAGATAGAAAAACCCATATTCCTAATCCACAAAAATTGAGGTAATTAATCAATATTGTTTTCAACCATTATGTGTTAGTATTAGTTTGTGGTATTTTATTCCCACTAATTTTAAAATTAAAAATGTTTAATAATAAAGAGAAATAGTGACAGATACTAGTGACAGGTAATAGCAGTGCAGCTGTGAGTGAATTGTGATTTATTCAATACAACCATCAATTTACTTTCTTAGTGTTAAATCTATCTTTAAAAAATCATTGTTAAAATACTTTTTCAGCAATGTTGGACTGAGTGTTTTGACTCAACTGAGTAGTCAGAGAGAATTGATAATTTATAGTCTCCTTGCTGGCACTAAATAACAGAGTATTCCAGAACTTCCATATTTCCAGTTGTGAATGTAATAAAATATGTTTAATATAGTTCCAACTCTGTGAACACTTAGAAGGCATAAATATTGGTCTGTTCTTGTCATTGAATTGATAATTACAGTTCATGTAAGTACATCATAATTTATGCCAGAGAATTGGATGCAAGTATTCTATACTAATAGAAAACGTGTATGGAAAAAGAATTGCAACTGAGAATTGGCTTCATGTAAATATTTTAAAATATTTAATCTGGGTATCTTCCTGCTGTGGCAAGAATGAGAACATTCTTTCAGTGACAGTAACTGGAATGTAATCTAGTCATTAGCCAAATTGACCATGTATTACCTGATTGATATTCATGCCAATTGGCAGATAATTTACAGTAACTCTACATTTCTCAGTGACATTGCAGTCATAGATCACAGCTAAGGAGGTCTCACCATTGTTGAAATTCAGTGTACAAGCAATAAATCATTAAATATTTAAGAACTGTATTATATTTCAATTAAAAATATCATGAATGATATGGAAGGTTGAACAATTGCGAAGCAACAAGAGGTTGAACACAAATAAGTATAATTTTAACTTTCATTAGCTTACAAAATACCACACCCTCCTAAAGTAATACAGATTTTGCTATGATATATGTTTATATCATATATAATATCAATATGCATATATGCACATACATGTGTCTATATATACATATATGCATATGTGTGTACTTATTGTTTACAAATGGTTACCTTAATATTTGCATGTTGTTTGGTTTGAGTGAGAAAGGTCCAGTAGGCTCATATTATTGAATAATTGGTCCCTAATTGGTGAAAATGTTTGGGAAGGATTAAGAGGTGTGGCCTTATTGGAGAAGATGTGTTACGAAAGATAGGCTTTAAGGTTTCAAATGAGTCCTGATAGACCAGTGCTCTCTCTTTGCCTTCTACTTATAGACCAGGGTATGAACTTCAGTTTCTATAGACAAATATGCATGCTGCTTGCTGCCACAGAGTCACACCATGATGTTATTGAAATTGGAAGCCCAGTTAATTGTTTATATATGTTATCTTGCTCATGGTATTAAATCACATCAATGAAAGAGTAAATAAGACATGTGTACATAAGTACAAATTCTTGCTGACATTACACTATGAAAATATATCTATCTCTTTTAAAAGAGAACACATTCTGTATACCTGTAGAAAAGTTATATAGATGAATATATATATATATGTATATATATATATTATATATATGGCCTTTGTTATTTTCAGTAGTTTTTACAGTTCTCTGAGACCAAATTTCCTTTTTTAGTGCAGATGGGCTTAAGTTCTTCATGCCCTCTCTAAACCTCCTAAGTTCTTAGGTGAAAGTCTGAGTTGCCACACAGAACTCTTACTAGTGTTTTGTTTATATGTCTAACAAAACAATTACTGATAGTAGAAATGACTTTTAAATATTGAATATTGATTGATATTCAGAGGTACTAAGGACCTTACCAGTGTATTAAAACAACTTGTATCACTGAGCTTTACTCACCATTCTCCAACTGTGATAATTCATGTTATCTTCTGTATTCGGGTCTAGAAACGTCATAGATGACTTGACCTTTAAGTGCTGTTGATTTCCTTACAACTTGATTTGCCTTTATATGTATGCTGCCATCACAATCCACAATATCCCATTAGGAAGCAGTTTTTATCTTCCTTCATTTTACCTCTGGGAAATAAAAGGTTTAATAAGAAATCAAGAATCACAAGCTAACAACTAGCTCTTCAAATATAACTGTTCAAATTATTTCCCAGTTCAGGATTTCATATACTACAGAAGTTTGTCCTAGGTCTTTTTTGACTTCATACATCCTTTATTTATATGGTTTCTCATATAAGGTCACAGAAATATGAACACCACCATATCTAAATCCATTAATGCATTACTGGCCCCTTATGTCACAGAAGAATAAAGGAAAACATGGAGTCATGAGTAAAATGAATAGTTCAAATGATTGATAAAAGTCATATTCAACTCAGTTATAATCAGGACACATATGTTTAAAACCTTTAGAATAGAACAGCTCTGAATTCTAATACAGCTGTCAACTATACTTAAGACATCTCCGAATTGCTTGTTCACAATATCTTTTTGAATGTAAGTCATTTCTATCCACATGGCTTCACACTACGGCACCTTGGATCTTAAATGGTAACTCATTTTTTTTAGAGTGGTAATATGCTTCCATTAAGCTCATGTTGCTTGCAATTATCTACGTAGCAAGGGCAAAGGCCCCAAAATCAATGCACAAGGAACTTCCTTTTAAGCCTATAATCAATAGTTGCCAATGATGAATAAACATCTATTATTAACAGTGTATGTGGTTTGGGTTGTTTTACTTATGTCTGCTTTTAAGGCACTTGTAATGGATTGCCCTGTCAAGCACATCCATTAAACTGAGTTTACTCTCATGGAAGCACAGAGGACAGAGATGTTGACAGAAGATGTTTACTAATTCCTGGTTAGCTCTTCTGGATGCAAAAACTACTCAGAAAAACTGAAATATCTAGCTTATGTAGTATTTCTGCTATCCTGTCTGTAAAATGCAGAGGTATCAACATTATTGCTATCTAGAGAATTTTATTAATCTTGCTTCTGGTCAGCACTTGAGAAATACTCATTTCTGGCTAGTCTTTCTTTATATTTTTCAAAGCAATGAGCATTCTGAGTTTCACATAAGCTCTTTGTGAAGATTTTCTGTTTATTCTTTCTGCCATGGGCACTGATTTAGACACTTAGAGTAGATTTATTACTTTCAGAATATTCAAAGAACTTTCTAAGTTTATTTGATTCGTGTAAAGAAATTCATTTGTGGCTGCTGTTTAAGGTTTCATTTAACTTTTTTTTGTTAAGTGTTTTATTTTATTTTATTTTTTTATTGTTTATTTATTTATTAAAGATTTCTGCCTTCTCCCCGCCACCACCTCCCATTTCCCTTCCCCTCCCCCATCAAGTCCCCCTCCCTCATCTTCCCTAAGAGTAACTTTTGATTGTGGGTGTATCTGTCTTATCTGAGTGTGTATATATCTGTGGACAGGTGAGAAAAGGGCGTCTCACATGAGTGTGTACACATGTGTGCAGAGGTGATGAGAGGGTCTCTCACATGGGTGTGTATACATGTGTGCTGAGTTGAGAAGAGGGTCTCTCACATGGGTGTGTGTACATGTGTGCAGAGGTGCGGAGAGGGTGTCTTGTGTGGGTGTGTATACATGTGTACAGAGGTGAGAAGAGGGTCTCTCACATGGGTGTGCATACATGTGTGCAGAGATGGGAAGAGGACGTAGGAACGTCTTGTTGTGGCAGGTGTTGGAGTACAGCCTGACACGAACGCGAAGAACTCAAATCTGCTTCCTCTACAAGAGCATCAAGCACTCCTTAATTTCTCAGCCATCCATCCAGACTCTGTAATTTCTTAGTGATACAGATATCACTAGAGTATTGACATATTATGATGCTGTTAAAACATTTCAAAGGACTAAATAGGGAATTGCTGCGAATTTGAATTTCTTACAAACAGTTAAGCATCTAGATAGTTTTACTATTATTAAGTCTCTAAAGGAAAGTGCTGGTTCGTCTGAAAATATTTAAGCAAAATTTTCCCAGCCCCAAACAGCTTCGATGTCAAGTTTGTTTCACCTCAAAGGTCTGTGTAATTAAAGTTTAACTTCTGGGATAGATCCAGCTCAATATTTTTTCAGGTTTCATCAAATCTAGTACAAACAGATATCTGGAAAGGAAACTTAGTTTATAAAATGAAAAAAAAATGATGTGAGGTTTTTGTCTGTAGGATTTACCCACTTAAATATCTGTGAAATAAGGAATGAAACCCAATTAAGATAAAAAACTAGTTCACTTATCCAGGATAAAACCTCTTATATGCCTCTATCTCCTTCTTGGCCTTTACATACAATGCCATTGAGCCCCCAACATTACTAAAATGAAACCCAATATCCTGATAAAATCACCTTGAAACTCGGTTTTCAAAGTCTGTTACACAGCATTTCATTTGAAGTATCTCCGAGATTAGAGATCTGCAATGTTTGTTTCCTGAAAGAAGAGCTGAAAGTGTTCCCATTTGGGGACGCGGGGCATTTAACAGGGTGACTGTGCTCGGAAGAGTCCGAGTGTTATCTGAGCCGGGCTCTGCTGTCAGGTGTCTTTTGACATTCTCTGCGGTAGTGCTAAGAGCATTTGCAACAGGCAACTTTAGCAGAATCAAGCACAACCAGATTCCCTTCTAGGTCATTTCTTAGATTTAAAATCATTTCAAAATATCCTTTAAGTGGATAAACCATTGAAGACTCTAGTTAAATGAGACTGTAAACTTATAATTTTAAACCATGGATTTTCAAGATTATGCTCAGTTTGTATGAGAAGCACATGATGCCCCCGCATCCTTTATGCCAAGTGCTTAGAATATAAAGAGACAGTTATAGTGCATCCTAATCTGCTATGCTTTCCCAGAATTAATTCAACAACTTGAGCCGGGCGGCGGTGGCCCACACCTTTAATCCCAGCACTTGGGAGGCAGAGGCAGGCGTATCTCTGTGAGTTCAAGACCAGCCTGGTCTAAAAGAGTTAGTTCCAGGACAGGCTCCAAAACCACAGAGAAACCCTGTCTCGAAAAACAAAACAAAACAAAAACAAAAACAACAACAACAAAAAAACTTGAAACGCTGCGCCTGGAAAGGAATTATAAAACAAACTTCAAATTTGGAATAAAATATATCATTTGTTATAAAGATGGAAAATCTAAGTGAAAATTTTATAATCTCTATATAACTATTCTCAGTCATGTGTTTAAACTTTTGAAACTACATACATAATAGGAAATAGACAGAATTTGTTAATCTTTCTACAAATACACTTCAGTGAGTGATATTCTGTTGTGCTCAGAAATCGGTGCCTGGTCCAGTTGTCACCAGAAAGGAGTCATCCAGCAACTTATGGCAGCAAAGATGAGAGCAGAGGCAGAGATCCACAGCCAAACACTAGGCAGAGTCGGGGGAACCCAGCACAAGAGGGACTGCAGGAGCCAGGTGGTTGGAGGATACCGGGAGAACATGGCCACCGATTCGACTAAGGAGGGCTGATAGGACTCGTAGGGCTCATAGGAGGCACAGAGACTGAAGCAACAATCGTGGAACTTGTACGATCTGAATTACGTCCTCTGCATGTGCCTTATGGTGTGAAGCTTGGTGTTCTTGTGGGACTCCCTAAGAGAGGGAGTAGGGTTGTCTCCGACTCTTTCACCTGCACTAGGGACACTGTTCCTTCCACTTGGCATCTTACCATAGGGAATGAGCTCCAAAATGCTAGCTCATACACCAGGGATAGATCCTTGTCCAGCTGCCAGGGGCCCCTCAAACAGACCAAGCTACACAACTGTTGCCCACATGTAGAAAGCCTAGTTCGAGGCCGGGCGGTGGTGGCGCATGCCTTTAATCCCAGCACTCGGGAGGCAGAGGCAGGCGGATCTCTGTGAGTTCGAGACCAGCCTGGTCTACAAGAGCTAGTTCCAGGACAGGCTCCAAAACCACAGAGAAACCCTGTCTTGAAAAACCAAAAAAAAAAAAAAAAAAAAAAAAAGCCTAGTTCGGTCCCTTGTAAATGTGGTACATTTACACAATGTGGTAGTCCTAAGATGTAAATATATATTAAGTTACAGAATTGACCCTATCACAAACAGTTCTTTTGTGAATGGGGAAAGTAAACAAATAAGTTTCTGTATTTATCATGATCCTCAAGTAAATGGTAGTTTTGGTTTTCTTAAAAATGGTAAACCATAATGGAAGCATTAAGTCTTTTGGCAATGAATTCTTTAAGAGTTTCTTGTCTGATTCTATCTAGATTTTTTTTTTCCCTTCATACTAAATGATGTTTCTCTGGATGCAAACTTCAAGGTGAGGTATAATTTTCCTTTGGACCTTACAATCTGGTATACCAGTTCCTCTTCATTTTGATGCTCTCTGATGAGGCAGCTCAGACACCTTGGAATAAACTAATGACATTGTTGTTTGTCCATGGATTGTACTCCTTTCTGTCTTTGTCCTACATTCCAGAAAGTTTATTATGAAATGATCTCTTTTTGAACATTGCTACCTTTTCTGTTTGTTTATTGTCTTGAGATCTTAGAATTATATTTGCAGTCAAATCATATATATTTTTACATTATTGTTTATTCGGGTATATTTTCACTCCTAACTTTTACTCATCTAGTTTTCTAAGGAATTCAATGTCAAAAATGTAAAATACAGAGTTATAGTCAATATGACCCTAAGGCTCCACATCTATCTTCTGAAATTTACTTTTTTATTGTTATTTAACATTTATAATTTTGATTTCTTTTCTTCATTGTGTTGGTTCTTCATTCTGTATTTCTCATACTGCTGTTAAAAAACTGCCACTTTATTATCTGTAAAATTGAAGGGAATTTTTTAATTTTAAAAGTCTAACCTGGAGACTGAAGGAAGGGAATCATTGTGAGTTGGAAGCTTGCCTGGACTAGGTGAATTCTGTGCCAACCTGGACAACAAAATGACAATATATCTCTAGACAACATCTACCAATAACCTACTTAGTATTATCTGTTTCTACTTCTTATCTGAGACATTGTTTCTGACATGTTATAAATGCTTTTGTTTAAAAAGTGTTATGATCAGTGCTATATAAGCGATAAAGTCAGTCTCAACATTTCTGTTTATTTATGATTTTCACTTGACAGTTTTCATCGCCATTCAACCTGAAATTTCCTTGTACATTGTTACCTATGTAACTTTATGTGAGATATGGGCATTTTTGGTGGTATATTGCTGTTGACCCTTATTTCCTTAGTTTTGTTGCTTTGAAAGTGATGAGACAAAGGAGAATTCAGGCCACACTGTGCTACTGCACTGTGGAGGCTAGCCCACTGCTGATACACAATGTTGCACGGTGGGGGCTGGCTCATTGCTGATACACAATATTACATGGTGGAGGCTGGGCCTTTGCTGATATACAAATAAAAGAGACATGTTTGAAGAGTTGGCATCCCAATATTCCACTAGGCTTCCACTGGTGAATTAGTAATTGTGCATTCTTAAAACAAGGAAATGACATTCTAAATATTGTTAAACTCTTGGAGGAGTGGTGAATACCATAGACTTGGTACTTGGGAAACTGAGTCAGGAAAATTACAGCAAATGAGGGGTCAGCCTGTTGCCATTGTTACAACGTGTCTCATAAATAATATGATCACATATAGCTGTGGATAAATTAAATAGTTGAGTAAATTTCTACAAATCCTAAATCCTTGTGTTTTATTCCCAGCATCAGCAAATCATGAGAAAATAAAGAGACTCCTACGTTGGTGATAATGTAAAATGTTACTATCACTTTTCTTCAGTTTGTTAAAAGTCTCATGACACAGATGTTATTTTCTGAAAAGTTTCCACTTGAAAGGTAAAAGTATTTGTCTTCAGGGTGACTTATGAATGAATGTGGATGCTCACAGCTGTTCCACTGAAACTATTCAATACATATTGCAAAGCAGGTAAAAAGATATATACATGAAGCATAAATATTGACCCTATCAAGATAGAAGAGTATGTGACAGTTAGAGATAATACATGAACAAATAAAACATGTTTTGAAATCATAAAATAACACAAAATGAGAATACCACACAGAAAAGTGCACTCACATCATGATTCCATTAAATAATACCATAAAAATGCAAATAATGTACAATGACAGGAAATAGATCACTGGCTTCTAGTGGAGGCTGGGGGATGCAATAAAAATTAACAGGAGGTATGTAACTGATCTTGTAGCACATGATACCTTTTATTTAAAAGACATGATTTTTAGAAGAGAAAATATATGAAATAAGCACAGAGGAAATAATAGAGTGTTCTTCTGTTTAAATAAACTGTTCTGGAATTTTCCACAATGCCTATGGCACAACTTAAGTTATGTTAAGAAAACATTCACGCATAGAAACTTGCTTGGATATACAAACAATGTAATAGTCATTCACATGTTCATATTGTGTTTTTATATATTGTGATAAAAATCAGAGAGTTTCTGCACTGTTGAGCCGTGTCACACCTTGTAGAGTGTAGTTATTCATAGACAGTTTGCTTCCAGCCATGACTTAAGGGACAAGGGAACATGCTTTCTACTCGCAGACACCTGGCGCGTGGCTAATCAGTAAGAGGGCTCCACGTCTGAACCTGCTCGGCTGTGGCTTATCATCCTGCTAGATCTGAGTCCATATAACAGTGTGTGAACCTCCCTGAAGTTCAGTGAAGTGCTGCCCAGAGGCCATTAATTTTCATTATCCCTGATTAAATAGGTCCATCGGGAAGTATATTAAAATTATCAGCTAAATTGGGTTCTTGGGAATTCCTGTAAAAATTTTCTCATGCTTTCCATCTTTCTGTTTTGTACGGACTAATTGAAGCGTAGTCCCTTCGGTTGGCTTCTGAGGGAGGGATGTCTTTGTTCTATTTTGTTTGCTTTTCTATTGTTCTTGCATGAAACAAAATCAGAGTGACAATTGTAGGTGCTGAACGTGAAAGAGTGATGGATCCTTTGTGGCAGATTTTGGTCAAAGTGAAAGGCTTTCCAAGCAACACAAGCCCTTGTCATCCTCGGTTGTGACACTCTGCATCTCATAGCTAGTTCTTAGAAAGTGGGACACTATCAGAAATGCTACAGATATTCCAACAATATATCACTTTCTCGCTTACAATGTTTAATACTCTTTAAAATTCTCTGCATTTAACAAACGTTTGAAATAGAAAGCAAGATGAGTTTTAAGATGCTTTTTGCTTGACCCAACATCCCTAAATGTTAATCTAATAGTCTAAAATCAGGCAGCTATATTATGAAAGTAGAAATTTTAAGTGATTACATATATAATCATTGCAACTTTTTGTAAGGATTAATAATCAGATTCAAAGCAAACAAAGTGTGTGAAAAAGTCACTGTGTAGAGTGTGCACTTGCAAGTGTCTACACACACACACTCACAAACACACAGAGACATGTATTTTTTTTCTTCCTAAAAGTAAAGCAAGCTATATGTAGTGTACTTGAATCCCTTGCTAGTGAAGAAACTGAGTAGCCCAGGCAAGGTAATGAACCACTATATCTACAAAAAAAAATAGTTTAAATGGAAATTAAAAGAATTTTAAATGAAGTACAGAATAGAGATTCTGATGCTTGTTTGTTACTGAATATTAGTCAAATTCTTTTTCAAATATAGTCAGCAAATAAGTATAAATTTTGTTTATGGTTTAATTCCTCATTGATTGATTTGCAAATTACTACATTTAAGATAAAAATGCCAGTGCATTGTTCACTGGGACCACTACATCATGTACAACGACCCTCGCCTGTATATATAACCTGTGGAGTTTGGGGTTCATATGTCTTCGACTTCTTTAGGTACATATTACTACAGCTTCCAGAACTACTTTGCTTTTGATTCTTTTAATAAACCATATATTGGGGGCTGGAGAGATGACTCAGAAGTTAAGAGCATTGCCTGCTCTTCCAAAGGTCCTGAGTTCAATTCCCAGCAACCACATGGTGGCTCACAACCATCTGTAATGGGGTTTGGTGCCCTCTTCTGGCCTGCAGGCATACACACAGACAGAATATTGTATACATAATAAATAAATAGATAAATAAATAAATAAATATTTAAAAAAAGAGACAGAGGCAGGCGGATCTCTGGGAGTTCGAGGCCAGCCTGGTCTACAAGAGCTAGTTCCGGGACAGGTACTAAAAGCTACAGAGAAACCCTGTCTCGAAAAATCAAAAAATAAATAAATAAACCATCTGTTATTAGTGACCTATTATCTCTATCTTCTGTATTTCTGGTTACTAATTATACGCTAGTTCCTACACTCTATACTTCCTCTTCTGAGCTACTTTTTTCAGCATTCACTTTTGTACATTTTTTTCATCACTAAAAAATTTAGTCTTTTGGGGGTAAAGATGCTGTTGACACTATTAGACTACTCAAAATGTTATGATCTTAAGATTATTATATTTTCTGTCTTATTTCATTTTTAAAGTTTGTTACTGATTTAAATAAATACATTTCATTTGGTACTGACAGTGTTCTCTTAATTTTGCTAAATTCAATTCATAGTTGCCATCATTAACACTTTTATTCATCCAGATAACAACATAAACAAACCTTATGTCAAAGAAAGTTTTATTTTCTGTTCTTCATAATTGTGTTGGTTTTGGTTAGACTTAGTCCCATTTCAAGATCCACAATGAAGAAAGAACTGTGGTTTCTGTTATACAAGATTATTTTATTTCCATTTCTTTGTTCTTATTTCCTAAAACGATGACTAACAAATTTTATCACATCTTTTATCAATTAAATATTATTTTAAACATTTTATTAAGATTTTCAATATAATCTATTATCATTTATATGTAAAAGGACTATGGAATTTTTTAGAGTTGATTTTGTATTCTGCCACATCACTGCAATGTTTATAAGCTGTAGGAGTTCCCTCATCAATTTTTTGGAGTAACTTATGTATACTATTATGTCATCTGCAAATAGCAAAAGTTTGACTTCTTTCTTTCCAATTTATATCTCCTCAATCTCATCTTGTTGTCTTATTACTCTAGCTAGAATTTGAGCATTATTTTGAATAGGTATGCAGAGAATGGGCAGCCCTGTCCTGTTCCTGATCTTAGTAGAACTGCTTTGAGTTTCTCTCCATTTAATGTGATGTTGACTGTTGACTTGCTGTATATTGCTTTTATTATATTTAGATACATTCCTTGTATCCCTGATTTTTTCAAGACCTTTTTCATGGAGGGGTGCTGGATTTTGTCGAGTGCTTTTTCTGCATTTGATGAGATAGTCATATGATTTTTTTCTTTTAGTTTATTTATATGGTGGATTACAATGGTAGATTTTCATATGTATAACCATTCCTGCATCTCTGGGATAAAGCCAACTTTATTATGATAGGTAGGTGATTTTTTCACATTTAATAACAGATTTTTCAAGCATACAATATGCTTGCTTCTTAAAACATACTATAATTGAGTTTATTGGAAGTCTATACTTCAAGTTCTGGATATCTTCATAAGTTAATGAGAGTGTGACAGACAAAGTCACTGCTTTCTAGTAGCCAAAAGTTTCAGGAGAAAAGTTAATCAACAAGTTCAAGAAATCCTACTATATGTAATTTTGATCTTAACCCTCACATGTTGAATTGAATCATGTAACTAATCTTTAATTTACTTCATTCGTAAATAGATTTGTCATTTGTTGCATGATTATGTTTATGATATCAAAGCTGGAAGTAAAATATTAAAAATTATTTAACTATTAAATTTATAAATTTTTGATAATTGGGGACCTAAATTTTTCACAATGTGGCTGACACTATAATAATGTAAGTTATTCTTTCTCATCCTAGGATTTTTAACCTTCTTAAGGGATCAATGACATGGATATCTTTAAAATCATGTGGTCTGGAAATCTTTTTAAGTCAGATGCCATAAAAGGAAAGTAAAAGTTGTCAGATTTTAAAGAACTGTTCAAATTCTCATCATAGAATACTCTCTTATTTGGAAATATTTGCCAAAAACAGATACTCAGTCTCAAAACCCAAAGAGATCATATATTTCTCTAGAGTCTATCCATATTATTTGACTCACCTGACCATTGGCCAATACTATCAAACCCACACATCTACCCTGAGTCCTCTATCTAGGGATTCATCATAGTCTGGTCAACCCTGTCTATGCTAACACCAACCCCTAGGCTTTTGACAGAATATACCCTCCTTTTACTGCAACCTATAGGCCCCTCCCATACCACATCCAAATTGTCTCCCCCACCAGATACTACAAATCCTTCTCTATTGTCTAGTTAAGATAATCTGCCTCATTCCCCCCTCCTTTCATTCGCTTCAAATCCCAGACCTACACTGAAACACCTACCTTGGACCAAGACACACCCTGAGCATCTTCCCAGTCACCTAAATCTACTTGATTTCATTCTACCTAAGCCAAATCTGTTCTCTAAACTCAAGATGAATTGCACATCTTCTTTTCTGTCCCATCATGCTCTGTAATGTCAGACACAAAATAAGCAAAGAAAGACCGCATGGCCAGATATCATGGCAAAAGTACAGACACATGAAAAATTAAGGAAGAATCTCTAAACCAAAATCTGTCACTCCTATAGAAATACTTTCTAGTGTAAATTACTTAGATGAATTCCAGAACACATAATTTTAAAAAGAAAAGAAAAATTCATAGACTCCTTAAAGAACTAGAAGAGTTTTAAGAAAGCAGAAAGAGCTGAATGAACTTAAAGAGAAAGAACTTAAAGTGGGTGCTGCCCAAGAAGACAAAAACATGAATTACTAATAAAAATGACAAAGATAATCCAGATTTTGAAAACAAAATTCAATAAAGAGAAACACTGAAGAAAACTCAACCTGAAGTGAAGATGGAATTGAAACAAAAACTAATAAACCATCTAGAAAACTCAGAGCAAAGCGTAAACAATAAAACAAACTGAGAAGTCAGATATGAGAACTCAAAGATGAAACAGATAAAAAGATAAAAAAGAACATACAGCAAATGTGGGACACCATTAAAAAGCAAACCTTCAAATTATGAGACAGGTAAAGGAGAAGAATCCCAGGACAATGGTACAGATCATTTTTTATTTACAAATACAATAGAAGAAAAGTGCTCTAAACTGAAGAAAAATGTATCCATACAAACAGAGAACATCAAATATGTTAAACCACAAGACAAAATTCCTATGGCATATTATAGTTAAACACTAAGTATACAGAACAAAGAAAGAATAGAAAATTGCAAGAGAAGAAAAACATGCCACACATACCTAAAGGAAAAATCCACCAGAATAGCAAATAATTTCTCAATAGAAACTCTGAAAGCAAGAAGAACATAAAAAAATTCCAAAACTTCAATTCCAAAACACCAGCACTATAGACTAATATTCCCAGCAAAATTCTATACCATAGTTGAAAGAGAAAGCAAAACTTTCCATGATATAAACAGCTACAAAATTCATAACTGAGCCAGGCAGTGATGGCACATGCCTTTAATCCCAGCACTAAGCGGGCAGAGGTAGGCAGTTCTTTGAGTTTGAGGACAGACTGGTCTACAAGATCAAGTTCCAGGATAGGCTCCAAAGCAACACAGAGAAAACCTGTGTCGAAAAAAACAAAATATATACCTGGAAAGCTAGCTAAAGAGTGTCTTGATAATATGCTAATAACCCAAATGTCCCTTAGCTGAGGAATGGATAATGAAGATACAATTCCAGATGTAAAAAAAAAAAAAAAAACTGAAATTGTGTACTTTGTAGAAAATTATATGGAACTAGAAAAGTTGACATTGGACAACCAAGGTCCAAAATGCAAATACCACCTGTTCTGTCCCCTGAGGTTCCTAGTTTCATATCTTCACATCTGAGTTTATCATGTAGAATAGGGACAGAAACCAGGAATGTAAAAAAAGAGTAACTGTGAGACAAGGGAGGATGAAAGAGCCAAAGAGAGTGGGACAGATAGGACATCAGTGATCTGAAGAGAAAAATAGGGGATTAATGAGGGCAGAAGGAGATAAATCCAGAGGGAGTGTAAATTAACAGAAATAACGTCTGAAAAAGTCATGAGGATTCACATTGTTAAATTTCTACCTAGAAATACGTATAGCAAATGCCTTTGTACATCTATGCTTATATAGTTTAAATACAGTTTTTCCTCTTGGACAGCCATGTTCTCCCTGAAAGGCATTGACTGTATAACAAAAACACCAACACCAGGTGTTTGAGAAACCCTCTTTTGAGTTGACATTCCAGGTTTTTTTTAAGAAACGTCCAAAGCATTCTGAAACCTTGGATTCCTGACAGAAGTGGAATGTAAGTCCCTGTGGCTGAAGACACCATGTATGTCAAAAGTGGTACTCAAAGGATCAAACTTGGAGCTCACCTAATTGATGATCTCCTACCTTATCAATATCTTTTATGCTACAATAAAGCATCATGCAAGCTTCCAAAGATGCAAGCAATAGTTCTACACAGCTATGACACCTATAAACCACAGCAGTGACCAGCATGGCATGTAATCCTAAGGAAGTTATATAGAATAGTGGCATATACACCTTGCCAATAACCTCTTGCTCTCCAATTGGACTTAAGGTCTGTTCAGTGAGAGGAAAAGCAGGCCTTGTACAGCCAACTACCTGAGGCTAGTGACATTGTGGTTCTTGGCAGAGAACCTAGAATTCTGCTTTGCTACATCAGAATAATCCCTAATTACATTCTAAATATTCACCCTAATGCCTACAGATAAGCATAATCCTCATGCCTTATCAAGGAAACTTCTCTGTCATATATGGGGATCATTACAGAAAACTGAAACTAATTAAAATTCAGAATTGTGGATCCCATCCCCAGTAGAAAAACTTATACCTATGGCTCAGGGATTATTATTGCAGAAAATTGTCAAAGGACCTTGAAATTTGCTGTGGGATTATGTCTCTTAGAAATGTCAGAGAAGCTACACTCATGAAGATGCACCCACATTTCCAACTAAATATGACATGAACAGGGAAAAACCAAGAGATGTGTTGATGTAGAAGGTGTAAATTCCAACGAGTCTCAATTCTAGACAAAGGCAATTCAGGAATGCTGAAAGCGGAGGAAAGATATGCATGCATAAATGTGTGTGTGTTTGTGAGTGTGTGTGTATGTGTGTGCATGTGTGTGTTTGACAACTACTACAAAAAAATCAAGGCCTAATTTGAAAGAGAATTGAATGGGAGAGGTACATGGAAGAAATTATGTGATTGTTTTAATTTTAAATATTAATATATATGAATATATTTTAGTGGGTATTTATGTGCTGCTTTTTCTACATTGTATAAAATTTGCTGCAATCTAGAATTAACAGTCTTCTTTAAATGCTATCATACCCTGATTTTCTAAACAATCACATCGGTTTTAACTTACTTTTGGGTTCCATCTTATACTCTTTTGCACCATCTGTGTTGTAAAACAAGTTACCAGAAGTTTTTCCAATCATTCATAGACTACTATATAAATACAATGTCATATTTTTATAAGCATTTTAATGAATGAAACTAGAGTTGATATAAATCTTATTGATTTTTAGAACCTCACATAACATTCATATTAATAATAAATGTGGCAAGAGCATAATGGACATGCTAAGATGTAACACATCAGCCTAAACATCTCCAGTAATTTGTAGACTTAAACTCATAGGAAACCACTAATGGAAAACAGCATATTTTTCTCTCTATGAATAGTCAAATGCCATGCATAATGTAACAGAGAAACTGGTAATGGCAGGCTCAAACAGGGTAATTTGAAGTTGTTTTAATGTACAGGGCAAACTGATCTTTAACTTGGCATACAGTAAAGCTTCTTTCTGCATTTCCACTATCTTAATTGTTCAGTTATTCTTTTCCTGGAGCTTGAAATTACAGGAAACAAATGCTATTGTTTTGATATTTGGGTATATTTGATATTTGGGTATATTTCTGTCAAATATCTCCTATGAGATAGCTAGTTAATGAAAAGGTAGAAAATGTACTTATTTTAATATTAGACTGCTTGAACAGATATCCATTACCACAGTGTCCATTCATGTAATATTGGTAACACAGTTTTTATTAGATAATAGTAGAGTTAGCAGCTTAATGAGCAGAACTGAAATATGGAATCAGGATAGAAGGAAAGCCAGAGAAACATGTTCACAGAATCTGAATTCAATGTTTTTCCCATCATATTTACTTTAGCATATCTGTCTGATCACAGGGTATGATAGATAACACTGCAGTGGGTAGACTACATGAGCTGGTTTTGAGAATATTTTACTCTGTATTCTAATGGCTAAAATACATGCCTCTCACACCTATTTACTCTTACTTGAAGAACAATAGAAGAGAAAATATTATGAAGGTACCCAAATCAAGTAGGTTTTAATTCTCCTTATAAAAGATTAATTGGTGTGGGAAGTCCTTCTGTATATATGTTGCTTTTATTGTTTAATGACTAAAGCTGCTTTTGGTCAATGGCCTAACAGAGTAAAGCCAGGTGGGAAATTAGAACAGAGATATAAAGAGTAGGCAGAGTTGAGGAGAAGTCATGTAGCTGCTGCAGGAAACAAATGTTGGATGGAACCCTACCAGGCAAAATAGAGCAAGGTGGGAATTCCAAGCAGAGATAGAGGAGGAAAGAAGGCACAGTCAAGAAGATGCCATGTAGCTGCCTCAGGAGACAGATATACCAGGAAAAATGCTGGTAAACCACGAGCCTCGTGGCAAAATATAAAATGATTGGAAATATCTTAAGATATAAGAGTTAGGCAGAAATACACTTAAGCTATTGGCCAAACAGTTTTGCAAACAAACAAACAAACAAAAACCATGTGATTTCAAAATGGTGGCTTCTTGGTTCATGCTAATTGCAGGAATTGCTATGGCTCTACCAGGAGGTCAAGCACTTAAATGGAGTCTGTGAGCAGTATGTTACAAATTGCTTAATCATGACACAACCCTCTCAGAAGCACTGAACATGCCTCCACCATGTTGGAGAAAGCAGGCAGGACCACAGAGTTGGTCCTAGCCATGTCCACTTAACATTAAAAAAGAGTTCCTGGTCAGAAAATAATTACAATTAATATTTCCTGGTCAGATAATATTCAATAAAGACAGATTCAGAAGAAAAAGAACTCTAAATGGGCCACAGTGTTTAAAAATGTATGTTTAAAAATATTGGGAGATAGAAGAAAAAGAGTACAGAGTGTTATAAAAAGACATAAATTGTTTTAAAAATAAAAATAAATTATTTAAAGAGACAGAGTACAGACAATCATAGATTAAAGGAGTAAAGAAAAATAAGCCACGTATAGATAAAATATACACAGAGAGTCTGAAGTATATATTTTATTGTATTTTGCGAATGAGCTAAATCCAGAGAGATATTTCATTGTACAGGCTGCTAAGCTAAACCAAGATATATAGTTTAAAGGTATCTTGACTTCAAAATTTGGATCTAAAGATATGTTGCTTTGGAAAGGAGATTCTGTTTATGCTTACACCGAGGATGGAAACCTGTGGATTTCTTTCAGGCTAATGTGGTTTGATAAAACAAGATCCCCTGAAAGGTCTCTGTAAATGCTTTAAATGTTTTGTCCAATAACCAGCAGAAAGTAGTTCAATGAGAACTTCACCCAAATTCCCTAAATGATTGTTTATAAATGTTTGCTTACATTTAAAGGAAAATATGCTATAGATATAGAAACTTTGCATTGGTATGGATCTTAGTTTATTGATACAAATTTAAAATTAATTTTATTATATATATATATTTCTGCTTTTAATTAGGCATTATGTTTGTGCATTTCATTTTAAAATGTAACATGTCTAGACATATAGAAATATATTTCAGTTAGATAGGTATTCTTCACATCTTTCAGAGACCTTCGAACTATGACATTTAAAATGTTTTAAGAACTTAGAATTTCTTATGACAATGAGACATATCTGCTCTGTAACTCCACATCTATTTCAAAAGGACAATGAGCATCATAGAGGCTCTTTATGAAGTTTGTTATCCATTTGGGCAAGAAATTGCTCTTGCCTGAACTGCTTGATATAATGTATGAACTGGACATTCAGGACCCACAGAAAAATGACTACTAAACTTGACTAAAGATGAGATGGTCCTTTTGGGTTCCAGCTTCGTGAAAGAGTTTTCCAGACATTCTGCAGGACACAGAAGAAAGTGACTGACAGACTGCCAATATAGATGATACTGTCTTTGAAATTTCCTGCTTCACAGAAAAGTCTGATGGATATTATGGACCTATAGGTTGAAGATTGGTGCCCCAAGGTTACAGAAGAACTTTGGGTTACTTTCCAGGCAGCATGGTGTCTCTGTAAATTCTAGAGTGCTGGAAGTTGCTTACAATGCATTTTTGTTAATTTTTGTAATATTACATTTTTAGGGGGTCTTTGATGGAGTTGAAGAATAGATAGTTATAATTATAGTTTTCCTCAGTTGTGATAAAAAGATGAAATAGATATAAATATTGCAACTGTAAATTTTGCTTGGTACATGTTTTTATATGTAATTTACTACATTAAAGTTAAAACCTTTCTTTTTATTTATACAGAAAGCAGAAATAATGTGAGATAATGTGTTGCTTCTATTGATTATTGAATAAAGCTCCTTTCAGTTAAGGGCTTAACTGAGTATAGCCAGGTGAAAAATCAAAACAGTGATATATAGAGAGAATAGGCAGAGACAAGGAGAAGTTATGAAGCCACTTCAGGAGACAGATGCTGGATTAAACTCTGCAAGGCAAAATAGAGCAAGGTGGAAATTACAATCAGAGATAGAGGAGAAAAAAAAAAAGACATAGTCGAGAATATACTGTGTAGCCACGTCAAGAGACAAATCGCCAGAACTTTGACAGAAAGCCATGGGCCTCATAGTAAAATATAAAATAATGGAAATTGATTAATTTAAGATATAAATGTTAGTCATAAATACGCTTAAGCTATTGGCCAAACAGTATTGCAATTAATAGTGTTTCTATATGGTTATTTTGAGTCGGAACAGCCATGAAACAAATCAGCGGCCTCTAACAACAATTAACGAATGTTCATTGTGTGGTTTCATAACTTCCATATAAAATTTCATCTTTCATTAAGTTCAAACTATATTTGTTTCACAGAAATCCTAAATAATTAACTAATCTGAAATTTTACGGTAATATAATAATTATTTTACACCGTGATGTATATAATTAAATGAACATCACTTTTTTTTTTTTTTTTTGGTTTTTCGAGACAAGGTTTCTCTGTAGCTTTGGTGCCTGTCCCAGAACTAGCTCTTGTAGACCAGGCTGGCCTCAAACTCTCAGATATCCGCCTGCCTCTGCCTCCCACGTGCTGGGATTAAAGGTATGCACCACCACCGCCTGGCTTGAACATCACTTTTTAAAAGAAACATTTAATGATTAATATATTTAGAAATATATTTAGAAAAGAGATGATAGATAGATAGATGATAGATAGATAGATAGATAGATAGATAGATAGATAGATAGATGATAGATAGATAGAGATAGATAGATAGATAGATAGATAGATAGATAGATAGATAGATAGATAGATAGGTAGGTAGATAGATAGATAGACAGACAGACAGATAGATAGATAAATAGATGATAGATAGATGATTGATAGCTGATAGGTAGGTAGATAAATAAATTATATATGGATGATAGATTGAGAGAGATAAAGAAGGAGAATAAGAAAAAGTGGAACACAAAATTTGAGACAAGTAATAAATTTTAAGATGGTGGACATTAATCAAACTTATAAAAATAATGCTATCATTGATTTACCTAAATTCTGAAATCTGTGGGTAATTTATTGGCATTTTTATCTTTTAGGAACTCATCTAATTTTCACTTAAAATATTTAGAATTGTTTTTAACCATGCTGTTGCCTAGTATTTCTGAGAGTCTAGTGTTCTCCAGACTGTTCTTTTTACCCCACATATATTTTGTAATTTTGATCATTGAAAACTTATATTTTAAACAACATGATTTGTTAGTTCAAGGTATTGGGTCTCTCTGAAGGGTTTCATGTTTTTTTCCTTAGAATTGGTATTTTTAATGATTTTTACAAAAGAATTCCCAAAGGTCTATCTCACTGATTGTGTTTGGCTACTAAAGTCATTTAAGCAGCATGTTTGTCAGTTTGCAAGTAGACAAAGATCTCCTTGCAAATTGTGAACTTGTATGTCTTTTGAGCCTTTGCTAAGGCATCCTCAAGATTTTGTGAAATTTGCAAATTTCCAAATAAGTGTTTACAACTTCACTTTCTGCTATCAGAAACCGTCAATGTCATCCTGAAAAGGAAGTAGTTTTTCTCTTACACTTTTTGGGTCAGCACATTGCCACGCATATTCATGTTATCTTCCAAGTTCCCACACTTAAAAAATAATCCCCCCTGGGCAACTCTTTCTCTAGTGCTCCCTTTTAAGTTTGGTCACAGGTTTTCTCACTTCAATGTAATCATCCCTTGTGAATGTAACGTTAAGTGAATTATACTAATTTTCCATAAAAGCAATATGGAACATTCTTTGAAATGAGCAAGTTATAAGTCAGGTCAAGTATAGAACAGACATGGGAGCTTCCAGTGAACTGTAAGACAATTCCAATAATGACAGGAATTTAAGGATGGCTCTTTAGGGAAGCATAAAAGTTATTTTATCCCATATGATGGGCACTGTTCTGCTGTCCCTGCTGTTCTCATTACAAAGTTTTTGGTTCTCAGTTACTAGGAGTCAAGAAAGAATAATGGTAATTAAACAATTTGAAGCCCCACATATATCATTATTCTTTTACATCTGATAATTTTTTTCAATTGTTTCTCAAACATTTGAAAGATTGTTGTTAATTTCAAATATTCTTCTGGAGATTCTGAAATACTTTTATTCACATTTCCTCACTGCAGTTTGGTGGTATTGATGATTCTTGTTCTGTGAATTCTGACATGGCCCATCCCTGTTTCTTCCTATTGTAGAAGAAAAATAGGAACTGAATCTTGACATGAGATAAATTCAACTTTGAACATGAAATGTAGTCAGAGGTTGCTTGTTTGTTCCCAACTGCCCGGAACTGAAATAATCACAGAGAAATCTGTTTTAATTGCAATACTGTTTGGCCAATAGTTTAAGTACATTTATGGCTAACTCTTATATCTTAAATTAACCCATTTTATTAATCTGTGTCTTGCTATGTGGCTGTGTCTTATTGGCAAGGTTTTAGTGTGATTGTCTCCAGTATCAACTACATGGCTTTTCACTGACTCTACCTACTCTCTTTATATATCTCTTCAGCCTGACTTTACTCTGTTAAGCCATTAATAAAAGGTTCATTATTAATAAATAGCAATAAAGCATATTCACAGCATATATCACCTTCCACATCACCTCCCCTTTTTTGCCTAAAAAAAGGTTTTATCTTTAACATAGCAAGATTACATATAACAAAACAAGTGCCAAGCAAGAAGTATAGTAACAATATTTATCTACTTTATCTTTTATCATAACTAAGGAAAACTATAACTATAACTATCTTTTCTTCCACTCAAAGACCCCCAAAAGATATATTACCTAAGTAAACAAAAAGTGCTTTGTAAGGAACTTCCAAAACTGTAGAGTTGAGAGAGACATTTTGCTGCCTGGACTGTCACGCTAATTCTTCTGTATTGTTGGGTCACTCATCTTCAGCCTACAGGCTCATAGCAGTTGACAGACTTTTCCACAAAGCAGGAAATGTCAAAGATAGTTCCATATATATTGGCAGTTTGTCAGTCATTTTCTTCTGTGTCTTGCAGAATGTCGGACAGACTTTTTCATGTAGCAGGAATGCTGTATCATTAGTGTTCAGCTGGTTCTTCAGTGTTTGTTTAGTGTTCAGCACGTTCCCCTCTCAAGACTAAAGCAACATTTCTCTAGGTGCTAAAAGTGCTACTTTGTGACAGTGTTTAGCTAGCTAAAGTTAAATCTGTTACTTTGAGGTGAAAGTCTTTGCCTGAAGCCAAGCCTTCTTTCTAGGTTATTCTACATACAATGAATGACTGAAGGCTGAGGCTGTACAGCCCCTACCCATCTCACCAAGACTTGCCAAACAGGCCATCATGATTTGAAATGCCAAATAGGTTCAGCTGAGGATGCTGTTGATGGTGTGCTGTGTCTCAAATACTTCTTCTTTGGCTTGTCCTTTTTCATTTTATTTACTGACAGAGAGGACCAGAACCGGCATACCAAGTTTATTGCATGTGAATCCCCAACATACATTCTGTAATCTTGTGAGTCTTCATAGAAATGAAATTTTACTACATGTCCTCTGAGATGCAAACAGCAAAAAAGAACTGAAAAGGATTTCCATGATGTACAATGCTTGTGACGACAAATGGAGAAAGACCATGCATGGTTGTCTATTAAGACTATAGTAAAACTGAAACCAATTGACACACAAAAAGAAATATGCTTGGTTAGAAAGCTCTCGAGTATAGATTTTAAGCTTAACAAATCACTAAATTTTCTGTAAAACAAATGACACGGTCAACAAGACAAAACAACACCCTACAGAACGGGAAAGAGAACTTCACTAACCCCACATCAGACAAAGGTCTGATCTCCAAAATATACAAAAACAAAAACAAAAACAAAAACAAAAACAAAAAAACCTCAAGAAATTGGTCAACAAAAGAACACATGATCCAATAAAAAAAAAAATGGAATACAGATCTAAACAGAGTAATCTAAAATGGCTGAAAGACACTTAAGGAAATGTTTAACATTCTTAGTCATCAAAGAAATGCGAATCAAAACAACTCTGATATTACATCTTATACCTGTAAGAATGGTCAAGATCAAAAATACTGATGACAACTTATGCTGGAGATGTTGTGGGGAAAAGGAACACTTCTGCATTGTTGGTGGGAATGCAAGCTGGTACAACCCCTTTAGAAGTCAGTGTAATGATTTCTCAGAAAATTAGGAAACAACCTCCCTAAAGACCCAGTAATACCACTTTTGGGTATATATTCAAATCATGCTTAATTGTGCCACAAGGACATGTGTTCAACTATGTTCATAGCAGCTTTGTTTGCCATAGCCAGAACCCAGAAACAACCTAAATGCCCCTCCACAGAAGAATGGATAAGGAAAATGTGGTACATTAACACTACGGAGTACTACACAGCAGAAAAAAATAACAATATCTTGAATTTTGCAGAAAAATGGATGGAGCTAGAAAACATTATTTTGAGTGAGGTAACCCAGACACAGAAAGACAATTATCACATGTACTCACTCATAGGTGGATTTTAAACATAAAGCAAAGAAAACCAGCCTACAAGTCACAATCCCAGAAAACTTAGACAATTAAGAGACTGAGAGAGTTTTACATAGATCTAATCTACATGGGAAGTAGAAAAAGACAAGATCTCCTGAGTAAATTGGGAGCATGGGGACCTTGAGGGAGGGTTGAAGGAGGGAGGAGAGAGGTAGGGAGGGGAGCAGAGAAAAATGTAGGGCTCAATAAAAATCAATTTAAAAAACAGCAAAAAAAAAAATCACTAGACATATTTTAAATTAAAATCGGCCTTCAAAGGCATCCTGTGACTCCTTGTATACTCAATTGTTTTAATGCCCCCCTTTAAGTCACATTTCTTAGCGGTTCTCCTAAAATAATCTATGCAGTGAATATTCAAATGCATCACTTTATTAAACAGCAATAGACTTACAGGATTCTAGATCATCTGTGAATTAAAGAGTAAGTCAAAAAACAATGCCATCTTGTGAGATACTTGACATCCAAAAATGTACTATGTCAAGGAGTCACATCACATGTTTGGAATTCTTTGAAGGAAAGTGAGTCTGGATTTCAGAAGAACCCTGAGATCCATGCACATTTTTATACTGTGACTCTTTCTCTCTGCTTTTCTGTATGGACACAAAAGACATGAGTCTGTCGAAAGAAATGCCTAAGACTATTGTTTTTATGGATTATTATTAATTAAATGCTATCAACATATTAAAATTATTGCCTTATTTTGGTATATATAGTTTCAGTAAGATAACTCACTGGGTAACTAGTATATTTAACATTTTATACACCAAATGTTACATGTTAACAAAGATTAGGTCAAAACCCTTGATAGTCCCTGATCACACCAGAATAGTACAACAATGACATAGAAAAATATCATTCTGTACCTTAGGTAACTTAGCTGTCATAATAGATTTTTTTTCAGGAAATTATACTGGAAAAAGAAGAAATAAAGAAGGTTGATGAACAAGAGAGAAAGGACACTAACAAGAAATTTAAATATTAAATTGATTGAACATTTACCCAGAAGCCACTGATCTGACCTTAAAGAATTTCTGTGGTTATTTACTTGAAACTTGAAATTACTCTACATTTACTGAGCAGTTGAAGTGTTTAAAACACCTGCTGTGCCCATTTTAATGTCTGTTCCAGACTCACACCAGAATGGAATGAGGTTCAAAATCTCATGCTAATCTGGTGTCTATTTGAAATAAATGTGAAGGAGTTCTCAATGTAGAAATCAGGCTTTAGCTTTGCATAAAGTGAGAGTCTACACAATAGACAGATAACATATCTGTCTTTATTTTTATGAAATATGAGTAGTCAGTTACTCAGCATATAAAAGTCAGGTGAGATGAGAAATGTTTTATTTTATTAAAATGAAAACCTTTATGATTTAATATTATCTCTAAAACACTAGTCCATGTGAGGTCAATGTGTGCAAATTATCTACAAATATATTTATGCACATCCAGATTTAGGATATATTCTTCAAAAGCAGAATTAATTTTATTGATAAACAATTTAGGCAGTAGCTAGATGCCACTGGGCATCAATTACAATTCTACAAGGATCTACCACAGATTTACACTTGCAATTAATGGCATGTCAAATTGTTGGAAGAAAGGTATTGATGTTCAATAATAAAGCAATCAGATGCTAAGAAATCCAGATTGTTTGAGCATCGTTCAAAAAATGTCGTTTATCTAAGCTGACATACAAAATGCTCACATATTTCAAAACAAGTAGAGAAAGTACAAAGTAGATACATTGATCTTAGTGATATTGTTTTGCAGTGTAAGAAAAATCCAGAAAAAAAAGTTTTAGAGAAAATCATCCATAGCTTTACTTATGTATTTCTAAATATTTAGATATGTTTCATTTTGTGTTGAATTACAATTGTGTGATATTAACTTGTATATAGATACCATAGCTTAATTTGCTGAAATATTTTTGTAACAGGTAGATTCTAAAGTTGTACTCAATTCCATCTACATGCAAGAGTCTCACTCCAAGTACAGATTGTGTCTAATGGCATGATTTCAGTTAATGGTAAAGATGACAAGTTACTACTTTTGTGATCCAATTATGTGTATTTTTCTTAACAGTATATTCTCTAATTCTCTGTGGTTTTGATGAATATTCTGTTATATCAGGATAGTCAATCTCAATTACTGGCTTTATTAGGGTGGGAACCTAACAGATTGGTAAAGTAAAATTCAACGGTGAAGATTCATCCTAAAGCCGGCAGCAAATGGTTACTTCAAGCATTCTTCAACTCACTATTTCTTTGTCACTGTTATATGAGTACTTTGCCCCATGCCTTCCTGCACAGATTAAAACCAGAATGGGAGATTTGCTGCTGAGTCAGAGAGGTCCTCTGAAGGAAGTGACAAAGTGTGTCTGCTAAAACAGAAATGATTTAAAGAATAGGTGCTTGAATTTGAAAAGTTTTAATTGGGGTTCCTATAGACAAATCCTTGATTCAAAAAGAAAAAAAAAACAATTATTTTAATCTAGAGCTGTGGGAAAGAGAGAGGAAGTAGAACTAGACTTCCCTTGTCTGAACCTTTCTCTCATATCATTACGGCTATATTAAGATGCCTAAAAGACAGGAAGAGAAGCCTTAAAGCCTTCCCCCACACACAGCATTTCTAGTGGCAGATAGAAATAAGGGCAGTGAAAAAGGAAAAAGACAGGATGTAAATCAAGATGTCATCGATAAAAATTGTTTGTGTGCTATAAAAGAGGGTACATCTAGAAAGAAGGAGGAAGTTCCAGTAAGGAACCTACAGAGAGATCTGGCTAAAAGCCTGCTGGAAGTGTCTTCTTTATACACTTCTTTGAACTTAATGCTTAAACACTGTAGCATAGATAATGAAAAAATCCCAACAGCCACCATATTTAGATCCTCTTTCATGACTTTGTGCTTTTCATGATAACTGCTGGGCACATTAGCAACCCCTAGTATCTACTTTTTCAGTGTATCTTACCCACAGGGATCTTTAACATGGTATCCACATGACCTTAAATCTATCCAACAGTTGCAGACAGATGTTGGTCTCCATATGTAATGCAATTATTAGAATGCATAAGCATGAATTTAAACAAACTAGAAAATTATAAGCAGCTAGTCTAAGCATGCATGAATTATACTCAATGTGAACTTCAGATGTACCATTGAATGTCGATGTGTTATGAAAAGGAGCATCCTTATTCCCTGCTGAGCAGGCTCCTGGACCTCCTCAGTATTTTGACCAAGGCTCTTGCAGCATCCCTAAAGTCTAATGCCCTATATTGGTGAAAGGAGAGGCAGCACTGGAGAGTTTCAAATGTTAACTTGAGAGGCAAAGAAAGAACTGCTGATATTTGAATACAGACTAAATGAGACATTTGTGTCTCATGTGGATCCTTCACTGCCTTTAAATAATTTTGATTCCATAGAAAATTCTACATGTTACTGAGGTGCCGAAAAATCCCCAAGGCCACACTTTAAAAGAGAGAATATATAAAAAGCTAAAGAACAAATTGGTACATACAGAGGGGGATATAGGTCTGAATAAGGCTCATATTCAACTAACTTATTAATATGGCATCATTTACTTTAATTTTTTTGAAAACACATGACAAGGTAAATGCTGTGGCTCATAAACACCGGACACCTTTGTCAGGGTCTACAAAGTCACCTCTGGTGACCAGGAAAAATGTTATAAGAGGTAAACCTTAATCACCAGGCCCATTTGTTACCATTGGAGGCTTTGCTTGTGTCTTTCCAGGAAATGGACCACAGCCATCTGGATCCCAGAGAGGCTCACCCTGGACAGCTGATCCCAGCCATAAGGAAGGTAAAATTGAGCAGCCACAAAATATGGTGGCAAACACCGAACCAGCTCGAATGTTTATATATATATATATATATATATATATATATATATATATATATATATATATATATAAACATTTATATATATATATATATATAAATGTTTATATATATATATATATATATATATATATATATATATATATATATAAACTGTAAGAAGTGCCAATGCTGAAATTATTGGCATTGTTTTCTACCTTCTTTTGTTATCAGGGGTAGAAGTCAAAGGACCTTGTCCTTAGCTGCTTGCTAAGAGATCCAAACTATTTCTTGGTACTTTAAGAGAAAATTTTAAAATTTGGTATGACACCATTCCCATGCCCAGACATCCTCTTAGCTTTCATGGCCCTTATAATATATTTGGCTATGTTATTTTCCTTTTAGTTGAATTTATTGGTTGGAATATTCTGCTCATTCATCAGGGGACTCTGTGTTCTGGAAGCAAAATGATATAAAAGTCACAATATGTGTGTGTGTATGCATGTGCGTGTGTGTGTGTGTGTGTGGTGTGTATAAATTAATCTAAAAGCACAGAGCATTAAAAGCAATGTCTGTGAGTTCTATGTTTATAATACCACATGTTATTCAGGATTATGATACAGGACTGCTTTTCCTTCACAAAGTCATTAGGGAAAATATTACTGGAAGAAATTATGATGCCTTGAAAATTCTTTAGTTATTTTATAAATGTGAGAGAAGATGGAAATGGATCCTCATGAAGGATAATATCTTTTATTTTGATGAAAACTGTGCGCAGATTTAGAAGCATGTGTCAATACTCTAAAATCAGGAGCTACAAATTGTGTAATGGCCAGTGGACTGGAAAGGCAATTAGAATATTTTGCCAAATAAGGAACTTTAATGATAGCATTTTTGTGTCTTATGTTTTGAATAAATTGTGGAGTCAGTCTATACAATATTATTTTAGTTTACTCAGAAAAATTCTGGGACTGATTAACAGAAACATAGATTGAGTCAATACAAAGGGGAAATTAGAGTCTTATTATGACTCCAAACCCAAGCCAACTTTCAGAATAATTGTTCCATTATTGAAGAGGCTGAATCCATTCGAAGAATACTCTAATGTTGTTAAAATTATAGAAAATGTGTTTTCAAACACATCCTCCACTAATTACTTCTAACTCTGAATCTATAATACAACTCTGCCTAGTAAAAAGGGAGTATCTGGTATATTTTATAGAATAAAACCTCATTGAAACAATTTATTGGGATTGAATTCAGACCAGGTGTTGAGTAGGTATAATATTATTTTAGAGTTTCTACTTGTTAAATTCAGAAAAAACTTTTTCATACAAATCCTTCTCCACATTGACAAAATACCCAGAAGCTCTGCTGATAGCTAAATTACAATTATTTAAGAAAAGTAGTACACACACCTGCATGCCCTTTTTTTAAACAGAAGTTTAAATCATAAACAGTGTTTGCCAATGGTGAAATAACAGTACTGGAATATCCACTTGCTTTAAACAAAGCACAATCCCAGATCTTTGGTATCGTGGCTTCCAGACAATCATTATGAGACAATGCAAGTTCATATTATTTAGAAGACTGGACAAAAGGTGATGTTTAATGTTTAGTCAGTTGATTTCCATATGGTTTCCCATATGGAAAGCAATCCATGACAGAGACCTAGCATACACTTTTATCTGAAAATGTGAAGCTAAGATACCAAAAGGAATATCTATCTATATCTATATCTATATCTATATCTATATCTATATCTATATCTATATATTCTATAGATGTCTATGTGCAGAAATCAATAGAGGAGACAGAAGTTTCAAAAAATATTCTTGTATGATACACAAAATCATCTAAGAGTACACACCTATAAAATAAAAGGAATAAAAGACCCAATATAAAGAATCATAAGAAACATGCAAAGGAAATAGCACCCAAATTTCATAGAAGTCAAGAAGTAATGATTGGTTTCACAAAAAATGTATTGAATATTTTATATATAATAGAGTATGTAGAGAAGAGAAAAGTATGTTTCCCCAGAGAGGCTAGATCATTATCCAGTACTAAGTACTTTATGTTCCAGCCAAATAAATTTGAATGCCAGGTAAAGTTAATATTACTGTTAATAAAAAAATGAGAAAATGGTAGCCAAGAGCAAAAGTCAGGAGTCTAGCACTTAATAAAGAAAATTCTTATTACATGTAATAGAATAAAATCATCTAGGCATGTAAACAAATATTGTACCCTGATTCACATTGAAAGTTTAAAAGCCATTTAATCATCTGTGGATATTAAACTATTCATGATAACAATATTTTATAGGTGCTAAACATCAAATTTAAACAAACTTTAAAATATTAATTAAACTTTTAGAAACTGTAAAGTAGGAGATGAAACCTCATTGGGTATGCTTAATGTCATGCCAGAGATAATGTAGAAAAACTACCTGAACAACTTATCAAAATAAAAATAATAGTAAAAGATTCTGGGGAATAGGCTCTTTGTAAAACAAAATAGAGGAACAAATAATTAAAATATTGAACAGTTTGATTTTCTTGGTTACCAACAAAGTTGGATTCACTTCAACTTCATACTAAACAGTTACTGGTTTAGCTTTACACAAGATCAGGAAGTGAGACGACAAAGTCTGAGAGAAGCAGAAATTTCACTATTATGGGATAAAGAAATTTCCATTTTTTGACATTTTAGTTGCCTAGGGTTCATATTTACGGTTTTATTTCCTTACACTTTCATACAAAGACACTGCAAACTACCACAAACACAATTAGTTTCATGCTACAGTCTAACCTACAAATTAAGGGTAATTGCCTCTGGTCATGATATATTCTCAATTCAGAATTCTGCATATGAGAAACATATGTGTCACAGTACGGCTTATTTTCTTTAAAAAGGCCAGAGAAATCCATGGGATGATGCAGAGAGTAATGGAACTTGCTGCCAGGCCTCCAGTTTGGAATTGGATCCCCCAGAAAGCGCATGGTAAAAGGAAGAACAGATTCTTGCGGATTGTTCTTTAACCTCCACACATATGCCAACCCACATGCATATCACATAAATGTAAACAATTCATTAAATTAAAATATATAAATGTCAGTAGCTATTTCAGCAAGAAATGAAGAATGGTTAAGCTATATGAAAATTCATAGGTTGTGAGAGTGAATAAAATATGGATAGAATGTCTGAATATGGGTGAAATTTCTGGAAATAAAAATATTTTTCTATTATAATTGAGGTTTTAAAGTAGAATGAATTTGTAGAAATTCCCAGCGGATAAAACATACGATCATTTTCCAAACCTGAATCTCCATGGAGTATTGCTATTTCGTTACATGGAGAATACCAGCTAGATTGCAGTCTTTCCAGAGTTTTCTTTACCTTGTTTGGCTCATCTGTTTCTGAAATCTTTTACTTCCATGTATTGTCTCATTGCTCTCTTACACTTTGTAACTTATTCATTGTATTTTCAGAAATTCATATATGCAAATTTTATGTAAATGTTATATTATCAACCCACAGAATATGTGATGATTCTCTTTGATGCTGGTGTTCCTCTCATAGACTTCTCAGCCCCTCACTACCATTTCTTTGGTTTCTTCCCCAGTGAGAAACAGTGTTGCTTCTCATCATTTTTTTTTTTTTTTTTTTTTTACTTCTTCCTACAGGAACAACTGCTCTGGTCCTTAACTACGGTGCACACATGATGTTCCAAGGATCATTTGAAAAACATCTTCCAAGAAGGGACATAGGGTGGTGTACTTCTAAGTACAGAATATACATTTTTATATGAGCTAAAATTTTCTCAACATCTTGTGAACTAGTTTATCATAAAATATGATTATCTGGCCCCAAGAGATGGCTCAGTGATTAAGAGCACTGGCTGCTTGTCCATCCTCAAGTTCCACAGCATGATTCATAATGGTCTCTATCTCCAGTTCCAAGGAATCTGATACCTTCTTCCAGCCTCTGTGAGTGTTACCTGTGTATGGTGCACATACATATGTGCAGGCAACACACCCTGGCACATAGGAAGTTATTATTTTATAACTACACATGCTCATAAAACAACAGAGTTTCAATTTCCTTCAATAAGCATAAGGGGACATGAAAGGAGAGTGTTCCTGACTAGGGGTCATGTTTAAAGATATTATTATATATTATATAACTATTTTCCAGTTTCCATATCTAAGGATAATGGGAATGTTAACGTTCACTGAGGAGTCCCTTAAGACAGAAACAAACACAATGTGGCTTGAAGGGTGGCTCAGCAGGTAAACAACTTGACGTTCAAACGAAAGGAATAGAATCTGGATGCCCCAAATCCACACAAAAATGAGTGTGCAAGCCTAACTCCCGTATAACCAGCACACAGGAAGTGGAGACAAGAAACCCACAAAGCAGGCAGGCTAGCCATACAAGTCAAAATAAGCATCTCCATGTTCAGAAAAGACCCTGACTTGATGTTAAAAAAGAAAAGCAACCAAGGAAAACACAAATATAAATATTGAGTTCCTGGCGATGGTTTTTGACTTTAACCAAAATGAGTCTTAAGCCTAAATAAGCCACTTGCTAGTTCCATGTATATATCACAATAGTGATATATTTATTATGAAAGAATTTATATTGTAATTTCAACTTAATATATTTAAATATTTTCCTTTTTTGAAATAAATATTTTCAAAGAAGTAATGTAAAAATTATATATATGATATATTATCTGACTTATCATATACATCTATCCTATACAGTATGATATTAAAAAATATATTTATATCATGGTATGAAGAATTATTGTCTAATGTATTTCTCAAATTTCTTCAATTAATGGTCAGTATTTGGAATAATAAATTATTTACATTATATGACTATTCTTCCAAAAGATTACCATTTTATGAATATTACTTGGTATGAATTCATTGCATGAACTGACAACTCATTGAAACTTAATGATCAAGGACTTAATTTTGTGAGATGCACTAAGTTTCTCTTCATACTAATTGTGGATCATTAATATTTAGACCCCTCAGAATGTAAAAATAGTGAGACACACATGTGTATACAAAAGCGAAGGAGACATAAGGGTAGACTAATGATTAGCACTGATATTCAGGAACTTCTTGTATCTTCCTGAATACAGAAGAGAGCTACAAAGACTGTTTCTGGATGCCTCTTCTGTCGCCCTGTGACTTTCAGGACAAATTGTAAAATCTATGCTCTCTTCCTTCTTTTGTTTGCAGCCAATCATTGTTAAATGATGAATGATAAATTTAAGCTGCAATAGTAAGGAGCAAAATATCTGTGATTAATATCATGCTTGTTAGCAACAAGCCATATAAACTTCAGATCCTGCTACATGTCATCTCTATATATCTGTTTCTGTCCCCTGATCTTATTCCATTAATTTTTGGTTAAAGGACAAGTGGAAGTTAGGGGCTAGCTGCTTTTATCTTTGGAAAAATATGTTTTTCATTTACTTTATTAGTATACTTTTTATTATTTTGTCTTCATGCATAAAATTAGTAATTTGGAAAATAACAAAAGATACAAAATTAAAACAAAATATTGCCTTCTCTTTCAATATATTTCTTAAAGGCATTATGCCAGTTCTCATCTAAGTGGGCATTGTATTTATTAGAGACTACTGAGTAAGCACCTAATTCAAGTGTTTCTTTTTTTCTCAGTTTCCTTTCATTAAAGAAAAGATGTGTTAAATATGAGTAATATTTTAGTAAGATTTTAATGTAACTATCTAACATTGCATCATCTTCATACTAAAAAAGCACAAAGCTGTGATTTTTATTATTTCATTAAATAAACTAAGCAATTATTTATTCTTATGTGTTTTCATTCTAAAGTAGATCATGTGATATAGGATTTAATGTTTCATGGTGTCTAGTTGTTTCCTGGTCAAGAGAGAGGAAATAATTCATGAAAGGGGCTTATACCACTTCATCAGTCTAAAACCCCCAGCCATCAAGGAAAGCGTATGCTGTTATTCATGCACAAATAAAAAACAAAAGCGTGTACTGCAGTACTAGGACCAAAATACTCTTTGTCCTTGATGCCAAGAACCTATCTGAAGGTAGTCTACAAATATGAAAGTCTCAACAGGCAGTCAGTCTACAGCTCATATGCTATTCAACTAGAAGGAGGCTCCAGTGTGGAAATTCAAGCTTAGGGCTCCTTCTATGCATTATTCATTGTAAATCAATAAACATCTGCCCTTGGCCTTCAAGTGTAGGTTCCTGAGCCCCAGTGGACATAATAGACAAGAAGCTGTATACTCAATTTTTCCAAGTTTGATGAAATTCAAGACGACACTTCTTTGTTCGGGACCATTGTTTAAAATATACACACCATCTATATATGACCATATTCTATCATTTTTTTGTTCCCACAGATAGCTTCCTCTATATTGCTTTAAAAAATTAAATTACCTTGTGATATGGAGATTTAAAAAGATTAACAAGACAGGAGAGATGGTTCAGAAGTTAAGAGCACTGGCTGCTCTTCCAGAGGTCCTGAGTTCAATTCCCAGCAAACACATGGTAGTTCACAACGATCTATAATGAGGTCGGGTGCCTTCTTTTGGGCCTACAGGGATACATGCAGGCAGAACATTATATACATAACAAATGGACAAGTCTTTAAAAAAGAAATTATTTTTTAAAAATATTAGCATACTTTCTTGGAAATTCTGGTGTGATTTGACTCACAGAAGTAGAAAATTCACTCCAAATATCCTTCTTAAACATTGGAGATGTAATTCTGTTAATTTTAAAATGTATTTTAGGATAATAAGTTCTAAGAAGGCTAACAAATGTTTTAAAGATTTTTATTTATAAATTATGAGCATATTTTTTTAAAAGAATGAATTACATTAGGTTAATGAACATTTGTACACAATCTTAATGTCAAGGCTCAGTTATCAAATTTTTTCTGGATGAAGATTTCAAAGGAGATCAACAAAATTTCTTCAAGTTTATTTAAGTGCCCATAAAGAAAGTATCATTGGAAATTGCTTACTTCACAGTGTTTCCTTTATGTTTCAGTAAATAATATTCCCACGGTGAAGGACTTTTTATATGCTTTGAATTTTATCCTGCTGTGGAGGATAAAATTCTTCAGTGGAACAAAAATTTAAAGAACTTTTGCTGGAATCCAAAGGACTATTGAGATTGACTTTAAAACTGAAATATAGGGCTGAAGAGATGGTTCAGCCAGTAAGAACATTTGCTGCTCTTCCACTAGACCTGATTCAGTTCCCAGCATGCACATGGCATCCCAGAACTGCCTGTGATTTAAACTCCAGAAGATGCAACACCCTTTTCTGTCCTTTGGGTGTATCCGTATATATAAGCTCATACCACTGCATGGGCAAAGAAACATACATATAATCAAAACATTAAAAAATAATTTTAAATTATATATTATTTTTAAGTATATATTATAATTTTGCAATCACCCTACAAATCTACAATGTGCATATCACTCAAACACTAAAATCATAGTGTGGTCAATAAATTACATGACACTTCATGTAAAATGGGTTCGGCCACAGTGAACACAAAGGTCATAAGTCTAATTTACATAAGAAAATTGTAAAATCATGACATGAGGACTTGGAGAGGATTTTTCCCTATTTTCTGAATATACTTATTGGCATCTATTAAACAAAACGATTAATGGAAACATTTATTCATACACACATAAAAATGATCTGTATGTGTGAGTGTATTGTTTCCCTGACAAGGATACCCAAAATATTCATTTTTGCAATAAGTGTTTTGTTCATACTGAGTTCTCCTTTAAGAACTAACTTCAGAGTCACTCTAGGAATTGGAGAGATGACTCATCTATTAAGGGCACCAGCAACCCTATTAGGTGATTCATAGCTGCCTACATTTCCAGCTCCAGGAAGATCTAATACCATCTTATGGTCACTATAAAGCACCTATACACATGTGGTATGAGCACACATGCACACATTGGTGGGAGAGGAACATATGCACAGAGAGAGACAGAAGAAATGAAAGAAACACCCACAGAAATAAATGCATTTGAAAGTCTCCACCTTATGCCCTCTGGAAATGCTAATAATTTATAATTACATTACATCACTTTTGTGTTTATAGACTGCTTTTATAATAGGAAAAGCTATGGCAAAAGAGTTACTGTATGTTTCACACTTGTTATGCTCTGTGACAGGTACTCAATATTCATGGCATCCTACTGTACTTTCTTATGCAAAAGGTAATATTTCCAAACACATATACAACACCAGGAATGTGAAACAGTGCCCACATGTATATCTGTGATTTATACTCAAGCAGTTCTGAACCTGAGAGTTACTTTAGCACCACAATTTTTTCTGCTGTGCACTTATGTCTGGTGTCATGTCATGTTTGAAATATGCCTTAGGCTCTGGGTCTCCCTAGGACGTAGAGGATGAAGGGAAATTTATCTAAACAATTATAAAGAATGTCAAGAACAAAGAAAGGAAGTCTTAATGTTTTTGTAACACCTCCCGTAAAAGTGCACTTATTACCAAATATTGTGTTCTTACTATTTAAGTCTTAATTCTTAAGACAGATTTTAAGGTCATCTCTAGAGCCTCATTGCTCAACACAAATCACTGTTCCATTGGGTAATCACGGGGGCTCTTTATTAATCACTTTTTTCACTTTCAAAGGTATTTTGTTGTTGTTCTTGTATCATGAAGTTATGCGTATGTGGAGTTTTGTACATATGTGAGTGCAGAAATCCTCAGACCCAGAAGACAGTATCAGATACCCTAAAGCTATAGCTTCAGGTGGTTGTTAGTTTACCCAAGGATGTGAGTGTTGGAAACTCAATGCCTTTCTGTCTTCCAGAGGAGCAGCAAGCTTTTTTAACTACTGAGCCATCACTCTACCCCAGAACTTTCTCTCTTGTTTGAATTATTGTTACTTAATTATTCCAGCACACACACATATATATGGTATATATGTTAATAATAAATAAAAGATATATATATATATATATCCAGTTTGTCTTTTAACATTATTTGACAGTTTGTTTATAATTTCTAAATCTTAAAGTACTTTGTATAAATTTTTCATAATGCTAACTAATGCATACCTCATTTAAAATTGACCAGCAATACAAATATGACTACTAATTATAATATTTTACATACAAAATATTTGAATTTGATTGTCGATTGCCTAAGTATGCCTGTTCACATGTATCAGACCTTTATATTTCCAAGATATGTCTTTTGGTATTAATATATATGTTCTAGATTACACTAAAAGTACATTGTACAACTTCTAAATTGATTACATAAAATTACAATCCTATCTAAGCCTCCACATGTCGATGAGTTGGTATTGTACCTGAGTTCAAATCCTGACTTAAGCATTCTCATGTGTCCAGTATTTGTTGCGGGGCTACAATGTCATTAGGCAAGTAAACAGGTTTTTTTTGTTTCTCAGTTCCTCATCAAGCAGTTGAGATATTTTGTAGTTGATATTTTTGTAATCAAATAATGCGATACAACTTTTAAAAAATGTTCATCCCCAGTTGCTATTATTTATTTAAACATTTTCACTGCAAAGTGGTGAGATAGTTCAACTCTCTTAACTGTGTGCCCATCTGCTGGTTTTCTACCTTTTCTCATTCTCTAGGAACTGCGGGAGTTGAGTTTTTCTTTAGACAACTTTCTCTTCATCTCTTAAGACTAATATCAAAATCATATTTTCCCTAGTACTATAGATACACCTCAAATATGACACTTTTCATGACGAAATACAATTTATAGCATAAAATAAATAAGATTTGTTGAGTACTTCTACATGAAAAGTGAACCATCACATAATAGACTGAATAACTAGAATAAATTAGATGTACTATTTCAAAACATCTTCATTGTGGTGATCAGTGGTTATTGAGTGGAAGTTATCTTACCATTGGTTACTAAGAGCAGCCTTTGACAGTGGATCTATTAGCAGAAGGATTGACACTTTAGAGTGCACTGAGTTACAAGGAGCAGACATTAGCAGAATGGCAAAGTGTTGAACTTGAGCCGAATATTGAAATTAATAGAAACAGCTAAGGGAGGAATGATGAATGTGTTATGAATGGGTTTCTAGTTTATATTGAATCCTTTCATATCCACTGTGCAATTTCTTTTTAAGTATTTATATTTCATTGTGGAATGAAGAGAAAAGGTGGAAAGGGGAAGCAATTATTCATTTGATAGTAAAGGGACTGCTCATTATAACACCTTATATAATAAAGGCAGAGTGGGCACATTCTAGCTTCCAAAGGAACAGCAAGTTTTGTTTAGCCATCTCCTCAAAGTTCTAAATAAAGGCATTTGGGTCAAACAGAGTAAAGAGTCCTAGGCTTGTTAACCAGAACACATATGTGTTTCTAATTGAGATCCAAAAGCACAGAAATGATGTAAAAATATACTTGTTCTATTTCCTTATCATATTTTATTCCTGTTGCAAAGACAGCTGCTTATGAAGCATTTTGCCACCCCAGAGAATGTTCTGATCAAAGAAAGGGTGAGTTCAGAGAGGAGATGCTCATGGCACTCTCTCCAGAAAAAAAATTATGAGAAGCAGGATGCTTTTATAGTCACTCATCCATTCTTCATTGCTGCTCATAACTCTCCTGAAACTGATCCCTTCTCACTGCTATAATGAATTGTGACAATAAGCCATAGCAAATTTGCATAAAAAATTAAGTGTAATGGACTCATTCTAGCATTATTTTAATGGGGACACTGGAATTAATGAGTTGCTGTACTATTGAGTTCAGGCAGGATCTTAACGTAAACATTATTAATCAAGTAGTTTCCAAATAAAAAGCAGGTTCCATGTTAATTTTATGCTGGATAGGTGGATCCAAACACCTTGGCAATTGCCACACGCTAAGGAACCCTGTGTAGTGTGTTTAACGCTCTTCCACCTTTTCAGTTCTCTTCAGTGCTTCAGAACTTAAGCTTAAATATTGCCCGCCATTTAAACAAACAGAAAAAGATTTATCTCAGTCGCTCTATCTTAACAGAACCATCAAAAATAGAATGTTCTCTCTCCTCTTTTTTTGATTTTACTTACAGAAAACAAATACAAGACATTGCTTTTCACCATTAATTAATAGATACCATTACAGTAACTTTAAACATTTACTTTAATCTAGCTGAGATAAATTTAAGCCCTATAAATTTCTATTAGATTATGAATGAATTTAATCTGAGTAGTAATTAGAAATCATGTGTCTCAAAACAATGGGTAACCACATAATATTTTTCCCATTCTGGAACTATTGCCTAAGTATATTGAATTATTTCCTACGTAAAATTTTAGTGGTTACATTTTCCTAGGAATTAATTGCTTTTAGAAATGTAAGTATCAAATGCATGTCTGTACCAAACACATGTACGTTGCTAGAGTTTTTGTTACTGTATCTTTAAACAGTTTTAAATTACTTTCTATTTCAGGAAGTGTTATTAGACAAATATATTATTATTTTTCTTCAGTTTTATTATTCTTTATATAGTGCCATTCTCTTCAGTTATGTCTGGTCTATTATACACTTTGACATATTCATATAACATTTTTCTAATATATCAGCAAGTAATGAATTCTACAACAATATACAAACTTACAAGAGCCTAAACAACTCCACAGAGGAATACCTGAAACTGTATGTCTGTAGTTTCCTGCCTATCAACAACACCACAAAGTATATCTTTGTATTTACCTAAGCTATGTTTAAAACTCGTCTGTGTATTTAACTATGTATGCTCAACTTATCCACATATTTAAATCATCTGTGGTTGGCTCAAGCATTTTGGCCCGGCAGGGAGATGACATTCAATTAAATTGGTATGACTAATGTGTTTGACATAATATGTTGTCTGTCACACAGCACTGGCAACTTTCCTTGACGACTATTTTGAGTGTGCTAAATTCATGTGATGAAAACAGCACGGAAGCTAATGCATAAAAAATAGGCCAGTGATTAAAGAGAGTAGTGAGGCTCCCTGTGTTTGCCTCCTGGCTTTGCCATCAGTAGTTGTATGGCTTAAGACAACTCACTTATTCTATCTCTCTGTCCCCAGCACAACATATTCCTGTATAAAAAAAAATTCAAATTTGATGGAGGTGTGAATATACATATAAATATATACACACACACACACATATATATATGTTAACTATGTATATATAATGTGATTATGTACATATGTGTATAAGAGTTTCTGCAAATATTCATTCTTTATTTATTAAATTACAGTATATAAATAAAGAATGAATATTTACAGCATATAACAGGAGTAATGGTTGAAATCTCTGGCTCCCAAGGTGTCATATTCTGTTGTTATTCTTCTTATATATACTCTTTTCTCTTGCTGTGACAGAAAACTAAAGATTAATCCATGATGGTACTAATTCCCATCAAGAGCCTGCATTAAGGGAGTTGGAGAAAATTTCTAAAAATGTACAAAATGGCATGGTTGCAAAATAAAAATATGTTCCCTGTGTGAATAAGGATTATGGCTTGTTAATGGGAGTGAAAAAGTGATTGACTCCAAGCTTGGAGACTAACATTTGGCCCTGGAGTACGAGCACACTGAGAATGCTTCAACATGGCCGTTTGAGAACAGCTCCTGCTGCCAAATCTCATGGGCCTCGTGGACTCGTCTGAGATTAGAGATGAGAGACTATGACTTTCTCTATAGTTTACTTATGACAAACACATTGGATTTCTTCTGTGTAATAAGGATCACAAAACTGCAATTTAAATCGAAGTTCCAGCGCCATTCCACACTTCCTAGGGAAACTGTCATTTCAAATCAGTCCCTCCGCTGAGCTCTCCTTTCACAAGGTATGTAAAGCTCCTCTCCCTTTTGCAGAACCCTGGAACATTTTCTCAGGCAGGCTGAGATGAGCATTCCCTCTGTGTCACGTGAAAACGGAACACATGACCTCAAGCATTTACCTGCCAAATCCTCAGAGAGTAAATCTTTCTGTTTTATTATTTTAATAAAATATTTTTTCATATAGTCTATCTGATGATGTTTTCACCTTTCCTCAACTCCTCCATGCTCTTCACAGCTCCCTCTTCACCCAAATATATTTTCTATCTCTTTTTCAAAGAAAGCAAAGAGACAAAAAAAAAAATACAAAGTTTGTTCGGGCATTTTTTGGTCCTTTTGTTGTTTCCAGAACCTGGAAACAACCTAGATGTCCTTCAATGGAAGAATGGATGAAGAAAGTATGGAATATATACATATTAGAGTACTACTCTGCGGTAAAAAAACAATGACTTCTCAAATTTTGCATGCAAATGGATGGAAATAGAAAATACGATCCTTAGTGAGGTAACCCAGACCCAAAAAGAAGAACATGGGATGTACTCACTCATAATTGGTTTCTAGCCATGGATAGGGGCCACTGAGTCTATAATTTGTGATCCTAAAGAAGCTAAACAAGAGGGTAAACCCAAGGAAAAACATATAGATATCCTCCCAGCTATGGGAAATAGACATGACTGATGGGCAAAAAATTGGAATCTTGGGGGTGGGGTGGGATGGGGATGAGGGGTGATGGGGAGAGAAAAGTGTGAAGGAGAGGATGAGGGGAACTGGGGGAATCGGGGTGATTGGGGATAAAGGAAGGTTGGATAGGGGAGCAGGGAAACTCATACCTTAGGTAAGGGAGCCACCTAAGGGGTGGCAAGAGACTTGAACTTGGAATGGCTACCAGATGCCCAGGGCAATGTCCCCAGTTAGTTCATTGGGGCACCTGAGGATAGGGAACCTGAAATGAACCTATCCTATAATCATACTGATGAATATCTTGCACATCGCCATAGAACCTTCATCTAGCGATGGATGGAGATAGAGCCAGAGACCCACACTGGAGCACCTGACTGAGCTCCCAAGGTTATAATGAGGAGCAGAAGGAGAGAGAACATGAACAAGGAAGTCAGGACCATGAGGGGTGCACCCAACCACTGAGACAGTGGGGCCGATCTATTGGGAGCTCACCAAGGTCAGCTGGACTGCTACTGAAAAAACATGGGATAAAACCGGACTCTCGGAATGTGGCGGACAATGAGAGCTGACGAGAGGCCAAGGAGAATGGCACAGGAACTTTCAACTGGCGATAGATCGAGAGAGAGACAGAGACCCAAATTGGAGCAACGGTCTGAGCTCTTAAGGTCCAAATGAGGAGCAGAAGGAGGGAGAACATGAGCAAGGAAATCAGGACCACGAGGCGTGCACCCACCCACTGTGACAGTGGAACTGATCTATTGGGAGCTCTTCAAGGCCAGCTGGACTGGGACTGAATAAGCATGGGTTGAAACTGGACTCTCTGAACAAGGTGGACAATGAAGGCTGATGAGAAGCCAAGGACAATGGCACTAGGTTTCGATCCTAATACATGAACTGGCTTTGTGGGAGCTTAGCCTGTTTGGATGCTCACCTTCCTGGGCCTGGATGGAAGTGGGAGGACCTTGGTCTTCCTGTAGGGCAGGGAATTTGGACTGCTCTTCAGTATCGAGAGGGAGGGGGAATGGACTGGGGGGAGGAGAAGAGGAGTGGGGATGGGGGAGGGGAGTGGGGGGAGGGGGCAATGTGTGGGAGGAGGGGAGGGAAATGGGAAACGGGGAGCAGTTGGAAATTTTAATTAAAAAAGAATAAAAAAAATGAAAAAAAAATACAAAGTTTGTTCGGGCATTTTTTGGTCCTTTTGTTGTTGCTGTATTTTGAGATAGGGTTTCTCTGTGTAGCTTTGGAGCCTGTCCTGAAAACTCACTCTGTAGACCAGGCTGGCCTTGAACTCACAGAGATCCTCCTGCCTCTACCTCCTGAGTGCTGGGATAAAGGTGTGCACCACCGCCCGGCCGGTCTTTTTACTTTATAAATACACTAAATTACCCAGCATTGAATATCCTTATTCAACAACTATTTATTTAAATTAATGTGTTCTGAATATCACATATATTTCCTGGAGCATAGATGGTGTCTTTAGACTTATTTCTGTTCTTTATCATTTCATCTCATTTTGGTTTCTCCCATTTTAAGTAAATTAAAACAAAATTCCAGCACCACCAAAAACAGAAAAAAAAAATTAGTAACAACATCAATTCGAGCCAAAAAACATTTAATCCCACTATGCTTTCACCATTGTAAAACAAATATAAAGGGAAAACCAGTATAAAGGGAAAAAATCATGATCATTTCTTCATTTTCCATGTAGACACTTGTGTACTGTCTGTCTGGATTGGCTAATCTATGCCTCGATAGCCTAGATGGCCCCACCAATCATCCAGGAATGCTTTCTCCAACTGTCTAGGAGAGCCTTAGCCAAAATATGACAATTTCCAGGCAGGCTGGTCTCACAGTTCTGTCAAATTACCTGGGCAGGCTTGTGTCTCTCTTTTCATCTTCTAGTAGCTTTCCCTAACTGCCCACACGTTGTCGTGGTGACATGATTTCTGCCCTTTCCATGAATTACTTAATAAGAAAACCTTTTGGCAGGTTTCTAAATTAAATTAGCATTTAAGCCCCCTCGATTTATTTCATTTAAAAAATTATAACAAATTTCAAAATCACCAAATGGAATGAATGAAAAACGAACAAAAAACCTATCATGCCTACATCAAAGATTTACCTAACACGGCCATTTTCATAAATATGATTTTAAAAGTCATACATATTTCTAAAAGAAACACTGTTTTTATTTATGTGCATGTGTATGAAGATACTTGAATGAATGTGTGTGTGTGTGTGTGTGTGTGTGTGTGTGTGTGTGTATGCATAATGCATTCAAGCTTCTGTGGGATCTAGTGAATCTCAGATCCCAGGAACTGGAATTACCCAATATAGGTAACTGGGAAATGAACACAGATCATATACCAAAGCAGTAAGCACTCTTAGCTGCCAATAGTCTCCCTATACTTGAATCGTACATATTTTTTGTGTGTAACAATTTTAGCAACCTTCTCAAAAAGTTATATAATCAAGAGTAAATGCTCACACAAAAAGAGAGGGCAACCTTTGGGAAATTGAACCCAAAACTGAATCATGGGACAAACAACTACCCATGAACACTCTATTGAACCGGAATATTTTAATTTATGATAGATTGCTTTCCATGGAGATATATTTAAAAAATAGCCACTAACCCCAGATAGGGCAGCACAACAAAGAAAGCTCCATCCAAGTCTAGCTTCGTAAGCAATGAGGATACTGGATTTATGCATAGAACTATATGAACCTCAAAGGAAGCTCTATCCTTTAAAAGCCCCACCAAAACGTAAGGGACACCTCATGAGAGCTGCACCATTGCAGTACCAATCCCCAGTTACCCTTCTGTCCCTGATATGCTCTGTCATGCGTCCAGTTGTCTGTGGGCAACTGGAGCAACAGAGCGTCCTAGCCAAAATCTCACTGAGGGTCCGGTTATCCTCTTCCGTTTCCTTTTATGGGACACATTAACAGTTTCATTACCATAGTCCTAGCTACCCTTGTAGTGTTTTGTTTGTTTCATTGAAATGGTTGAAGAGGCCGGGCGTTGGTGGCGCATGCCTTTAATCCCAGCACTCGGGAGGCAGAGGCAGGCGGATCTCTGTGAGTTAGAGTCCAGCCTGGTCTACAAAGGGAGTTCCAGGACAGGCTCCAAAGCTACAGAGAAACCCTGTCTCGAAAAAACCAAATAATAATAATAATAAATAAATAAATAAAATGGTTGAGGAGACGATAGTTTTCGGGGTTTTTGGTTTATATCAGATAGTCGTGTAATGCATGCCACTGCTACAACAATTAGTTCGTTTATAAACAAAAAAGAGCCTCTTTGTGGTAGGACAGTTAATGCCAGTTGCAGCACACCATAAAAAATACTTTAGTTTTGTTTTTCTGAGTTGTGTAAATACATTATAGGATCCCTGATCTGAAAAGCACAAATCTAAAATGCTCCAAAATCCAAACCATTTTAACTGTCAGTATGATACCATCACTACTAAATACCACATCTGATCTGGTGATTGGTCACAGTCAAACCACAGGCACCTGAAAATGTGCATGAAATTACCTCTAGACTGTGTGTATATATGCTGTAGATGAAGCCTGGATACATTTTGCAGACTTGTATCTCATTTCTAAGGGCCTCATATGCAAATATCCTGACATTTTAAAAACCACACTATATAATACTTCTGGTCCTAAGCAATATTGGAAAGAAATATTCAACAAAAACTGACGTCTTACATCAAATATTCCCACAAATGCATATAACACATGAAAGAGGCACCATAACTCAAATCATAACCTATGATATTTGGTTAAGTCAGCACTTCGGAAAACACTGGTGAAGTAAGTCAGTCCCAACGTATTTGGTAAAGTTAGTGGACCCCAGTGAACTGACCACTTCCTGAGAAAAGAAAAAAATTCCGGAGTCTCAGATGGAGTTTGAAAGCAGCAGAATGGAAGAATGAAGTGGCAGAAACAGGCGAGAGCTCTTTCTCAAATGTTTTCAGACATTTCTTTTATTGCAATGGTGATTGGTGATTTCACTCTGAAGGGTCCTCAGAACAGGCTGCAGCATTCTAGAGATATTTATGTCTCTCCCTTCTCCTGTAATTGGCAAAATGTGTGGGCTTATCAGAAATTTGGGAGTTATGAGATAGAGCTGACCTCTGAAGCAAAGGTTTTCTTCTTATAAAGGAACTAACTGAGGAATATCTCTGCCTTGCCAGCAGTGGAGGTCCTGATGCCTCAAAAAACTCATGATTCTTTCCTCCTTCCATATCAGGGATCTTGAAGGTTTGGTTTTCTACTACATGGATTGGAATAAAACACTTTCTTTGTAAGGGAGAGCTGAAATGACAGAAAACCAAGGTCCCGTGCAACCAGAAAGGGCTTATCAGTCAATCTCAAACTTAAATGCGCATAGTCTAGACTTTGTCTAATGGCTTTTTATAAATTGTAAGATAGTCAAATGCACGGAGGAGAGAAAATTAGATTTCTTTATCAGCCCCCTTTGGGCAAGCAATAAACAAATCATTTTTTAAAAACAATTGCTGTTTCCCAATGTCTTCTAAAATTCAAGAAAAAGAAGGCAGTCACTTCTGTGGACCAGCCAGTCTGATAGTATCCTGTCTCTGTCCTGGGGACCCAGTTTCATGTGGAGGTATCCACCTTGGAAGGCATGTCTCTCCCTGCACCTGAAAGCTAAATTATCTCTTTCAGATAGGCTCATGTTACCTAAACTCAAAGGTGTACTGGAATACAGACATACAATCAAAATTAGGGTAATATCAGAAATTTTAACAAACATTTTGCTTTATAAAAGAACCCTAGAGAACTTGAGTTGAAGAAGTACTTAGAGTGTGGCTGAAATCAAGACGTACAACGATCTGATGTCCTTGAAATGAAGTCACTTTAATTTGGGTAGAATTCTAAAAGTGAATCCGAGCACTTTTCCTCTGGAATTTGGGGCTATGTTTGATTTTATTAGATATCATAGCTGGGCAGTGGTGTCACACGCCTTTAATCCCAGCACGTGGAAGGTAGAGGCAGGCAAGTCTCTGTGAGTTCGAAACTAGCCTGGTCTACAAGAGCTAGTTACAGGACAGGCTCCAAAGCTACAGAGAAATCCTATCTTGAACATACCCTCCAAACAAACAAGCAAACAAAGATACCATAAACCCTCAAAAATTTTCATTAGAATGTGTGCTTCATAGAGTATTCCACAAAGAATTGCCCACTCCTAATGTGTGCAATAACCAATGTGGCTTCAGGGGCAGCCTACAAAATGATCTTCAGACTGAGCTTTACTCTGTGATCTAATTATGATTCTACTGCACGCTCCACCGGTCCATTTTGGCTCCGTAAGACTAGAGTCTTAATTCTCCGTGTGTTGTTATTAGGTGTAGAATCTCTATAAACCTAGCACAAGAACCTTAAATCGTTAAGAAAATAATCCAGGAAAGAAAAATAAAATTCCAGTCTCTCTTCCACCTCCTCTTCGCCCTAGCTTTGTCTCTTTCTGCCTCTTTAGCTCTCTCATTGTTTCTTGTTCAAGAGGTGACGACATGCCATGAGACAGTCTCTAAAACTTGCCATTTACCACAGGTCCCTCAGTAGCTGTAAATCAGGACAGGTGCCAGATCCTTGAACCCGCAGGATTGTGAGCTAAGTAAATCTTTTTAAACATTTTGTCTCGGGTATTTTATTAGAAGAAGATGACTAAGGCAAAGAAAATAGATTTTGTGATGAGATCATTGATGTTGAAATATGCTCATTACAATATTAATGGTGTGGTTCTCGGGTGCTCTTAAGTGAATTGCTAAGGAAATACATTTTAAATCTGGATCAATATTACACCTGTTCTTTAGCCTGTCTTAAAACGTTGCATTGTAGGACCATTTGTGTTTTACCTTGAGCACCAAGTACTACTGGTAAGAAACACCAGAGAGGGTGACTTCCAGTTCCATCACTGAGTATTTCCACAGGGTCTTACCCTGTGCATCGCTTGGTGTTGTAATAAGAGCGGCGGGGCTGTGTCTCCGGCACCCGGCCGCCCGCGTGGCTTATGCCCCAAAATAATTACACGGAAACTGTATTCTTTTGAACACTCCTGGCCCATTAGTTCCAGCCTCTTATTGGCTAGCTCTTACATATTGATCTAACCCATATCTAATATTCTGTGTAGCACCACGAGCTGGCTTACCAGGAAAGATCTTAACCTGCGTCTGTCTGGAGTGGGAGAATCATGGCGACTCACTGACTCGGCTTCTTTCTCCCAGCATTCTATTCTGTTTACTCCACCCACCTAAAGGCTGGCCAATCAAATGGACCAAGGCAGTTTCTTTATTAGCCAATGACCTTCCTCCATCAGCTTGGGTCTCTGACATCAACAAGTGCCTGCTAACAAGGTGATAAACTGGACTGGTAATTTAAAGTATAAATATAAGTAACTCTTACTGTGGGGTGCCCTCAAAGACTAACATTGGATATGAGTACATTAGAAAATATTTTTTACAAGTGAATCCATAGTGCTTTTATTGTTTCTGTAATATTTTACACTATTCCTATAATGGTAAACAATGAATGACAGTACAGGTTGGTAAAATTTGAGGCAATTTGTTTTCCCTTCTACCTTCATAAACTTATTCGATTCTATTCTAACTTGAGCTCAGTGGTTCTCAACCTTCCTAATGTTGTGGCACTTTAATAAAGTTCCTTAAGTTATGGTGTCCCTCAACCAGAAAATGACTTTTGTTGCTACTTTATAACTAATTTTGCTAGTGATAAGAATTTCAATGTAAATATCTATGTTTTCAGATTGTCTTAGGTGACCCCTGTGACACTGCCTTTTGAACCCCAGAGGGGTACAACATAGAGGCTAAGAACTGTGCTCCAGGTGAAAGACAAAAAGTAATCGACTCTGAAGCCATGAGCTAGGAGATCAACTACAACTACATAGTTAATAATAACCTTTAAAACATTTTGAACTTAAAATATAATTAGACAACTTGATACTTTTCTTCTCCTCCCTTCAATCTCCCCTAAGTACCACTACCACTTGTTCTTTCCTAGCTTCTGGCCACTCTTATAATTGTGTGTGTGTGTGTGTGTGTGTGTGTGTGTGTGTGTGTGTGTGTGTGTTCATAAGTATTTTAGAAACAATTTGTTCATTCTATATAACTTTACTTGATTTTAGTTGTAAAATCAAGAGAACCATGAAGCTGAGACCTTTGTTAAGTCCCAGAACTATGGTATAAAAGGTGGTTGTTCATTTTGCACCCATTTTGCAATTCATGAGGACAAGTTAAAAAATATTCAAGAATGAAAACATCAATAAAAATTCAAGGATCATGAGGACAAATTTTTTGGCTTGAACCAGAGTTAATCATACACACAGAGACATACACAGACACACAGACAAAGCCCTCTCTGGGATCCCTACCTGTCTAACTGTAGGTCAGAGGTCAGTGCTGGATATCTTGCTCTGTTTCTGACTGCTTGAGCCAGGATCATTCCAGCTCACTGAGTAGGTAAAGGTGGATGGCATTGTGCTCCCCAGTACCTACTTGTAGCCTCCTTCCAGCCCTAGGGTTACAGCATCTGACTCCCACAGCCAACATTTTACACGGACATTTTATATTCACATTCAGTTCCTCATGGTCCCACAGCAAACATGTTAACCACAAGCCTTATCTCTAGTGTTAGTTGGCCATTTTTGAAATTGTTATGTGACATTTCCTTTGCTTATTGTCTCTTCACCTCATTATTCTACAATTACAGGTTTCAGAAAATATTTTAGTGAACGATGCTGCGTGCCACTCTCAAACTGCCCTCCCTCCATCTCCCTGTAATCACAGCAACAGATGCTTCAGGCCATACAACTGCTCCTTTTGATCTACTCTGATCAGGATGACTACCGCTCATCTGTACTACTGAGACTGCTGGCACAGTTTGCACTTGTCTTGCCTCATTGCAATCTAGTCTCCAAAAAACAAACAACAAATAGAAAACACTTCTGGAAAGTAAGACAGTCATCCTAATTTCTATAATTTAACAGAACTTAAACTTTTGTTGGGCATTGAAAATTTTGTGTTAGATGCCATTTAATGACTCATAGTTTCTCACTTTTTGTGTATGTGTATGAATATATAGGTGCTTGCATGTGTTTGGCCTCACATGTATGTATAGATTCATGTGTACACATGTGCATGTAGAGGCATGAGGCTGGAGCAGGAGTCTTCCATCATTGATCTTCACATGATTCATTGAAAGAGTTTCTCAGTTGAACCCAGTGTTTGCATACACAACAGGGCTAGTTAGTTAACATATTCCACACATCACTCGTATCTACTTCAAATCCCAGAGAGCCTCCTTACATCCCTTGTATTTATGTGGTTTCTGAGACCATAGGGTGTTCATGAGGTAATTTATGTACTAAACCTCCCTAATCTTTTGCCCATAATTTCTAAATGCACCCGTAAGTCCCAACCACAGCTGATGTCTTCATTGTACTAATGTGTACTGTGTTTTCTTCCATTAAACACTTCAGCATGTTTTTTCCCCTAGCCTATCACAGATTTCCTTATGACAACACTTTAAAAATTCATATTACCTTGGGCATTTTTACATCTTTTCAGAAGTGTGGAGATGACATTAGATTTAACTATAATTATTTAACAAAACTTAAAATTTTACTTAAATATTTTTTTCAGTGCACAATTATCCTAGAAATGGCTATCTTTTAAATGTTTCAGGCTTTTTATATATCACCACAGGGTCTTTTAAAAACTAGCAAGAGTACAGTAATGACTTTTACTATAAGATGCACATTACACATATGTGTTTAGTGTGTTAGCAGACAAAATTAAGAAAACAGTCACATACTAAAGTTAGTCAAGCACTCAACCATCTTTTGACAATAATGCAGTATCATCAAATTAAAGATTGGGTTTGGTTTTATTAGCTATTCTTGAGTCAGGCAGGGCAGTGTAGTTGGGTCTGTGAGATGGCCTGAGCTGAATGAAGTGAGCAGTAGGGCACAGAAGGCATGCAGCTGATATCAGGCTGCGTTAGATTATGCTTCCTGCAAAGGTCAAATCATGAGGTAATCCCTTATTGGGTCTAAGACAAAGGGTGTATTGGAGACTTGACTGTAGTGTCTGTCCTGATTATAGGAGCTTTAGACAAACAAGTCACCTCTGATCCAATTACATAGACATTTTGCCTGAGTGATTATTTTCTGGTTTGGTGCCTTGGGGCCTAATGTAGGAACTCAGCCCTAACCAAGTCTCTTCATAAATCTTATTTAATATTCCCCATTCTTACATTAGTTTAAAATAAGTTAGATAAGCATTAAAAATTAAGTCATCCTAGCAGATATATATATATTTTTTAACTAAAAGCTCAAATGGAGATTTGGTGAAGTTAAAACATTAAGAGAAACTGTGTAAAATGTTAGATGGCATTAGGTGCTCTGGTCAATGTGTCTTCAGAGTAAGTAACAGCTGGAGGATTGTGGCTTCTGGCCACAGACATTTCCATCGTCTCTGAGTATTCAAGTTATCTCGACTTACGTAATTCAGATGCATCTTCTCTATGCAGTGTTCCCCTTCCACCTACCTAAAGTGGTTACTTTTCTTCTTCCACTGCCAGTCTCACAATAAATACATAGTGCTTACCTTCGTTATTCTCCTATTGCTGTGATAAAACACCACGACCAAGGCACTTACAAAGGAAAATGCCAAATTTGGTGCTTATGATGTCAGATGCTTCCTGTTCAAGATTATCATAGAGGGAAGCATGGCATCAGGCAGGCACGCATGATGCCAGAGCAGTGGCTAAGAACTCACATCTTTAGATGCAACCATAAGGCAAAGAAAGAAAGACTTGGAATGGTATGGTCTTTTGAAACCTCAAAATACCTTTCCAAGGGCACACCTCATTCAACCATGCCTCACATTCTAATCCGTCCCAAACAGTTATACCAACTGGGGACCAAGTATTCTTATATATGAGCCTATCAGCACCATTTTCATTCAAAACAGAACATTGTTGTCAGATAAAGAACTTTCAATTAGTTAAATAATGTCTACATTTTTTGAATGAATATGTGAACATTTCGCAGTTAGTGAACCAAGAAACTATAATCTTTTATAATGTATATCTAAGTAGAACAACCATGACAACATAAGAGTCATTAGTCACACTATAGACAGAAATGAGCATGATGCCATTCTCAGTTCTAGTTTGATGATGTCACCCAAATCCTGTATTTCATTCTCATTCTGGAGCAGCAACATAAAATACTCAGTTACAAAGCACACACGAGAAAAGACTCCAGGCTCATTAATGAGAATCCGCGTCTTCATTTCAGTTTGTCCATTTATCACTCTCAGGAGCCTTGGTTACATCATGGAAAAGAATTTAGTCCACAGGGAGTACCTAAATGTGTATGCTTTTTCCAGATGATAAATCTACCAGGAAAAAGACTAGGGGACACCTGGGTGGCACTGTGACATCTTAATTAGTCCCCTGTGTTGAAGCATCTCCCTTCTATTTGCTCCTTGATGGACTGTTCATTTGTGTGTAATAAAATCAACATAAATCACCAGGTCTCATGTTTGAAGAATATCCTCCGCAGACTTGGAAATACTGTCCTCAAATGCCCTCAAGCACTGGGGACACTGTGAGTTCTGACACAAGATGCTATTCTGCTTCCAGGTACAGGCTGAAGGTGAGGATTTCTGACACAGTAGATCGTCAGCTTTGGGGTACTGAAAGCTTCAAGGCAAAACAAACAGAGTCACCCTGGACACCCCTTGCTTGCCTGTGATTTTGTCTGCTCTCTGGCTTACAAATATGAACTTTCTTGAAAAATTTTAATAGGCTTAAGCTCAAGACCTTTAATCTGCTTCTGGCCTTTAAATAAGATCAACTCTTAGTATGTCCTTTTCAGCTGAGGTTTACCAAAGGGGACATCTCCTGCTCCTGAGTATGACTGACAGCATGGTTTCTAAGGATTGTTGACAGACTAAATTGATCGGTTCTCATCACAGCAAATAAACGTTTTGGGATCTCTTTTAAACAAGAATTTCGGATCAAATAACCTTTACATTGCTTGTCAAATTTAACATTTGGTCAAGACTTTCATGGAAATGAAGCTATGTAAGTGACGATATTTGACTGAATTGATCAGATTAGAATAAAAATGGTATCAACTAGGGCTAGAGAGGGCTCATGAGCTAAGCATGTTTACAGTTCTTAGAAAGGACCGGGTCCATCCATGTTGTAGAGCTCTTGACTGCCTACAACTCCAGTTCTAAGGGGATGTATCGCCAGCGCTTTAACACACACACACACACACACACACACACACACACAATTAAAAATGATAAATATTAAGAACTGAAAATCAATAAATCATTCGAACTTTTGCAAATGTATTTTTCTGTTTACTTTACTAAGATTCTTCATCTGTCATTGGCTTCAGCAGACAAAACACCGGGTCCTACCCGACATTTGCTGTTTTCTCTATGAAGGTTAAATATTGCCGCTTGCTGATCTGAGTGCGTAGCTCTAGCTCTCCGCTGATTTGCCCTGTGTGATGAAGTTTTCTTCTTTAATGTCTGTAAATTTAGAATCTCAACAGAAAAGCATATTTCTCATCATGCTCCTCAACTGAGAAGCCATTAAAGATGGCTTTTATAATTTCTAATAAGTCATCTGAGACAGGCTCAAAAAAGTTAAATTGGCTCCCATAGAGATGCTTGCCACCTTTACCAGTATGTACATTTTCCCTCAGATCTCAAGTAAAACCATACTCAGCACTTCATGAACTATCAAAAGATTTTGTTTCTCTAGGCATAACTGGATATTTCCTTGTTATCTGGTGTTTTCAGCATCCCTTGTTGATAATGTTTTGTGTTGTTACTAAGCTCAGTCTAGTTTTTTTTTTTAAGAAAACCTTTCAATTTTTTACAATAAAGTCATTTAAAGATGGCCATAGACAAATTAGGACCACAAATTCAGCCAGATTACTGAATCAAACATAAACAGCATGTAGTCATGCATACACACACACACACACACACACAGAGGAACAACACCATGTATACAGTATGCATGCACTTATGTGCACATACACACACACACATATATACCATATACTAGGTATATATTCCACATACCCATACATCATATATATGTGTGTATATGTATATATATATATATATATATCACATAAAATGCAAACAGAGCTCTCACTTTCTCTCATCACACACACACAAACACAAACATATACACATAACCCACGCACCACATATGCACCACATAGACATATCATACTTAAACACGTAACACATCCACCCACACACATACATATACACATGTACAAACATAGAACAACATTCACTAATTTCTTAAGAGAACCTCAGCCATATTGAACTAAAAAAAATAATGATTGAACTGAATAGCTGCTACAGTTGAGCCTAAGTATGCACCTTAGAATTATGAGGGTAAAATGAACTGACATTCTAGATATGCAGACAAGTGAACTGTTGCTGCATTTTTCTGCCCAACCAAAAAAAAATCTATGTTCTGGGTATAACTAGAATACTAGAAAAAGACTGCACATTAGTGAAAAAAAAGATGGTTCAAAGTGAAAGTCAATGTGATTTCTTCAGCTTATTTATCTGTAGCACAGGGAATGAAACGTACGGTCCTACATTTAGTAGGCCAGTGCTCCACAACCAAACTTCATTGCACTGTTATTTCTTCATTTTCTTTTGAGACAGAGTTTTATCAAATGGATCAGGCTGATTGAACACATTCTGCAGCCTGTGTAAACACTAAATGTGTGATCCTCTAAAATCATCCTCTTCTGTAGCTGTGATTACAGACTTTTGTCACCAGATCGGTTTATTGTTTCATTCATTCATGTGCATATATCAAATATTTAGGCAATAGTCAATCAAGCTCTGTACTGGGAGCCAGCTCTGGTGGTTGACAGATCCAGAGAGGATGTAAGGAGTAGACAAGAGATGGAGTAGGCCGGGCATGATGGTTGGGCGAATCTTGCATCCTGATTGAGCGTTTCTTTGTTTATCTCTGTTTATTTATACAGTAATCAGGGATGGATTCATGCTGTTCCAAAACACAGATTCTATCATTTTTTGTTTTTGGACCTGTATTTAACATTTTCTCTGACACATTTGGGGTCATAAGTTTAGTCATAACTGACAAACCATTACCTTTTATAACCATTTTTATCCATCTCCCCATCATTCAATTTTTTTAGAATCTAAAGGTACATGACTGCCGGTTCTTATGCTAGTAGCTTTTGTGGCTACAAAGACACTAGTTCGAAACTACGTCTTCTAGACAGCTTGGTCAGATTGCCAGGTCCTGAGCAGTGTACTATTAACTCTTAATGGTCAGAGTGCTCAAGAAATATTCTCAGACCAAAGCTGCTGCAGTTATTATCCAAATGCTGGCATAAAACAACATTCCCATTTATATCTTTATAAAATTTGTTTATAACTATAATCGTGGCATTCTGCTGTTCCTTGGTCACATAAGATGAGCTAACTTTTCTAAGAAAGGGCAGTCTTGACACCTCATTCTCTATCATCCTTCCACTCCATACTTTACTCACCAGTGTAAGCCTCCCTGTAGGGTAGAGGTAACTTGAGCTGATCTAAGTGTGTTGTTCTATGTGCCATGTTATTGCCTGAGTGTATAGTGGGAAGAGGCTTGCAGTCAGATCTGGGGCCAACTCCTCTACTACAACAAGTTTTTCTGACCTTTTAAAGTTTGTATTAATTTGATTATCTTCTTTCTTAATAAGTACAGAGGCAGATGTTTTAAGAATATCTCATAGCTTCATAATGAGACCTCTAGATTCTTATGTGTACCACAATCTCCATTGCATCAGGAAGACCTTTAAGAAGATAAAGGTATCTACCCAAAAGTGATAGGGTTAGTGTGTTCAGGACTTTCCGGGAGATGCTTAGAAACAGCACTCCTGAAAGAAGGAATAAGTGATTCATTAGAAATTTTCCATCAATCCAATATCTCCATATTATACAAGTACTAAATGTCCCCCAAGTATGCAACAGATGAAGATGAAAATCAAAGGTAGCATAGTGGCCATCATGTGGCTCAGTTTTGCTGGACTTTGTCAAACACTGTCCTGGCCTAATGACTTTTGCTGTTCCCATCAATGGCTGAACCATCTCTGAAGCAGTGGTTATGAATGGTTCAGCTGAACCCTAGATGAACAAATATAAAAACATAGTCAAAGTCTAATCAAATCATTTATTTCTATTTTTAAAAAATTTTACTTTTTATGTGTATAGGTATTTTCTTGCATGTATGCCTGTACATCACACGCATACCTAATCTTTTCTGAGGCCAGAAGAAGGATCCTGTTACAAACAGCTGTCAGCCACCTTGTGGATCACGGAAATTGAACCCACATCATCTGAAAGAGAAGCCAGTGTCCTTAACTACTGACCATCTCTCCAGTCAAAAACCACAGATTTTTAATGTGGATAAGATAGAGCAGTTTAATACATCTCAGCTTGGCTTTCCTTTGATAGTATGTATTGAAGGTGCCTGATTAACAGCATTTTAAAATCTAGACTCTAAACTGTTTTAACTCATAAAAATATTCTCTCTAGAAATATACTATATTTTTACTACAAAACAAAAATTGCTAACTCACCAGAACAGAAGACTTTGAGTATAAGCCAGTCTGACTACAGATCAAGGCAAGTTTTTAAACAAGTCAATAAATAACACATAGCTAGGGGGAGAAACACATCTTGAAGTATATGGAAATAAATTTAAGCTAAGACTTAGTACTATATATAATTTGGATCATCAAATAAAATTTCTCTTTAAGTTAATGTAATTGTTCACTAGTTTAGAAAATAACAATTATAATGAAAAGGCCAAAATTGGGAGCTAGGGGACTTGCATTTAAATTCTGACATTAATATATTTTTATTAGCTTTTTCCTTTCCAGATTCTAAATTCTCTCATCTACTAGACTATGGGAATGTTATCTGACTGTGAGGATCGTTTGTGAGCCTTAGATACTCACGATAGCCTGTCAAAAGTAAGAAAGTAAAAAGAAACCATCATCTATTACTCTGTTCCTATAAGGTAAATATATTTGTCCATGTGTTGTGATCTCTGCTAAAGAATGAATTTTGTGCCACACCAAATCCAAGTGACAACAGACTCCCTTGTTTTGTACCCGGGGCTTTTCAATTTACCTCTGCCATCTGTGTCCTCCTATCACCTGTGCTAGACTTCTTCACCCTTTCTCTCCAGATATCTGTGTTGGAGAAGCAGGCTAGGTACAATCAGACTAACTTTCCATGGTAGCACTCTTTTTGAATCATACTAGTTAGAGTGTGCTTTGCCTTCTTAGATAACATTCACAGGTCTAACAATGAGGACTTGGTAGCACTGGGTTATCTTCACACAGGAGTACATCACAACATTGACCCAAGAGTCAAAAAGCATCAGTGGTGAGAACCAGGCTACATTCTTTCAAGCCTGAAATCACCAGGATATGAAAAACACAGTATTTTCAATGAAAAGTCACTTGGAAATGCAATTTTTGAAATAAGTAATTCAGGCTAGCATGTAATTTATATTTTCATTTAATATTTTGTTATGGTTAGATTAACATTTTTAAGTGTCCCCATCTGATCAGTACATGCAATCTACAGTGTGTGAGAGATGCCAACTTTTAAGAGAAATTCTACACTGACAATTATTTTTCACTAAAGGAAAAGAAGTTGGTAAAAGGTAAGCTTTCTGTGTTCTTGGATAGTACCTGCAGCCCAAAATAATGAAATATCCTCATTTACTATATGGGCTGATTCCATATGCAATGTTAAGAAGTTCTGTTTGACCTTCTAAAAATCCTTCAAACTAAATTCTCTGAGTGTTTTTACAGCACCTTCAAGGATGACGTAGAATTCCTATTAGCTGAAAGCGTCCCATGTTAGCTACTCAGCTGCCATTAATCTCCAAGTTGTCTAATACTGTGCTTCTTAATTGCTACCTGCCTTTTAAATCAGAACATCTTTACTTCCCAGCCAGGGGAGCAGGCAATACCCTCCTGAGGCTACCAATCCCACTATTGAACATTTTCTTCTTTCTAAAGGAGTCAGTAGAAATTGCAAATTTGGGAGCTCATAAAATATTTCTACAAATTGCCATGACCTTCTGGCTATCTGTCAAAACTTTGGTAAAGCTAAATATGTCAGTGCACTGTCATATAGCAGAAGGATGGTTTAATTCATTATCAAATAATACACAGTAGGCTGGGAAGAGCTCAGTGTTTAGAATCAGAGAGACTGGGGTAAACTCTCACTTGTGGACTTTATGGGAATCACTCATATCTGAAACTCTGTTTTTTCTGCTGTAAGATGGGGAAAATAGTATTTACCTAAGATGCTTGAGTAAAATGAACAAGCAGATCATGAATACCCTGTTTACAACCAATTGGAGATACTTATCATTGTAGATGGAAGTTTCTGTCCGACTTGATCCTGTAGGCATTCAGTCACAAATAAACACATAGAGGCATATATTAATTATAAACTATTTAGCCTATTGCTAAGGCTAATACTAACTAGCTCTTAGAACTTAAATTAACCCATAATTATTTTCTATGTTTAGCCAAGTGGCTAGGTACCGTTATCAGTGAGGTATCCTCATCTTGCTTCCTCTGTATCTGGCTTGTGTCTCTGCCTTTCCTTTTCCCAGAATTCTCTTAGTCTTGTTGCCCAACCTGTATTTCATGCCTGTCTACTGGTCAATCAGTGTTTTACTAAACCAATATGATTGACAAATTTTTACACTGTACAAGAGCAATATCCTACAGCATTTCTCTTTTTTCCTTTTCAAAACAAGTATCCTAGGTTTAATCTCCTTTCTTTAGCTTTTTCTTTACCAGCTTTTCCTTATCCATAAAGCTTATAACCAACACTGTAAACAAAGACAAATGTCCATAATTCATTTTTTGAGGGGAATGTAGGCATTGTTTTCTAGGCTATTTCCTGTTGTCTGAAGGTGCTGGTAATCTTTGGCGACCCTGAGAAAATTTAGGATTATGGTGTAATCCTGACAAGAGTACTATGTGAGGCTGGATCACCTCAACCAGTCACCTTGAAGTTGCTCTGGATGTAAAACTCAGAGAAAACTGCAACAGAAGTGATCTGAGATGTTGGATCATCTGGGCCATCCGCTCTTGTCAGATTTGTTCAGGGAGTCTTCCTTAGTCAAACCTGATTTTTCTTAATCCATAATGAATCCACAGCTTCTGATTTCCTGTGGAAATTAAAGGAAAACCTTTTCCCCACAGTAATGTATCTTTTGACTATAATTCTGAAGTCAAGATATTTTTAAGACATTAGATTGGTTTAATCCTGACGTATTTATAATCAAATGCATTTTAGCAGTTGTTGCTCCTTGCTCAGCAGTCAAACAATTCAAAGACAACACAATAACATATAGTATCTAGAGTCTCTGTATATTTCCTAGGATTATGTAGCTTTTTTTATTAGTCTATTTCTTTTTTAATGATTTTCCCTGTCCTTTTTCTTTTCCCTCCCAAGCCTACATATATTTTTAAACACATTGTAAACTGTTTAGAGTTGCTTTTTTTTTCCCGTATGAATCTGTCTTTACTGTATATCTCTATCTTTTTCTGAACACATGAGCCTTTAATCTCTGAGCCAGAATGGCTAGGATTAAAGCCTCAGCTTTGGTGGTTGGCTCTGCCCCATTCCTTGGCTTCCTGAGAAGACGTCCAGTGTCATGGCAGAAGTATTGACAGGAGTCACGTTATTGCCACAACTCTGTGGAGTTTCAAGGTCCATGCTACCACCAAGAAACATACTGCAGGCTGCTCATAAACACCATTTAAGTATTTGGTAACAGGGCCTCTTAAAAGAGACCTGTAGTTTTTGCTGCTAACACTGAGTTAGGAAGCCTCTCTTAAAGGAGCCACAGTGCTGCTTGCCTGTAGCAATCAGTGCCCAACCAAGAAAAGGCTGCTACTAAGAAGTCATGTTTGACTCTGTTATTTTGTGTCTAGAATCCCTTTCCAAGCTTTTTCAGATATTGTGTGAATGTAGTGTGAATTGGCTGAACTTTGGGAGTCATTTGTAGACAGAAGTTTCTGTTCCACCTGGTTCAGCAACTGTTCAGTCCCAAATAAACATACAGAGGCTTATATTAAATATAAACTATTTGAATTATTGCTCAGGTCATTTCTAACTAGCTCTTACAACCTAAATTAGCCCATAATTCATTTCTATGCTTATCCATGAGGCTAGGTACCTTTTTTCAGTAAGCCATTCTCATCTTGCTTCCTCTGTGTCTGACTTGCAACAACATCTCTGCCTTTTCTCTTCCCAGAATTCTCCTAGTGTGTTGGCTCCACCTCTACTTCCTGCCTGGCTACTGGACAATCAGCATTTTATTAAAGCAATGCAAGTGACAAATCTTTACAGTGTACAAGAGCATTATTCCACAGCATAACATTTTAGATAATGTATTTCAATTTCCTCTTTCTTGTCTTCTTGCTCAATACATGACGGATTGGTGCATACTTGTGTCTAGGAGTTGGGATGTAAAAACAGGTAGATCCCTGGGTTTTGTTGACCTGTTTAGCCTATTTAACATACTTTATGAGCCCCTAAAGAGTAAGATTCCTTTTTTTTTCTTTTTCTTCCTTTTTTTTTTTCCCCAGAATGATAGAATAAGGGTTTTTTTGGGTTGTGAGGACATTGCATAGAATAACAACACCTGTACTGGGAAGAATTTTGCACTTACTAGCTCGGAATAGGAGTTCCCTATGAGTTATCACTTGGCAAGAAAGCTAGAAAGTCCTTCAGCCCCCATCCTCCAGCCAGCAGAGTTTAGCACTCAGCAAAAATGTCTGCAAGGAATTCTGTGCTGTCTGTAGCCAGTGCTGTTTGAGGTGCATTCTTAACCAGTCAGGCTTTGGAGAAGTGAGTCTTCCCTACAGTCTATTTATGTACACTTTTCAGATGACACGGCCACACCTACTGTCACTGTGTCTGAGTTGTCCTGTTTTCTTCTTTTCAGCATGTGGTGAATTTTATGTAGGAAAAAAAGGCACTTTGATGATTTTGGAAAGTAGTAAGAAAGCAGTACAGAAAGATATTCAAAACCATTTGTCTACCCCCAAACATCTCTATCCTTTAAATGAGACTTCAATACCATCTGTGAATTGTGTATTAGTTACACCAAATCAAGCCCCAAACCTTTTAAAAGTTAGCCATACCCTCACCATCTTGTCAGGAATCAATTAGATGGGGAATGGTGCATTTCAATAAACATGCTTATTTGAATGACCTGGCTTCTGAAAAAGAAGTCCAACACATTACTGTTTTCAAAGCTTGTTGGTTAGGGTTTGGCAAGCTTTAGTGATGATGTAAAAGTGTTGCCAGGTGGCAAATTATCATCGCAGTGCCCTGTGGATCCCTGGTTCTGGTGTAGGATTCAAGGCATAATAGGCTCCACTTTCACCTGTTTTTCATACGTTGAGAAGAAAATCAAGAATTCAGGGACATCTTTTTGTGAGCAATGTGTATGCATTGTCGAGCATTCAAAGTGTCAGTAATTAGATTCTTTTTTTTTTATAGGGTAGAGAAGTCTTTTCTTTTTTTTTATTAATTAATTTATTTAATTATTAAAGATTTCTGCCTCTTCCCCGCCACCACCTCCCATTCCCTCCCCCTCCCCCAATCAAGTCTTCCTTCCTCCTCAGCCCAAAGAGCAAGCAGGTTTCTCTGCCCTGTGGGAGGTCCAAGGACCACCCACCTCCATCCAGGTCTATTAAGGTGAGCATCCAAACTACCTGGGCTCCCAAAAGCCATTACGTGCAATAGGATCAAGAACCCATTGCCATTGTTCTTCAGTTCTCAGTAGTCCTCATTGTCCATTATGTTCAGCGAGACCGGTTTTGTCCCATGCTTTTTCAGTCCCCGGCCAGCTGGCCTTGGTGAGTTCCCGATAGAACATCCCCATTGCCTCAGTGTGTGGGTGCACCCATCGCAGTCCTGAGTTCCTTGCTCGTGCTCACTCTCCTTCTGCTCCTCCTTTGGATCATGAGACTTCAGTCCAGTGCTCCAATGTTGGTCTCTGTCTCTGTCTTCTTTCATCGCCTGATGAAGGTTAATATTCAGGGGGATGTTTATATGTTTTTCTTTGGGTTCACCTTCTTATTTAGCTTCTCTAGAATCACGAATTATAGTCTCAATGTCCTTTATTTATGGCTAGAAACCAAATATGAGTGAGTACATCCCATGTTCCTCTTTTTGGGTCTGGCTTACCTCACTCAGGATAGTGTTTTCAATTTCCGTCCATTTGTATGCAAAATTCAAGAAGTCATTGTTTTTTACTGCTGAGTAGTACTCTAATATGTATATATTCCATACTTTCTTCATCCATTCTTCCATTGAAGGACATCTAGGTTGTTTCCAGGTTCTGGCTATTACGAACAATGCTGCTATGAACATAGTTGAGCATATACTTTTGTTGTATGTTTGGGCATCTCTTGGGTATATTCCCAATAGTGGTATTGCTGGGTCGAGAGGTAGGTTGAACCCGACTTTCCTGAGAAACCACCACACTGCTTTCCAAAGTGGTTGCACAAGTTTGCATTCCCACCAGCAATGGATGAGTGTGCCCCTTTCTCCACAACCTCTCCAGCAGAGGCTATCATTGGTGTTTTTGATTTTAGCCATTCTGACCGGTGTAAGATGGTATCTTAATGTTGTCTTGATTTGCATTTCCCTGATTGCTAAGGAAGTTGAGCACGATCTTAAGTGTCTTTTGGCCATTTGAACTTCACCAACCCCGCAACTGACAAAGGTCTGATATCCAAAATATACAAAGAACTCAAGAAATTAGACCGTAAAAGGTTAATCAATCCAATTATAAAATGGGGCACTGAGCTGAACAGAGACTTTTCAACAGAAGAAGTTCAAATGGCCAAAAGACACTTAAGATCGTGCTCAACTTCCTTAGTAATTAGATTCTTATGTTCAATAGATAAAAGTCAAGAATATCTTCCTTGGAAAAAAATCACCAGCAATAACACCAATGTTTAGAACATTAAAAATTCTATATTTACTAAGTATTTTGTTTATCTATGGTTCTCATGGGAGTATTGTCAGCACAAATGGTATAACTTTGAATTTATATATGGTTGTATATGTATATATTGTATATGCATGTATGTGTATATTTTGTGTGTATGTGTGTGTATATATATATATATATATATAGAGAGAGAGAGAGATACATACATACATATGTATACTACTAATATGACTCCTTGAGTCTTTTTCAAGCAACCTATGGATTATACTTCCTCTTGGGTAGTGGGTCAGGGTGATCAAATTGCTGCCAGAAACAAATAGGCTGTTCTTGTTAACCTCAGTTGCCTCGCAGAGGTTGAAGATAAGTATCTATTGCTGAACACACCACATTCTTAGGACTCTGATTATTCAGATGGATCTAACCTAAAAACTTCCTTCATGCAGTCTAGATTCCACTATATTGGAAAAATTGAAAAATAAGGTAAGTAATATCATATCCTGTTGTGATGCCAATGGATCCCAATAATAACCAGCATGGCAGGATATCCTCAGAGGTTGAAGATAAGTATCTATTGCTGAACACACCACATTCTTAGGACTCTGATTATTCAGATGGATCTAACCTAAAAATTTCCTTCATGCAGTCTAGATTCCACTATATTGGAAAAATTGAAAAACAAGATAAGTAATATCATATCCTGTTGTGATGCCAATGGATCCCAATAATAACCAAATAACCAGCATGGCAGGATATCCTTAAAATGGAAATAGTGGAATTCACACTTTTGTGGTTACCAACAGTTGTCTAAATGACCTTACAGTCCATCCAATGCAATGGAGAATCATGCCTAGCACTAGAAACCTAGCCAATTACCAAGACAAATGAAATCAAGGATACTAGAAGAAAACATACTACAACCACTGTGCTAGACCAGCACAACTCCTTATCTACATTTCAAATCCTATCCTTTCACCCTTCATAAAAGAAACTTTTCTTTACAGAAAATAGGCCATTGCAGAATATCACAATTGGGCATGATGCAAAGATCAATGAATTGTGTGAGCCATTATTCAATGAATACATCTGCAACACAGTTCTTGTATCCATGACTCAGGCGACAACAAGAAGGGGGGGGGGCAGAAAGATCATAAGAGACAGGACAACGGGTAGTCTGTTTTAATATTGCCTCTCCTAGAAATGGCTATAAAAACAAGACCCGAAGAATGACAATAACAATAGACACATTAACATGGAGAATAAAAAGATCTCATTATACCAACCCTAGACAAAGAACTGAAGAAAACTAATGACTGTGGATAGAGGAAGAATTAGCCTTTCCCAGAGATGACCCCTTAGTTAATTATCAAATACAACATCATCAACCCTGAAACCATACACATAATAACAACAAAAAATGAACTCAGCAAGTTGTTTTCATATATTTGGTCATATATATAAAACATATGCCCATAGGAATGTGTGGCTCTAAAACAGGAATAGTTAAATAAAACTAGGCTATCAATATGAAAGCAAAGGGACATGGAATGGAAGAGGCTGGAGGAAATGGAAGAGGAATGTGATATTATATATTAGTTAATTTTTTAAATCCATATTTAAACACTTGTTACAGATACCACTGTCCATCTCTGAAGGACATTCCTACCCTCCAGGCCACCTAACACATCCTTTCAGATTTTTGTTACATTAATTTTCCAGTTTAAGATGGTATCTTTTTATGAAGGAAGTCCTGGAGGCAGAGACATTGTCTACACGTAGCTCTGTATGAAGCTATTTTTATGGTGACTGTCATAGAAAACTTTAGCTCACACTCCACTTGGGAGATTTAGCTTAAGAGCCCAGCAAGTGGTCTGCTTTATCCTTCTCTTTAAAAGAACTATTTTTCCTCTTCCAGAAATGCATAGATACTCCTGACAGAGATAATATTTAATGTAAAATAAATGTTTTATAAATCTTAAATAATGTAAGTTTATATCATTAATCCCCAAAGTTAAATGCTCTGTTACAGTTCTGGATATTATAATAAAAAAAGTACAGTAATATCAAGTCATATATGTCTAGATAAGCTTGAAAGCTTAATTTTTTTTCCTTTTAATAAAACAAGTACATAGTATGCAGAAATGTGAGTTCCTAAACTTTAGCTGAAGGATACATTATCTTTCCCCTAAAACACCAGGATCATCCCGCTTTTCATACCTGCCCTCTCCCTTTCTTTTCACCTCAGAATCCACTCCTAGGAAAGAGTCTGAACTCCTTTCCTTGGGATGTTTAAATCATCATTAACAGCGTATCTCTATTCAGGATGAAGTCATCCCCAGGGCAAACATTTTTCCTTCAAGAAATTTAGAAATTCATTTATATTGTCCCATTTAAGAACAATGGAGCACCGGACTGAAATCCCAAGGCCCAAATGTAGAGCAGAAGGAGAGAGAGCACGAGCAAGGAACTCAGAACCACGAGGGGTGCACCCACATACTGAGACAATAGGCATGCTCTATCGAGATCTCACCAAGGCCAGCTGGACTGGGTCTGAAAAATCATGGGATAAAACCGGACTCGCTGAACATAGAGGACAATGAGGGCTGCTGAGAAATCAAAAACAATGGCACTGAGTTTTGATCCTACTGCACGTACTGGCTTTGTGGGAGCCTAGTCTGTTTGGATGCTCACCTTACTAGACCTGGAAGGAGGTGGGAGATCCTTGGACTTCCCACAAGATAGGGAACCCTGACTGCTCTTAGGGCTGCTGAGGTAGGGGGAGTTTCTTGGGGGAGGGGGAGGGAAATGGGAGGCGGTGGCGGAGAGAAGGCAGAAATCTTTAATAAATAAATAAATAAAATAAAAAATTTAAAAAAAGAACAAATAACAATCACTCAAAATACACATGCCTTGTTTGTCTGTGTTTATAAATGGGGAGGGTTGGGCCTCTTTTGTCAGTGTACATTTTATTTATTTTTTGAATAAATCTCTGTGCATGTGCGTGTGAATCTTTGAGTATCTGTGCTTATACCCGTGTACATGTAGTCACGTATGCAAGCCCACCAATGAAAACTAATTAGCACTAGTTTTAGTAAGTGCCTGAAGAATCTCCACCCTCCTTTTCAGTGTACTCATTCTTGATTGGTTGTTTGTATGTATGATACCTTTCCAACTAAAGTTCTTTTCCACACACATAAAAAATTAGTCTTAAATATTATATTTCTATATTTAAAATATATAAGTTATATTTATACTACTTGGAAAGAAGGGAAAAATCACCTAAAACACAAAAATATAAGTTTAAAACACCCTTGAGGGGCAGAAAAATGTTGAATAAATGAAAACAAATCACAACCCAAATTTTTGTTTTCTACCACCCAACACTATTATATTCTGACTCTGTTACCAGGTTCCTTTCCTCAAGAGAAAATTAAACTAAGTGTGAATGTGTGATACTTGAAAAATTCCACTTTTGAATTCTAATTTTCTTAGAAGAGATGCACCACACTCAGAAATTGGCTTGCAATAACTTGATGAATTGAAATACCAATTGCTTTTTCCTGATGTTTTCTGGAAGCTCAACCTGTTGATGGACATAATTCACTCCTAGCAGTAGCTAAATTTGGGGACTGTGCAGGCAAGATGAACAAAGCTCAAATGTCTGGCAGTAGCAAACAGGAAGATTGTTTTGAAACAAAATAGAGTAAAAAGAAATGAAATTCAAGCACAAAACACATGTGTTTGCTAAATATTGATGAATTACATTTTCCTCTGTTTTTATCATTATTCTTCAGAATAGTAGCTAGAGTTTTAAATGTAAAATATCCCTATTTTCTCTTAAATTATACTTTATCCTTCGTGTCCCCAATTACCCTTGAAATAGCCTCACTTCCATATATTCTTGCTAATCAGAATATCTCATATGCTTCCTTCTTACACAGTTTCGCTGTCACTCCAGTCTTCTCATACAGGCATGCAGATATGCACACCTAGAAGTTGTTACATAAACCTACAAAAGTGTTGCTAATATAAGAAAGTTTGTTTTAGAAGCTTCTCCTCTGACAGCAAATGCTGGGGAGTATGTGGAATAAGAGGAATGCTTACCCATTGTCAGTGGGGGTTCACACTAAAAAGCCCTTGTGGAAGTCAGCCTGGAAGTTGCACAAAATGTAAGATCTATAACTAATGACCATCCACTTAAAATGTGTCAATCCTGAGTGTATACTCTGACAAATTCATACCTGACCACAGAGATACTTTTTAAATATAGGGCACCATATCCTTTGCTTTACAGAAACTTCTCAGCTTCAGGAGGTCCCATTGATTAATTGTTTCTCTCAGTGTCAGTGCTACTGGGGTTATATATAGGAAATGGTCTCCAGTGCCAACACATTTAAGTGTACTAAGTGTACTTCCCACTTTCTCTTCTATGAGGTTCAGTGTGGTAGGTTTTATGTTGAGGTCTTTGATCCATTTGGACTTGAGTTTTATGCATGGTGGTAGTTATGGATCTGTTTTCATTCTTCTACATGTTGACATCCAGTTATGCCAGCATTGTTGTTGAATATGCTTCCTTTTTTCCATTTTATATTTTTTGCTTCTTTCTCAAAAATCAGGTGTTTGTAGGTGGGTGGATTGATATCTGGGTCTTCAATTCAGTCCATTGGTCCTCCTGTCTGTTGTTATGCCAATACCAGGCTGTTTTTAGTACTGTAGCTCTGTAGTAGAGTTGAAGTCAGGGATTGTGATGTCTGCAGTAGTTTCTTTATTGTGCAAAATTGTTTTGGCTATCCTGGGTTTTTTTGCTTTTTCATATGAAGTTGAGTACTGTTCTTTTGAGGTCTGTGAAGAATTCTGCTGATATTTTCCTGGGCATTGCACTGAATTTATAGATTGATTTTGGTAAGATTGCCATTTTAACTGTGTTAATTCTACCTACCCAAGAGAAGGGGAGATCTTTCCATTTTCTGTTGTCCTTTTTAATTTCTTCCTTCAAATATTTAAAGTTCTTGTCATATAGGTCTTCCACTTGTTTGATTAGACTTACCCCAAGATTGTTTTATGTTATTTGTGGCTAGTGTGAAAGGTCTTGTTTCTCTGATTTCTTCTTTACCCATTTATCATCTGTGTAAAGGAGGACTACTGATTTTTTCTAGTTAATCTTGTATCCTACTACATTAGAGAAAATATCACATTGAGTAAGGTAACCCACAGACCCAGAAAGACAAATATAATATGTACTCACTCATAAGTAGCTTTTAGACATAAAGCAAAGAAAAACCATCCTACAATTCACAATCCCAGAGAACCTAGACAATAAAGAGGACCCTAAAAGGGACATATGTGGATCTAATCTACATGGGAAGAAAAAAAATAACAAAATCTCCTGAGTAAATTGGGAGCCTTGGGATCAGAGGAGAAAGTAGAAAAGGAGGGGAAAGGAAAGAATGGAAATGGAGAAAAATATATAGCTCAATAAATATAATTTAAAAGTATATTAAGTAAAGTATAGGGATTCTTAGCTAATAAACAGAAAAATAGAATTAAAGAGAGAAATACAATTAGAAATGCATTACCAATAAACTTTCCAAAACAAAAATAAATTAAATATAGGACACAGCAGAATTATTGCACTAAGAACCAAAATACAACATTTCCAAGACTCTCTAGTCTATCCCTGTATCCTTATGTCATGATCTCATAGGATACAGAGATGCTCAAATGCTCCTGGACAACACTAAAAATCAATAAAAAGAATCACAATTGTTGCTTGTTTGTTTGTCCATTTTATTGTGTTTAAGAAATATAAAAAGACAGAATGATTTAGAAAGAACATCACAATTTTGATAGGAAATCAGAAATAGGAGAGGTATATCTCCCCGAAGCTAACTTTTACCCCACTGTACTCTGTCATAAAATAAAAATTATTCTTACAAAATAGTAAAGCTGTGTGTGCTACAAAGGGTAGGGCTTGTCTTCTAGACTCCTCTATCTCCACTGCATGGATGCTGCTCTTCTTGGTGGTCATCCCATGGTACTGGCATCTGCAAATGCTGTGGTTCCTTGTTGCAACTGAGTTGTGTTTTATCAATAGCCTCTCCTGGGTTCTTTTTAGGGGCTCTATCTCTGATATACGGTGTCAGGCCTCAGCTGCTCTCCATGACCCCTTCATGCCTTTACAACCAATTCCACCTCGGTGACGCTTCTACCAAGTCTGTTTGCTAGCATAAGATGCAATCTTGGCTGAAATTGGAAGACAGCTTTCTGCATGCTGCTCCTGAGGAAACACTTCCCAGAAGACTTCACCTTGGTGATGCTGGTGTCTTCTTAATCACCACCAATTCTCAGCTCCAGCCGAACAGCATCAATTACTCCAGTGAAGCAAAGGCTTCACTTTAGTGCTTGTGGTCTCTTGTTAATCACAGCAGCTTCTTCAGCCACAGGTGATCTGCATTGATTTTTCCCTGAAAAGCAAAGTTTTAACGTTAGTGATTCTGGTCTCCTTTTAATCACAGCATTTTCTTCTGCTCCCGATGACCAGAACCACAGATTTCTCACACATAAGTCCCAGTAGGGCTTCCCTCTGAAACTTCTCACTTCAGGCTTCCAATGTGTGCACTGTTCTCAATATTCTTATTTTCTAAGCTTCCACAGAGAATCTCAACAAACTTTGAACACTTACTGGCTTTTGCATCCCAAAGTTCAATTTCCTACAATCTTCCCAAAAACACATGTTCAAGTCTGTCACAGTAATGCCCAATAATCCTGGTACAAACATATACCCAATATTATGGTTTCTGTTGCTGTGATGAAATGCCATAACCAAAGAAACTTGTAAAAGATAGGGTTAATTTGGCTTAGACTTCCATATCGCTGTTCATCACTGAAAGAAGTCAGGACAAGAACTCAAACAAGACAGGAACCCAGAGACAGGAACTGATGAAGAGGCCATGGACGGTTGCTGCTTACTGGATTGCTTTCCCTGGCTTTCTCAGCTTTCTTTCTTATAGATCCCAGAAAAACCAGTTCACAGAAGGTTTGATCTACAATTGACTGGGACCTCATTTACCAATTAAGGCCTTCAGGCCTATATACAGACTGATTAAAATGGAGGCATTTTCTCAATTGTGACTCCTTCCTCTCTGATGTTTCTTGCTTGTGTTAGGTTGACATAAAGCCTGTGAGGACAAGGTGTTAGGTTGTCACAGTTTCCATACACATGCAGAGAAATCTACTTTCTTGCTACTGAACTTGACTAGTTATGAGGATAGTCTTAGCTGTGTATATATTTCCCTCTTCCCAAAACCTGATTGCTGTTCATAGACTTTTTTTCCCAATAAAAATCCATGTCCTTTAGCATCCTTTCCAACCATGTCAGACAAACACAACTACCAGAGTCACATGTCAGATTCTTTCATTTTCTACAATGGCACCAGCTTCCTCTGTTTTGTTTGTTTGTTTTTCGAGACACGGTTTCTCTGTAGCTTTGGTGCCCGTGCCGGAACTAGCTCTTGTAAACCAGGCTGGCCTCGAACTCCCAGAGATCCGCCTGCCTCTGCCTCCCGAATGCTGGGATTAAAGGCGTGCGCCACCACCGCCCGGCTCAGCTTCCTCTTTATGTGTGCCACTATCTGCTCTTCTTGTTGCTTCTTCAATGTGGGTCACATTCTCATGTTGTAGAGCTGTAATTTCAACTCCGTTTTCCCCTAGTGATGATAACTGATGAGTAGATTTATTTTCATCTCTTCATCTTCTTTCCTGAAGTGTCTGTGGAGGTCTTTCATTCTTGTCAACATCCGATGGTTTATTTTAGAATTTCCACAGTCTATGGCAACAGTTTCAATCTAGCAACATTTTCATAAGCAGAGAAAATGATGTTTATCTTTACTGACTTCTAATTCTTTAAATATCTTTTGTGGACTATAGATTTTAGATTATATGAAAGTCATCGCCATATTCAATTGACATAACTGTCACTCTGCCAGTGGAAATTCTGTTGGTTTGGGCTAGTAATGGGAAGCAGATAAGGACAATGGTGATTGGTAGTCATTGGGGATAATGGCATGTAACTTGACTTTGGATGGAAATATTAATGCCATAAACTGTGGGAGTTATGATGGAAAGAAAGTGATCAACCTTCTTATTTTTATAAGAAAAAAATAGGCAAAGGCCAGCATGTAGAACTACACACAAACACATACACACACACACACACACACACACACCACAAAATCAAACAGAACAATAAAAAGAACACAGTTGGAATATTGAGATATTTCAAGGATGTATAGATTGGGGAAGATTAATTAATTTTTGTGTAGATTTTTAAAGTAATACAACAAAAAGAATATGAACTGTGTTTTTGGAACATGTGCATATCACATAGAAATCACTCAGTATTAGCCATGGTATCTGGTGTCTTTTCTGTAACATCAGGTGCATTCAGAAAAAAAAAAAACTGAGATATCAAAGCAATGTCTTCTACCACACTCTTGCTTCTTTACTAAGGCTTTTTTTTTCTAAGAACCCAAAGCAATCATTAGAAGTCAGAGCCAATTCTCAGTGACCTCCACTGGGAATGATGAACTGGACAACATCTGATTTTAAACATAGTAAATGAACACAGATGTCTCCAACCAATTAGAGTAGTTCTGTTGGCAAGGGATCTCGTGTAGATTTTTAGAGAGCATTTGATTTTGTGCCATTGGAGTTCGAGTGTGCATCAGTCATCTAACAGGTGGTGACTGCTGAGTCCCTGGTTTTATCTGAAAAGGAGTTACTGCTTTAATCCCAGCACTCGGGAGGCAGAGGCAGGCGGATCTCTGTGAGTTCGAGACCAGCCTGGTCTACAAGAGCTAGTTCCAGGACAGGCTCCAAAACCACAGAGAAACCCTGTCTCGAAAAATCAAAAAAAAAAAAAAAAAAAAAAAAAAAAAAAAAAAAAAAAAGGAGTTACTGAAGCATCTCTCATCTACCTGAAAATTGTTACTAAATAAATAATGTCATCAGGATCATGTTCAGAAAAAAAAAGGGGTCTAGAATTCCACAAAGCACTGATGTCTAATCCTAAATCACTTTTTGGGAAGCCCTCACAAAACCCCCAAATGAGTCAGGATCCTGGATTGCATTTTCTATTTTACAATTACTTGCTCTTGAAATTACTTATTTATGCTTGTGATTATGCCATTGGGGTTCATAGTCACCCCCTTTATCCAGAGAGGATTCTAAGATACTCAAGTAGTTTAAATCATGGTTAATACTAGTTATTAGTAATACCAATAATATAATAGAACAGTTATCATAATGTCCTCTAATCAAGGTTTTAGCATCACCACCTTGGTGTTTTATGGTCTTTATTAAATAGAGTAATTGAAGTAAAATACTGTGACATCACAACCATTCTTTTGTGTTGATTAAGACAAAACTAAATATTCTAGTTCATATTCCGTTTGTGATAATACACTCTAGCCAAAAGTAATACACTCCGGCAACTTGGAAGATAAAAGAGTTTTTTCACTTACACTTTCCAGTAAAGATTGTCACTTAGGGAAGTCAGAGAAGAAACTCAGGCAGAAGCAGAGGCAGAAACAATAGATGCAGCTCCTTAATAGCCCACTCTCTCTCACTTGCTCATGGAGCTTTCTTATGCAGCCCTGGCTCTCATGCCTAAGGATAGCACCATATAAAGTGGTAGGCCATTCTTTATCAATTAGAAATTAAGAATATACCTCCCAGACATGGCAATAGGCCACTATGGTAGAAGCCATCTTTCATTTGAGTTTCCTTCTCCCCAGGTGTGTCAAGTTGACAACCAAGATTAACAATCACAGAACACACGCTAAAGAAAATGTTGATACAGATCTCTAGTATGACAGAAAAAGATGCAGAAATATGTTGTCTTGACAACCAGAATAGACCATAATTTAATATTCATGATTTATCATTTTTATAATTATGTTTAATATTTTTGAACTACATTGGATTAATAACATGATCACAAAAACAAAACAGTATCTAACTAGACTATTATAATTAAAATTGTATTACAATTGTACTAATTGATTCCCAAGACTTTTATTGTAAAGAATAGAAAAGTAAAATGCTTATGTAAGAAAACATTTTAAGTTACTTCAGCTGAGTTTGGCTGTACTTCTGAATTTTCTATAAGTCATAAAAGTGAGGGAAACTATGCTCCATGACTCTGAGACTACATAAGAAGACCCGGTGACATTTCCAACTGGATTTGCTCAGTCACTCATGACTGAAGGGACCTACAGGTTTTGTGGATGCCAGAGTGAACAAAAAGCCCAGATGTGGGTACTCTAGTGTGAGAAATGTATGGGCTCTATAAGAAGTTTCCACACAATTCAAAGTATTTTGGCAAGGGAGAAAGACTGACTTCCACAGAAGATACATAATGGTGCCAGAGCAGTCAAGCAAGCACACCCAGCATGAGTACCACTGGCTTTCGTTCTTAATGCACAGGCGTCCAGTGCCTCACTCTCAGAGCTGAACCACATGCTCTTACATGATTAACTAAAGCAACTGGCAGTGAGGACTGTAATCTTGAGCACATAGTTTGGCTTCAAGAAGTGCTGGCCATGGAAAAAATGGAATTTCTGCCAAGAGGTAGTTTACTTTTTTTTTAAATGGCGTTTTATACTGTTTAGCAATTTGGTGTGAGAAAGAATATATGTTCATTTACCCTTCCCAATTTTAGAATACAATTTTATTCTTTTCTCAGAATTCAAGTACCTTGGACTGACTTTCGTGTACTAAGATATTTATCAATAACATATGAGGATAAGATATAATAGTTTTACAGTTATCAACATTTCAATTAGTTGGTGTGATAAACATCACATGCATGTAATCACAAAATAACTGTAATAATGACTCCTAGGGCTACAACAAGGTCAGGACTTAGTGCAATACCACTTTTTCGCCTTCCAAGTCATTGCTGTGAAAGATTGGGAAAAAGGTCATTTATTCCTGAATTTTCAGCTAATCCATTGGATAAAAAAAGGTAGTCCCCGAAGAGCCTCTTCAACTGTCCACTAAATAAGTATATTATTGGGAGTAAAATCATACCATCTCCCACCAAGCCTAATTTAAAATGCTCCTTCTCTTACTAGACCAGGATGGAGGTGGGTGGTCCTTGGACTTCCCACAGGGCAGGGAACCCTGATTGCTCTTCGGGCTGACGAGGGAGGGGGACTCGATTGGGGGAGGGGGAGGGAAACTAGAGGTGGTGGTGGGGAGGAGGCAGAAATCTTTAATTAATAAATAAATTAATTAATTAATTAAAAAAATAAATAAATAAAATCCTCCTTTTCCGTTAGCACCATTTCAAATGCAAGACCCTGTACGCCCATGCCTTTACTCTAACTTACTAGTTATTCTTATAGGCAACTCTGGTATAATTGATAAATCTCTGTTGATTATTATATTTATAAATGACAACTAGAATACATCCATTCTAATCCTACACCTGTTTGGTTTCTAGGCTTAAATTTGTTTGAACTTCCTATAGAACCAACGTGCCTTCAAAGAACTTGTACATTGACCCCTTAGCACAGAAGTTAGATTCTTTAAGAGGGGAAGTTTGAAGGTCAAAGCAAATGATAACACAATTGAATCAGTGCCCAGATACCATTTAGGTGGTAGGCTTGTCTAAAGGATCCATTATTCACAGTGCCACTATATGTCACTATCTTATTAGGCTCACTATTACTGTGATGAAATACCATAACCAAAAGCAACTTCTGGAGGAAAGGGTTTATTTCACTCACAATTCCATGTAACAGTTCATCATCAAAACAGAGAAGAAACTCAAACAGGCAGGAATCTGGGGGTAGGAGCTGATGTAGAGGCCATGGAGGAATATTGTTTCCTAGCATGCTTGCTTTGCTCAGCCTGCTTCCTTACAGAGCCAAGAACCACCAGTAAAGGGATGTCACTATCCACAATGGAGTGGACCTCCCCTATTGATTACTAATTAAGATAATGCTTTACAGCTAGATATTATAGAATCATGTCCTCATTAGGGTTTCTCCTCTCTGATGATTCTAGTTTATCTAACCAGTACAGTCACCTTGAGAGACATCAAGTACAGACTAATTGCTATTTGTCCTTCTGTTGCCTGAAACATTTAGGATGGGCACAAGCTCCAACACTGACCACTGGACAAGAGAATCCATCTCCCTGTCATGTGACTCGGAATAATTCACCCTTCCTTTTGAAAAACAGGATGTTCCCATAAGCTCAGAAGGGACAGAAGGGACAGAATCTGACAATTCTCATTTCTTTATGCATCTTTGAATCTTGTAGCAATTCCAACATGCAATTTTCTTTGGTGGGGTTTGTGTCCCATCCAAGAGGAAAAAGTAGGACTTGAGCCTAAGGATGTTCTGTCAGACAAGCATAGTAATCAGTCTTGCGCACATGTACTGCAATTTCAATCCATTCCAACCAAGTATTTGACTCTCCATAACCAGTTTCTATTTCTAACATCTGTATCAAGTTTTCACAATGTGAAACTCGGCATGCATCAAATTTTATATTAAGGGTTTGATGAGTTTCATTTATACGAATCACTAAGCTAATAGGAAAAGAATATGAAGGAGCATCCTGAACAGTATTTCTACCTTACTTGAAGAGTCTATTTCTTGTATAATATAATCTGCCTCATATACATGAGACTTCAGAGATGGAGGTAACCAAGGATCTGGATAAAGAAATGGGAAGTTCAAGGGGGGAGTGCTGCTTATTTTCCATCATGGAAGGTCTGTAGAGACTATACAACATTTAATAGGAATTATTTAATAGGAATTAACACTTCCATCTCTCTGTAGAGCTATATGAATCCTAAGAAAAGCATAGGGATATATATTCCAGTCACTTTGTTAAGAGTTGTCTTACATTTTCTATTTTCCCTCTTTGGGGACATCATGGAGTGTGGTCATCCACATAGATCTCCAATGCTTTCAGCGACTCTTGTAGTTTCAATAAAACGACTCCCATTCTTCAGTCTTTATTAAACCATGTTATCATTTAATCAAAGACAATATTGAGCACTTAAGCAGCAGTAGCATCTGGAAAGGGGAGTCCTCTACCCACTTGGAAACATGGTCATTCTGAATACAGTGAAAGAGTCTCATTTCAGGAGACCTCCCATGTGGTCTTTGTTTTTTCATTATCTACCCTTGCATTTACTTTGGCAAGTCACACATTTCCTCACATAGCTGTTTAGCAACGGCATAGACTAACGATCAACTATAACTTTTATGTTGTATCATTCATAGCCCGAGGCACATCATAGTGCCTTTTTTTTTTTTATAAAATGTGTACTGATTAGAGTACAATTTCTGAAGATTTCCTGGCCTCTCTAATCAACAAGACAGGTGATTTATCAGAGAAGTTTCACTGTCCCCTAGGCTCTGTCTGTTCCTATCTTTGCATTGCTGATTTATTTTGATTTGGGTTTTCTGTTAGTTTCTAGAGCTGAACGCTATCACCACATCCAGGATTGCAGCCCTGAGGAAGCAGAAAGGACTTCTTATGGTGGGAATCAGTTCCCAGGATCACCAATTGTTTAGTAAGGGTCTCATACTGGACACTCTCTTATAAGAATTAGATCTGGGGAGCAAAACAAAATGATCAGAGTCCAAATTATTTCTCCAAAGCAGAAAGCTTTTCTTCTGTAGAAAGCTACATGGCAATGCCAAATCAAGCAAGCACACCCAGCATGGGGAGTACTGTTTTTTAATTCCTAGTGTAAAGGTGTCCTGTGCCTCATTCTGAGTGGTCAGATCTCAGGCTCACATCATTATATGTTTAGCTAAAATGAAGCGGTTGATAAGCAGAATATAATTTTGAGCCTTACAGTGCAACTTTCAGCATATAGTTTGACTTCAAGAAGTGTTTTGATCCTGAACCTTCAGTAAGAATAACGGTGCTCTTAACTTCTGAGCCATTTCTCCAATATTCTCTTATGTGTGAATGTTAGCTTTTAAGCCTTCAGTGTGCAAGTTAAACTCCTGATAACGACAGAGGTCAGGTATACAGTAAGGGACCAGGGATGAAGGAAGAATCTTCCAAAGAAAGGAAAATAGAATGTATAACTATGGAGAGACTGGAGGCTTGGAGGTGAGGAATGAAATAAGAGGATTAATAAGCATAGTGGAGGGGGAGAAAAAATAAGGGGAGATGGTATAGGGAGGGAAAACAAATGTTAAGGGCTACTTAAAGGGTCATATACAAACTTATTCCTGTAGAAGCTTCTTATCTTCTACTCCTGTAAAAGATAAGAAATCTAAATAGAATGACAAAATAATGGGAAAAATTTATCAACTAGAAGTTTTTTGCCACCAGGTAAATAAATATTCCAGTTTCAGGAATAAGCTAAATCTAATTGAACTATTAGCCAAAGAGGTCCCATGAAAACCACCAACCAACACAGGAAATTACCAAAGTTATTGGGTGCTCTTTACAAATTGATGGTAGGGCTCTATTGTGCTGTGGGATGTTATTATGTTTTCTTTGAATTGTCTGAATTTTGAGGAAGGAGCAACAGCTACTAAAAGATATTTTTTTATAAATGCTGCTGAATTAATCCAAAATAGGTATTTCAAAAATACCTTGACTTTAAAATTGAAGACAAAAGTTATGTTACTTTGGAAAAGAAGTTTTGCTTTTGTTTCCAGAGGAAATGAGAAGCTGTGGATTCACTCCAGGTTAAGAAAAATCAGGTTTGAACAAAGAATACCCCCTGAGAAATCTCAGATAGGAGCCAATGGCCCAGATGTCTGAGTTCTACATCCAGAACAGATTCAAGACTGCTGCCTGAAATCATTAAGCCTCACAGTATACAGTCAGGACTTGGTCATAATTCTAAATTTTCTTTAGGTCCCCATAAGATTATCTGTGCCCCCAATCAGCAGGAAATGCCTGGAAAACTACGCCCACAATCCCCCTCCCCCCAAAAAATGGACTATGGATATTTTACTTTGTTTAGATGTTTGTTATAAGCTATAATGGATAATGGTCAGGAGAAAAGCCAAATGAAGGAGATATGATTCAGAGTTCTTATTTTTAAAAAGGTGGATGGGAAGTCCTTTGGACAATGGACTGCACCCTGTCACTTGTATTTTAAATAAATGCTGATTGGCCAGTAGCCAGGAAGGAAGTATAGGCAGTGTGACCAGGCAGGAAGTAGAGGTAGGGCAATGAGAATTCTGGGAAGAGGGAAGTTTCCATATGCAGTCATCACCCAGACAGAGAGGAAGCCAGATACAGATCAAGAAAGATGTGACTCCCTTGCTGAAAAAGGTACCAAGCCAAGTGACTAACACAGCAAAGAATTATGGGCTAATATAAGTTATAAGAGTTAATAAGAATCCTGACATACCAGGCCATCAATTTATAATTAATGTAGACTTCTGTGTGTTTCTTTGGGATTTAATGATGGTGGGAACCAGGCAGGACAGAAACCTCAGTCAACACTACTGCTAACAAATCACTTACACATTTCACTAAACAAGGAGAGGTCAAGCTGGTGCCTAACTTGACTTCATTGACCTCCTTGACTTCATTGACATGCACTAACAATATAGAAAGAGATTCTGGATGTTACCAGAGGAGAAGGATAGCCCCCAAATCATCTACAAATCCTGTGCTTTACAATAATGACACACAAACAGCATGTGCTAATAAAATGGTGCACAAACATTGTGGAAGTAGCCAACCACTCACTGATTAGATTTAAGGACTATACCATGAGATGGAACTCATTGACAGTGCCCAGTTAGCCAAGCACCTGTGATTATATAGGTCACATGGATCTAGGCAGAAAACCAAATACTGCTTAAGGAGAACAGTTAGTTATAAAATGACTCTAACAACATTTATCCAGACACATAGATTGGTGCCTCACTCAGTCATTATTTTACTCTTGCAGAGGCCCACAACTGGGCAATATGCAAAGGGTGAGAGGCCTTAGAGTACTCACTCCTAAATAGGATTTCTTCAGCAAACCCTTCCCCCAGGACTCTGGAAGCGATGCCAAAGAATAGCCAGAGAGGAGAGATAGTAGGGTACCAAAGGAAGTGTTTTCTAGACACAACAGGACCAACAGACATACGAACTCACAGAGACTGAAGCAGCAGGCACAAGACGTGCTCAGGTTCAAAACAGATATGGTCTTGACACAGAGAAGAGAAAGTGGACACGAATTCCTACCCCTCACCAAGAAGCTATCTCCAGTCAGTAACCACTAAGAAAACAAAACCAACCAAACAAATGGTTTTCTCCAATGGAATCTTTTTTTTATTGAAAAAAAAATTTCTGCCGCCTCCCAGCCTCCCATTTCTCTCCCCCTCCTCCGCTTCCCTCTCCCTCCTCCCACTCCTCTCCCCCTCCCTCTCCAGTCCGAAGAGTAGTCAGGGTTCCCTGCCCTGTGGAAAGTCCAAGGTCCTCGCCCCTCCATCCAGGTCTAGGAAGGTGAGCATCCAAACTGGCTAGGCTCCCACAAAGCCAGAACATGAAGTAGGATCAAAACCCAGTGCCATTGTCTTTGGCTTCTCATCAGCCCTCATTGTCTGCCATGTTCAGAGAGTCCGGTTTTATCTCATTCTTTTTAAGTCACAGTCCAGCTGGTCTTGGTGAGCTCCCAATAGATCAGCTCCACTGTCTCAGTGGGTGGGTGCGCCCCTCACGGTCCTTACTCATACAAGAGATAGAAGAAAGAATCTCAGATTCTGAAGATACCATAGAGAAAATAAACGCACTGATCAAAGAAAACAGCAAGGCCAACAAACTCTCATCACAAAACATTCAGGAAATCTGGGACACAATAAAAAGACCAAACCTAAGAATAATAGGAGTAGAAGAAGGAGAAGAAGTGCAGCTCAATGGTCCAGAAAATATATTTAATAAAATTATAGAAGAAAACTTTCCCAACCTAAAGAAAGATATACCTATGAAGGTTCAAGAAGCATACAGAACACCGAATAGGCTGGATCAAAAAAAAAAAATCCCCTCGCCATATAATAATCAAAACACAAAGCATGCAGAATAAAGAATATTAAGAGCTGCAAAGGAAAAAGGCCAAGTTACTTATAAAGTTAAACCTATCAGACTTACACCTGACTTCTCTATGGAAACCATGAAAGCCAGAAGGTCATGGATAGATGTACTGCAGAAACTAAGAGACCATGGATGCAAGCCCAGACTACTTTATCTAGGTATATAAACAGCACTTAAGGGTAAGCTTCATGTCCACCAATAGATTCCCAACACAAAACTAAGTCACTGGTGTTCTTGTAGATTTTTTTTTGGTCCTATATTGCTTTGTTTGGGATTTTTTTTTTGTCTCACTGGTGTTTTGCTTTGTGTGTGTGTGTGTGTGTGTGTGTGTTGTACTTTTTTATTCTTTGTTTTTCTGTTGTTGCTGATTATAGGTTCTTTTGTTGTTCTGGTTTTTGTTTGTTTATTTATTTCAACCATTAAAAACTGAAAACTAGTGATATTAATTTAAAATTTACTTGTATCTCTTTCTTTTGCTTTCAACCTACTTATATCTATTAATGTATATATAAAACATATATTTTACGATAAAATCAATGTGGCTCAAAATAAAAATCTGCTATTAGAATTGAAGGCTGTAGTTGAGGGCTTTGCAATTGAAAATGTTGTTATTCCCATGTCGTGATAATAATTACCTTTTTAAACACAAGAATATAAATAGGTGCAATTGTGTTTATATATACTAAAAATTAACACATTTAAATGATAACATTGCTTAAGTAGATATACATAGGAACCACTGGTTCCAAGTTGTTACAAGGCGGAAATAAAGGCCTTCCCCACTAACCTGCAGGAAAATAATCCAGTGAAATTAGATCCAGTTTTGGAATGATAAATGCCAATTTAAACCTCAAAACAAATATTCCTCCTAACAATACATTGAAGAGAATTACAAGAGAGCATCAACTATTTATCTATAATGTGGACACAGTTTATATGTGATCTGATCAAAATTTAAGGAAACATTAAGACTATATTACTATCATTGTGTTTATTGGCAGGATACATTATATATAATTTACAAATGTCAATTTACAAAAATTACACACAAATGCCTTTAGTCACAGTACTGAGCAGCAAAGGCAGACAAATATCTATGAGTTCAAGGACAGCCTGGTCTACAAGTTCCATGACAGCTAAGGCTACACAGAAAAATGCTGTCTTAAAAATTAATAATATATGTGTGTATGTATATATATATGTATGTATATATTACTATTTCTAAATTGACTCTAGTTTACAGACATAATAAGCATAAATTCTATTAGTATATAATGAAAGACTATAACATTTGAGCATAAAGGTACTATGTGCAGAAAATTAGTATCCTTGATGTTGTTTAAGAAATGGATTATCAAAAACAATTGGCTCTCTTTCTCAATATATTGCAGGTATATTGCTTATATATCTTGCTGTCTGCAGTATGTAGGTAATGTTAAAATTTAGTGCATAGAGAGAAACCTCAAACCATCCAAATGACTGAGCAAACCGAAGTCACACAAAATGATGGGCAAAAAAATAAGCCCTATGAAGGCCAGTGGAAGTCCCCATGCCTACTCACAATCCATCAGCCATCCATGGCAGTAACAGGACTGGAGTCCATCCCCTTTCCAGGGCTGAGAGGAATGTCTGGGAATGGAAGGGTTCCCTCAGCAGCTGCAGAAGATGATGAACCATTTATGAAACTTCACAAGACTGAGATTATTTTTTAAGAAATGAACTCCAGGCCCGGCGGTAGTGGCGCACACCTTTAATCCCAGCACTTAGGAGGCAGAGGCAAAGGCAGGCAGACCTCCCTGAGTTTGAGGACAGTCTGGTCAACAAAAATTAGTTACAGGACAGGCAGCAAAAGCTACACAGAGAAACCCTGTCTCAAAAAAATCAAAAAAAAAATTAGATAAATAAAGGGAAAAAAAGAAAGAAATGAACTACAAAAAGGTAAATGAGACTTATAAAATAGCAAACCCGATGATCTAAAAACATGGTTTGGTTGTTAAAGTATCTCAATTGCAGGGATTAGAAGTCATCTTTTGTACTTCTATTCCCGAGGAACTTGAAGATCCCTATAAAGTGCAGCAGAAAGTTCTGACATCATTTTACACAGTTTGCAGCTTATTATTCATTATTAAGGACTTGTATTTGCCCTTGGCTCCTTTCAGAGACTTTCTATGAATACTTGCTAAGCAATTATCTGCTTTAGCAGTAGGAAGGAAATAATGGGGATGAAGACTGTGATTGAAATTAACCACTTTTTTTCATTATGAACTTTTTAACTTAGAAAATTCCAACTGCCAATTGTTCTTTGCTTCCATTTAATGCTGAGATCAGTACAGTCTCATGGGGTCTAACAACGACATCAACTATGCAGGCATCAGTATCATGTACCCAGGAATTCCTGTGGGCCCAGAATCTTATTTCAAATTCCTTCTTAAAAAACATGCACATTGGGTATTCTTTGTCTATTTTCTAGCATAAGAAAAAAATCATATTTTTAAGAATAGAGTATTATGATGATGCTAGGCTAAGTTGACTTTCTGGGCTCTCATACGCTGGAAGAGGATTGCCGTCTTCCCCATTTGAGCTAATCCATGGCTTTGTGCTGTGTTATGCAATGCCAACCTTTCTTCAAAGCACCTCGGACATGTAAGAGCTTATGGATCAACCACATAAAAGCAAAGAGAAAATAAACCAAAATGAACTAAGCTTAGTCTTGTTGCACCAGAACCAAATCAACGATAAGAACTCTACTTGAGAAATACAACTCCAAGGAAAACAACAAAAAAAGCCTGTATAGTGGTCACGGCAAATAATAAGGTTCAGCCAATTTGTGGGAATATGCCTGCTCCCTGGTGAGGTCTCGGTAAAATAGAGCAAAGTGTAAAGCAGGGGAGAAAGAAGAGTGAAGTCAGTTCCAACAACATAAGACATTACTACATTGTGAAGCAGGGCATTGGGTAAGGGAAAAGAACACGCCAGGCTGGATAAACTCGGGCTAAGTTGGATAGGCAGTATGTATCCTCGACTAAATTTAGCTTTTTCCTTTCGTCAGCCTCAGTTTCCACCCTATAAAATACTGTGAGTGACAACATAGGCTTTCTTAAATTGTCTGTGCATCTAAGGTAGCCAACAAAACCTTGACAACAAAACAGAGAGCATAGGTTGTGGGTGGAGGCACACAAGTTCTAGTTTCAGGGAAGATGGTATAAGGTAGGAGATCACACTGAAAGTGTTGAAGAACTAACTCTGATACGCAGTTCTATTCCCTCTTTTCCGCTCTTGATTTTTAAGATCACTAAAAAAGTGTTATTATCAAACTTAGTATTTTGACTTGTAAACGTCTTTACTGAGAATTCAATTAATCTTAAAATAGGACTCATACCACTTCATATACTTTTTGAAGTGCAAGTGGTAAAGTCAGAATAATTAATTACTGAAAGAAATTACACCTTGGTCTTTGTAAAAATTACTACATTATGAGTGAATAAATTGTTCTGAAAATGACTGGCAACGAAGTATCAAAAGTCATACTGAAGTCGAGGATATCACCCATTTATTAGTTATTAAACAGGTGTGTGCATGCATGCGTGTGTGTGTGTGTGCGTGTGTGTGTGTAAATTGTGCATGGGCGAAGGTGTATGGTACAATGTAGTAGAGAAGAAACTGAGCCGTCAGTCTTTACTTGGATGTAGTGAGCGAAAGTGTTCTTTGCTTGTCATTCTTTGAATTGTAGCGCATCAACTAAATCAGTTGATTACTTTATGCCATGGGTTTTATTGCAGCTTCTTTTGTTCCTTCACACAACCCGGTAAAAGGAATATTGGCTTACAAGCACAGGCTTCTTTCTTGAGCCAATATCAAAGCAGATACTTTTGTATTCTACACTGTGGGGAAAAGCACATACACAGAGAACTGTAATTTATTTGTGTTTTGTGTTGTGTTTGCCACAAAGCAGCAATCATAAATAACAGTAGGCAGAGGACAGAGACACAGCCTTTAATAATATTGTTCTGGGAATACATCATCCAGCATTGAAAATGTCGTATAAAATTCATATCCATCTCTGTTTCAAGAGGGGGAAAAGCAGAACAGTTGCACTTCGCGTGCTGGAGCAATTCGCCGAAACATGAGAACGATATGACCTGCTCTGTATTCCTTCACACTAGTTTTTGGTATCCAGAGCTATGTTTCGGAGCTCTATTGATTTTCATTCTGGCTGTGGTTGATTAATGCTGCAGAGAGCAGTCATGTGCATTAGGATGGTGCCAGATAGAAATACCAGTACATTTTCTCAAGTCAAAGTGAGGTGGAGGGAGAAGCCAAACCAGCTCACTTAGTGGTTTTATTCGGCAGTCCTTGTACACAGTAAAACACACCAGTGAAGCAAAGAGCCACACAGCCTGGTTAACAGGAAGCTGGATACTGAGTTCCGCACTTCCTACTGTTATTAATGACCTGTCACCCATTTCAGAAAACCTATGACGCCATCGTTCTGTGAAAAGTGTCATACTTTTTATGAGATTTAATCTCTAGGTTAAGCTTGTTCATGTTCCCTGTGTAAATTTACTTCCCAGAAGGTATCTTTGTTAGTTAGCAATTGTTCTTTTCCCTGATAAGGATTTTTATTGCTCACTACAGGAAATCTGCCGTTGTAACCATGTAGGGGTGATTGGATTATATGACACTTGTCATCTTGACCTGGCTGACCCTTGAGTCTGAGAAACTGCTTATCAGTTTAGTATTTTCTCTTGCCTCTTTTGACAGCTGTTTTATTTTCTGTTTTAAATGCTCATCGTCCATCATCAGTAATTCTCCTTGTTTTCATTATATGACTGTTACATGATGCTCAAAGATTTCTCCAAATCTATTAAAATGCCCAACATGTAGTCATCTAGATAAACAGTCACACAGAATTTATGTGCCTTGAAAATCCCCAGTAATTCCAAAAAATAACCAGGGTCTATGAAAATAACAGAACCGTTTAGAAGTTCTGGTCATGTCAAGGTAAGAAAACATTACATTTAACTAAAGCAAATGTTATGAAAACTTATTGTAGTGGTGTGGGACTGTAATCTACGTTCCATTGGATGTTGGTATTAGGGTTGACACTTATCAAAGTTTACTTTCATGTTACAGGTAATACGTTGAAAGATTGTTTTTCTTCAATTGAATTGTCTGCTGCCTTTGTTTAAAAATGTGATTATGGACATTATTTCAGCCAAGCTTTCATTTCTGTTCTTCACTGGTCCATGTGACAATCCCTCCCCCAAGAAACGATATGCTGCCTTATCACACACAATCACACACACTTGTGTCACATGGTTATTTTCTCACTGCTGTCTTCATCACAGAACCATTTTAGCAAATAGGGGACTCTGCTTTTCCATGTAACTTTGTGAATACCCACAAAAATTAAAATGTGCCTTAATTTTAATAGGAAATGCATTAAAGCCATAACTACATTAGGAAAAACCCGACATCATTAATGTGTTGAGCTTTATAATTCACTCTTTGGTTTTGATAATATCAGTAAATGGTGCTAGTTTTTATATCTACTCCTTAGTACTTTTTATGTAATGAATTATTTATCTCTAAGTACAGCCTTATCTGTTCCGTACAACTGTTAAAACTTTCTTTTTAATTGCTATCGCTAGAATTTCCAGAACAGCATTGAATGGGAACAAAAAGAACAAACACTATTCTCTGCCCTGCTCTGCAGACTATTAAATTGAGTATAAAAGCTCCATTGATGGTTTTCTGAAGCTGTACTCTTTCCCTTATGTTTCCAGGAGAGTTTAGTCATTGCTAGAGTGCGATTTTTGTTGAACTGATCTGTAATTGGTTTGTGCCTGTTTCATCTGTCCCATGGTGACACCAGTTTCAGCACGATATGAACGAGTCGACTTGAACTATCTTTAGCTAGCCAGTGGGTCGGGCAGCCCAAGGTCTGGGTGCCTTTTTGTTCATTGAGAACATCTAAAACTTCTACTCAGACCTGTTCCTCAAATAGTCGTATCCCCAAGTGAGTAACTTCCCTGACACCTTTGGGAGCTCTCCCTAGATTGATTGTTCCGAAACTCCTTTTCCTTTATTATTTGTTTTAATTTTATGCAATTACAATTTAATTACATCATTTCCTATTTCCCTCTCCTTCCTCCAAACTCTCCCAAAAACCCAGTCTTACATTTTTTTTTCAAATTTATGGCCTCTTTTTTCATGAAATATTGTTACATGCATTCATGTATATGTATATACATATATAATCCTAAATACATAAGTACAGCCTGCTCCGTCTGCACAATGGTACTCCTGCATGCATGTTTTAAGTGCTAAATATCTGGTAGTGGAAAACTAATTGGTTTGTCCTCTAGTTAAGACTACATTTATAAATTCCCACAAGCATGAGACACTGAACCTAAACCAAACATGAACAACAAGGAGATACAGAGAGATATGGAAAGGGGAAAGGCCAAGAAACCTCAACCCTATATAAAGTAAGGAACACTGCGATGAGGAAACAGACACACTTACTATTTGAATTCTGGCTCAATGGTATTGATTAGCTATTCTTTCTTTCTTTCTTTCTTTCTTTCTTTCTTTCTTTTTTCATTCATTCCCTCCTCTCTCTCACTCTCTCTCTCTTTCTCTCCTGTACCACTTTTAATTAACTATTATATTCTTTTACTTCTGAGTTTTACTACAGCATTATCTGTTAAATAGGTATATTTTAGAAATGTTACATTTGGGACAGCATATCCTCCATAATTAGGAGCCCTATTAGAATGGCATGCATACATTGCAGGAAGTTTCCACTGCACTAGGTGTCATTTCTAGCAATCTCTCCTTATACTCTATCCCTTCACCCCATTCCTCACAATAGAGTGGGGTTATCATTTGGGAAGAGGAATGGGATGAAGGGATCCCCACCTTATCCAATTCTGCCTTTAAATTCTATTCTATTTTCCCGGACCAGGGAAATCCATTCATCTCCTTTAGACCCATGCTCACTATGTAACCTCTCTGGATCTATATATTGTAACTTCATTATCTTCTCTTACTTAGTGGCTAATAGCCACTTAAAAGTGAATACATACCAAATTTATCTTAACTATTCTTAACTATACCTAAAGATAATTAGGAGTCATTTTATTAATAGATTTTTATTTTTCATACCAGCAGTGTTTGGTTTTATCCTAGACCTCTGGGTTGTATATTCTCTGGTTCTTGGTTACCCAAACAGTGTTGAGTATAGAGTCTTTTTTGTTGAGTGATCTTTAAGTTAAATCAGAAGTTAATGGGCTGCTCCTACAAGCTCTGTATCACTATCACACTAGCGTTTTTCTTTTTTTTTTTTTCAGGCACCACATGTTAAATTTCAGCACATATTAAATTTGGAGCTGAGTTTGTTTCCATATTTCTCTTTGAGTAACCTTCAAGTACCTTCCCTCACTAAAGTGTCTAGACCTTAGGACTGAGGGCTCCAGCTTAATTTCTCTATGTTCAATGAATCGTGTGGGTATTGTCCTCCACAGAGGGATCCTCACTGTCACCTTGCAAAGAAGAACCCTTTGTCTTAGCAACAGCCTGAGTTGTTTGCAGATTTCAATGGGACCCCATTGGGCAAAAACTCAATTGAAAGCAACCCAGTCCTAATACAGGAAGCTTTGCCTGGAAACAAGAGATGGCTTGATCTTCTGCTGTAGTCATAGATCAGTACCTTATTCCATCATCAGAGAGGCTACAGATGGAAACGGATGCAGAGACCCACAGCAAACATCAGACTGAGACAAATTCTAAATGGAAGTTCTCCATCAAATCTTTCCCCCAGAGTTCAAGGTGTCCAGAAAAGGCGGTAAGAACCAGAGGGGATAAAGGACACTATGAGAGCAAGGTACTCTGAATCAACTAAGCTATCTCAAATGAAATCACAGAAACTGAAGCAGCAAGCAAGGGCCTACATGGTTCTGCACCAGATCCTTTGTGCATAAATTATAGCTATTAGTTTATTATTTTTATGGGACTCCTGACTGTGGAAACAGGTGTGTCTTTGATTCTTGTGGATGCTCTTTGGACTCTTTTCTTCCTGTTGAGTTGCCATGATCTACTTTGATCTGCCTTGATATGACAGTTTCTGCTTCATCTTATTATATTTTATTTTTGTCATATTTGATTGTTGTCTTTTGGAAATCTGTTCTATCTAATAAGGTACAGAAAGGGAGTGAAGGTGGGGGGCAGAAGTGGTGGCCATGATCTGAGAGAAGAAGAAGGAGGGGAGGGTACAATAAAGATACATTTTTAAGGAAATAAAATATTTTCAACAAAAGGTAAAAACTGAAATATTACAGTTATATTCCATAACTTCTGTTCACCGTTTTGCAACCACATTTTACTATATATAATCAATTTTCCCAATGTTTTTCAAAATATCATTGGATTTTCTATAAATAAATAGCAGCACCTTTTTGCAAAGTTGTCAAATATACAAATGTACATCCCATATTTTTAAGTTATTTTCCCTTAGATTAATCCACAGAGGGGTTTTTAATGTCTCAGCCTCTTTCAACTCACTCATTGCTTTATTCATCACCAAGATGTGGAGCTTTGTGGGGACATTTTCTTCCATTTGCCCTGAGTTCAGGCTTGCCACCTTCTCTCAAATGGATGATGAGAAAGAACAGGCACATCTCCCCTTGGGTTTGATTGGCTCTTCGAAGTAGCCTTCTATTATTTTCTTTCATGTGGCTGAATGCTGGAGTCTACAGCAATTTCTACTGTGAAATCTTCCAAATGGTAAATGCGATTGTGGAATTTCAATCCATCCTTCTATTTTTAGCTCTGTTACCGACATTAGTCTGTAACATATGGCCGAGTAAAGGGTAGACCTTTCCAGGGATCTAGCCACACCGTCTGCATGTGTGATATTTTCAAGAAAACAATAAACTCTGGATTTTTCTCAGCAATTTCAAGAAAAGAAGCAAAATTTCTCCTTTATAATAGCCTGTCTGTGATAATAATTTATAGCAATAATTTCTCCAGAAGATTTAAGAGAGTAAGTAGCCTGCAGATACTATTATATTCTGATAGATAAGATAATTTTGGAAATCTTTGATCTACCCTATACCTACACAAGAAATATTCGTGAACTTTTGAACATTGCTGATGTTAATGTAGTTTCATCACACTGAGTTTCCAGTCTTGACTATGCCGTATAAATGGTCGTTTGTGTTTATTGGGGGGTGGCTAAGTTGTTAAAATTATGTTTTTTGCTCACAACCATTTGCAAACCCTGCTTTGAAAACATGCTGCCCTCTTTTGGCATCCATCTGCAACTGCACTCACATGCAGTTTATATCTCTGACACAGAGACAGAGATACAACAATGTAACAAAAATCTAAAACAAGCAGGAAAGAGCCACACCAAAAATTATTATATTACACATTTTAAGTTTATATTTTATATACACACAATGCATATTTGAAATATTAGCAATGAACTTGAAAAATTCTGATTTCAGTATTATATATTATTTGGCAATATTTAAAAAAAGAGTCAGCAATTTTGATATTCTAGATTTATTTTAATAAAATTACTCAGCTCTTAAATTTGTTTAAATCAATACATTTAAATTTTTTATTCTAAATATTACTTTTTATTGATGACCTATAGATAGAGGTGATCACAATGTATATATCAAATATACATTAGGAGGCAGACGCATAAACCATACATACTGTTAAAACCACAATTGCATATAAGAATAAACACATGCATACATTCACATAAAATCAAATTATGTATTAGATAAATCTATGCATATTAGATACTTGAAGATGTTCACCACTTATCCAACACTGTGATTTACCTTTCTAATTGAATTTCATTATTTTAGGAGTACTAATGTTACAAGTTGAAGATCTTCATTCTTTGGGACTTCACATCAGAGCATAAGCCAGTGGCCCTTCTCCAAGCTGCAATATACTAAAAGATAAACGAGTGTCCAACACGGACGGTGTGTGCACTGCATTGCTGTTTCCTTCCCCTGCCTTCATTGCCTTCATCCAGATGATTTTACTTGCTGTCTCCAGACAGAAACCACTTTTCTTATATTACATAGCAAGCAGTAGACTAAAGGTGCTGAGAAAGGCAGATAAAGCCACTCCAGGAAATTGATAGTATCTTAAAAGCACCTTTACCAGGCCTAGTGTCTTTATATCTGAGGCTACCTGACATATGACAGATGAATCTCCACATGGAAAAAATCTCTGTAGGTATATCTCTAGGATATGAAGCTGTACAGTTAAAAATGACAGTTTCTTATTTTCTGATTACATAAATATATGCTGATTTAGTAACATGAGTATCATAATAATGAAATGATATGTTTTATTATGAGGGAAATTTTGGACATATGCAAATTCAAATAGTGCATTATTTCAAATCTTGTCAAAAGGCAGCATGTGTTTGCTAGATGTGACTTCAAAAATATTATTGAATTAATGGAATTTATAAAAATCTTGAAAGGTGTGTATATAATCATCATATGATTGGACTGACAAAGAACAGTTTGTTAATTGGTCTACATATCAAAGAATATTTAAAACACAGGCATATATTAACATTCTCAAATATATAGAAAAATAAAATTTCATGGAATGCTTAAAAATGTCAGATAGTAGAATAACTCTTTCCTCAACCATGTAAAGTCTGAGGGCATGGAGTTCTTGTACATATACTTCATTTGAAATATTGAGAGTTCTCCATCTAGTACCTATTAATATTTAAAATTTTTATTAAGTATCTAGTCATCGCTCACAATTTCTTTTAAATGAGCAGATAAATACATTTTTGAAAATTTTCATATGATTTGAGGGCATAGAAAATGACAAAAGATTATATTTTTTGCTGTTTAAGGTTTTTCTTTCCTGGTTGTGTTTATAATGTCCAGACTCTTAGTATTTAACAGAAAATTACTTTTGACCACATAAATCATATAAGATGACCATATGCATCAACATTACTGTATAAACATAATCTATAATTGTTTACTAAATGTTTAGTACCTATCACATTGGACATGCTAGAATTTGAATAGCAAATATCAAATAACAGACATTTACCTCAGTTACATGAGATTTTAATATTTTATGAATTTTTTATAATTTGGAGTATTTTAATAATTAGAAGTTTGAATTTGAAATATATTACAAGAAGTACTTAAGTGAAGGATATATAGTCATGACATGTACATAACCAGGACAAGCTCAGATGAATTATTTAAATGAAAGAATTTAAGAATCTGGCTTTCTTAATTTATATAAATGTTTCTGTAAGATAGCATACTTTTTTAGAAATTAAATCTCTCTGTCTAGCCAATCTTCACCACATCCTGAAATATATCTTACTTTTAAATAAAGTCATAAAAATTGCATTCTTGCAATCTCCTTTGGTAATCAACTGTGACATTAAATGGCATAAATCTTTGTTCAATTCTTTCCCTGCTTCTTCAATGAAAATTAAAATAAAGTACTTTTAAAAATGGCACACATAGTTCTAACTTTCTGCCTAAGTTCTTAGAACTTTTAGTTTGAATTTCAAATCTTTTGACACTTATCTAGGCAATAAAATTAGACTTGCTTTGTTCTCCAGTTAAATGGGGATGTTTATGACTTAATCTTACTTATTACCTCACATCATTGTAAACATTGCCCAAACATAACCATGTGTGTTAGGCCCTGAAAATCCCAGACAAAGGGAAAGGCAGCTGATGAAAAGCCACAAGGAGCTGGTTTTCTCAAATAGTCTTAATTCATCCAAGTAGGCACACATCTACGTCAGTCTACCAACATTTTTCACCATAAAGATGAATGACTAACACCTACCTCTCTGGGAGGCATCAGCTGTGGTTCCATGGCTTATCTTGAAGAAAATTTTGAGGCAAAGTTTGAATCATTTTTGTTTTGTTTTGTTTTTGAGACAGGGTTTCTCTGTTGCTTTGAAGCCTGTCCTGGAACTAGCTCTTGTAGACTATGCTGGTCTCGAACTCACAGAGATCTGCCTGCCTCTTTCTCCCAAGTGCTGGGATTAAAGGTGAGAGCCACCACTATCTGGCAAGTTTTGAATCTTATAGCTTAAAAATTTAGGAATAAAGTAGGTTTGTATGAAGAAAATTTTAAAGAATGTTAAAACAATACGAAATTCTCAAAGACTAAATAAAATAAACTTTAAGAGAACACAGTTAATATTCCTTTCCTATCAATTTTTAATAAAATGCATTTCTATAACTTAAAAAATATCATTCAAAGCATTTTCTTTCCTACATACTTAGTCGACATTCCAGAGAATACACTGATTATTTATCCAATACCAAAGAGTGAGTCCTGAAAGCATACATACAAGTAACATTATACAGACTGAGTAGATTGTATTTAGGGATATACATATGATCTACATATGTATATAGATATACATATATGTAAACATATATTTTAAACATACATATATGTACATATATTCTTTTAAATGCATATTTATTCCTAAATGTAATCTATTGTGTGTATGCATGTGACAACAATTAATGAAGAAAAAAAGGCCATAAATTTGAAAGAGAGAAAGAAGGTATATATGGAATAGGAAGGGAGAAAAGTGAAGGGAGAAATATTATATTTATTGTAATTATATAAATTTAATTATTATATTCACCCCAAAGTTTTTAAAACTTAAAAATGTATTCCATATTTTATATAACAGTCTTTCAAGGATTTAAATTTCCAGCTCATATTTATGTAACTTATGTGAACTCAAACAATCTCTTATGGAGTTTACATTAAAATTAAAAGAGAGGCCAATGTATTAATTTAAGTTGATATAAATCTTAAGCCTTTTAACTTGTTTGCTGTGTAGTTTTACTCCATTTTGACACAAGCTTAAGTCGTCTGAGAGAAGGGAACCTCAACTGAGAAAGTGATTCCTCAAGATCAGGATGTAGGCAAGGCAAGCCTGTGGAGCATTTTCTTTTTTTGTTTTTTTTGTTTTTGTTTTTGTTTTTTTTTTTTTTTTTTTTTGGTTTTTCGAGACAGGGTTTCTCTGTGGTTTTGGAGCCTGTCCTGGAACTAGCTCTGTAGACTAGGCTGGTCTCGAACTCACAGAGATCCACCTGCTTCTGCCTCCCGAGTGCTGGGATTAAAGGCGTGCGCCACCACCGCCCAGCGAGCATTTTCTTAATTAGCAACTGAGGAAAGAGGTTCCAGCCCATTATGGGTGGGGCCATCCTTGGTCTGGTAATCCAGGATTCTATAAGGAAGCAGGCTAAGTAAGCTAGGGGAAGCAAGCCAGTAAGCATCACCCTTCCATGGCCTCTGCATCAGCTCCTGCCTCCAGATTCCTATCCCTGCCTTAGCTTTCTGCAGAAGACTGACTCGGAATATGTAAACCAAATAAACCTTTTCCTTCCCTAGCTGATTTTGGTCATGTTTCATCACAGCAGTTGTGGCCCTAACAGGGCACCTATTCTGGTCTTTCCTTTCCTTTTTAAACCACTGGATTTTTTTTATAAGTAGTTAATATGTAGTGTTTTTTAAAATAGCTACAGTTATGATATTAAATATTTTACTCTAAAATATGTGATATATTTTTTAAACTCCAGGTCTAAAAGTCCTTATAGCTGTTGATTTTAATATCATTGCATCTTATTCTTTATCTTCTAACTTCAGAATGCTGAGATCAGAGTCTCTGCAACTGGAATTCTACTCTCCCTTGTATGACTTGCATATATATGCATATGTATGTATATATATATATGCATGTAAATATAATCCAGGTATTATATGTATAAGATAATCAATATAATATCAGGATAGAAAGTTGCAATAGCAAAAAAAGGAATTGAGATTTTAGAAATGACAGCTATACTTACTCTTCATTTCTGATGTTTTAGCAATGGGCCATTGCTGTGCTGGTGTCTGAACATGGCATGAGAGAAGGCTGTGAGCTGTCAAAAGGAACTATTTCCTTTGTCCGAAAAATGTTTCCAAGTCATCCTTTGCTTTTGACATTATCCCACATGACCTTGCATTTCCCTCAACCAAATAATAGTTGAAAGAAAGACTAGCTTTCCTCACTTCAAAGTGACCCCACACGTGACACCCTCTAGGATAACTGGCCGTTCCCTTTGCAGTCCGAAGATCCCATGACCCCTAGCAGAAGACATACACAGTCTGCATAGGTCTAATAGGACTTGAGCTAAGGAAGACACCCTACCTTTTAAAACAATGGAGGGAAAGACAGTAATCATGTTTAAATTTATGAAAGGAGGGTGCCTAACTTTTAAGTTAGGAATAAGTCAATGCACTAAAGATTTGCATACAAAATTAATACTCTCTGTTTTGTATTTACTAAAATATATTGAAATTTTGACTGGATTACCATTAAGTTCTACAAAGAAAAACTATATATGGCAGATTATGAAGTTTTATAAACATATTACAAGGAAACTTTCATATGCACAGTGAATTTTAATTTCTACTTGTCAATTAGAAAAGAGTAAGTTGAAGTCAAAGATGGCATTTTTCAGGAAAAGAGGAACAAAGAAATGTTAAAAATTAAGCTTTGTTCACTTGTGAGTTATAACAAAGTAGAATTACATTCACATATAACATCTGCACACTTGAATATGAAAATCTTAAAAATTTTGAAAGCACATTATGTTGAAAAATTTTGGAGGAAAAATCCTTCATTTATGTTATTAGAGAATAAAATTGGTAAAATAAAGAAACGATAAATATGTATCTATAGTATATCAGTAACAAGATTGTAAACTAAATCACGTTGTATCAAGTTCAATAAATTTCTGTGTAGTTGATTGAAAAAGTGTTAAGAACCTAAGTAAGTGTTTCAAATAACTATTTCTAAAATATAGTGTTCAACAAAATTCTGAAGTGATATAACAAGATGTGCAGAATGGTATCAATTTTGTGAAAGGGGACGAATGCCTAAGTGCTCCTTAGTTGTATTAACATAGTATATACATACAAAGTAATCATAGGAAATTCTAATATAGATCACACTCAATAGAAATAAAAGTTCAGATATATAAACTTAAATTTTCACTGTTAATTTTATGCAATATTCCTTCCAGTTTAAACTATGCTAATGTACTATATAATGTATCCAGAAGAAATGTGTAATTAAGTTTTTAAAGTTTCCATGTAGAGCAGATGTGAATTGTATATTTTCACAGCTATATTTGCCATTTCCACACTGGAAATCTATTATTTCATACACATGCTCTCTCTCTCTCTCTCTCTCTCTCTCTCTCTCTCTCTCTCTCTCTTTCTCTCTCTCTCTCTGTCTCTCTCTCTCTGTCTCTCTGTGTCTGTCTGTCTGTCTCTCTCTATATGTGTGTGTGTGTGTATCACAAACACATTGACTTCTCTCATACCCAGTCCAAGCACCCTAGAAACATCTTAGGATCACTCAAAGGATGGCTGATAGTATTGTGATTTGAAGTTTTGCTGACTATGGCTTCAATTCTATTTGCATTTTCATTTTCGTTATCATTTTGTATGGTCTTCCCATGGATTTGGGGAATACAGACATTTTGAGAAGCAACTGAACACATATGTATCCTGAGCTGCCTTATATTTTCTCATGAGATTCTACGGTGTCAAAATGAACTTATCACAGAAGAGTTCCTCCTCTGTGGAAGCCTGAATTTTCCTGTATTAATTAACAAAAGATTGGGAGGAGAGAGGAACATCTCCCAACTCTATTGGCCCATAATCATCCAGAGACTTGCTTGGGACACTTCTTCTAGGCTATCATCCTTTAAGTTCTAACAGGGGAGTAATCTTAGGCACTACCCTATTGTTGTGAAGAGATACCATGTCCAAGGCAACTCTTAAAAGGAATAATGTAATTGAGACTTGCTTACATTTTCAGAGGTTTAGTCCATTATCATCATGGTGGGGAAGATGGTAGCATGCAGGCAGGAGCTGGAGCTGTATTTGAGAACCTCATCCTGATCCATAGGCAGAAAGAGTCACTGAGTTTGGCGTGGACTTTGGAAAATTCAAAACACACCCCCAGTGACACACTACCTCTAACAAGGTCATGCCTCCTAATCCTTCTCAAAGACTTCCACTCCCTGATGACCAAGCATTCAAGTACAGGAGCCTATGCAGAATCAATCTTACACAAACCACCACAGGTGTCAAATATTTCTCTTCTGAACTAATATGAAAATTGGGTGAATAAAGTAGAGGAAATCAAGTAACACAGGGGTAAGACTATTTCTACAGATGATTAAATCTTAAATGCTAATATACATAAAAAGCATGAGTTACATTATATCACTATATTTATGTCCTTAAATAAAAATGCCTCATGATCAAAGAGTCTCATGCATATGATAAAACTGTACAAAACTAATAAATGTTAGCACAAGTTGGAAAAAGCCATTATTGCTTTCACAGTTACATAAAGGGAATTTCATGGGGAAGCATATAGGCATTGCCACATTACTGAAAATGTCTGCATTTACAATTTCATAACGGTAAGTACACACTTAGAACTATATGGCAAACTTAAATTCAGCCTTCGTGTCCGTCAGATACTACCTAATAAAAATGAAGTAAGGATTTTAAATTTTTTATGTTTGGAAATACCCACAAAATAAAAAATAATGGATTTTTTCAAAATAAACTAACCTATAAGTTATTTATATATAATACAATGCTCTATTATAACAGCAGTAGGGATTTGAATAAAGATTATATTCTTAAAAAAAGGTTGATTCCAATAATATAATCTTCCCAATTAACACATTATTTTCATTAAATTATCAGTCATTTTCTTGATCATGATCTCTTCTTTTGAATGGGGTCCTAAGATCCAGTTCAGTTCATTGTTGGCAAATTTAATTGTGTTTCCTCACAGTGAATCTTAGTAAGTCAACATGCACTTCAAATAAGGAAAAGAAAAACGATGCTAAAGAAAATCGACCTGCATCCTTCAGTTGACTTTGAAACAACCACAGAACAGTTTTAAAAAAATCAAGTTTAGGGCTATAGAAAAATGCTTTTATTTTGTACTGAGAGGGAAAAAAGTCAGGTCTAAGGAAACACACAGATTAAAAGGTTCTTATCAATAAAAAGATCTAATTACCATTGTCAGGATCATCTTTTATATAGCACCTTCACACTCAGGAGAGGAGACCATCTGGGCAGATTGCAGGAAGATTGGGAAGGTAACCTCGCAGAAATGTCAGCAGTAAAACATGCTCACTTAGGTCTTTCTGATTAAACATTCTAGCATATATTCAATCACAGCTATTACAGAAACCACTGAAGTTCAGTCGTTAATCCTGCAAGTTACTCGTGAGATCCTCCAACTGCTTTCACACCATCCTGGAATCTGGTTTGTGCTATAGTTCTTCAATTAAACTGTATTTTGTTTTTCATTTCATGACATAATTAAATAAGAATGTGTGAACTCTACAGTGATTGAATAAACATGTGAACTTTAGATACCTCTTATTATATATTTTATTAATTCTTTGAGAAATTTATACATTATATTTTACTATATTTGTTCTTACAACTCCTCCCAAATCATCCCCTTTCCATTTCTACTCAGTGTTGTGCACACATTTTTTTAGAAAACCCATCCAGTCAAATTCATTCTGGCTACATACTCTTGAATGTGTGACTATCTACTTAAACTTGCTCCACCTACGAAGAGCCACACCCTAAAAGAAAACTATCTTTCCTTGAGAAGTTCTTAGTTAACAGTATCTCCTCAGCTAGGAGTGTGAGTCTCTGCCCACTTTCCCATCCTATGTTAGATTTCTGTCTGGCTATAGCTAAAGCCAATGCTGTGCATGTTTCTACAAATACTGTGAGTTCGCGTACAGAACTAGCCTACTATGTCCAGAAAATGCTGTTTTGTTGTATTTATATTCCTCTTGTGATTTTTAACATCATTCTGTCCCCTCTTTGGTGATGTTCTCTAAGCCGTGGAGTAGTAGGGAGTGTGATATGCATGTTCTATTTAGGGCTAAAGATTTCACAGTCTTCTCTGCACCCTGACCAGCTGTGGGTATCTATGTTAATCCCCATCTACTGCAAAAAGAAGTATCTCTGATAAGTTTGAGATGCACCAATTTACAATTATAATCGTAAGTCCAGAGGACTTGGTTTAATATTGTGTTTATTTAGCATAGTAGTAATTGTAGTAGTTTTTGCCTAAGGCCTATGACCTGTCTAGTAACAGGTTCTTAGATTCAATAATGATGCCAGGTAGGGACTTTGTCTTTGAGAGTGGACCTTAAATCAGAAAGTGGTTGGTTAGTCTCAGGGCATTCATACCACTACTGTTCCAATGAGATTGCAATTGGATACAATTACTTCTCTTCTCTGGCAGTATGCATAGTACCTTCTATCATTATGAAATTTAGCTAGTAAAACTGAAGCTTACATGTCATTACCATCCTCATTTCTCAGTGTTATAAGACTCAAACATGTTCTTTTCAGTAATACAGTATCACCAAAAAGTTTAGGAGCAGAAAAGCAATGTCTCTACCCTTTAATATTTGAGGGTATATGGGAAATCACGTGACAATACCTAAATAGAATCAAGCTATACCTGTCATTGACCTTTTTATTTGTTAATCTTTGTTGTTTAATAAAGCAATTGTCACCTACTATATAAGGTAAATCCAGTTATACATTTTATTCTTATATATGTTTCTATTTGGGGAAACTTCCAATAGTAGTTTTTCATATGACTTTTTCAGGAGGTTTTAATGGTTGTCATCCCTTCTCTACCTCACCCTCCCATACTCAACCCTTTCAATGCTCCATCTACCATTATTCCTCTTGCATCAATTTATATCACTGTCTTCGTCCTTTCCTCCCTCGGAGTCCCCATGCCCTTTACAAATTCCCTGATCTTTCCTCTCATTACAAATGATATATACATATCAAAAGACTCAAAACTAACACCTGCAATTGAGAGCTAACATCGAATGTTTATCATTCTGGGGCTGGGCTGCTTCATTCAGAATGATCTTTTCCAACTCCATCCTCTTCATCTTCAGATCTCAGAATATTTCCTAACATCTGATAAAGATTCTATGGTGGTAATATGCCCGTTTTTATTAGATGTTCATCTGTTCGTGAACATTTAGGCTGTTTCTATTTCCCGGTTATTGTGCAATGAGCAGTGATCAACATTAATGAACACATATCTGTGTAGTAGATTGTAGAGATTTTAAGGTAAATGCCCAAGAGCTGTATACCCTGAACATGTGATGAATCATTCCTTGGTTTTCTAATGAATTATTGTTCATCCCTTTTGATCAGAGTAATTAAGTGGATCTGACTCATAAATGTATTATAGTTAAGAAGGCTGTCTTTGTGATATTTTTCTTATGTGTAAATGAAGTCCGAGACTTTTCTCTCCTTTGGTATTTACTGATGGAATGCTTGCATCTCTTTTCCTTCTGGAGTCATTCAGAGATTGACTTGTCAGTTTGTTTTTGATGCTCTGTAAAACCAGGTTGGGATAAGAACAGGATTTGCAAGACTTGCTGAAATGCCCCGAAAACATCTTTATATAATATCCTTATATAATTCATGTGTGTGATACGGAGGAAGCCCTTTCTCCTCTAGAAACATATTTGACAAACAACTACTTCTCTGTACAAGCTTTGGCATTGTTATTTACCTATTAGAATTCTATAGTGCCTTTTCTTCTCCTTATTAATATGCAGTTTTTCATAACCACACACTTATAATTGAACTATTTTTCCTCTGAACACATAGTCATTTTACTTGAGGATGCTCATGTTTTATTTTGCAACAAGAATAACCCAGAAATATTATAAAAGCGGTGTTCCTTTAAATCAATTTGTCACCTTCAGAGAAGGTCGTTGTAATGGTCACCAAAACTCATTTTGCTTGCCTTACACTTATCCAACTATTTCCTATTCTTTTGTCTTCATGTTGTTTCTTTATGTCTCACTCTTTATCAGCAGATAAGCTTCAATATTTTTCACCTCCAACAAGTATCTTCCTTCCACTAATTTCTGACTCCTGTGGCCACTGACACAGCTTCAAGACACACATCTTAAGTTAATTCAACATTTCCTTATAAGCTACTGATATGACAGTTTTTGTCTGTATCCAGTTTTGACAAAATATTCATTTGGAACAGCTAATACAGATTTCACTGCATCTTTCACCTGGCATTTATTTAGAAATACTTTATTGCTGTTACTATTTAGTCTCTGAGATTATAGAAAGGATATGGCATATACTATGAAAAAATTTCATATGTTATGACTGGAAATATGTGTAAAAATAATTTTAAGACTTTTTCTATGTTCTAGCATCTTTGGTACAGGAGGGTATTCCATGTGCTATCAAGGAGAATATAAATACTTATCTATCCATAAAATGTCTGATCTATAATGGTGTCCTGCTACAGCAATGGTGACACAAAGCCTGTGGGAGTAACCAACCAATGTCTAATGCAACATAAGGCCCACTCCACGAGATGGAAGCCATATCCAACACTGCTTGTGTGACCAAGAAACAGAGACTAGATAGTTCAGGGGCTGAGGGTAAAACCAAATACTACTACTCTAAGCAAACAATAGAAGTCATGCAGCAATGATATGACTCATAAAGATATGGACAATACTCACAGATCGTGTGTTGTTCAGCCATCATTGAAGAATCTTCCCCCTCAAGCAGATGGGAACAAATCCAGAGACCTACAGACAGGCATTGTGCAGAGAATGAGAGATCCTGGGATCCTCAGCTCTAAAGGGAATGTCTCTACCAGCACCGTCCCTCCCCTCAGGGTTCATGGAACCATGGGAAAAGTGAGCCAGAAAGAGTGTAAGAGGCAGAGCGGATGGAGGACACCAAGAAAACAAGGCCCTCTAAGGGAACAAGATTATCACACACAACAGGATTATCACACAGAGAATGGAGCAGCATGCAGAGGACCTGCTAGGATCTGCACCAGGACCTTAGTGTTCATATATTACAGCTTCCAGTTCAGTGTTGTTTATGGGACTTTTGAGTATGTGAAAAATTGGGTCTGATTTTATGCCTTCTCTTGGACTCTTTTTTCCTTCTCATTTGTTTTGTACAATTCCAGTGTGCTAGGTTTTATTTTCTCTAATTATGTTTTATTTATTTAGAAAAAATACAAAGATAGACTAGGTTTATAGCAACTGGACAAGATTTTGCTTCCTAGTGAAGGTAAATAACAGGAACTGAATTTATTCTTTACTAAGAATCTGAAAAAGGAGACATTGCACATGAAGAGCTTTCATATCACACTGAAGGCACATTTGTGTTGAGTTATGTATGCAAACACTAAACCCTACAGTAGCCGTCAAAGTAACAGAGTCATAGCTAAAAGGTGAACAAATGAGACAGAATGAAAGCATAAAAGTAATGAACACAAAAGACAGAGAAGGGAAACGAACAGCAAAGCAGACAGAAAGAAAATGAACTCAATCAAACACATTTTGTAAGGCCAAAAAACTCAGCCACACCAGCAATGCGCTTATACTAGGGATGAACGTCAGTGCTAGCTGATAATGTCAATTAAGGGTTCATTTTTACCTTCATGGCAAATTAAGAGAAGAGTTGAACATTTATTGACATCAACAATATCTTCAGCCCTAACAATGGGAAAACTTTAAGCCTCAAATGAAAAACTAATTGGTATTTACATATTTTTCTCTTAAAACAAAAATCTAATATTATTTTTAAATTTACAAATTATTTTTTTTTATTTTTTTATTTTTTTATTTTTTTTTCTTGCTGATTTTTTTTATTAATTAATTAATTTAATTATTAAAGATTTCTGCCTCTTCCCCGCCACCACTTCCCGTTCCCTCCCCCTCCCCCAATCAAGTCTTCCTTCCTCCTCAGCCCAAAGAGCAAGCAGGTTTCTCTGCCCTGTGGGAGGTCCAAGGACCACCCACCTCCATCCAGGTCTATTAAGGTGAGCATCCAAACTACCTGGGCTCCCACAAAGCCATTACATGCAATAGGATCAAGAACCCATTGCCATTGTTCTTCAGTTCTCAGTAGTCCTCATTGTCCATTATGTTCAGCGAGACCGGTTTTGTCCCATGCTTTTTCAGTCCCCGGCCAGCTGGCCTTGGTGAGTTCCCGATAGATCATCCCCATTGCCTCAGTGTGTGGGTGCACCCCTCGCCGTCCTGAGTTCCTTGCTCGTGCTCACTCTCCTTCTGCTCCTCCTTTGGATCGTGAGACTTCAGTCCAGTGCTCCAATGTTGGTCTCTGTCTCTGTATTCTTTCATCGCCTGATGAAGGTTAATATTCAGGGGGATGCTTATATGTTTTTCTTTGGGTTCACCTTACAAATTATTTTATTAGTTCTAATTTAATGCGTGGGGAGGAATACATGTGTTTACATGAGTGCAGGTGCCTATGGAAGGGCATTAGATCTCCTGTAAATGGAGCAATGAGCTATTGAAAACCATGCATCATAAGCTATAGGAACCAAAGTTAGGTCTTCTGCAAGAGCTTGGCTGTGTCCTAATGGCCGGGCCAGATCTCCAGCCCCATGGATAACACATTCTAATGAAGTTTTAATAAGTGACTCAGCACATACACAGAGTCACACCAAATACTTTCTCTGTGGACTCACTAAACATTATTTCAAGGGAAAAGCTTGACCTGAAAGAGTTTTAGTTCAAAGAGAGAGAACGAAGGGTATTACGTGTGTATCATGGCTGTACGTTGTCTTCAATGTGTCACCTGCTACACATGAAATAGTTTTTCTTTTTCAGGTTTACCAGGGAATATAGTCAGATGTGAATGAAAAAAATACATAACTTCACATCTGAAATATTAGCTTACACCTTATTACAATTTACTATTCATTTTGTAAATTGAATACTGGTGCAAAGAGAAGATGAGGGTAGAGAAAACCAGTAAAGATTGATTCTTAAGGAAGTACATTCTTACTTGAATATCAAGTTCAGTGCTCCTAATGACAGAACACGTAGAATTACCGGGAAATTTGATAAATACTAACGATTACCCAGATATGCTTTTTTGAGTCTTTGACTTTATATATTGGAGGGAGGAATCTTTTAAGCTCTCAAGGAAAATTTAATTTACAAACAGACTTGAGAACCAATGATGTCATCTATCAGGCTCCTACTGAGATAACTGAAACATGAAGATAAGAAGAACACACTCCTGGGTAATGGCAGAATCATTCTTCTGCATGAAACTGTTCATCATACTTTGGAGAACCATGTTGCCTCCTACTGCCTTTAACATTTTTGTACTTGTGAAGTTATGACCATTTTCCTTTTCTGTTTCTGTTCATATCAGCAGGTATCTTTGGTATTCATACAGTAAGCTAGGAGAAATATGCCTTTGGAAACATGCTTCATATTGATGATCCTTGGACACATACTGCCCTGAGCTATGACTGTTAGGTTAAGTGTTGGCAGCACTGTGCTTGGAAGCAGCTTCTGAATGTAACCGGCAGCTACAAATCAGGCTCTTTCCTACATTTCATACTGTAAGTGTAACACTTTGATAAGAGGTCTCATACTTCCCAGCCACCACTACCTATCCTGGAAATAATATTTGTGCTATTTGACTTACATTGTTTACAAATGACCAGAGGACATGACAACTTGTAAGATCTGCCATTCTCTGCAAGGGTTTTCACTACATGTGTGAGGAACAAAAAAAAAAAAAAAAAAAAAAAAAAAAAAAAAAAAAAAAAACAGCCCTAGTCTATGAAATTCTCTTCTCTTAATTTTCAATTTTCTCTTAGTCTAACTGAAACTATACATAACTGAACGTTTATAAAACACAAACAATGTGTTAACTTTAAACTAAATATATCATATATACATGTATATTAATCTCAAAAATATTTAACCCAAACGTTTTCAGGTGTTATTTGCACATAATCCCATACTACTGTGTGTATTGAAGCCAATGGCTACAAATTTTATTTTCTCATGTAATTAAAGTGAAGAGACAGAAAACAAGCAAGGGTCTTCTCTTTGGCCATTCAAATATTCAAACATCAACAAGAATCTAATTTACAAGCAATTGGTATACGACAGGTGGTGATTGGAACTCATCTTCTACAATGCTCAAGCTGAGTACTAAAGATACTCTCACCTGGCTACAGTCCTAGATAGTATATCTCTGTCCTTCCTAGGTCATAAAGTTCTGGGATAATAGAACTGAGAGGTGTCAAAATTTATGCAGAACACCAATGTCTTCTTAACCACATGGATCTTACTTAAAAGCTTATTCCCATCTGAAGTCTCAAAGTGACTACCGAAATGCCTTCTTTTCAGGAAACTCAAGATCCTCTTGGCAAGGCTTGGATGAAGCAGCTTCAGGAATCCAACTCTTCTTTAGAAGTTCACATGCTGATGTTGGAAGGAGGGTACAGATCCATGACAAGTCACCTTGACTTTCCTATTTGTCTCTTGTTACTTTAATTAAAATATAATTTACCTCCTTTCCACCCCTCCCTCCAGCCCTTTCCACAGCCCCCTTACCCTCCATCATTGTTACACACACATAACACACACACACACACAAATTACATAGCAAAACTTACTTAAAATACAAAAATCTAGCAGGTGATGGTGGCACACACCTTTAATCCCAGCACTCAGAAAGCAGTTGCAGATGCAACTGTGAGTTCAACGCCAGTCTTGGAACTACAAGGGGAGTTCCAAGAAAGCTCAGGCTTCACACAGAGAAACCCAGTCTTGGAAAACTAGAACATACAAACAAACATAAAAATAAAATAAACAATGGCTTTCCAAGGACAGAACACAACCCACAGTTACCTTTTTTCTTCAACTTGTGGTTGGATTATTCTCTATTTTACAGTTACCTATAAATTTGCTAACTGAAAACGAGGGAGGTAGGTCAATATTTTACATATGAAGACTTCACAGTAAATTGTTTTTGAAAAATAAAACCTAAGCTAGATTTACACAGGTACCAAGCAAGTGGGAACAATGTTTGGCAGATTTGTTTTCAAGATGATAAAGTGGAATTCCTCTGATACCACATCTTTGCGTCTAAATCCAGCACGATTTTAGTTCATTCATACCTTAGCATTGTTTCTAAAACAGAGTCTTCTTAGGTACTAGGGGAATGAGTGGCCTTTCTTATTTCTGTCTCCATCTCTCTCAGTGTTTATCACTCTGTCTCTTTCTGTCTCTGCCCCCTTCTCTCCTCACATTCTGTGTGTGTGTGTGCACAAATATCTGATTCCTTTAATTTCATATATTTTCTCTATATAAACCTTTAACATTAAAGAAATTAACAACTTTGGTAATCCCTATCATTCCATAAAAGCACACCAAATGTAGTTTAAGCTATGCTTGAGACAATTTGAAATTATTTCAGGTAGGGGAAGAAGCAAAAATCATGTTTAATGTTTTTAATGATATGTAGATGTCTAAAGAATAATATAGCCAAGAATTTGGCATTACAAAAATTCCGTAGAAGTAATTATGTTTTGAAATTTCCATAAATAAAAGGAACATTACACCAGATATTATACACAGACTATATTTGGCTGGATCAAAGTTGTTAACATTACACCAGATATTATACACAGACTATATTTGGCTGGATCTCATTAGAGTAATGATTATCTATCAATGTGAAACCAGAAGCTTCTATTAGATTATCAGGTTTATTTTTCCAAGCAAATAATACTGTGAGATTAGATTCTAACCAATATTGTTTGTGTGAATAAAGTCTGCAAAAGAAGATTTTCTAAAATAATATTAAATATTGTCACATTAACTTGAAAAGAAAAGTTATGAATGCATCTGCTATGTTGGGAACATCAATGGCGCAAAGAGAGAAAGTTAATTTATAAAAATGTATAATGAACACAGTGATAGGTACAACCCCCTTCTTGACTGATGATATGAACTTCAAGTCTTAGTTCCTTTGTTGTGCTAAGTCCTTAGGCCTTATCATTAGGATCACCACTAAAGAATGGTCAAAATTTGCCCTTACTCTCACCCTATCTCAATGTGGGAGAGAAGACATCTTAGATGGAAAGGAAATTCACAGACTAACTGAGTTTCCTTAATGTATGTTTAAACAGGAAATCCGTCTATGCTGTTTCAGCCTCACTTTCACAGTGTGAGATCCTTACTTGGTGCATGGGAATATGAAAGACCATATTTAATGGAAATAATCAGAGACATAGATTACTTTCTATACCATAAATCTTCATTGTAAGTGAACATTATGGGCTTTTCACTTAAGAACAATAGGTACTTATTGTTTTAGGGTTTCTACTACTGTGACAAAACACCATGACTAAAGAAAGCTGGGGAGGAAAGAGTTTATTTGGTTTATACTTCCACAGCACTGTTGATGATCAAAGCAAGTCAGGATAGAACTCAAAACTGGACAGGAACCTGGAGGCAGGAACTGATGTAGAGGACATGAAGTGGTGCTGCTTACTGGCTTGCTCCTCATGGCTTATACATCCTGCTTCCTTATATATCCAAGGACCACCACCCCAGGGATAGCACCACCACCACTGGCTGGGCACTCCCTCATCAATCACTGATTTAAAAAATGCTCTACAGGTTTGTGTACAGCCTCATCTTATGCATGCACGTCATCAACGGAGCTACTCACTCTCTTAGGGCTCTAGTTCATATCAAGTTGACATAAAACTAAGTAGCAGAACTGTGATATAAAGAAAAAGCACAACTAATGAGATTACATTCTCTAAAATATTTAATATTTAAGGGAAAGTCAGAGTTTCATTTTCTCACAAAACTCATAGAACATATAACATGTAGTTGAAAATGATAAGAATGAAATACTGATAAATTTTGATTGTCATTTTATATTTATTGTTTTCCTTTTTGTGTCAAAAAAGCTTTCTAGATGTGTCTTCGATGTATATTTGCAAAGACAGAAAAGCAGTCTGTATAATAATCTACCAGAGAGAAAGCAGAAACAGTCTTGACAAAGATTCCTGTGGAAATGTACTGTTAATTATAAACCAAAACATAAGAACTACTTATCAAAAATATGAGATATGTGTACTAAAGGGTCTGCTGTATGACTCACACTTCAGCTTCCATGATGAGGTTTTCCTCTTTTTTTCTTGTCTCTTACTTTTAGTTTCATTTTATTTTGTTGGGGAGGCCATGAGAGCAGAGGGTGGATACGAAGGGATGTGGAGTTGAATGGGATAAAGATACATGGTGTGAAAGACACAAGGAATAAATAAAAAAAGACACACACACATACACACACACACACACACACACACTGACCAGTACTTACTTATTGAGATTTTCAAATAATATATCATTAGGCAAATACACACTGTAGTTTTCAGAGTGTATAGCCATACCGTGTAGAGCTGAAAGCCTACAATGAGTGACCACTCTCACTCAACGACTCATCTCCTCAGTCCTGTGTTCCTCATTTCATGACGTCTGTAGTTCCTGACCCTGACAGATTCCCTGGCCAACATCAGCATGGTGAAGTTGGGTTCCCTCAGAAGGTTACTTTCAAGAAATTGTTGTTACTTAATCCCCATGGGGAACCTAAAGGGTAACATTCAAGAACCCCTGTACAGCTAGGTCTTATGCACCCTTTCTCTTTCTCTCATTTCCTGCCTGCTAGTTCAACTCCACAGCAACCTCAGACACGACCACCTCCCATCAGTTCTCCTAACATGAATAATAATCTTACTGTTTCACATACTTTGAGTTGTATTATTTATTCACCACACACACACATACACACACACACACAGAGACAGAGACAGAGAGAGAGAGAGAGAGAGAGAGAGAGAGAGAGAGAGAGAGAGAGTTTACTTCCAGAAAAGCAGGCTGAAACTAATAGCCATTCTCAAGAGAGATCTCAAGATGAAATTAAGAAGAAATCACAGCAAATTAATATCACAACAGTTCCTGTCTTCATGGATATTCAGCACATGTTGCCCACTCATGGGAGAATCGGTGCTGTGAGGTAAGGTGAAATGATCTTGAGCTAAGGCAAGGCATTATGCATCTAAATTAGTTTTTCTTCCTTAAAGCAGCTTTTCTCCTATTCTAAAATATTTTAATTAGTCTATTAAAATTGTCTTCTGTACCAGAAAAAATAATATATGAATAGGTTAAAGAACAGAAAAATGCTGCCCTTTGAGACTGAATCCAATTTTATGATGATGGAAAAATATAATGAAGATAATGGGAAACACAACTAGATTAATCTCACCAAGGACCAAAAAGCGTGGGCAGTTAGGATGAAGGAAAGAACATTTAAATAGAATGGCTTCCTATGGTGCTGGGATGTGTCAATCATTGCAAGAATTGTTGAAACCTTAAGCTGCATGTGCAAGGTCCTAGGTATGATTACCAACCCATAAAGTAAAACAAATAAATAAATTTCACCCAGGAGCTATTAAGTTTATTAATATACTAATATCAAACATACCTTTCACTGTAAAGAACTCATAGAACAGAGTTGGGGATAGATAACGAATTCTGAGGAAAATAGCCCAGTGCTACAAAGAAAGTAGATATAATACACCAAAGGAAAGAAGATGCTATGCATCTAAATTAAAGAGATAAATATGTGGTATTGAATGGGAGGCACAAAGCACCAAGGGTTACTGAATATGAGTGAGGTACAGAGAATGAAATGTACTTCAATGTACAATGAATGAAATACAAAGGTCATGATGACTCCATTACTTTTCATGCTGACCAAATCAATTTTAAAAATGTTAAAACATATTGGTAACTGGGCAATTACTATATTTTGAAGTATGTGTTAAGTGAAAATGACATTAGACAATCAAACAATGGTTCAGAGCTAACACTTGAACCTGAAGTTGATGGACTCATAGGTGGATAGGAATTTTTTCAGTGGTAATTTCAGTGAATTATTGGAAACTGTATAGATTAGCAAGGAGGTGAAGACTTCTCCGGGCCATGCTTTGAAAGGATCCTCTTATATCTGTAGGTTTTTAAGTAAACTACCCAATTGGTGAGAATCTGTAAAAGCTCCTGTCATGGCTCTAACTAAACACCAACAAAATGTCTAGTCCAAAAGCAATGGAGTGCTGCCATGGTAGCTGAAAACAGATCAGTCTATCTATTTAACTATCTAACTATCATCTCTCTATCTCTCTATAATCTATCTATCTACCTACCTACTATCTATATCTATCATTTATTTATCTACTCATATAGAAATCTATTTACCTACTATGTATCTATTTATCTATCATCTATCTCTCTATCATATATATATATAAAATCTATCTACGTATCTCTCTATCATCTATCTACTTATCTATCTCCTATCTACCTACCTATTGTCTATCTACTTATCTATTATTTAATTATCATTTATCTATCTTTCCCTCTCTCTTAGTTCCCCCCCCTCCTTTCAAAAGAAATCATAGAAACTTAGTTAAGAATAACAACAACAAAAAAAAATAAAACAGAATAGAAAGCCTCTGCTAATAGGTAGGTGTTAGTACAGCAAACACTAAACATACCCTATAGCTGCAGGGTAAGCAAAGTATCTCACAGTAAAGTCTGTTGGTAAAATAACAGAATAAAGTCACTAGACTATCCATTCAATAAAGGATGAAAATTTTAGAGTCTGATAGCCCCTGTCTAGCTTCATATAGACACACGTGTCTAGAAAAATTGACACCCTGCATCCATGAATTAATCTAGCATCCATATTCTGCTCTCCATTGCCCAGACATCAAAAGGTCTCGGGAGAACAGTAGCCTCTATGCATGATTAAACAGATAAATCCTGTTCTGTCAGAATTTAATAAAATATTCATGACAAATATAATCCCTACAATCAAGGTATGTCAAAGAGAGGCAAGTAGTGACCAATGTTGGGTGGAAGAGAGACATTGTGATCAAATTATAGAGAATTACCAAAGAATTAGTAAAATATTCACTTTTTAAAATCAAAGAAAGACATGAAGTACATTCATCCCAAAGGAAGAGGATTCTTCTATCTTCTACAATTTCTTTAATTTCACTAAAATTTCTTTAATAAGTGGAGTTGGACAAACTGATGCAAGCAAATCAATGCTAAACTTTCCTTAAAGGATATAAACTGTGAGGAAACTTGTCCCTCTAGATATAGAGGAGAAGATAAAGTCACTATAATAAAAACAATATGGGCTGGAATATGAACTGACAAGTAAATCTGTAAGTTCAACAAAATGCTGAGAAATATGTCCAAAAGACATATAGAATTAATTTCTGATATGAATGGTGTTTCAAGTCAATAAGGCAAAGCTAAATATTTTGATTTGTGCTAGGGAAGCCCTGTGCAACTACATAAGATACAATTAGGTCCATATCTCATATGTTCTTTAATGATAACCCCAACATAGGTATCTAGAGGTTAAAAAGTAAAAATACTAGACAGCAAAATGAGATTTTGCTTCCTTAACAAAAGATTTCGTTCTTTAAGAATGTAGTGAGAAAAGGCTTTTTAGCCCAAAATTTAATCATGATTTGACAATTTTTTTTGTTTTTGTTTTGTTTTGTTTTTCTGAGACAAGGTTTCTCTGTAGCTTTGGAACCTGTCCTGGAACTAATTCTTGTAGACCAGGCTGGCCTCAAACTCAGAGATTCGCCTGCCTCTGCCTCCTGAGTGCTGGGATTAAAGACATACACCATCACTGCCTGGCTTGATTTATATGTATGTAGCAGGGTGACGTGTCCATGGTTAAAATCCCAGCATAACAAATTAAAAAGATAAGGTTAAATGGGATTTTTCAGTCTTTGTGTATGATATTTGCATGTGTATGATGTTCACATGTGTTTAGGTACACATGGGTAGTCACATAGGTATAGGTATGTATGTATGCATCTATGCAGAGACCAAAGAGACATAGCAGGAATCTTCCTCAATTTCTCTCTACCTTATTCATTGTGGCAGAGTCTCTCAATTGAACCCAGAGTTAGTACGTGACCCTGGTCTAACTTGCCAGTTTCTTTGGGGGTCCCAGTCTTCTCCTTCTAAACCATAAAATTACAGGCAGACCAACACATCAACATAGCATTTGTATGAGTTACATGGATCTAAATTTCCTGCCTTCACAATAGTGAGACAAGTGCCTTTCCAACCTAGCCATCTCCCCGGCCTGAAAGCTCCAAATTGCTAACAAGCATGTACAATGTATATCAGATAAAGGGCTGTATTAAAGAGTGTTCCCCTATAATCCCATCACTTGGGATGCTAGGGCAAGAATTTGAGGAAGACCTGGGCCGGAAAGTTTCTAACTAGGCTGGGCAATGCACGGAGACTCTGTTTCTAAAAGGAACCCTGAACATGTAATGTATAAAGGGAGTAAAACTGCTCTCCAGAAGAAAAAGAAAAATTTATAAAGTTAACTCCTAAGACAAATACAAATGAAAATAAGGGTCATGCATTTTCTAATCTGTCAGTCTGGTAAAGACCGAACATCTAGAGAAAGAGGAACTGTATGACCAGGTTAAGCCTCTGGACAAGAATCTGTTATGACACAGTAAAACATATGCATGACTCTATGAACCACACATTGCATTCTTGGAACCCATGCTAAGGGCATAGCCAGAAACAGATGAAAAGAGATATGTAAACAAATATTCACTTCTTACTGCAACCTTTATAAGTACAAAATATCATAAATGTCCTGTATGACATCATATGGGGGAGAGTAGGGGAGAAAAAGATCCATCCGGAAAATGAAGCAATTATAGGACATGTGTGTATATGTGTGTGTGTGTGTGTGTGTGTTTGTGTAAGAGAGAGAGACAGAGACAGAGAGCTTCTGTCCTCTCAAACTTTCTTGTTGAAATTCTTACTCTGTAATCTCAGAAAGTAACTATATTTGAAGTTGTCTTTAAAAAGATAATTTAGCATCACATTAAAATGGAGGTGGAGCTACTTCAGTAAGATGGAAACTTATCGAGAAGAGGAAATTTAGGTACTAGCAGGATGGTCCAAATGTTATGAACACTAGCTGCTCTTCCAGAGGACGATTGTTTAATTCCCAGCACTTAAATGGCAGTGTACAACCAACTGTAGCTCCAATTTCAGGGCATGCAATGGCCTCTTTGGCCTGCACAGGCACTACATGCATGTGGTACATACATGTGTACAGGCAAAACACCCACAAACATAAAATAAGAATAAATAAAATCATAAAAGTATCTCTCATAGAAAGAGAAGTTCTAAACACAGATACGTAGCAGGGAAGACAATGTGCAGACATGGGGTGGGGCAACAGGTGTTTCCAAGACAAGGACAGTAGGCCCTGAAGAAATAAAACTACTGACATCGGAAAACTGCAGCCAGGCCACTGAGAAACCAATTTTCTGCTTTTCAAGGCAACCAGTTAATGGGATCTGGTTATGGCAGACCAGACAAAGGAATGAAATGGTTAATTTTGAAAATCAAATTGCAAACGAAGATTACAAAATACACTCCTTGTAAAAAAGATAAGCACGTAAGAAAACAAATTTCATTTCTCTCTTTAATTCTGTGCCTACAAGCTAGTGTTGCTTTTTGTATAAACACACAACTTCATTCTAAACATGAAAAAATAGGACAAGCCTAAAATAAAAGACATTTTAACAAATGGCTAACGAATGTTTCTCAAAAATGCCTCTGTTCTAAAAGAGAGGCAAAATGAAGATAATAGGAAAGACGGGAGAAAACTGGAGAGAAATAGCAGGTAAATATATACCTAGATAGGGTTCAGGGGTTTGCAGTTTAACTAATAAAATGCAATGAAATTACATTTGGGGTTATGATAAACTAAAATGTTCACATTAAAATAAGTCAAGTAGATAAATTAATACTCTGGGCTGATTTTGAAAACATTCCCCTGTCTAAAATTATTTCAAATAATAAACCATGAAATGCATATATTAACTAGTAAATGGGTCTCTGTGAACAAACTAATAGCCCACATTACACATAAATTAGGAAACTTGTGGAAACAAAGGTAAAGTCTTTTGTGATGAGCTCTGTTGGATGAAGAGACTATGATTAGTATATTGTGAGAAGGGCTCAAGACATATTATAGTTATCTTTTCATGATAATATATATATGTTGTCTGAGAAATATTACAGAAGATTAAGGTGTACTACATTTTAATACATGTTAATTATAAAGTGATTAGCATAATCAAGCAAATTACCATATCCATTACAACACACATTTACAAAATATTATGTTGAGAACACACGTATGTTCCATCATTTGGCAAATACCAAGCACACAACATAGTACTATTAGTTTTAACCCCCTGCTCTAGAGGAGTGCCATCTTCATCCTGCATAATTAATCTTTTGTAACCATTTACTAGTAATTCCTAATTTTCACCAGTTCCCATTATCTGTACTTTTCTTCTCGTTTCTATCGTGAATTCAGCTCCTAATTATTGTATTACATCTATGAATGTGTGTATGTGTGTGTGTATTCCTGACTCTGTGTGTGTTGGAGAAGAGATGTGCCATGGCACATATATGGCTGTCAGAGAACAACATGATCTCCACGTGGGCATGGGGACCAGACTCAGTACAGGCTTGTCTGGAAGCACCTTTACTGGCTGAGCCATCTTGTTGGCTCAAAGTTCAATTATTTCATATCTCATATCTAAGTGAATATTATACTTTCATTTCTGTTGCCATGATAATAAATTCTGATTAAAGCCATTTAGTGGTATGAACAGTTTATTTCAGCGTATACTTATAGTTTCCAGTTGAAGGGAAGTCATGACAGGAAATGAAGCAGGAACCTAAGACAGAAAGTAGAGGAATGCTAAATAATGGCTTGCTCACTGACTCGTGATGTGGGATTTCCTTCTGTAGGCTGTGATTACCATTAATGAATAAATACAATGCCTTGGACCTATAGCAGGTCAGAACTTAGCTAGGTGGGGAAAACCAAACTGAATGCTGGGAGAAAGAAGGGCAGAGTTAGAGAGAAGCCATGGATATGCCACGGGAGACAAACGTGCTGAAATTTGCTGGTAGGTCTCAACCTCATAGTGATGCACGGATTAGGAATGGGTTAAATTGATATGTAAGAGCTAGCCAATAAGAAGCTAAAGCCAATGAGCCAAACAGTGATTTAAATAATACAGTTTCTGTGTAATTATTTCGAGGCTGAGCAGCCAGGAGCCAACAAATGGCCTTCCTCCAACAGACTCAGGCTTAAATTTCTTATACAGCACTGACACCTGCCTAAAAACACCAGCACTCACAGTGGACTAAACCTAATGACGCTAACACTCGCAGTGTACTGAACCTAAGGATGCTAACACTCACATGCAGCTGGACCGAAGAATGCTAACATTCACAGTGTCCTGGTTATAAAGATGTTAACACAGTAGACTGGACCTAAGGTTGCTAACACTCACAGTGGGCTGGACTAATGATGATAACACCCACAATGAGCTGGACCTAAGGATGCTAACATTCACAGAGGGCTGGACCTAAGGATGCTAACACTCACAGTGAGCTGGAACTTCCTCTGTCAGTTACAGAACAAGACATTTCACCACAAACATGCTCACAGGCCAATCTGATCTAGACAGTTTCTCAGTTGAGACTCTCCTCTCAGTTGACTCTCATTTGTAACAGAGTGTTAAAGCTAAGAGGGGGACAGAGAAATGTAGGACTGTGGAAAGGACAGATATCTGTGCTTTTTTTTTTTCATCTACGTAGTACATAGCTTAACTACCCTAAGGTATCTTCGTGTTGTAATAAATGAAAAAATTCTCTACTTTGTTTAAAACTCTCGTTCTCTGTCTTTCTCTCTGTCTCTCTGTCTCTCTCTCTGTATGTATATATAGGCAAAGGGACAAACCAGGCACTCCTAGCAGCCTGACAGAGACCAGGCCCTAGTTTGGGTTCACTAAAATGGGACAGAGCTCAACAGAAAAACCACAATTTATGAGCAACCGATCAGCATGTACCCCATAACCTTCTGCCAGCTCATCAGGCACCCCACAATTCCTTCTGCTGGCTCAGCAAACCCCAAAAGCCCCTTTACATGCTCAGCAGAAACCCTCCTTATAACTAAAGATACCTTTCCCTACCCTGCAGCTGGAAGGTCGCTAACCACTAGGGCCTCCAACCATTCAGCCCACTGACTAATCTTTCCTCCACCAATCAACCACAGATTAATCCTTCTTCTCTGGAATTCCCCTAACTCCACTTCAAAGAATCTTGTGCACTTCTTTGTGGGTTGCCAGGTGCCATCCCAAGATTGGAGTTGATAAAGCAACTCTTGTTCTTGCATATGTGGCTGTTGGTCTTCTTTGGGGGCTTCTCTCAGACATTGGTGCATTATGCAAATTTATTCAATTGTTTTTCAGAATTATAAATGATTCTAAGACAAAAAATGATAAATTTTGAGTACATTGATGCTTTGCATTTGAAAAGTTATGAATTCTTTTCTTTACAGAACCTATGAGCTATATTTAGTAAATATTTATTTTGGTAGCATTTTTAGCAATATAAACAAACTTATATTTTGATTATACTAGTAAATAAAGTGTTAGATTTCTGGAGTTTCATTATTTCATTTTGCTTAACTTGATTATGATGAAAGAATTCGGTTACAAATGTTTTTCAAACACACCACTGTGTCCGGTAACCAGATAGCATTCCATCCTCTCCTCCGTGTACATACAGCTTCACACCGTCTTTGCTCCCTTCCTGCAGCAAACACCCAGACCCTGCAAATTCTGCCTTCAACCTATTTTCTAAATTTCAACTTTCTAAGGCAATAAAGCTCATACTTAAAAGAACTCTGTACACTGTCTAGATCTTTGATAACAAAAATTTGAAAGGCTGTAGGAACAATGCTCGGTTTAGAAAAAAATTGTAATTATATGATTTTATTCTTCAACCTCCATTTCCGTTTGCCCATGTGCCAATGTGTATTATGTCAGAAAGACAGGTAAGAGAAGGGTAAACACACTGTCCTGTTTGTTGAGTTCACAAGTGAGAGGAGCCATTGCCATCCATCCCATGCTCTTTCATGTCTCAGTTGATAGTTTATGATTTCTGCCTTTCTGGGTTCTCCCCAGAAAGGGAAGTTCTTCCTAAGTCTCAATGGGAGCACGAAACTGTGATAAGATTTACTGCAGTCAGGAGCATATTGAATGAGGCCATGCCACACAAGCAGAACAAAATCAGTGCCAAGGCCATGTTCTGCCTGTTCATTTATGCTCAATTGAACTGCTACAGTGCCAGACTCTCTCAAATAATCAAGTTCAACTTGAAATTTCAGTGACCTAATTCCATAGAGCAGAATTCCACCACAGCTGCTACCAAGCAAACTCCAGCTGATTTACTGAATGTTGATTACAGCAGATGTTATAGTTGCTATCAAAGGTGTCTCTGGGACATTTTTTTTCTGAATTTATTCTTTCTTCATCTTGTTCTTTGAACTCAGCAAAGACAGAAATCACCATAGATTCAAGAAGACTGTAGAAAACTGGAGTTTATAGACTGAGCCAATGTTAGGAAAATTCACAAAAGGCAAGTTTGAGTTCTTTTAGAATACTTAACAATCTTTAATACGGTCCTCAAAGTTCTCAAAACAGACATTATTCTCATTCAGCGCCACTTTTATTTACTCTTTAATGTATACAAGCTATAAGGTGGGATTCCTCTCTGTATGCTGTGAATACCATTTGTTAATGAATAAAGAAACTGAACTTAGATAGATGGGGAAAACTAAGATGAATGCTGGAAAAAAGAGAGGTGGAGTCAAGGAGAAGCCATAGAGTCACCACCAGAGACAGATGCCAGATGGAACTTTACCCAGGAAGCCACAGCCACGTGATGATACACAGACTAATAGAAATGCGTTAACTTCAGATATTAGAGCTAGCCAATAAGAAGCTAGAGCTAATGGGTCAAGCAGGGATTTAATTAATACAATATCTGTGTAATTATTTTGGGGCTGAGCAGTCGGGAAAACAAACGGCCACCTTCAACAAAGGCATCCATGACCCATTTGTAAAAATAACACACACAAAAAAAACAATAGCAGAAAGAATAAAAAGCATAACTCATTTTCTCATTCTGAAAAGTTAAGTGTTCGATTTTGGTATGCATATATCCAGAATTTTTTTTAATGTATTGCTTAAAATAGTGAAGTGTGTCACTGGCATACTTTGTGCTTTATTACAAAATACTCTCTTGGTGTATGATTATTACGTGCCAACAAAATTTTATCCAGAGAGGATATAGGTTAAATAGTGAGACTTTATATTTTTTTTTTTAAGAAAGAAATAACCAAAAAAAAAATGAAGGAAGGAAATGGAGGTAAAAGGAATTAAAGGAGAGAAAGGAATTGAAAAGGAGAGAAGAGCGGAGGGGAGGGGAGGAGAGGGAAGAGGAGAGGGAATTTATGCATTTTTCAGTACAGAGAAAAAATACACTGCATGGGAACAGAGATTAACCTGAGCAAGCAAGGCTCTCACTCAAGTCTGCATTTGCCAAGGAAAAGTGTAGCCTTGTCTGTTCCCAACACACTTTACATTTACACATGACTATGAATCTAACCCGAGCAGCAGGAATGGCACATTTCTGGAACTTTATTTCTTGGTTGAAACACTAACATGTATGGATAAGATTAAAGAAAATATTTGTGTGTGTGTGTGTGTGTGTGTGTGTGTGTGTGTTAATTCCAGCATCCCAGATTTTTGTAGGTAATCTCCAACATCAACAAATAGATGTGTGGCTCCGCTGTGAATTCTGAACTCAGCCTCTTGAAACCTTACTTGAGATTCCTAAAGTTTGCAGATCTCAAGGTAGAGTCATAAAGATTAAGGAGTGTAACACAAATAAAAACATTTTCCACGAGTCTTGGTACAATTATCTCCTGTTCTTAAAAATATTTTAATGCATTTATTTTTAAAATATTCATTCTCAAAATCTCTAAAAATGTTAATTAAAATCAGTAAAGTATTTCCCATTATTCCACTGAAAATGATTTTATGTATATACAATTTGTGAATACAGTTCAAAACAAGCTACTGCAAAATATTGAGCACATAATTAATGTGAGTAAAAAAAATAGACAATAGAAATAGATGTATTGAGTAAGAGAAAATATTGTCTTTGTAAGATTAGAACAAAAGATTTTCATTTATTTTATTTAAGCACCATGTTTTCAAATAAAAGATTCATTACTTTCTTATTTTTTTTCACGTCTTCTAGAAAGGTATCCCTGTCACACTGGTTTTATTTTTTATTTTATTTATTTGTTTGTTGGTTGGTTGGTTGGTTTTTTGAAACAGTATTTCTCTGTGTAACAACAGTCCTGCCTGTCCTGGAACTCACTTTGTAGTCCAGGATGACCTCAAACTCACTGAGATCTACCTGTTTCTGCCTCACAAGTGCTGGGATTAAAGGTGTGCCTGGTTTTAAATATTGACCATTTTTGTTTTAACCAATCAGAACTTGAAAGAAATATGAATCCTAGGGCTGGAGAGAGGTTTTCCTTGATTAAGAGAGCCTACTGCCCTCACAGATGACCTGAGTTAGGTTCCCAGCACAGTTGTGGGACCACTCACAACCACCTGTATTTCCAAGCCCTAGAGATCAGGGGCCTTTTCTAGATATTTGTGGGTACCTGCACTCACATACACATACAGACACACACAATTTCCAAACACATTTTTTGAAACAACTCTGAAGCTTCCATTGTCATGTGGGAAACATATCTTAACATTATATTTGTGGAGATTAGAGAAGTGGCATGTTGGACAAGGCACAGGAACTCTGGAAGGGCCTGTCCCACACAGAAGAGTAGTGACAGGTCACAGGGCTGTCCCCTAGGAAGTCATAGAAAAGCCTGCTCCCTGGAGTTCCAGGGACTTCCTGAAGATACATGTGAAGAAATGCTACTTCTAAGGTAAACAAAATGTTTCGTTATAGTATCACTTCTGGACAAAAGTTGCATGGTGCTCAAGTGGATGTACATTTACACCAGGATAGAACAGTTAATATTAACCATTGGGGATGTCACAGTTCAGTGTGTTATCAGTTTGGGGTGTGGTGAAGGCCACTTTCTGGCTTGTGAATCTCAGGAGTGGTCATTTTCTCTCCTTACTCTCACATGGTCGTAGTGTGCGTCAGTTGTCTGAGGTCCTTTCTTGTGGTCACCAATGTCACCAGTAAACACACCACCTCCTGACATCTCAGCCATAGGACAGGATTTCAGCATGTGGGGTAAGTTAAGCAGAACAGTGACTTACATGTTCGCAAGGTGGAGGACTTCAAAGTGAAGAGTTTCTTAAAAGTGTGCTCAGAAGGCTAGCGGGACCAATGTGCCAAGGGATAGAGTTTGAATAAAAGCTTTGGATGTTTGACTAAAAAAAAGTTGCCTAGAGCTGTTTAATCATAATACTAGGAGAACACCACAATAATGGAGATAATACAGACATCATCATGGCTGTTATTACTGGACAAATGACCAGTAATGTCTAGTACGACAAAGCTGGTGCCAGGAGTTCCCAAAAGTCTGGCTTCTCTCTTTGACCATGGCGAAAGTGTTCTCCGTGTTTGGTTGCAACCTACCTGCTGTGTTACCTATGTTATTAACACTGCCCTATCCTTTCTGTATCAACCGGCCCAGTGGCACAGATCTACAATCATAGCTACTGGGAAGGAAAGGGCAGGAGGCAAGTTCAAGACCTGTCTAGGTAACTAAATGAGCTACTGTTTCAAAATAATTTTCTTTAAAAAGTAAAAAGAGGCTTCTGGGTGTAGCTCAGTAGTGCCACAGTTGCTTGGCATACATACCACCCTAACTCCAGTTCCCAGTTCTATGGAATATAGTTGGGTTCTACACAACTGACTACATGTTTGCTTCACTCAGCTGCCTACCCTGCAGTCCTTACATTTACTGTAGTTCGCATATCCTTTCGGCTGTGTGCTCTTACCCTTCATGCAATCTCAAGCCCCTTGCCTAAGTCGATGACCATTTCTACCTAACTTCATTGCACCTGCAAATAAACTTCTCAATTGCTTTCACTGCCCATACTGTGCCAGGCATTCTGTCAGTTCTCTTTGTCTTCATCAACTAACACAGAACACTATATCCCAACAATCCAAACTTAAATCATCCCACCAGTAATCCAAAGGGTTACATGTCCACTTAAGTTCACCCAAAATACAGTTGAAACTTTTAAATTTTAAACTAATTCCATTTAAAAAATAAGTTTTGCAAAATATATATTGTTTATCTTAGCCATGAGTAAAACTATAAACACCCCAATGGCTATTCACGAGTCCTATGTGTGACAAAAACATTAAGAAACTTGAGGTTTCCATTCCTGAAGGACCAAAGAATAACTCCTACACATAATACATAACTCTGGACAAGATACCATTGCTGTATGTTACCACAGCAAGTTGAGAAGTTGCTGTATGGATGATCTTCTAGACTCAATGTAAGGGTCACATCTATAGCTAATCAGGAGAACACTGAACAAGGAACCAAAAATGAAAAAAGGAAAGGTCATCCTGTGGAGTGAAACAAGACAACTTTGAATAAAGGGAGCACTGGAAACACTCAGTAGAGCTTTCTCACTAATATATCACCTAAACATCTATAGGCTTCTCCTTCTCAGAGGAAACACAACGTAACAGTGGAGTCCATGTTCCAAGGCACAGAAAACATCTTGATCAGGCGTGGGGAAAGAATGCATCGGCTCTGTTTTGAACAGACTTTGGTTAGATGTGAAGTGTTTTACAATAAACCCTGCAGACAAGAACATGGGGATTGCAGAATACTGTTTTGAACCCGGCTGTGCTTCACTACCTCATACAGCGTACATGCAGGGTTTTCTTCCTTGGTGTGTTAGTCACACCATCTTAAAATGTCCTTTAAAAGTAGCTCAAGTTACGAACACCAAAGCCAAGAACATGAAGTTTAACTACAGCATTCATGTGCCCTTTGTTTCTATCTAGTCCCTCTGCCTTTACATTATCTCTTTCCCTTTTACACACAGAAATTTTCTCCATTGCATAGAAACACAATATTTTCTCCAGCTGTTACAACAAGCTATGAACAAACACTTCCAAATTTCCTTTATTTGTTAAGACCACTTGCTTCAACAGAGTCAATGCTTCGTATGTCATACAAATCAATAATATTTTGAAAAGACAGTGCACTTTTGTTGAATTTATCGTTATTCAATTGAGAAAAATAATTGGCTTTTAGGGGAAAAAGAAAGAATTTTTTTAATTTTAAGCAGTTCATTTGTCTAGTAAAGGTATTCTTTCTCATACGTAAACAGGAAATAACTCATTAACCATGAGGCTATATATAAGTATTTACTATTTTAAGGTAAGAAATGGTGAAGGGAGGATATGATGTGAAATAAACTTCAAATGTTCTGTGTGTGGAAAGAAGTAAAAGAGAGCCATGATGGCTCATGCTTCAGGAAACTGGAAAACGAGAATAGCTGTGAATTTCAGTCCAGTCTGAACTACATAATACTGCACTGTCTAAAATAAAAACAGAAACAAAAAAAAAAGAGTATAAAAAAGAACAAATGCATCCACACCACAGGAGAAAATAAAACTAGAATTTTTAAAACTGTCCACTTCTCTGCTCCATTTTGATCTAACCAAGAAATTATTTCATTTAATACCTAGAATAAACCCAATAAAGGGAATAATAAAGGGAATAAAGGGAAAAATCCAAGTTTACTAATATCATACTCCAGAGCAGGCCCCGTGAAAACAAAAGTAAATGTAGCATTATATCATTATATAGTTGAGTGAGTTTTACTTGCATATTTAGGAATCTATATAGATAGATAAATACATGCATTCATGGTGATTTCAGTGAGAATGGCTCCCGTAGGCTCATGTATTTGAACGTTTTATCCTTGGGTGGTGGAACTCTTTAAGGGAGAATTAGGAAGTGTGGCCTTTTTGGATGAGGGGCGATGCTGGAGGTTTCAAAACCCCATGACAGACCCAGTCTTCTTCCATCTGCCTACTGCCTAGGAATCAGATGTAAGCAATTAACAATTGTTCTAGCACCATGCCTGCCCACTGCCATGGTCTCTCCATGATGATCATGAAGCCACCATCCTGTCCTAAACTATGAGTAGATCCCCAATTAAATGCTTTCTATTAAGGTGCTTAGTCATGGTGTCTCTTTTCCACGTGGAAAGGAAACTGAGATATTATGAAATGGAAATTAATGAAAACAAGCCCCACATATTTGAAAATGTAAAACAGTCTGTTTTATGTTGTTGTTTTCTTTTACGTGTATACTTTTTGATTTGCTTATTTGGGGGTATTTTTGTCTTATAGATTGTCTCTCTTTTAGTTTGCTTGTTTTGACATTTATTTGTTTATTTTGAGAAAGAAAGAGAGAGAAAGAACATACCAGTGAGTTTTAGAGGACTTTAGGGGAGTTGAGAGAGGGGAAGGAATATGATGAAATTGTATTGTATCAAAGACTTTTAATAAAACAACTAAAAATAAAATAATTTAATTGTATTGATACATGGTTCTGGATAAATAAAATATATACCTACATGAAAATCTATCCATGCAATGAATAGTGCTACATTTCTGTTAGAAGTGTTCATGTTTGATGTTTGTCAATAACTCCAAAATTAGTTTGTATCCATTCTTGCTCAGTGTATTATAAATCGGCTTCTGTCAATGTCTTTGTTGTCAGTTGGCATCAAAGAATTTCCATCATTTTATCTCAATTTTACTTCATATAACAAAAGGTATACAAATTGACATGGAGAATCCTCATGGCTTATATTAAAATTCTAGTCACAATAAACACTTGAACTTAAAAATAGAATGGTCACACAAAACGGAAAATTACTGTTTAAAAGCAAGGAAACACAAATTGCACAGAATTAAAGATTTATGCTGTGTCCTGGTCAAAGAATACCTGTTTTGCCTCCTGCCCTGACTTATCTCTCAGAGTTGTATACCAGACCCATCACTTGTATGGTCCAATCTTTTTGACTTCCCTTCCTGGATGACCACCAAACATCTTCAGCCATAAGCTATTACTCAAATCTCTATTTCCAGTTTAGTAATCTGCAGTGAAGTACTAGATTCTACTTAAGGTATCTACTAGAAGTCTTAAAAGTCATTCACAGTGTGTCTGCAAGAAGTTCATCATTTTCAATCTGTTATATTCATTGGAAGATAGAAAATTGATATGTTAAATATTAAGAAATTACTCTGATATATTTTAATATATTTTATCTTGGTATAATATTAATTATTTTAATATATTATATTGAGTGGGTAAAAGAAAGCATTCCCATAAAAAATATTGAGGTTGTTGAGGTGTTGTGATTAAACAGGTAGGGCAGGCAAGTGTGCATGTGAGAGCGGAAAGCTTGTCTTCTGCTTAACTCAGGAAATGTGAAGAATCCAATACATCAGAGCACAAAGTTGGGAAGAAAAATCTAAGCCTCATCTGAGGATTTTTCTCAGTATAAAAATAATAATTGAAGATACGACATTATGTTATGCCTCGGGGAATGATGTAGAGTTCGACCTTACAGAGAGACACCAAAATTTTTGGATAATTAGGAGAAGATATGATATTTTCACTAACACTAACACTAGTGATGGAAAGGAAATCGCTTAAAAGATGAGTAATTCAGGCAGAAAGACATGTCAGTCTTGTCGAAGAATATCACAAAGGGACAAACTCTGCTGTTTGAGGAACCATCTCTCAATGAAGCATCAGGTCTGGGCCGAAATCAAAGCACTTTTTTAAACCTACATCTTGGCGCAAAATACAAAATGTATTCTCTTGTATTCAGTAAGAATCCACATGACATTGATAAATTTAAAACTTTATTAAGTCACCATTTTCTCCTTATTATTATTATAACAACTGCTAATTTAATTTTGCTCACTAAAAATCAGTAATTAAGAGGCCCGAATGTGACAATTGTGTACATTTTATAGAGTTTATTATTTCTTTTACCTTTTGTAAATATTATCACAAACTGTGCAACCAACGTTTCTTTTTCCTTCTTCTCAGATTCTGAAGTTTGAAAGTCTAAGATCAGTTTCCCTGACTGTACTTTCTTGGAAGTCTACTAGAAAACTCACTCTCTGCATATCCTGCTTCTGCTGACTGTTGACCTTCCTTGCCTGGCCTCCAAAGTACTCCTCCATCTGCCTCCAAAGTGGGGTGCTTTCCTCATTTCTGTCTATGGCAGATGGAAGATTCCTGCCTTTCTCCAATGGAGACACTTATGACTGTGTAAACAACATATCCCAATAATCAAGGAAATTTTTCTTTTCTCAAGAACTTCAGCTCAGTCATTTTGTAGATTCTTTCTTTAAACAAGGGTACTTCACAGGGTTCAGGTGTCAGTCATACATATTTGGGGGAGAAGAATCCACAGCCTCAGTAGAGGACAGGGAGCAATTCTATGTAGCTCATTTATCTGCTACCCACAGAAGCACAGAGTCCACCACTACATATCCCTAGCATCATGTTTCCCATGACACCTAAAAGAATTCCTACTTAGTTCTCTGTGGTGTGCAAAGTCAAATCCTGAAGACAACAAATTTAAAAATGTCAGATTTTTTTTAAGCAGGCAATTTGATGAGATGGGGTTGGTCCTTGTGGCTAATGTAGCAGTAAATTGTGAATAGAATGAAAATATTTTTGAAAATTTCATTTGGTTCTTGCCTAATAAATATTAGCCTTAAGTTTTATTTGCTATTATCTTCGCATGATTTTGAGTATAATTGATGTTTGTCATTTGTTGAAGAACTAATTAATTTTTAAATTATACAAGGATGTGTCAACATCATTGACTATGCTCACAAAGTCCTCCAGAGAGTATCTTGTAGAAGTCCAAACCCTGGGCTTAAGTAGAACAAGGAAGGAAAATGGAAAGGCTTGGTATGCCTCCAGCTTCATTTTGTAGAAGGAGAAAAGCCAGAAATAGTGCTTGCTCCAATCTTATACTAGAGAAAATGCTAAACTTCAGAATAATAAACCTCTTGGTTTCATCAAATTAATTAGTTTTCACTAAAAAAAATAATCAAATATGGGAGAATAATACTTCCCAGTTGGAGGAAGAAAGAGAATGGAAGTTAGCTGTCTATCTAGAAAAAATACTACTAGATTTTATACATACTAGTAAGATACAACAAAGCAAATGTGTGTGTGCTCACACACTCGTGCATGTGTGTGTGCATGCATGTGTGCATTTGTGTGTGCGTGTGTGTACTTGTGCATGTCGTGTGTGTGTGCGTGTGTGTGTGTGTTATGCTTTGTAAAGAAAGAGTATGGACCTATATAAGTGCAAAGGATTTTGGATCACAGATTTCAATGGCTTTGCAACAAATGAATGGCATTTACTTTTCTGGCCATAAATTCTGCCAAGTTCCCACCGGAAAGACTGAAGACCTTTTGAGATAACTATATAAGGTGCGAACTGAAAAAGAGGAAAAAACAGAAACTGTCAAAATTACCCTGAAATCCACCTCACTTACTTCCTCAATAGAGTAAAAGATTCCCTTTGTCTAGAATGCTCAGGGGGAGCTGTACTTTGGTATCCGCAGAGAATCTCATTTCTCCTAGGAGAAGAACAAGTACATTACGGGCAATGCAGAAAATCAAGGGAGAAGAGTACCATGCCAGGACCGTGTCTGGGAGCCAAGGTTCAGAGTGTTCCTCCTTATCTGAGAGAGCACCATGCCAGTTCTATGTCTGGAAGCCGAGGTGCAGGGCGTTCTTCTTTGTCCGAGAGACAGAGCCATGCTATTCTCATGTCTGGGAGCTGAGGTTCAGGGTGCTCTTCTTTGTCTGAGAGATAGCACCGTGCAGGTCCCATGTTTGGGAACTGAGTTTCAGTGTGTTCCTTCTTACCCGAGAGACGTACTCCTGGTCTTTACCACCAGCCTACAAACACCACAAAAAAGTAGCAATGCAATTGGAGAATAAGAATAGAAAACCTACGCTATAGACTAGAACAAAAGCAAAGAAATTATAAAGCATTTAATATAGTGAAGAACTGAGAAGAGCCACCTCTGTCAAACTCGTTCTCATTTGAAGCTAAGGTGCTTCTGAAGGAAGATGAAGACCGTGTAAACTGAAGACAGCTACAGCATAAAACGACTCAAGCTCAGCCACCACTTTTACTGATGACTGCAAATGTAATCACAAAACTCCAAAGAATAAGGAAAAGTCTGATCATCTTTAATAAGAAAGTGGTTGGTTATAGTGGGCTTATCTTCTTGGGTGGTCATTATTGCAGTTTTTTAGCATTGCAGCTGGGTGACATTGGTGGACATTTTAAAAATGTTTAATGCTAAAACCGTAACATGACAAATGACACCTTGTCATTGTTAAAATATTTTTTCTCTTAAATAGAACTCATAAAAGTAATTAAAAGATAACTCATACTCTACACTAATGTCACTTTAGACATTTTATATGCACATACACATGTGTATGAACACATCTTTTCTTATATTTCTTATAGCATCAAATCTGCAAGCCAACCTAGATGTTCCTTATCAGTTAATGTATACAATCAACATAATCTCATGCACTCCTTAGTAGTAAAAAGGAATGAAGTATAATCTCATGCAACCCTCAAATAAATGTTGTAATGTTGATTAGTGAAGAAAATGCAATTATATAAATTTCAATATTATAGTTTTTTTTATAAATACTAAGTTGATCCATGAAACTAAAACCACACATCTAGATCTCTGCAAGGGAATCTCACCTTCATGCAAAGTACAGGACAGAGAAGAAGTAGGAACCCTTCCATAACCCAATTCTTATAAGTGTTGTGCCATATTGAAATAATCAAGACATCAACAACTAATAATCAGTTTCACTAAACATACATATTGAGCAAAGCTCTGAACGTGGCCTGGAGCAGAGAAGACTGGCTCACACCTACCTGATGGAAGGGATCCCAAGTTCAGAGCAAAAGCCATCAAGCTAAGTAAAATTCAGATCAGCAGAAGGATAAAATACGTGAATATTCACCAAGAGGTATAAATCATCATAATTAAGAGTTACCAGAAAGTACAACATAAGATTTTGACAGTGAATTGATTATTATGGTCCTCTATGCATATTCAAATATTTATCCTAAATCTACTGTAAAATATAGGATTTTTTGAAATTGTAGCATGTGAGTCAGCACCAAATGAGGTCTCACAGTCTCCTGCTGTCCTCTGAAAGCACTTCTGTGAAGACAGCACAATCTTGACCCTTTTTACACTGCCACTCAGATGCTGCAAGTGACACTTACCCTAGCACTGAATAAATTTGTGGTATCAAGTGATAATCTTTCAAATGTAAGGCCAATTGGGATGTGATAATGAAAGAAATGTTCAACCCTTCCAAAGATAAGGCAACAATTCTAGGCTTTCCTACTTCATAGTCACCAACAAAAGACCTTGCCCAGTGACCCTGGAGATAAAGGGGCACCATTTTTATAACCTATATTTCATTCTTACTGTAAGATATTTTATTGAATTGCTTTAGAACATAAAAGAAACAAGTAATGACCTAGGTTTCTGCAAACATTTGACCTTTAGAAGGAATGTAATGGATATGTAGATAAATGATACACATAAGAAGGGGATTTGTTATTATTCATATACTCAAGTTGGCTGTGTCTGGTTAAGAGGCTGGTGATGTGTTCTCCATGCACCAGTCACTCTGTGTGCAAGGCTAGGAGAATGACTCCATTTACTTTAATTGTGTGTTCAAACCAACCATTCCTTATATAGTAACCATCAAGAAAGGCAGGGAATCGCCTTTTTATAACCATCATGTACATACTGAGCATTTTTGTTAATAACTTCATCTTTTAAAACCTGTCTTATAGTTCTCTTTACTCTAGCTGTTCTAAAAAAAATAAGAAAGGAAGGAAGGAAGGAAGGAAGGAAGGAAGGAAGGAAGGAAGATGGAAGGAAGGAAGGAAGATGAAAGGAAGGAAGGAAGGAAGGAAGGAAGGAAGGAAGGAGGGAGGGAGGGAGGGAGGGAGGGAGGGAGGGAGGGAGGGAGGGAGGGAGGGGAGGGAGGGAGGGAGGGAGGGATGGGCTTAACTACATTGCTGACATTAGAGTAAATAAGTATTATGTGTGAGTAAGTCCTCTCACGGAGGAACAGATTCAGTGAAATACAGTGCAGTTCCTATATTAACTTTAATGACCCTCTCTCAGGGCTTGGATGCTCAGAGAGTTTTAAACGCAGGTAGCTTGGATGCCAGCTGGGGTTTCCTTGGCTCAGTCAGATTAAGCAAAGAACACTTGTGAGGCTTTCTTAGCACACACAATTTAGCAGGGTAACAGTCGGGCCTCTCCATTTCATGGGTTGGTTGCTTACTGGTAATATCCTTCCTGAGAGAATTCAGGACTTTTAATTATGCTGTGAATCGTTTACAGTATTGAGCTCCGGAATGAAAATTAAACTGAGGACATTTTATTTGTGCACCGGTTAATTAAATAGCAGACAACAGCAAGCTAGACTTATAGAAAACCTCAGCAGATTTGGTTTGCCAGCCATGTGTGAAAATATTTTTCCTTTTTATTTCCCATCAGTAGCCTACAATGATGAACTGAAACTGATTCAGAATTGGATTTTGAAGTTTTACCTAGGCATGTAGTATGGTACAAGGACATTTAAACACTTGGGAGGTATTCACAATCAGTAATAAATATGCTCTATCATTTTAGTTTATATTAAATGGATAAATCAGGACTCTTGAAATTGCAGCTCGTTGCTAACTTACAATTTATCTGAACAATATGAAAAGATGTGTTTTAGATGAAGTAATACATTTTCTTTCCATAGTTGATGAATAATATACTATCCAGTATTAAACATAAGAATAAATTTCTTGGGAGCTTGATTACTAACCTGATATAGCTCTGGGGATTCTTAGCTATGGTTAAGGAAATTGTAATTATAAAAATCTGAGGAACACGTGTGCCATTCTAGATGACAATAATCCAATTTACTTTCTTAAGAAACTTCTTCCAAATAAAAACAAGATCAATTAATGAACCTACTATGTATCCTTCCACAACTTCTTTTTTTTTTTAATCTTTTCGAGACAGGGTTTCTCTGTAGCTTTTTTTGGTTCCTGTCCTGGAACTAGCTCTTCTAGACCAGGCTGGCCTCGAACTCACAGAGATCCGCCTGCCTCTGGCTCCTGAGTGCTGGGATTAAAGGCGTGCGCCACCACCGCCCGGCCTTCCACAACTTCTTATTGTCAAGTGCAAAGATCCAAATATGGAACCAGGTGTAACAGATTCTGGAGGTTGATGGCCCATCCATCTGTTATTTTGCAGCCCATCCCCAGGGTGGCTGAACTTTTTTTTTTATTTCCTGAGATATTACAATTATGTGTTTCTCCCTAAGTTTGAAATGAAGGTAAATTCTCCCATTTTTTAATAAAAATTTTAAAACTTGAAAAATATATTTCATGAAAACTAGACATTCATAATTTATGTCTTTAATTGTTTTTGTTTTATGTTATGTATATTTGAGTTTTGCCTATACTGGCTGCATGCCATATGTCTGCAGTATCTGCCACGTCCAGAAGAGGACATCAGATCTATAGTTACAGAAAGTTGTGAGCTGTCATGTGGCTGCTGGGAATCAAGACTGGGTCCTTTGACAGAGCAGCTCAGTCATCTTAACCACTGAGCCATCTCTCTATTCCCACGGCCAATATATTTTGAATAAGAGTCTGCTATTATCATTTTATAAATATGGGTACCTGTGGTAACAAACACTATGTTTGGCTCTCATAATTTTTAAAGGCTTGAGCTGTTTGAGAGACCAGTCAGAAGTGTGTAGGAGCTCATTTAATTGCTGTCAACTGTAATGCATGCTGGCAGGTGCCTGTTTTGATTATGGCTTAGCAAGTCACTAGGAAATAACGTGCTTGTATGTATTCATTGTTCTAGCTGTCCTGTAATAACAAGTGGCTAGCAGTAACGCCTAAACAAGGATTCATTGTAGACTAATTTTAGTGAGAATCTTGATGTGTGACTTCATATCATTGCGTTTGACACAGCAACTAGAAATATTAAGCAACTCTTCCACTAAATTTTTATAAATAATTAATAGAAGAGATCTTGAATTCTCTGAAGCATTATGTTTACATTTAAACTCTTAGATATATGGCACTTATGGCTAAGTGGGTGTTTCAGTGAGATGCCGAAGACAAATATTAAAAGACGAACTAATTATGTAACCATATTTGAAAGGAAGTAATTTAGTGAAGAGCCCTTCAATGGCACCATCATTCATGAAACTAAACGTAACTGGAGAGAGACGTCGCAGGGTGCTCAATCCTTAAAACCTCAGGGTGATTCCAGATAATCAGTATCAAGTAGATGTGTATTTCATGTTTTCCTTTGATATAAGTTAGAAATTTTTACTAAACTAGTTACAATCTATTAAATACAAAAAAAGACACTAAACTAAGATTAACTTCATCTTTGTCTCAAAACATCTTAAGTCTACAACTTGACTCTTGAGGCCATTGACTGTGTGAAATAAGAAAGCTTTTTCCTGAGACTATTGGTTTCACCTTTAAAATATAGCTGTAATTGTAATGATTTATGAAAATCTAAGATTTACCTATGGAAAGGCAAGGGCCAGACTGGAGTAGCAAGAAAAAGAAGTCTAAGCTATGCCTTCAGTATAATCCCTATAATAAGAAAATTTTAAATATTTTTAAGTTGATACACTTTCAGACTTTTAAAAAATGAATGTTTAATGAAGGAGACATTTAATGACAAAAATTCTGCATGAAAACAGAAGTAAAAACAAATGGATAATAAAACCTTAGATAATATTTGAGAAAATTAAATTCCTTAAAATCAAGGAGATAAAAACCACCATTAATATTCTTGGAGATATAGGAGAAAGAACAAACACATACACCAAAACAGGATTCCAGGAATAACTTCAATGGTGAATGCTCTTCTTCAGATCCCTTCCAAAATTCTCTTTGAAATATACTTTTAATTTTATTTAAATGTATTTAAATAATTTAATGTATTTTGAGATTATAATATAATTTTAATCCCCCCTTCTTTTCCTCCCTCCAAACCATCCCATGTACCTACCATTTCTCTACTTCAAAGCCATGACCTCTTTTTGTTAACTGTTAGTTACTACATGCATATATACGTATGTATACACATAGATTCCTAAATATCTTCCTTAGTGTTTAAGATGTTAACTGCATGTGCATTTTCAGAGCTGATCGTTTCGTACTGGATAAACACCCCAGCTCCAGGGATGCAGCAGTTCCACTCTACCCTCAATCAACCTGTAGCACTCTGCTTGCAACCTCCCTGCAAATGCTCTGTAGCCAGACTTCCCAAAAGAGCCAGAGCTTTTCAAGCCATTATGAACCAGGAAGGCCTCCCCTAAAGAAGCCTCGCAGCAGCCTTCACTGCCAATTCGGAGCCAGGAAGACCTCTCTAAAAGGAGCCGCAGCACCCTGCTTGCTGCTAGCAAAGAGAGCCCATCTGAAAAAAAAAAAATGCAGCTACCAAGTAGTGGTGCTAAACTCTCTTCTTTTGTGTGTAGAATTCCTTTCAAGCTCTTTCAGGTTTTACGTGGATGTAGTTGACCCACATTGTAAATGGAGACTGCTTGTTTGTTTACAGCCACTCAGACCCAAATAACAACACAGAAAAAAAAAATTAATTGCAACACTGTTTGACCAATAGTTTATGCTTACTGCTAGTTAACTCTTACATCTTAAATTGACCCATTTTTATTAATCTGTAAATCACCATGAGACTGTGCTCTACCAGTAAGACTCTAGCTTGTAGCTGGCTTCTTTCTCCTTTGGCAGCTACATGGCATCTCCCCAACTCTGCCTACTCTCTCTCTATAACTCTGTTAGAATATCATGCCTGGCTTTACTAAGTCACTGGTCAAAACAGCTTCTTTAATAACCAATGGTAATAAAACATATTAATAGCATACAGAGAGGAATCCCACATCATACATGTCCTAATTAATGTTTCTAATGCTGTGCTGAAACACCATGACTGAGAGTAACAAGAAGAATAAAGAGTTTATTTCATCTTACAACTCTAAGGCCAAACCCATCACTGTGGGAAGTCAGGACAGGAACCCAGAGGTAGAAATTAAAACATAAGCATTGAGGTTGCTGCTTATTAGTTTATTACATGTGTCCTGTTCATTAACATCCCAGGAGTGGCCAAAGAAATGATTCCACCCAAGCATAATCTGGTGAGACAATGTGTCTACTGGGATCTCTTCTGGATATTTGTCTGAAAGGGTATAATACAGGAGTATAGGTGACAACTCATGAAGGCTGCATCCTTGGAGCATCTCTGCTCAAGCTGCTATCAGCTCTGCTGATGAGAGACTCCCCCCACCTTAGTAAGTGTGATTATACTTTTATAACCTTGTGGAGGGGCCTTGGGAATCCTATGATTCAAGGAGTTTCCTAAGAATTGCATACTTCATGGTATTTATCCATTGTCCACACCTTCCTCCTTCCTGCATAGAGGAAGTGTTCAATAGTCTCACAACACTGGTGTTTGTTTCCCAGTGCCTGTCGCATGCCCACCTCCACTGTGAGGACTTGGCTGTTTTCAAAGGTCCACTAGAATCACAGTATAACACAACCTTCATTCCCATGGGCCTTGGCAAGACATCAACAACCAATCACATCAACCATTTAGGAATTATGTTAATGAGAAGCTAAAGAAGGCAGAGGGTTTCGTCAATCAGAAACAGACTTGGAAACCTTCAGACTCCCACACTGACTTTTAATGTTTACTAATGCTTATGTAAGTTAATTATTTTAATAGAGTTATAACTATACTAGGATTTATTTGCAAAAAGCTGACTACTAAAACGGTCAAAATGAATGGACAACAATGTATTATTTATTTTAAGAAGACTATAAGATCGAAGTGTCAAACACAGAAGGTCTCACAAGGACATAGATGCAAATGAGCCTGATTTAACAGGCATGTAATACATACACATATAAAAAGCACTACATGCCCTATAAATATGTAAAATTACTGTGTGAATAGAAATTTTTAATTCCTCGTAGTATAAATGTAGTGCCATATTACTAGCCACAAAAAAATGTATTACACAAGTTTTTTACATGGTAACAATGCATCAGATGTTCATCCACATTAATTCTGAAAAAGAACTCAGTGTCTCAGTAGCAGTGATTGTCCCCATTTTAGCCATGGATATAGAAGTTCAGACTTTAGAAGTTAAGAAATTTAACTGGTGAGTGAGTGGGAGATGCAAGACTGGAGTTGGAGCCAAGCCAAGGCCACCTTTTTCAGCCTGCATCCCACAGGCCTTGGTAAATCTGGTTCCTTGACTTAACACTGGTCTCCACCAGTGGCACTTCTGACAGGCATTAGAAAGAATTTTTGCAAGTTTACTTTCTTCTTTTTAAGTTCTTTGCTTTTAAATTTTTATTAATCATTAAGAATTATTCAATTATTTAAAATTCCAAGTGCTAAAGTGTGCACTGGGGTTTCCAGCAGAAATAATCCGCAGAATATTGAATGGGAGAGTGCTTTAAAAAATAAACACCTATTCGGAGTAGTGTTGTAAATCAGCGGAAAGCAGTTTATAATCATACTTCTGTACTTGAGAGTCTCTGATTATGATGTTATTATTTCCAACAAAAGTCAAGAGGGCTTTTTAGAATAAGATGGCAGTCACAAAACTTTGCTATTTACAATGGATTCCCTTAGATGGGATTTTTTTCTATTATTTAACAAAGAAAATTAAATACTAATATTTAGGCATAACCATGCAAACACTAGCATTTTTCAGCTCATTTGTATCATGGACATACTTTTACTGGAGGTTAGAATCAGAAATCTCTTTGTAATAGCAACATGTACCAAGATGTAGTCATCTTGTCATTTAGCTAAGAAGTTATGTGGTCTTAGGGCTTCAGAAAAGTGTTTACATTAAGACTGAACTTGAGTCACATGTTCCTTCCTCTCATTTTAAAACTCACTCATCCTCTTTAACTTATTACTGTAGAAACTTCCTAAAATATGTATTTATACACATATGAAAAGAGTTTAATAAGAGTTGCCCTATAATGGGGTATGGTTGCCCCATTAGACTCTGACGGCTATTATATAGAAATGCTAGTGATAGGAATGGGTTATCTGTTTTTGGAATTGTTGGCAATGGGTCCAACAGACCCCAACAATGTTGTCACTCTTGTCATTGCTCTTCTCAAGCCTCCAGATCTTGATTATAGGACCCTGTAGCTGAAGAAATGATGTACCTGAGTCACGGGACATGGCCGAATCAAGGTAATGTCAACTTGAAAGCTCCATCTTGCCTGGCTAGCTTTCAAAGCACTGGAAGTGGCTAATGCATGCCATTAGAAGAGAACTGTGATCACCAGTCACATGCAGCTGTGAGCCCTATGAACTTGATAACAACAGGCCTGGAAAGATATGCTTACTAGTCCAGAAGTAGCACAACTGTCTTGGGAACAGCCAATCACTTACTTATTTTTCTTGTTTAAAGTTTGGGAAGGAATTCTAGGCAAAAAAAAAAAAAAAAAGCCTGCTCCACAGGATGAAGCCTGTATATGACACAGATATCAGGGCTGAGAATCTGCGGCTAGACAGAACATAGGGCCTAAGAGAGAACCAAATACTACAATTCTACTAAGTGGACATAGTATTGAACCAACTTCCAACAACTTATCATACCCGTAAATAGTGCATCTGTCAAACCTCATCAGAAAAGCTTTTCATTGCTTGTTTGTTTGCAGTAGATGACAATTAATATACAAATACACAACTGATCAATATGCAGAGCGTAAGAGATTATGGAATGCTTAGCAGTAAATGGGATGTGTATCTAAGACTCCCTCCTCTAAAAGCCAGAGGAAGCAGATGATCACTATGTAAACAGTAAACAACAGGACAGTTGCACAGAACTCACAGAAGAAATGATAGGATTGCTACAAGTTCAAGCTAGACAAAATCCTAGCATGGAAACGGGAGTTTGGGATGAAGTCCTACCCGTAACCGAGTAGCTACTGACAAGTGATAGTTACAGAAATTTTCTTTAATGGTGTGATGCTGGCAAGTCAACCATGCTGTAATGACTTTCTCCATACCCGAGAGTATAGGGATAGCACAAACTGGACTCAATTGATTTCTTTTTTAATTTAGTTAGGTGTGAAATAAATAGAGTTTAGATCTTAAAGGGGAGCTTAGAAGAGGAGTGAATATAATCAAAATGCATTGCATGAAATTCTAAGCAATATAATAAAATAAATATTTAAAATAGGGAAAAGTATCTATATATCTACTTTTCGTCATCCCAATTGCTTCATAGTGTCCTGATAATTCAATTCTTTCCTAGAAAGTCTGTAAATATATAAATGTGTCTCTAACATCATCACAACTTGTTAAATTCTGGTACACCTGGCTGTAAGCTGCATAATTTCAAGATTATCTGCGAAGGAAATTTATCTGGATGTTAGATAAAGCTAAAGAGTTATGTTTAGTCTTGTAATGTGCATTTATGGACTACAATTACACTCTATGGGCATGAGATATAACTTAATGAACAGAAATCTTTCATGCTTAGTAGAATTGTATTCTAGGAGAGAGATACAAAAGCTGTAAAGAGAAAAGGGATGTAATGAGAAGTAGATGGATATATGTTTAACTGCTGTGTGAAAAAATCAGTGAGTTAAGCATAATTCAGTAGTAAATAGTGAAGCTGTTTTACTATATGTGATTACAGGTGCCCTCTCTACTGCTGTATTTGAGCAGATGTAAAAGAAACAAGGACACTGGCTATCAGACGAGCCAGTATGTACAAGACAAGCAGCTAGGAAGTGTTATGTTTTGAAGTTTTGCAATGGTAAAAAGCTTATTATATGCAATATACTAAGTGATTACACACAGAGAGAGACACATACATATATACGTACATACACACATAGACACACACATACACCCTCACATGAAGCCAAAATCAACTAAGTAGTCTATAGTAAATATATAATGGAAGGGAGGCTATAAAATATAAGCACAATTAAATAAATTTTCCATGACTTTTACATAACATTCAAAATGTCAATGTTTGTATCATTTTAAAAAATAATTATTTCAATATTTCTAACATCACAATGAATGGATTTGTTTCTACTATCAATTTGGAAAAATCCAGCCTTCACATATCACACTTCTTTCTCTTGAAGTTATCTTTACACTTTAACAATTTAACTCAAGGAAGAACTGTAGGGGAAAACAAAGATAGGTGTGACTGAAGATCCCAACACTGTGAAGGATCCTTACCCACTTGCTCCTTCCAGGGATCACAGCCCAGCTTTTGGCACTGTGACAAGGACTGAGAGATAGAAAGAAGAAAGGCACATGACGGCTCAGTTTCGTGGATCTCTGTCCATGGGGGCTGGCTTCCCTCCTGTGGGTCTGAGTCATGAATGAACATCATGGTGGGAAGATATGGTAGAATCAACCTTTTTACTTCGCGGTGTACAGGAATCAGAAAAGAAAGACAAACAGCAAGGGACAAGACTCCTTCATGGCTATGTCCATGGTGACCTAACTCTTGCAATGAGGTCCTACCTTCTAGCTCTCACTACCTCCTAAATGTTGTCCCTAATTTTGCATCAGGCCCTTAAGATGGGAGCTTACTGGGGACATTCCACACTCTAACCATAGTAAGTCCAATCAATGATAAGCAATATGCACATATGCTCTCACCATTCCACTTATATATGCTTCTTGCTGGCACTTGTTGCAGAGGCTGGACCAGTTCCTGAGTATTGTGCCATAGGAAACAAGGCAGTACAGTATGGAGAACACAAAGTACACATTTGTGTGGGTAGAATAGTAGCGAATTAGATAAAGAAGTGAATGTTATTTCCAAATTAGAATTCAATATTTTTTCTAATTATTCTCATCTTCAAAATAAAGTAACAAATATACCACTCATTATTAGATTAGGTACCCGCAGGATTTCCAAGGTGTGTAGATAAAACTGTAAGAAACAATACAATATAGTGATCAAAATATTTTTTAAATATTTATTTTTATAGAAATGGACATGTTATACCCATGTCATGGGACCCCCAAACAAGACCACAACAGAGCTGGTATCTGATGCAAGCACACTGGGGTTTAATGATTACAAGTTAGCTAACTTGAACGACCACTGCAGCAGGTGGGGGAAAACAGCTCCAAGGCTTCAGGTAGAGGGATTTTCAAGGGGAAACTGCATGGTAAGGAGGCATAAGCCTTGGTATTTGGGGATTGGGTCTAAATATACAAGTTTTGAATTCATTGGTTGAGGTATAAGGGAATTTAAAAACAGCAGTTAATCAAATACCCACAAGGACATTTGAAGCAAGCATATGTAATAAGATGTTTTTTGGACACCCTGGTGGGATCACTTTGACCAGGGCTGGCACAGTTCGCCAGGAATGTTTATGACTTTGGTGGGCTGCATTCACCGCCAACCCCCCCCCCCCCCCCCCAGTTAGGCCCTGTCTAAAATGTTTTTTTTTTTTTTTTTCTCAAAATGTAGGTTGTTCTGCTCTTTCAGTCAGGACTGCTAATTGGTGTTTCTTTATGCATTGATAGAATTATTCTGTGCCGCTGTGATTAAATAATGTGGTTTATACATCCTAGTAAGAATGTGGCAAAGTCACCTCCTCACAATGTCAAAGGAAGCTGCTATCCTGGTTACCATTACATGAGATATGCAATGTCCAATGGTTTGTGTTCACTTCTTACACCAAATAGGAAAATATGTGTTAAGACTTAAAAGTGGCGTCAGAAAACGTTACAAAGGGCATCTCATTACCTAATGGTGTTTTCATGCATGCATATCTACACCTGTACCTACCATGGATGAAAATCTGTGAAGTAGATTTACAGAGTAGCACCCAAGAGACAGAGGAAAATCTATCCGTGAAAAACAGTCTTGGAACACACAGCTTTGCCGATCAAAGGAGCTGAAACCCGCCTTGCATGAACTTTATTAATGTCGTAGCACTTTCTGTGCTCAAAAGCTGGCAGCACAGAGCTGAGTCACAGGCATCTTTGAATAATTAATTAAACCTAGTTCCTTCGTATCAATTTTCACACAGAAGGGTGAAATTAACTTTTCAACTTGTTTATCAGTCAGTTTTGTACTCTGCTCCTCTAAGGTCACAAGAATGCCTTCAAGATTTGATAGGGAAAAAAGTAAAGTTAACTTCTGTGAAGAATAGTCACTAACCTGATATTATGATATTGAAAGCAGAAATGTTTTACATTACAATATGGGCAATTAACACTTAAAGGTCCTCTAAGCAGTGGGAAATATTTGACCTTGACATGTGGTTATGAGCATAAATTATAGGTTTTATTTATGAGTTATCTTACTGAAAATTTATAAAGAAAGTCTGGCTGAATTATATAGGCATTTCAACAGGAGAGATTTTATCATAGAAATGATATGAGAAGAAAGAAGAAAAGCATCTTCTGAAAGAAAACCTTATTTTTTTCTTCATTTTTCAGTGCCTCCAAAACTGCATCCATGTGCTTTTCTAATATAAAGCTTTGAATTGTTTCTCTCAAAGTGGTTAAGGTAATGTGAAAATCATAATGAAGATGGCCAGCACTTTGGGAATCTTATCAAATGAGAATAATTTAAACTGCTTAAATTCATTTTAATTAGTAATCAAAGGTACTTTTATTTAAGGTTACTATTGGTTAGTTGTTGGCATGCTGAAGCTATGAACATTTATGTATATTGCATTATGCTATTAAATGAAAGTGGCATAATGAATGCTTTAAGTATTTCCATTCAAAATTTCCCATCTATGGTCTTAAATAAATTGCTAAGATCACAAAGAAAAGAAAAATGTAAAAATGTAGATTTGAAATAAAATCAATTTTTTCTAAGGAAAATATTCATCAAATTAGAAATGAATAGCCCTGGGAAATATGAGATGAATTAAATTTCTGTCATATATTTCAAGACTTCACACAATTCACACAATTTCAAAACAATTAACAGACTGTGAGAATTTGAAGAAATACTTCTGTATGGTTTTCCCCAAAACTGTCAAACTCGTCCTCCATAATTTACAATACAGTACAACTGACGCTTGAAAGCCTAATACTTGAGAAAGAATAGACGCCAAAAACAAATGAACTTTGCAAAAGAAAAGTTAGACACAGACATGGTCAAGACTTCTATCTGACATGAACAAGCTATTATCCAGCCAATAAACAGGCTACAAATGGCCAAGGAGCTTAACAGTGGAATTTTTTTCCTGCAAGTGTACAAAACCTAAACTTAGAAACTTTCAAGTCTCTACTAATGATTTATTGGTCAAAATGGTAAATACAGGGCAAAAGTAAATGGCCTTTATTTTTGTTTAGAGTATGCAAAAATAACACTGTTGGGGCTGGAGAGATGGCTCAGTGGTTAAGAGCATTGCCTGCTCTTCCAAAGGTCCTGAGTTCAATTCCCGGCAACCACATGGTGGCTCACAACCATCTGTAATGATGTCTGGCACCCTCTTCTGGCCTGCAGACATACACACAGACAGAATATTGTATACATAATAAATAAATAAATATTTAAAAAAAAATAACACTGTTGCATACAAGAAGACTCTGCATCCTACTGCAGACATCATTGAGGACCCATGATTATTGCTGCAATAGTCATAATAGAAAAGAAATGAAAGCAATATCCAATATCAGATGAAGGAACAATGAAGATTATATATATATGAAGATATATATATATATATATGTCTCATATACACACAATGAAATTTTACTCAGTCATAAGGAAAAGTAAAATCATAAAATTTGTTTAAAAATGAATGGAACATTCATTATATCAACATATATTAGCAAATTATAGTGCTAAAATATAAAAAATACTTATAACATTATATTAAGCAATGAAACCAAGTCTCAGGAAGATAAATACCATATTTTCTCTCTTTTGTGGGTCCTGCTAACCACCTATACTGGTGGGAATAATCATGGGGCTGAGAAGGAAAAGAGGCTTAAAGGAGGAGGGGATCAACAGGACAAGGTAGAAGCAGGGTAACAGTGACAGAAAGTAGTGCAGGAATGAAATACAGAATCATGAGGATTAAATGGGGGTGTAAAATCAAACAAAAAAAAAGCATGTCTCAAACTCCCATATAGTTTTTAGAATGTGACATAATTTAAAAAATAATGGAAAGTGTTTTTAATCTAGTGAATGATTAAATTGTTTAGAAAATAATATTCTAATCTTAATGTTGAGACTTTTTAATGTGTTTACTCTTCTGATAATCAAAATTATAACTTCAAAAACATGTAATTTGATGAATAATGTAACTTTTAAAAAGCTAAGAGAAAACTTTTTTTTTTTGGCAAGGACAGGGGAATTTGGAATCTGGAGTCATTGTTGTGCATCCTGAGATTTTTGAAAACCCTCCTATGTTGGTGGAGGCTGCTTGTTCATTCTCAGATGCCTAGACCCCCGAAATAACCACACAGAAAACTGTATTATATAAATCACTGCCAGGTCAATCACTTGGGTGTATTGCTATCTAGCTCTTCCATTAGTTTATATTTTACCTCAAGGTTTGTGGCCTACAGGCAAGGTTCCTGCTGGCAGCTCGTGTCCCCTCTGGTGGCTATATGGCCTCTCACTGGTTCCACATTCTTTCTCCCAGCATTCAGTTTTGTTTTCCCTGCCTGGCTCTATTCTGCCCTTCTACAGGCTCAAAGCAATTTCTTTATTCATTAACCAATAAAAGCAACACATATACAGAAGGATTTCCCACATCCCTCCTAAGGTAGATGTTGGTTTGAAAAGAGCAAAAACCAGCATGAACTGTTAAAGCTGGACCACAACGTACAGAGGATGGTCGTGGCATCCAGGATAGCAGTGTATGCATAGGTGTCTTTTGAATTTGAGTTCCCTCATCCTGGTGAAAGCTAGAATAAGGCTTTTGTCAGGGGCTAGTGGGAATTCAGTAAGTTTGGGCAAAGCTACAACATTTGCACCAAGAACTGAAGCATCAAATTGACAAACTTGTCAAGACTGCAGTGAAAGGCAGCCCTGAGGAGAATGGTCCACTTCATCGGGAGCCTCATTCAGCAGCCTGGAGAAGGATGAGTGAGGAAAAAGGGATAATGTTAGCAGAAGACAAACAGTCTGGTGTCCAGATAGGAAGGGTAAAAATGGTCAGTCTAAGAAATAGGTTCCACCATGCCTGGCTACGATCTATAATGAAAGAGTAGTCGCTGAACCGGGAAAAAAAAGCTTCTTGTAATGATCCATGAGACAGGCACAGGGCAACTGTTGCTTCTGGACTTATGGGGCAGAACTCTCCAAGGGAAACCCACACTGTGGTCATCCTCTCATTCTTGGACAAGGTCAGGAGGACCAGCAGAGGATTAACTTCCACAAACACATGACAGTGCCTTTCAGCATCAGTAAGCTGAGGACAAGATGCTAACAAGCGGATGTTATGAGCTCCCAACACATTCCGTCACACTAGTCAGTGATGTCAGTGTCCCCAGAGGAGCCACCTCTGTAGACAGAGTCAGAGTCTCCTGTAGAAGCAGAAGACATAAGAGAACATTGGAAGGAAATGTTCAGAGGCAGAGTTGATGTGGGTGGGGAGATGTCTTTTTCATCATTATGGGGTGTATCTAGTCTTTCCATTGGGAAAGAGCTTACTAATAGAAAGTATTTTACTCACGTAGTTAAGATCTTAGAAAGTGAGACAACATGCAAATTTGTTTACATTTTCATTTCAAAGAGAAGATAATTCAAGCTATTACTTAAACATTTATCCTTAACATACTAAGAACAGTCTCATGTTTAACTGATTGTGTCTATGTAGATAAGGAAAAGTATTTGTTATGTACAGAAAACTGTTTATACAAATTAAAATATCAGGAAAATGGCTAGAAATCACTAAAACTCAGCCACAAATTCTAGCTAAGCAGGAACGGGTAGTTTTTTAGACTCAAAAATGTTTGCAATCAGGCTGGAGATGACCTCAGTGGGTAAGAACCGCTCACACATGCACAAAGTCCTTGGCTTGGCTTCCTCTCCACAGCCACATAAGATTCCATTCTTTTTTGTTTGTTTGTTTTGGGGTTTTTTGTTTCCTTTTTTTTTTTTTTATTTGGTTTGGTTTGGTTTTGGGTTTGGGTTTTCCTTTTGGTTTTTAAAGACAGTGTTTCTCTGTAGCTTTGGAGCCTGTCCTGAAACTAGCTCTGTATATCAGGCAGGCCTCGAACTCTCAGAGATTCACCTGCCTCTGCTTCATGAGGGCTGGGATTAAAGGGGTGCGCCACCACCGCCTGGCCTAAGATTCCATTGTTAAAAACAATACTTATTTTTATTTCATATACATTAGCATTTGCCTGCATGTTTTTAGATGTACAAATCCATGCCTGATACGAAATGTGTGAAAGCCCCTGAAACTGGTATTACATGAGGATTTAAGCTATCACTGTGGGTGCAGGAACCCTTGATCCCTGCAAAAGCAGCAAGCTCTCTTGAGTCCCAGCACCCCAGCACCACCCAGAACTGGGTTTGATGCTACATACTTACTATCCCCTTACTCAGGAAGTCAAAGCAGGAGGATCAGGTTAAGGTCATACTCAGCATGTCAATCAAGGCCAGACTGTGAGACCTGTGATTCCGTCTAACAAAAATAAGTGCCCTGAATCAATGGTATGGGGAAAGTGTTGATTGATGGCTGAAGTTAAGTTGCTAGGAAAGCATCAGAGATAAAGCGGCGATAACATAGTGTAAGCCCTCCTTGGAGCTTTGCAAAGAGAAGTTGGGTCCAAATGCCTCCCACACCCAGCGTATCTCCCTCTTTATCATCGTTGACATCCTGTTAGATCCCAAGTTGTCTGCTCAGGCAATCACTCCTATTTGCTTCCCTCTCCAGTCTCCCTATCCAGTCTTCCTCTGCTACAATTTTATTTGTCACACTAGGATGACCTTTCAAGACCATCAATCCCTGTAATAAGCTCCACGAGGAAAAGGGCCCTGAAAGTGATGAATTCACTAAGGTCCATGGCTTCTCACCCACATAAACCAGGGTCTGGCACCCAAGACGCAAGGCTGGACTCGGGTGAACGTTGTTGAATGAGCAAATGAACATATAAAATGTCTTCCTCTGGACTCCCCTCCATCACAGCACATAGATTCGGGGCCTATGGTCACTGCGAGCACCCACTCGATCCTTTTTCATGTCTCCTGCCAGGCCCTCAGTTCCCCCCTCCCCCATGGCACTCTAGTGTGCAGCCGTGTGTTCTCTATCAGCTCCACCCCACCCCACCCCCACCTCCCCCCACCCCCCGCAAACTAACAAAACTGCGGGTCTCATCTCTTCTCACGCTTTCACTTGCTTCTTTTAGGCTGGAATATTCCTCGACTTTTATTCTTTCTCTCTTTAGTCTGTCCTCGTAAGACTAACAGCTGTTCATCTTCCAGCCAGCCTCATCTCTCCATCAATACCTCACTCAAATTCTCTGCCAATACCATCTAGATTAGGTAGAAAACAGAAACTTTCATGGTTTGTTTAGGGCTTAATACCACGTGTGTGTGTGTGTGTGTGTGTGTGTGTGTGTGTGTGTGTGTGTGAGAGATACAGTTTCCGTGAGTAGATATGGCAGTGAGCGACTGAAAAAGGGAAGGGATAATAATGCCAATATCAACCATTTAAACATCATCTTATATTTTTATTTAATTGCCTATGTTTGGTTTGGTTTTATAAATTAATATTAACTCTCTTTCATTTGCTTTGCAAATTTGATTCTTTTTCATCCCAACAACTTAGTCCTCCTAATGGTATTTCTCATCTAAAACTGTTGTTCATTAACCGACATGGTGAATGTTGTATACTACATGAATTCATAACAAGTATGAATCTACAGGCACATCTCTGCCTAGAAAGGTGGTGAAACAAATATCAGAGCTTCAGTTACACTAGAGTTGTAGAGAATTCTACCAGTTCCTTTCTCCTGACCTAGAACTACTTAATATCTCTGAAGCTCACCTCTCAGATATAAAGCAGATAAAAATCCCCTGCAGTGTTTAGAAAGAAGATGTGGGAATGAAATTCTGGAGATGTACAAATTGACTGTTATTATTTTACAGTTTTTGCTGTTAAGTTCCATGTAGGTACAATTATTTGTGGTTTTATAGAAAGAATTATTAACAAACAAGAATCACTCAAGAATACTATAGTAGATATCTCGATAAGTCTTTTCCTTTGCTATTTAAAATGATAATTAACACTTGACCATGATTAATCGCCTTAGAGAAAGGGTCCCTGCCTCCATTGCAAATTAATTTGTGTCTCAAAAGTGCACTAAAACATGCAATAAGTTAGTTATTCGGTGTCTTTAATCAACTCATCATTTTATAAAAGATTGATACATTTGGAGGTTTGAGACTGGTTCCACTTACGCATTCAAGAACAATTGAGAAGAGATTGGGGGAGATTTTTAGATAGATAGAATTTCCCAAATTCTAACCTGGAATTTGGTACAGAATAAGCCAATATCCTTCAGATAGAGACCTTGCCATGGCTTGGGCCTGTGCTTTCTGGCATATGACCCACTCCATCCCCAAAGCAACAGAGAAGAACAGATTCCTCCAGTGTTCTGTAGCCTCCAGTCTCTTCTACTCTCTGCCAGTTTTGAAGATTAATCTGTTCACTTCAGTCCCTGCGTAAGATAATGTCTGTTATCTTCAGGTTATTTTATTTGGGGATTTTCTTACTATTGTAAAATTCCTTCATGATAGTATCTACATTGCTATTATATCATTACCCAGCTGGTATAGCAGAGATTATTTTAATAAATGCTCATGTGGACATGATAAACTAATAGAATTATTAGAATCTTTCTATAATTAAAATCAGAAGGTAGAAGAACAAGGCTGCATTTAATATAGACGGAAAAGGAAGATAAAATCTTGGGAGGGCCATGGAGAGTTAGTGACTTCATTCTTAACTCCTGTCAGGAGTTGGTGGTATAACAAACATCTCATAGAATATGCTGAGTAAATTTAACAAACTATGCCTTTTCATGCTAACTTGAAAGCATGTGTATTAATACAGTGTGTATTTTTATTGTATCTTTTAAAAAACTGTACTTAGAAGCCAGATATGACTATGTACAGGTCTAATCTCAGCACTCAGGGAGGTGAGGCAGGAGGACCTCAAAGGTGAGACAGTGTAAACCACTAGCTAAGACAAAATTAACAATCAAACAAACCAATATGTAAGCAAACATATTAGGACCCACAGAATAGACAAGCTATAGCAAAAAAAAAAATAGCATGCCAAACAAATTAATCTCAAATTCTGTGTCACAATTTAAAATAAAGGTCAATTATTTCATGACAACAACCAAGAGAAATATCTATTTAAAAGTAGAAATCTTGTTCTTCCATTAGCCTCCCAGTTTACAAAATAAATAAAAATCCCTGAGAAGACCAATTAGATTTACTGAAGCATTCAAAATGCTGTAAGTAAACTTCCTGGCAATTTTGAAAATTCTCATTTTCCCAATGCTTTGCATTTTTCTTTGTTAGACCAAGTTAACAGGCATAATAGCACAGTATCCATAACGGTCTTAAGATGGTGAGAGCAAGCTGAATCTTCATTAGCCCATGTTAATCTTTTCACTGATATTGACAAGGACACAAATTCTGTCATTCATGCACATCTGAAATGCCTTTGTACCCTTCTGCTCATAGTCACACTACCCATGAATTCTGGATGTTTGTGCTAAATCTGTAGTCATTGATGTGCAAAACCCTCACTCTGAGGCTTCTTCTTCTTTTTTTTTTTTTTTAGAAAAGAACCCCCAGTGTCATGGTCACATGGTCAGATCTGCACACCTTTCCCCTGTGAGAATCTTCCCAAGGTTTTCATTTTTTTCAACCTCATCTTCTCTGATTGCTGATTGTCTGTTAAAGTAAATTTTTAAAACCATAGTTCATGTTTTTATGCAAAAAAGAAAGATATTCAAGATCTGTGCATTAGGCTGGTTTTACAACAACTGGTCAACTATGTTCTGTGGAAAGACAATGACCATAGACAACAAGCAAAGAATGAATAAAACTTTGTGTAATTGTTCAGACAAACAGGTGAGTGCTTACACTTGGTCTCCTGGCTGTCCTTTGCTGACCCTTGGGTTATAAAATGAAGTTCAAAAGGCAAGAGTCAAATAGAGGTCTGGTAAATTGGCTTCTAGTTGCGTCTGAAAATGGCAGTTTCAAAATGTCATGCCCTACCAGTGTCCTTTGGATAAATTTTATATAAGTTCACCTTTTCAAAATCTTACAAAGAAAATTTTCAATAGTGCTTGTGTGTTTCTGAGATGTGTTCAAAACATTACAATGGCCAGAGCAGGGAATGTCTTTGGGACTCAAGTTGATAACTTGGGCCCAATTCAAAGATGTTTTTTCACAAGAAAAAATTTCACTGATGATTGCAGATATCCTGAAGTTTTTCAAATTCTGATTACTTCCATACTGCAGATGTATCTTCTTTATAATTCATTCTATGATCTTGACTCATACGTAAGATTTCTTGCTGGTTTAATTTCTTCTAGGGAAATGTAATTATGGTTACCATCTGAAAATTTCTTTTATTTAAACTAGGTTCATTTGAATGATCCCATGATCATTCAACAAATCAGATAAGATTTCCTACAATTTGCTGGAGCTCAAGTTCAAGTTAGTATAAACCGATGCCTTAAATACTTCAGCTTTTATGAGGATCTCTACACCTCCAATTAGTCCTTAATTGGGAAAAAAATTAAAATTTAGGGAGTTCAGTTAATAGCCTTGGTCCTTATTATAAGGAACATATAACCCTCAGAAATAAATTTAAAGCATACCTTAAAGGGATATTTAATACTTGATTTGTGAGCACAGGGATTTATGATTTTTATAAAGATGATATTTATATATACATTGATTTTTGTAATATGTTTGGTTATTTGTATAAAATAATGTTGCATTGTCACATTTTAATCCATGTATGTCATTGTACATTGTTCTTCCTCCTCTTTGGCTGACTGCCTTCCTCACAAGGCAGTCCATTCTTCTGTTTGCAGGTGACTTATATTCTGTTACTCTCTCCTGCCCCCTCTGCTCTCCTCCTAGATCTTCTTAGCTCCCTCTCTCCCCTTTCATGTTTACCTTTCATTTCCATGTCCTATATGAATATATACACATGCTTACAACTGTGTATAAACATGCATACATCTGTGTCTATTCAAATACAAATTTAAATCTGGGATCTATATCTGGGAAAACCAGCTCCATGAAGTTGTCTTCTGGCCTTCCCATGTAAGGTGTGATATGTACCTTGAAACAACAATAATTTAAGAGAAAGATTAAGGAAAAAAATACATTTTAGATACTATTTCTTAAGAAATAGCTACAGCAGCTTCTTTCAGATAATTTTGTCATGTTGACTACAGGATGTCATGGTAGGTTTCTTCTCCAATGATGCCCATGTGAGGATCATAAATGCCTCTTGATTTGATAGCCACTTATTTTATTATTTATTTTGGAGAATGTTTTGCTATTATTTATAAATATATCCTCTATGCTTTTATGCTTTTATCTCAGTTCCTGCTCTTCTGTGCATTATTAAATTTTGTTTATTGATCATATTCCAAATTTAGTATGCCAATTATTTTTGTTATTGATGCTTGAATGTATAATTTCTTCAAATTTTCTTGTATCCCTGATAAGATCTTCTTATTGGTCAACTCTATTGGAAACACTTTACACTGTGTTTGGTTTTGTGGATTTTTTTTTTTTGAGTATTCACATTTTAGTGTTTATTCAACAAACATTTACAAAAATATTTCCAATGGAATAAAAACATTTTTATAAAGTAATTGATTTGCTATAAAATTAATAAACTTAGGCATATATAACATAAAGTTTTACTATCTAAAAGTTTATAAAGTTTAGATGATCTAATTTATGTCTATTTCTTTTTATTGATACATAATTAAAAATGATAAACATTTATTCAATATTTGCTATCAGACAGACACTGTACAAAGTGCTGATTTGGAAATCAATGAGATGAGAGAGATTTCTGTCACCATGGAACTTATGTTCTAGGAGAAACAGATAAATAAACACACTATTTGAGGCAACTATGATTGGTAGAAAGAAAATTCAAATGGGAAACGGAGTTGAGAACTCTTTGTATGTAGTAGATGGGTTACTCTGAGTAGGATGATCAAGAAAAGTTTCTGTAACATTTACATATGGATGAATGACTTCTGTATGCTGAGAAAGGAACTGTCGTATTTCTTTGAGATTCCAGACAGAAGGACTAGCAAGTAGAAAGAACCCGAGATAAAACCAGCTTGGTGTTCTGGAGGAACAGCTAAGGTCTGAATCGGGTAGGTGTTCATTTTCCCAGAAATCATAGTTAAGGGCAAACCCTGAAATCCTAATCTGGAATCATATTTGGAAATAGGGTGACAGTAGATGTGATTAAGTTAAGAGGAGATGGGGAGTAGGGTAGGCTCCTCGTCAATACCACTAGTGTTCTTACTGAAAAGATGAATGTGAGCACAGATGCACATACAGGGAGACCATTATGCAAAAACAAAAGCAGTGGTCAGAGAGATACTTAGTCCCAGAATACCAAAGCTGGCCAGCGAATTCACTCACAGACATCTGTCTACCTCTGCCTCCCAAGAGCTGGGATTATAGGCATATGCCACCACATCCAGCCACCATACTTTTTGAGACAGACTCGCTGACCCTGGAAGTCACTGATACTCATATATTGGTTAGAAAGGAATCCCTATGTATTCAGTGTTCTCTATTTCCTAACTCCTGGGATTATAGACTCGGTGCTGCTATAACTAGCTAGCTTGCTTCCTTCCATTCTTCCTTCTTCCTTCCTTCCTGTTATCTTCCTTCTTTCCTTTCTTCCTTTCTTTCTGTAAATGTAAGATTTATTACTATAAAAGTCAACTTGGGAGAGCCCAACTTTTCTTCCAATTCCTTTAATCTTTGACAGATTCATACTGTATATAATGAATTTGAGTCATTTTTCACCCCCTTTCTTCTCTCTTTTCTCCCTCCCTCTCCTACTGAAACTTTTCTTCCTCCCAACAAGTCCATCCTTCTTTCATGTCTTCTTTTTGCATTTGACCCACTAACTTTAATTATGAGTTACTGGCACAAGCATAGCCTCGAGGCTATTTAATGGACTAAGGGCCAATTCTCAGTGACTACACTGCTAAAGAACCTGACAACTCCTCAGCATCCATTAACCGCACTGCCAAGTATCTCAAGGAGAAGTGTGGCTTCATGGGTCCCTCTCCCATTCATAATAAACTGCTGATAGACCTAATCTTGTTCTTGTGTTATACAAATAGCCACAGTTGCAGTGAGTTGATCGGTGAACTGGCTATGCACTTTCCACAAGATACCATTTTGCTCCACATTTCCCCTTATTCTGGCTCTTACATTCTTTTCTCTCCCCTTTTCATGATGTTCTCAGAACCTTGGAGGATGTTAGATGCCCCATTTAGATCAAGCACTCCACCATCCTTATTCTTGGTACTGTGGCTAGTTACAAGCTTATCCACGAACTGCTATCTACCACAATCATAAGCATTCTGAAAAAGGCCGAAAAATGAGCAGTTGATTTCCAAACATTTCTAATTTTTATTCTCAATTTTTCTAAAAGTTTTATCCATGTTGCTAACTTTTCATTGACTCTTTTGACTTTTCTCTTCAAAGTCTGGAAGGAATTTGTCACATTTTTCCATTCATTTTAAGGTCATTGATCATTTTTACAAATACATCTGAGCCATCCCTCTGTCATTTTATCTCTCTCATTATCTTTTAATTTAGTAGCTTTTAGTTTAACTTTTACACGATCTTTGAGAAGGATAAAATTTAGCTTGAGTTATTGATTAAAAAACAACAGAGAACTTAATTGGTTGGCACCTCAGGGTCCTCCATAATTGCTGAGGGTCATATTTGCCTTTTGCTGTTTAGCGCAGGGCCTGCCAGACTCTACAAGATTCTGTGTCCTAAGAAATCTGTAGGGAAACAAACCTATCTTGACATGAGCACCTAAGCTGTGGTTTCCAGTGATTCTGTCTGGAGATCTTCAGTTTAAATGAAAGGCAGTTTTGCCCTGTGGTCAGTGCTTGGCAGTTGAAGCAAATTGTGGATGGACATTGTTTTGTGCCCATCTGTCTTCTTGGGAGAAAGTAGAGTGCTGTTTCTAGGAGCCAACCTGTCTCTTTTGGTTATGAAAAGTCTTTTAATAATTAAGCATTTAAATGCCATATTTCCCATATCTCTGAACAGTTGAGGGCTGTTTATTGGATATAGATGAGTAATGACTACAGCATAGAATCTGCCTGGAGAGCTGGGTCCGAGCTTGACTGTCCTGGCTCTCAACTTAACAGGTAAGATTCATACTTGTAAAAGAGAGAAAAAAGAAACTGCTTCCAATAGGTTAACAGTAGAACTGACAATAGTAGAGAAGAGCTGAATGTATTTTAAAGTAGGCTTGGATTAAACATACCGTATTTTTGTAAGAGACTTAAAAGTACATACCAATTTAAAACACGAGACTTATTACTTTGCTAGTCTGAAATGAGACATAATAGGAAGACAATTATAACATTTAACAGTAAACATAGGTGCATTTAAGTTACATGTATGTACACACATACACACAGTGAACAGGAATTGAGCAAAGTGTATGTTTTTGGTGGGCCCTACCAAAAGCATGCCACTGTGCAAAACACACATGCAACAGTCAGCACCACGGAACCAGGCAGGGAATACCTCAGTAAAGATAGTGTAACTTGGTTCTTCTAACAGGAGAGCAGGCTGCTTGTTGTCCCAACTGCCCAGCTAGCTTACACCTGAAATAATCACACAGAACTATATTCATTTAAACACTGCCTGGCCCACTAGCTCTAACTTTTTGTTGGCTAATTCCTACATCTTAATTTAATCCATTTCTATTAATCTGTGTATTGCCATGTGACTATGGCTTACCGGCAAGATTCTAACCAGTGTCTGTCTCAGGTAGGAGATTCATGGCGTCTGCCACTGACCTTCTTCCCAGCATTCAGTTCTGTCTACTCCGCCTACCTACGTTCTGTCCTATCAACTAGGCCAAGGCAGTTTCTTTATTCATTACCCAATGAGAGCAACACACAAACAGAAGGACCTCCTACACCACCTGGTCTCAGTTAAGATGATGTTGAAGTCACCTGACCTCAGTAAAAATGTCAGTGGTCACATGTTGTATAAAGAAGCCACATATTTTTTGAGCCATGGGAGTTTTAAATATAATAACAAGAGAGACCTAGAGGTGTGATCTATCCTGTGGCCATGCTGCCGCACCACAATCTACGATGGGGAATAAGGGTTGATGTTGAAAAGAGCCACCTCACGGATCCAACTAATCTAGTCGGTTTCTTGTGGAACCAGCAGTAGTGGTGGCAGGAATAGAACAGAAGGAATACGAGTGAGAGGAACAGAGCATTTGTAGATGGGTGGGGAAGGGGCCGCCCAGCAAAAGGGAAGGCAGAACTGGCGGGACACCAGCAGAGCATTTAGAGGTGGGGGGCTGAGAGCTTGAAGCAAAGCAGCAGAGTGTTTACAGGCAGGTGGCTGATAGTTCAAGGGTTTATATTCCATAGCTGAAAACATGAAAACCCATGAAACCAACAAACAAACACTGCATGGCCTGTAGAAGAATGTCTTCTCTCTACAGGCAGGGTGTTAATGAAGCTGATTAGCCCTGGTCAAGGCAACTGGGAGGCCAGAGGCTAGAGAACAGCAATACCACAATGCCTATAGGAAAACATCTTTTCTCTACAGGTGGGGTGTTGATGAAGCCTGGCTGACCCCATTGAAATTTCCTGGCGCAAGTGAGAACAAAGCATGAAGCACACAACAAACCCACTTATGAGTTTATTAGAGGAGACACGTGAACAGGCCTGGGAAGTCGGTGCGCAGAAAGAGAGCTGAAGATGGTGCATTCAGCTTTAAAGGCTGCCTAACACATGCACATGGGGGTTGACATAGCTATATCATGTGCAGATGATGGTGCTCACACATGTGCACAAGGGCTTACTTGGCTGTATCATACATAAGTGATGCAACTATGCTGTACATAGGTCATACAGGACCTTTTAAGGTCCCCGGGGCTGCTAAGTATTTTGCCTGAGTGCTTATCTGCAAATGCGTGGCCCTGATACCTAGAAGTGCTCACCACCACTGTGTGGCTGGAATTATAGCAGGTGAACTCTAACAAAACATACATAGATCTACCTGGAAAGGGGAAATGGACAAGATAGCCTGATAAAATTGAGAGCATGGGGTGGGGGGAATAGGGAAGGCAAGGGGAAGACAAGAGGCAAAAGAAAAGGGGAAGGAGAACTTAAGGGAATGAGATAGTCGAGATGGAGGAAGGACAGAGATGAAAACAAAGGAAAGATATATTGTGACTGAGGGAGTCATATGAAGCTAGCAAGAAACCTGGCACTAGAGAAATTCCCAAGAATCCACAAGAATCACCCCAGCTAAGACCTTAAATAATAGAGGAGAGGGTGCCTGAACTGGCCTTGTCCTGTAGTTAGACTGATGAATATCTTAAATATCACCATAGAACCTTCATCCAGCAACTGATGGAAGCACAGGGAGACATCCATAGCAGAGCACTGGGCTGAGCTCCCAAAGTCCAGTTGAAGAGTAGGAGGAGTGAGAATATGAGCAAAGAGGTCAAGACCATGATGGGTTCACCCACGGAGACAGTTTATCTGAGCTAAGGAGAGCTCACCAACTCCAGTCGGACATAGAAGAAAACAGCATATGTCCCTCTGTGATTGACAGCTTGTATGGCTGGGGCAGACTGAGGGGCCACTGGCAGTGCCACCAGAATTTATCCCTACTGCTTGTATTGGTTTTTTTGGAACCTATTCTCTTTGGATGGATACCTTGCTCAGCCTAGATATAGTAGGGAGGGCCTTGCACCTTCCCTAAAGCAATGTGCCTTACCCTTTCTGAGGAGTGGGTGGGAAGTAGAGTGGGGAGATAGGTAGAGGGAGTGGGAGGAGAGGAAGGAGTGGGAACTGGGATTGGTATGTAAAATGAAACAAAATAGTTTGTTTTTTTTAAAAAAATAAAAAATCTTAAAGCTCATTAATGCATTACTAGGGAGCATAAAACAAAACGTCAAAACTATGATCAGTGTGCTATGATGTTCTCATTTATTTAGGGTAAATGTGAAAGAAGTAAAAAATTAATAAAAAAAGAAAGAAACAGGAGAAAGAAGATAAAGTAATTGAAAGAAAAGCAGGTTTCAAAAGAATCTTATATAATCTACTTTTGTCTATATATGGGTTAAAAAAGAAAGAAAAAGTAAGAACAGAAAGGAAAAGAAAGTTAAACCAATATTATAGAAATTGAATAAACAGAAGTAGACTAATTTGGGAAGGGAAGAAAAAATACCTGTTTTTTTTCATATAATATTATAAAACACTCCTAACAGTGTAGAAATAAATAAAGGTGGCAAAAGTACTGGAGTAGCTTCTTTGTGGGCCATGGAAACTTGGAAACTTTAGAACACTAGCTATGTGCAGAGCATGGGGTAATGGTAGTGAGTTGAAACTTGTGGACTCATCTATCTGATGGTTTATCCCATTGCTAATTGTTTTGTACAAATGTCCTCTGCCAGAACTCTCTTCATTCTCTTTTGTGAACAAGAAAGGTTCGTTTGATGCACACCACTACCATCCAATGTGAGCTGAACAGGTTCTTCACACATCTGGGGCTTCCCCAGAGTCTGTTAAACAGCTATCTGCTGAATGACAGAGGCTTTTCCTGGGAAGATATTGTGTGCACTTGCACTCACATGTGTACAAATCTCTTCACCCCAGAAAGGCAGAAAGGGACCCCATAGCAGACCAAATGATTGTGCCACGCTCCAATGTAGTGAATGAGTTTACCTTGCTTGCTAGCAGGAGTTTGGGCGAGAGGTTACTTACAGAAGCAAAGATGACAAAGAAATAAACAATAAAAAACAGCTGCATCTCTGAAAATGCTCACCCCGTTGTGGATGAAGGCTATGGAAAGCAGCATCCCTAGAGGGATGTGCGCAGCATTCTTGGAGTCCTACACATTTGGGAACTCTGCTCTCAGAGCTTGTCTCCTAGGAGTCTCCTCTTCCAGGAACTGTGACTGATTCTATAAAACAGGGGAGGGGCCTCTGAGAATCAGTTCTAAGTTGTTGTGCCCCCAGATCTGTGTGTGACGAATTGTTTGTCTCCTGAATCTAATGAGCTTCCTCATAGACCTCGGAGGGACCATTTCAGTGTGAATGACTGTGGAATTCACCATAACTTGAGGTGAGAACTACAGGAATTGCGGGTGTCTCCCAACGTATTGGGAAGGGAAGCAATCAGAGCAGGTGAATCTCCATAGGTGAAAGGGTCTGTCTTTGTTCGCCCCATACTCACTAAGTAGTGAATGCCCTTTTGATGCGGTATGTCTGTGGGACGTTCACGGGTCTCTGACTCTACAGCAAGGAAAAGCAGGTAAGTGGTGTGAGAAGTCAGACAATACGCTAACCTCAGATGACTGTCAAATTCCAAAGATGTTCGCAGTTGTTGAAGTCACCTCTGGAAATGGAAGCAAAGCCTGTGAAGGACTTGACTTTTCAGCCTCTTACCTTCCAGCCTTCAAATTCCTCTACGCCCTGCACTTAAGAGTGTCTCTGACCCTGAGGCTATAAAAGGTGAAACTGTGTTATGTTTCCTGAATTCCCTGTTCTGGAATACCCTATGGGGCTCCCCAAGGTAGCTCAATTTTAAACAATAGAGTTCCTCTCAAGACAAAAGGTCTAGATCCCTGACATGTAGTGACAGAATGGGTTACCTTTCCTCTGCTGCCATCCACTAGAGGACTCATTGTCTCCCTCAAACCCGGGACTAGATTTGAGGCACATGAGAGCTGTGGAATTAATGGGCAATAGAATGTCCAATCTTACCTTTCCTGTGTTTCTCCTATTAAGCATTAGAATTACTTTGCCTACATAATTGAGGATCTCATTGTTAAGAACATTTTAACTTTGTATGCCTTTTGACGTGTTTGCAAATTATTTTTGAAATATTTCAATTAAAAAGAAACTTTGAAACTCGGCTTATTTTACCTATCACTAGGTGTGTGGCTTAGTGTATTTGTGTGTGATTTGAAATATCATGTGCAATTGCTTTAGCAGGCATGGGTATTATAAATTTCATTTGGATATTAGTGACTTATGCTTGAATTTTGTTTTTTTTTTTTCCTGAGAAATTTCCATTGTTTGCTGTTTTCAAATTTAGGTTCCGGACTAATTTCCGTCTCGTATGATTAAAATAGCTTTGCAGTGTCTAAATGACTGTTATTAACAAAGGGTGTGCTTCTCCACCTTATGAGAGGACAGAAAATTGGAACAAATTAGATTTGTTTGGTGTGCTTTAAAGCTTAATTAACTAAAAATAAGTGTAAGAGTTCATTGGATTCCTTAATTTAAGACAAATAAAACAAACCTGATAAATCAAAAATCGCTTGAGACTCATTCTAATTTCCTACTTCTCAGCAGATTGTAAAACCTGACAAAACGTATATACCTAAGAGCTCAGTCAAGTGTACATAATGTGCATTGCTTGAGCAAACATAGGATATATGATTAATATTATGATACAGAATTTGAAAGATACAGATGCAGGTATTGTGAGAGGACAGTCTATTAAAGGATGCTTGATTGACATGGGGTGGTGTCTTAGATGGAAGATGGAGGGTTGGGGGCTGTCATTTGAACATGTGGTCTCAGAGAAGATGGTCCTGGCATGGAGAATAGAATCTCTAAAGTTTAGAGTTTGGAGACAATGGGGTTAATTCAGAAGTAGAAATAAAACTTAAGTAAGGTGCGAGGTAAGACAGGGCTTGGTTTTAAACATGAGGAGGGATTTGAGGAACCAGATTATTTTAGGTGCTCAGTTTATTTTCATAAGAACAATCTAATAATATTAGAGAATTATAAACAAGGAAGTTCATAATATTCAGCGTAGCTGTAAGAAATCTTGATCTCATATGATGTGCCTTGCAATGTCCAAGTCATTTCTTAAATTTTCTTAGTTAAGAGCTATTGTTGTTCAAGAACTACGAGTAAGATTTATGTGGAGACCAAATAACTAATTGCTGAAGGTGGTAGATGACTTACTTGAATCAGGATTTGTGCATAGGAGTCACTGAGGTTGATGATTTATAAGAAAAAAAAATAGTTTACTCTCACTTCCTAGGGCAAAAGCACCCAGAATTCTGGACTGGATTACCAACATTCATGATCCTCGTGGGGACTGCTGGTACACTTGACTGCACTTGGAGCAACACTAGATCCCTACCATATGATGCTTATTTTGTGACCACTGGTTTCCAGGGAAAATATAGAATATTCGTAGTATGAATTTTTTCCCCAACCAAATTCCCCCATTCTGGAAACAAGGATAGTCACGTAAAAGAGCAATGGAAGTGATTGGAGCCTTAGCAAATATTGATTGTGAATAACAAAAGGATACCCAAGTTTTATAAATGTATCATCCAATGATCCTCAGAGTACTGGTATTAGAAATGTTGAGCTTTACGACAGTAGAACTCATGAAAAACACTGAACAAAATGAGAAGAATGTTAAGCAGCAGGCAGTGGGTAGGGCTGGGATGGGATATATGGATGCTCAAAGACAGCAGAGACTTAGTTAATCTGTGTATACACTGAACTGAAACTACCAAACTTACACACTTAGAAGTCAGATATTTCACTCAATCTGTTTTACCCTAATGGAACCATGAAGTCATTCAACAGACAGACAAACGCTGTGGCATAATGCTCTTTTTTTTCCTATTTCTTGATTCTCTTATGTCTAGGCCAGTGTTCTGACACTCTCTGTTTCTTGTGAGTAGTAAGAGAAGCCCTTAGACACATAGCAGTAATAAAAATGCAAATTAAAACAACTTTGAGATACCATCTTACACCTGTCAGAATGGCTAAAATCAAAAACACCAATGATAGCCTTTGCTGGCGAGGTTGTGGAGAAAGAGGCACACTCATTCATTGCTGGTGGGAATGCAAACTTGTGCAACCACTCTGGAAATCAGTGTGGCGATTTCTCAGGAAATTTGGGATCAACCTACCCCAAGATCCAGTAATACCACTATTGGGAATATACCCAAGAGATGCCCCATCAAATGACAAAAGTATCTGTTCAACTATGTTCATAGCAGCATTGTTTGTTATAGCAAAAACCTGGAAACAACCTAGATGCCCTTCAATGGAGGAATGGATGAAGAAAGTGTGGAATATATACATATTAGAGTACTACTCAGCAGTAAAAAACAATGACTTCTCGAATTTTGCGTGCAAATGGATGGAAATAGAAAACACTATCCTGAGTGAGGTATCCCAGACCCAAAAAGAGGAACATGGGATGTACTCACTCATAATCGGTTTCTAGCCATAAATAAAAGACATTAAGCATATAATTTGTGATCCTATAGAAGTTAAATAAGAAAGTGAACCCAAAGAAAATCATATAGTCATCCACATGGAGAGGGGGAAGTAGACAAGATTGCAGGGCAAAAACTGGGAACTTGCGGGTGAGGGGCATGGGGCAAAGGGGAAATGGGATGAGAAACATGAGAAGGGGAGGATGGGAGGAGCTCGGGGGATTGGGATGGTTGGGATATAGGAAGGATTGATACGGGAGCAGCGAAGTATATACCCTATCTAAGGGAGCCATCTTAGGGTTGGCAAGAGACTTGACTCTTGAGGGGTTCGCAGGTGTCCAGGAATATGTCCCCAGCTGGTACCTTGGGCAACTAAGGAGAGAGAACCTGAAATGACCCTATCCTATACTGATGAATATCTTGCATATCACCTTAGAACCTTCATCTGGCGATGGATCGAGGTAGAGACAGAGCCTCAATTTGGAGCAACGGTCTGAGCACTTAAGGTCCAAATGAGGAGCAGAAGGAGGGAGAACATGAGCAAAAAATCAGGACCACGAGGGATGCACCCACCCACTGTGACAGTGGAACTGATTTATTGGGAGCCCACCAAGGCCAGCTGGTCTGGGTCTGAATAAGCATGGGTTGATTTCGGACTCTCTGAGCATGGCGGACAATGAAGGCAGATGAGAAGCCAAGGACAATGGCACTAGGTTTCGATCCTAATACATGAACCGGCTTTGTGGGAGCTTAGCCTGTTTAGTCGCTCACCTTCCTGGAAGTAGATAGAAGACCTTCGTCTTCCCGCAGGGCAGAGAATTTGGACTGCTCTTCAGTATCGAGAGGGAGGGGGAATGGTGTGGGGGGAGGAGAAGAGGAGTGGGGATAGGGGGAGGGAAGTGGGGGGAGGGGGCAATATTTGGGAGGAGGGGAGGGAAATGGGAAACGGGGAGCAGGTGGAAATTTTAATTAAAAAAGAATAAAAAAAAAAAAAAAACTGCCCTTACCCATGCTACATAAATCTGAAAACATTTTACAGTTTGATGATGGAATGGATCCACTTCTGTATCTTTGAGGCACAGAAGGTAGAAATGCATATCAAAAAGTTAAAACAAGAAGAGGAGAAAGGAAGGAAGGAAGGGAGGGAGGGAGGGAGGGAGGGAGGGAGGGAGGAAGGAAGGAAGGAAGGAAGGAAGGAAGGAAGGAAGGAAGGAAGGAAGGAAAAAGGAGTAGCACACAGCATTTTTTTCCTCACTGGTCTCCCTGGACCAGTCTTTCTTTGCCCACCTATTCCCAAAGTAACCATTCTGGGGCTTATTATCCATTGTAATTGTTTGGTCAATGTCTTAGGCCTCTTACTGGCTAGCTCTAACTATTAAGTTAACCCATTTTTATTAATCTGTGTATTGTCATGAGCCCGTGACTTACCAGTGTAGCATGTTACTCCTTCAGTGACTATATGTTGCCCCCTTGACTCTGCATACTTTATCTCTGTTCAGATTTCCCATCTGAATTTTCTCTGCTAAGCCATTGGCTGAAACAATTTTATTCAGCAACCAGTAAAGGAGTATGTGTATATAATCACATATACAGAAGAACATCCTACATCATCCAGTGCCCCATGCATAAGCAAGAGGAAAGGAAGAAAGGAAGGAAAGAGGGAGAGAGGGAGGAAGGAAGGAAGAAGGGAAAGAGGGAGAGAAGAAAAGAGACAGGAAGAAAGAAAGAAAGAAAGAAAGAAAGAAAGAAAGAAAGAAAGAAAGAAGAAAGAAAGAGAAGGAAAAAAGGAAGGAAAGATGGAAAGAAAGAAGAAAGGAAGGAAGGAAGGAAGGAAGGAAGAAAGAAAGAAAGAAAGAAAGAAAGAAAGAAAGAAAGAAAGAAAGAAAGAAAGAAAGAAAGAAAAGTTTCTAAAGTCAATTAGGCCATAGAGTCCCTCCTGGGGTGCCCAGTGGAGGGTTAATAGCAATGTATCTCAAAGCATGACCTAAGCTGCTGCAGGAAAATGCACTCCATGTGGAGATAAAGGCAAACTGTGTGATTTATATTCAATTTAATGGTTTAAAGGTCAATGCTTCGTTCCAATGAGTGACTTTTAAAAAGCTTCACTCTGTCACATGTTTACTGAAGAATAAGACCTAAGGATACTTTATCTGCATAAGAATCCATAAACATGTAAGGTAATTTTACATATAAAATAACCATGAAATTGCTAAATTGTTGGAGACCTTTAGTCCCGTATATTAAAAATAAATATTTTAAAATACTTTTGTTTACTTTTACCATCAGAAGAAAATGAAAATTATTTTCACTGACAATGCCCAAACTGTGCTAAGACAGCAGATGACAACACATGAAATGAACACTTAGCCCTTAAATGTACTCCTGGTCCTTCACTTTGAAGTGCATAAGTGTAGCGACCTCATAAGCAATCACAATCAATAACACTGCAAGATGAAAGAACATTCATTTACTGTCATTCTCATTATTGCTAAAGAATTTAAACCTGCTTTCATGGAACACAATTTATATCTACAAGTTAAACTGATAATGGATATGATCAGACATAAGAATAAGAAAGGATGCTAGGATTTTAATGCTAAAGTTATGAGTTAAATAACCTTACAGATTGGTTGATTGACACTAACACAGAGACACAGAGCTTTGAAAACAGAGAGAACTGAACTTTAACACTGTGTATAAATGTTATTACTGTAGCACCATTCAAATGAGGAGCAAACATGGTATCTGTGACTCAGAAGAAATGCATGAGTGACCACAAAAATACAAGTAAAACAGGACATGATCCTCCAACAAAGCCACTGAAATGGAAACTGAATGACATATCGGCTAATGAGAACAGACTTTACAAACAGGAATTTTAAATATAACAAGACCCAGCAATCACTGTACAGCATATATAAAAAAAAGAAATAAAATCTCTATTTTGAAGATCTATCTGCATTCCTATGTTCATTGCAGCATTGTTCATAATAGCAGAGATATGAAGAATTCAAGTGCTCACTAGGATACAGAAAGTATGGTATTTACAGAATGGAGTGCTACTCAGCCATCAGAAGGAATGAAATATTGTCACATCCAATAACATGGATAGAACAGGGGGTTCTAATGTTTAGTGAACTAGGTAGGTACAAAATGCAAATACCACATGATATCACGCGTGGAGAATCTAAGAATATTGATCGCTGAGAAGTCAAGAATAGAGTTATAGCTACCACAGGAATTCAGAGTAGCAAGAAGTGACAGAACAGAAGGGTAACAGGCACCAATGTATATTTATATAAGAGAAGTAATCTGCAATATTCCATACACTATGAGGAGCACAGATAGACATAAAGTACTATGTGTATAGATAAATCAAGGAAAGGGTTTTGATTATTTTTACCACAAAAATGATAAATATTGGGTAAGCATATTTATTACTGATGTGAACATTCAGCAGAATATCATCAACAATATATCAAAACATTCATTTGTCTAATATGTATGTTAAAAATTATAATGAACTAATAACATTTTACTTTATAAAGTATGAATAATACTAATATATAATATAAATACCATTAAAGGATAAGTAATCTACATAATAATAAAAATAAAGTATCTCCACTATACGGAAAAAGCCATAAAGTCAAATCCTATGCAATACTAAGATGATGGCATAGCACATTTTTTTCTTCTTCACAAAGAAAAGTCAAAACAACAAGCAACAGAGTTTTAGAAAACAGTAAAGGAAATTTGAGAACTATGTGACATCAAACACTAACACAGGGAAAGGAATAAAGTGCCCCAGCCTTCAGAAACCATTAGGTACCTCCTCTATAGGGAAATACTAAGTGTCCCTGTGACTGATATTCTGTGTCAAAGGATTTCAGAGTTGACTTGGTCATTGGCCCTGGTTAAGTAGCTGTGTTAGGGATGCACATAGGGTTCAGGGCCAGAGAGGGGGCAGTGATCAGTCAGTGTTCTAGGCCTATAGAACCCGGAAATTAGCAAATACATCATACCTTCATGTATACATCTAATGATTTCAGGTTTAACTTCTGAAAAGCAATGGCCAGGATGAAAACTTTAAAGGAACCAAAAAGAAAAGAAAGAAAGGGCTAGATAAATTAATTCTTCTGTACAGAAAAGTCGCAATACTTAAAGGAGGCTTCTCCACAAAAGACCCGAAGTATGATGAGAATGGAATAAAATATTTTCAGTTTTACATTAAAATCAAAACATAGAATGACAACCTAGATTTATATATTCAGAAACATAATTCTTCCAAAGTAAAGATTAAATGTTAGACCAGAAAAAAATAGAATGTATTGAGAGCTCACATGTTCTCTGAGAATATTAAGAGAAAATCTTCAGAAAGGGAAAAGAATACAGATCAGAAACCAAATCTGCAGAACAAAGGGGAGATGGCAGAGGGTGAAAAATAAAGACACAGTGTGGTGGTTTAGTTAAGAGTGGCCTCCAGAGGCTCATATATTTGAATGCTTAGTTTACAGTGAGTGGCACTATTTGAAAAAAGTATAAGGATTAGGAGGTGTGGTTTTCTTGGAGGAAGTACATCACTGGGAATGGGATTTGAGGTTCCAAAAGCCTTCTCCAGCCATTACCACCCATCCTTGCAGACCAGGGTGTAGCTCTCAGCTACCTCTCCAGCATCATACCTTCCTGCCACTATATCCTTTGTCATATTGGTAATGGACTGAACCTCTGACACCCTAAGCAAACCTCAATTAATCTTCCTATCATAAGAGATGACTTGATCATGGTGTCTCTTCACAGCATCAGAACAGTGACTAAGATGCACTGGAATTACAGCTAGGCCACCTCACCTGCTCACCATTTATTGGAGGTGAGGGGAAGGGGAGAGAGCTGGGGATCCAAACTCCATTCCTCCTGTTTGCATAGCAGGCTTTGTACCAGCTGAGCCATCTCCAAACCCTGGAACTTTGAAGCTTGTCTCTTTAGTTGCAAGTTAACTAACAGTATTTGTGAGGTAGTTTGAATTTCTCAGCAAATCAATAAGATCAGTAAATTTTCTCCCTACTGTATTAGAATTGTTTTATTTATTTTTTAAAAAAAGGTTTCAATTTATTTGCTTACTTTGGTTTTTTTTTTTTTTTTTTTTGGTGTTTAAGAGGACATTTATTAGGAGCTAAAAGAGAAGCAAGGGGCACAGTGGGCTGGAATGCGATTGGGGGGGGGGGTACCATAGAACAGACTTGCCAACTGGCTCAGCTATCCTGCCTAGACAACAGCGGATCCATTTCAAACTCATGCAGGAGAAAGAGTAAAGCAAAGGACCCTTGTGTAGAGGTGAGACTGTGCTACTGCATCTGGGCCTGCATACTTTCAGGCAGACCAAGGTGCAGCCTTCTTATTCTTCTCGTCTGGAGGAGCTAGCCTAACATGCTCTGTTACCTTTCTTGAGTTTCCCCAACTAAAACTCGAGCCGATAATGTCAGCCCTATCTAGGGCAATTTTCCCTTTATTAAGTAGAGGAGACACAGTATCTACAACACTGAATACTGTCAGGGCAGGGTGCCACCTAAGGGATTTTCTTTTTTTCTTTCTTTCTTTCTTTCTTTCTTTCTTTCTTTCTTTCTTTCTCTTTCTTTCCTTCCTTCCTTCCTTCCTTCCTTCCTTCCTTCCTTCTTTCTTTCTTTCTTTCTTTCTTTCTTTCTTTCTTTCTTTCTTTCTTTCTTTCTTAAGATTTCTGTCTCTTCCCTGCCACTGCCTCCCATTTCCCTACCCCTCCCCCAATCAACTCCCCCTCTCTGAAGAGCAGTCAGGGTTCCCTTCCCTGTGGGAAGTCCAAGGACCACCCACTTCCTTCCAGGTCTAGTAAGGTGAACATCCAAACATCCTAGTCTCCCAAAAAGCCAGTACGTGCAGTAGGATCAAAACCCAGTGCCATTGTTCTTGACTTCTCAGTAGTCCTCATTGTCCGCTATGTTCAGCGAGTCCGGTTTTATCCCATGCTTTTTTCAGACCCAGTCCAGCTGGCCTGGTGAGTTCCCGATAGAACATCCCCATTGTCTCAGTGTGTGGGTGCACCCCTTGCAGTCCTAAGTTCCTTGTTTGTGCTCTTGCAGACGCACCCAGGAGGAGTAGAAGACTGGAAATAATCAAACTGAGGACTGAAATCAACAAAATAGAAACACAGAAAACAATCCAAAGAATCAATGTAACAAAAACCTGGTTCCTGGAGAAAATCAACAAGATTGACAAACCCCTATCCAAACTAATTAAACAACAGAGAGAGAACATGCAAATAAATAAGAGCAGAAATGAAAAGGGGGACATAACCACAGACACAGAGGAAATTCAGAGAATCATTAGATCTTACTACAAAAGCCTGTATGCCAAAAAACTGGAAAATACAAAAGAAATGGACGTTATTTTTAGATAAGTACCATATACCAAAGTTAAACCAAGACCAGGTGAATGATCTAAATAGACCTGTTAGTCGCGAAGAATTAGAAGCTGTTATCAAAAACCTCCCTTCCAAAAAAAGCCCAGGACCAGATGGTTTCAATGCAGAATTCTACCAGAACTTCCAAGAAGAGCTAATACCTATACTCCTTAATGTATTTTACAATATAGAAAAAGAAGAGTCATTGCCAAATTCCTTTTATGAAGCTACAGTCACCCTGATACCAAAACCTCACAAAGACTTAACTAAGAAAGAGAATTACAGGCCAATCTCACTCATGGACATCGATGCAAAAATTCTCAATAAAATACTGGCAAACCGAATCCAAGAACACATTAGAAAAATTATCCATTATGATCAAGTAGGCTTCATCCCAGAGATGCAGGGCTGGTTCAACATACGCAAATATTTGCTTACTTTGTAAAATGGTAAGGGTCTGAGCAACTGTGGGGGCTCCCTTGCCACAGTGGAAGTGTGAGGTCAGAGGATAATTTTCAAGGCCTAGTTATCTCCTTGCACCACGTGGATTTGAGAGTCTGAAGTCAAGGTTTCAGGTTTAGCATCAAATTCTCTTACCTACTGGGTCATCTTGTCAGCCCTAGAAATGATTTCTCTGTCTCACAAATTATATGGCATTTTACAAATACACGATGTTATTTTGTTTTGCCAGGTGTCCCAGTGGACACAAATCTGGATAAGACATAATTCTTGATATCTGAGAGCTTGCATTTTTGCTGGACGCATGAAAAAAAAAGGTAAATTGAGTGTTACTTGAACTACACAAAGAATAAAGTTAATTCTAGCTATGAGAAGACGTATTTCTGGTCTAATTGTGAAGATCAAAAATTGCCTGTTAAAACTATGGCATTGCCAAAAGAGAAATCCGTGTATCCTGGGTAGAGATAGGACATGGGCTATGTGTGGAGCAGAAAACCCTTTGAAGAACTCAGATCCAAATATCCAGAGCTGAGGAATGTGAAAAACAATAAGAAATATAATCAATGCAAATAAAATCTACTGTGTATGATGATTATAATACTATGGGCATTTAAAAGACATGGAGACATGACAGCTACAGTCCCCATAGGCATTGCAAAGACATAGACGGGAAAACTACAACCTCATAGGACTTGAAGACATACAGACTTGACAGTTACAGCCACACAGGCATTCCATAGAAATAGAGACAGGAAAATTACAACCCCACAGGCATTGCACAGACATAGACACAAGAAAACAACAACCCCACAGGAATTGCAGAGGCATGGAGATATGAAAACTCCAGCCCCACAGGCATTACAGAGATATAGAAATATGGATACAAATCACATATTAGCTAACAGTAAAGAACACACCTCTTCTCCTTTCTTCTAATAATAGCAATGTGCAATTAATCCACTGGGAAATCAAAAAAAAGTATCAGCAAAGTAAATGTTATTATTATCAACTTTCTGATTGTAACAACATGAATTAATAATAACATTCTGTCTTTAAGTAGATTAAAACTTACCAAAGTAACAGATTTATTTTTTTTTCTGTTTGTCTTTGCCTACATAACTGATGCTAATTTTACTGTTAAAGGTTCACAAATCACTAATTTGTCTTTAGATTTGCTTGAGAAGCATTTATTAGAAAAAGACACTAGAGTTTTAACTTAGCAACTGTCAACCCAAATCATTGCCATAGTAACCCCTCCAAAGCTCCCGACTACATGTCCCTTTATGCTTTCAATCATCTTCTGAAGTGAAAGCTAAGCTTATCAACAGTGCTGTCTTCCATTAAAAAAATATTTAAAGTATTTTTAATACTTCTGTTCTATTAATTTATACAGAGGCACAAGTGCCACTGTGAACATGTGGACATTGGAGGTTCTCTCCTTCCACCATGTAGGTTCCTGAGAATAAACTCAGTTGTGTAGGTTGCTGATTTGTGTCTTTACCCACTAAACCATCTCACCAATTTCAATGGTCTTTCAGGTCATGGGTAACTGCAACATCAGTAAGACAATATTATGAGCTCTACAATTTCATGTACTGTCTTAAAATCTAAGGAAGACTCACAGTCATTCAACAAATATGTTCTGAGTACCCAGAATGCACCAGGATTTGGAACCAGTACTTCATGCTGGAAGAGAAGATGGAATAGTTTACTATTGATTATCTCAGAGGCAATAAACTAAAATTATGACAGAACCTTTAATAGTACTCAAGGCAGTGTGATGTAGAAGAACATAAAATACTCTAATGAAGTCCTGGTCTCTGTAACAGGAGGGATTTGTCGGCCTCAAGGAACAACATTGCTCTCCAGATGAGATGCCAAATGCACTAGACTTTATAATGACTTCACTTCAGGTAAAATTAAGGAAAGAAAATGAATGGAGATAATATTAGTTGCTACTTCCACCTCTCATACCCCACCATATTTTCTCCTTTGCTGTGTAGATAAACTAAAAAGACAAAATACGTTCTATTAACAGCCAATGCAACTACAGTGGTCTCATCCACAAAACCAATGGCTACCTTTCCATTTAAGAAAACATCAAAACATTTGTACATGACTCTTTGATGACACAATTTTATTTTATTTATTTATTTATTAAAGATTTCTGCCTCCTCCCCGCCACCGCCTCCCATTTCCCTCCCCCTCCCCCAATCAAGTCTCCCTCCCTAGTCAGCCCTAAGAGCAATCAGGGTTCCCTGCCCTGTGGGAAGTCCAAGGACCACCCACCTCCATCCAGGTCTAGTATGGTGAGCATCCAACCTGCCTAGGCTCCCACAAAGCCAGTACCTGCAGTGGGATCAAAAACCCATTGCCATTGTTCTTGAGTTCTCAGTAGTTCTCATTGTCTGCTATGTTCAGCGAGTCCTGTTTTATCCCATGCTTTTTAAGACCTGGGCCAGCTGGCCTTGGTGAATTCCCGATAGATCATCCCCATTGTCTCAGTGTGTGAGTGCACCCCTCGCGGTCCTGAGTTCCTTGCTCGTTCTCTCTCTCCTTCTGCTCCTGATTTGGACCTTGAGATTTCAGTCCGGTGCTCCAATGTGGGTCTCTGTCTCTGTCTCCTTTCATCACCTGATGAAGGTTAATATTCAGGAGGATGACTATATGTTTTTCTTTGGGTTCACCTTCTTATTTAGCTTCTCTAGGATCACAAATTATAGGCTCAATGTCCTTTATGGCTAGAAACCAAATAAGAGTGAGTACATCCCATGTTCCTCTTTTTGGGTCTGGCTTACCTCACTCAGGATAGTTTTTTCTATTTCCGTCCATTTGCATGCAAAATTCAGGAAGTCATTGTTTTTTACTGCTAAGTAGTACTCTCATATGTATATATTCCATACTTTCTTCATCCATTCTTCCATTGAAGGACATCTAGGTTGTTTCCAGGTTCTGGCTATTACAAACAATGCTGCTATGAACATAGTTAAGCATATACTTTTGTTGTATGATAGGGCATTTCTTGGGTACATTCCCAAGAGTGATATTGCTGGGACCAGGGGTAGGTTGATCCCGAATTTCCTGAGAAACTGCCACACTGCTTTCCAAAGTGGTTGCACAAGTTTGCATTCCCACCAGCAATGGGTGAGTGTACCCCTTTCTCCACAACCTCGCCAGCAAAGGCTATCATTGATGTTTTTTATTTTAGCCATTCTGACAGGTGTAAGATGGTATCTTAAAGTTGGATGACACAATTTTAACAATATTAATAAATACTTTGTAGAAACCTTGCACAAGTATAGTCATGCATCACTTAAAGATGGTGATTATTATAAAAAAATGCAATGCTGTTGTTGAACAACTTAGAACATATACTAGATTTTTATCTCCTTTGTTGTGAACAGGGGACAACAACACAGACTCCTTGCTAATTATTACTACTCACTTGGCAAAACATAAATTGGACAGTTTTTGGTGAAAATGGATGTATGACAAAGTCTTAGCACATACATTTGTAACAGTCAATACAGCACTCCAGTAACAAAATAGCATCCGAGAGTCAAAACTGAATGCTTATAATATTAATTAGTAAAAAACTATGCTATTTTTGATTTATCTTATTGTGGACAATTAATCGAGTTGTACTAATCAAGCTTTTGTAACTATCCCAAATAACTGAGAGAGCAAATGCAAGGAGGGATAATGTGGTTTTGCTCATAATTTCAGGGGTTTCAGACTATGGTCAGCTTGATTCACAACTGTTGGCCTCTCTCTAAGCAGAGTATCATGGCATCAAGGATACAAAGCTGCCCACCTTGTGCCAGCTAGGAGAAAAAAAATGAGTGACAGGAAGGGACCAGGGATGTGTATTTTTTTTTCCCAGGGCAAATCAGTGAGCTACTTTCCCTAACTAGGTCCACTTCTGATAGTTTCATCTCAAAATACTTTTTCAGATTTTTATTTCATCAATGGTATTTATCCCTCAGTGAAGGCAGAACCTTTGTATTCTAATCACTTGCCAGAGTCCCCTGTTTTACACTACTTGCATCAAAGACTAGGCCTTCAGCAGATGAGCCTTTGCAGACATGCTTCCTGACAATATCATAACACTAGTGGAGTTAACACAAATTAGATGCTTTTTTCCATACAAATAAGTAAAACCTTTTCTTTTTAAAAAAGAAATATGTGATTGAAGGAGATCATACCACCCTAGGGAGAATGTGAAAAATTTTAAAGCGGAGACAAGAAGTGTCTTTTGGGATACAAGATCTATAACCTGTGATTTCTAACTGGTTCTGTCTGAGATACAAGATTATGAAATTACCTTACCATGGACTGCAGAAGGAAGGACAGCAAGCCAATGGTTCTGAGAGAAGAAACTGGTAGGGATAGCAGCACTGCAGCAGCAGTGAGCAGAAGGATGGTGGGCACTTACCAGGGACCTCATCACTAACCTGGTAAATAGTCTCTGCCTCCCAGTATGGTACTCTGAAGGAATCTGGATTTTTATATTTAATAGTACTACCTTACTGAATTTCTTCATAGCATGCTCCCCAGGAGAAATCATATGATTTCTCATCTGGCAAACTTCTGCAGTCTGAGAATAGCAGAGGTGGAAGCAGTGGCTGAACTGGACACTGGTCTTGAATCCACACTTACTTTTCAGTTCATGCTGTGCGGTAAGAGTTCAGGAGCTGGCCACAGCAAGCAAATTGCTGGAATTTGCATGGATTTCACTTTCCCAGGCCTTGGCAGCAACACAAAATTTAACTGACTTGTTAGGAACTGTGGACCATTGATCAAAAACAAAGAAATATTCTTAGTTCACCTGAACTCTTTTTTTATCATGGTAAGGAAAAAAACTGCATCATTTTAATGACACTATTAAGCATGCAGACCCCCTAGGAAGGCATATAAAGTCTGAAGATGGTATAAAATGATGCACTTTGAAATTTATTAAATGGAGTAATTGTCATTATATTCAATGTCATTTATGAATTAAAACATTATAGTTACTGATAAATGATTTCTTTGCCCTTGCAGACATTTTTGTTTTCTCCTCATTATTATAAGCAAAATTCAGCAGAAGTTTCTTCCCCTCTTCTTTTTGGATATGTAATCCCCATGGGTCCATCTGATTGGCAATTAACCGGATGATGGAAATTATTCTAAAGATAGATATGCAAATAATGTTTGTTTCCGAGGGTCAAAATTCATTAATAGACATGATTATTATTCAAGTATCATATTTGTATTTGTTATAATAATGGAAAGGACAGAAATGAATATAAAAGTGATGCTTCCAGGTTTGTATCTACTCATTTAGAAATAAGATAACCAACCACTTCCAAAATGCAGAAAAAGACACAGCGAGCTGTTTCTTTCATTCTCAGCATACATGCTACAAGTCTGTAAAAAGGCAATAACATTGTTTTGCTCTTTCTTATAGTTGTTAAGTGCCCTAATATTTAAGTAACAACAACAGTGGTTGTGTAGGTAATGTATGAATCTCTGCGACTGTATGATGTTCAGTCATGTGGATCCTGCTTTGGATATGGTAGTCAATGGGCTTCTCTTTCTTTCTCTGAACTCTCTAATGGAAAGAATGAAATTGGTAAATACTATTTCTGTTTCAGGTTCTTTAAAAATACAAACATATACCCCCAATCAAATTTTGTTTAGATGATCAAATGACGCCACATGTGTATAACAAGATTGTAAAAGTGTATTAATGACAGAGTGGATGTTTGCGGCAATGTACAGCAGGGTGGGCTCCAAAGCCACTCTGCACACAGTGTGAGAGTTAAGGAGGAGAATGGCTCTTCTCTTCTATGGATTCCATTGTAGGGGTGCAGCATAGTTCTAACTTCACTGTTGTCTTTAGAAGAGAGATAGTCCATTTGATGAAGTTGTTCAGATGTGAGGCAGAAAGTAAAAGTGAATAGCAGCCTGTGAAGGTATTCCTTACCATATATTGTACATGGATCTAGACTTGTTATTGCAGAGAATGCTGGTGCCCAACAACTGAAACCTTCTTATCTCCTTCATTTTTATCTGAACTCACTCACTGCATTGTATGAGATCTGTAATATAATTCTGATGATGGAAGCAAAACTTTGTCTGAATGCCTTGTTTAAGAACCCAGTACTGTGTAGACTGAGAACTGAAATGAGTTGTCTGGTCACCTTCGCTATTGTCTAGAACTCCAAAGGGGGGAGTATTTAGATGGAGATTTGTAGAGTAGATTCCGCATGAGCAGGAACACATATGACTTAGAATTATTAATAGTCTTTCTAAGGCAATTGTTTCTAAGACTTCTTTTTTTTCTGAAAGTAGAATATTGGCCAAGGAATAGCTGCTGCTATTAGCTAGACTATTAGCTAGACATGATACATGCCTCACTCTGAGTTCTTTGTGGTCATCTTTGGTTTCCATGGAAAGGGACGTCCTGGTTAGGACACAACAAACAGAAGCTCTCTAGATGGTTCTTTCACATACAATTTCCTCTGTATTTCACTCATCTTATTTCAATAGGAAATGCCAGTACAGGAGTGGGAAAGGGCAAGCTTTCCTGGAATTACAGAAACTGGCAAGACTAAAGATAGGGAAAGGCCCTACTTTTGTAGATTTAGTTCTGTCCTGTATTATTACTCATCTTTTAGCAAGAATTTACTGAGTATTCAAGGTATGGAGAATGCTTCTTTCATTCAAGCATACTACAAAACTGTTAACATGTGATCATAGATGAAAAACTGGTGTGACTCCTACATGGAGACAAAATTCTTGTTCTGATAATGTATGGGACAGATGCAAAAACTATTGTTGTTCAGTTTCAGAAATAAGCTGACAACTTAATGACCAACTGGTTGACTCATAGACTCCAAAATCTATGAGAAGAGAGGAGGCTTCAAGAGTCTATTTGATGTATTTCAAATAAGTCTATATGTACTATTTGGGTATTTGAAGAACATTTTGAGAAGTAGAGATAGCAATGAGTTTAGGTGGATTTTAGAGATTGTCACATGACAAGTATGCAAAGGAGTTGATTTTTCTCAGGAGTATAAATAGACTCAAGTGAAAAGCATAAATAATGAAGATGTTGCCTTCAGAATACACAAAAATGTCTAAAAGATGATTGATTTGAATTGCTCGTCAACACTGAGCAGACTGGTACTTTTGTTGTAATACAGAAGCCCTGGATTGACCCCAAACTCTCCAACATTGCACAAAAATAATCAGCCTTATCTGTGTGAGAATCAGGAGTCCATCCTCTTTCAGGAAAGCAATCCTGTGTTTGTTTATTTATGTCTTGAATTAGTATGTCAGGCAAAGCTCCTTAGAGAAAATGTCATCAAATCATTTTTTTTTTACTCCTGAAGAAGGTGAGATGAAGTTATGATCTTTCCAGAAAAGATTGTCATAAAGTTAGGTTACTGAAGTATTCTAAAGACATTTATTTACAGTGACATTTTGTTTCTTGGATGTTGATGACAAACTGCAGTTGAGAGCCAATCACTGAACAGATCATGGCATCTAGATTTACAACTGCAAAATGTTTACCAATTTCTAACAGAATGGGACTTGTAATTTTAATAATATTGTATATAAATGTCATCATAATTAGAATTAGTGTGGTACGATTTCTATACTCCACAATGAGCTTCATTCAGGATTTCTAATTGTAAGACCTAGACCAATCATTCCACACTAATTGTAGTACACACAGACTTGGCTTAATCCTGAAGTGTCAATCACTTATTGTGAATGTTCTGCTGCCAGTGGAATATTTTAGTGAAATGCCTGCTATATCCGTGGCATTTGCTGGCAAAGCGGTAGTATCTGTAATTAAAATGAGACTTTCTATACTTGGTGTTGCTCAAAACAGCACCACAGAATATACTGTTAAATTGTTAATATTCTCAATGAAGTGATAAGATACCTAGGAGAAACAGCTAGGAAGGAAACACTCATTTTGCTCTTGGTTTTCAATGTTAGGATCCATAATGGAGAATGTGGAGTAACAAAGCCGTATGCAGCAGGATATTCAGAAAGCAGAAAAAAAAAAAAAAAAAACAGAAGTAGGAAAGTCCTGTGAGAGCTATATCCCTAAGAACACACTCCCAGTGACATGCATGGTCCAGTTAGACTCCTTTTCCTCCTACCCTGATCCTCCTCCTCTTCTCCTAATCCTACCGCTCTGAAACTTGACTCTGTGGAACATCCCCCATCTCTCCAATACAGTATTTGTTTACAGAGCATAAGTACCTGGCTTCTTAGCAGTTTTAAATCTCCCTTTTCATGGATAGCAGCAGTACCGTGACAAATTTTACCCAAAACCCCAAGACCAAGTCTCTTCAGACACAGAAACGTAGACAACAGAAAGTGTAGAACATCACGTGGAGAACAAGAAACCCATCTGCTTTGAACTTGTGGTCTCAGCATGCATCATGGTTATTAGACTTTCTACAAACCACAGCCAAGGGTCACAAAGAATATCCCATCTTCATCAGAGTACCCTATCAGTGAAGATCATCGCCTATGTTCCAAGGTGACAGTCATGTTGCTGAATTTAAGATATCAAATGCCAGCTGGTGGGTCTGAGGTGAGACATATGATGGGTTACATCAAGGAAAATCTGGTTCCATCTTCTTATTTTTAAATCCAAAGTAATAAATTTCCCACTAAAGTTTAAGAATCTATGGGAGGCTCAGAGAGATTCAAAACATGCATCATAGAGGAACACAGTTCCAAAACTGTAGGCAGAGAAATCATTAACATACAAATGAGAAGACTAAGAATGCCTAGGGACCATCACCTAGAGAAGCTGCTCAATGTGCCAGTTGTAACCTGCTCACACACGCAGAGTAGACGTCCCTTCAGCATACAGTTTAAGTGTTGAGATCACTGCACGTGGTTACTCCAAGAATGCTCCAAAGTGGCAATGTCTTACACACTGGCATGTGTTGGTCATGGAAAAAGAAACTTCTCAGGACCTACAGAAAGAGGATTGTTCTAATGAGATAGTAATCAATTAAATTCACGGGCTGAAATAAGAACCCCTAAATCTAAATCTAATGATACCCTTATTCATGAAAAAGAGTATCAGTGGTCTAAATTTCACCACTGTGAGGAAGGAGAAAGAGATAGAACAGAATTTCTTATAAATGTACTCAGATGCAAAACAGAAAGTTGTCAGGGAATGCTGGGAATTCATTATTGTAAAAGAATAAGGCTTTAATAGACTATTAATGAAGTATATCACTTCTCTGAATATTATTCCATGTCTATGAAAGAAAATATAGCAATATTTAATATTTGGGTTAGATACAATATGTAAAAATAAATGTACCCCTATACAACATCAAGGCTAACATTTAGCAATACGAGCAAATTTAAAGTTGAGGAACATTACAATATAAGTGAAGGGAACACTGAATAAGACAGAAACTCAATGGGAATTTTATGTAGAGTGCGCAATAATTTAGGTAATAATATGAAATGATATATACATATAATTAAATTTTCAGATCCTTTTAAAAGAATTGTTTTATGGGTTGTACTAAGCTGCATATGATAATACCTTTCAACCATCATGTAATCAGATTTACTTCTGAATAGCCTAATTTATCTCCTAAAATTATCAAGCATTAAAATTGAATTTAAATAATTTAGCATTGAATATGTATAAGCATTAAGAGGGAGAGAGTAGCTGTTTATTTCAGAGACAAGAAGCTAAAGAAGGCTAAATTTCTAAATACCCTGCAGATTCTGCATTCACCAAGCGACAATATTCCAGGTAGAAGTAGAAATGTGGTTTTTAACGTCACTAAGATTTAGAGATCAATTTCATAAACTGCCCGTTAGTTCCTCTAAATATTTCAGATGGGCACAAGTCACGCTTTGCACCCAATATTCTAAATGCAATCATTCATAACCCTATTACCCAGAGTCTCATGTTTTAAATGTCATTTGCTGAAAATAATATTCTCTGAGAAAAAAAATTGCATTCCAGATTGACAACTTTCTTCCTAGAGGAAGAAAATAAGTACTATAGTTCACTATATATGTGCACTTGAAATATGTGGGGCTGTGGGAAGAAAATCTCATATTTTTAAATAAATTCCATGATGTGCTTTTATAGTCTTTCAGTAAATAGTAAGCATAATTTAAAAACAGCTCTTGAAAATATTTGTCAAAATATTATTATTTTTCTTTAGTAGATAACCATGCAAACATTTTTCTTTTCTCCTAAAAACAAATCTGAGGCTGGGGTTTAGAGGAAGCTTGGGTAGTTAAGAGTATATATTGATCTTGCAGAGGACTCAAGTTTGGTTCCCAGCACCTATATTAGGGGACTCACAATCATCTGTAACTCAGGTCTCAGTGATTTGAGTCCCTCTTCTGCTCTCTCTAGACATGGGCCCTCATGTGCAGATACACACAGACACATCCATGTAATTAAAAACAAAACTAAATCTGTTTAAAATGTTAAAAAGACTCTAGTCAGAAATGTGGCGCACACCTTTAAGTCAGGCACTCTGAAGAAAATGGCAGGTTGATCTCTGTGAGTTGGAGGCCAGCCTAGTCTACAGAGTAAGATCCAGGAGAGTCAGAGCTACAAAGACCCTACATTGAAAATTAAAAAGAAAGAAAAAAAAAGAAAAGAATAGAGAAAAATATCTCTGAGGCCAGAGTTTAAAAATCTATGAGAAACTCTATACTGTTTATTGAAGCAGCATGATTTTTTCTTTAGAGGACAGCCTAGGATATCACAATGCCAACAGAAACTTCAGGATATAGTTGCAGAAATTAAATACTCAAGGTATAATTTAAGCCATGTTCCCACAAAGTCCTAATTAAATAAATATCAAAGAGCAAAGGATAATTAGCTGCAAAATCAGATTTCAGTTCTCAACAAACTAACTCAAATATGCCATTGTAATCAAGACAATGTCAATCCTGGGAGACAAGAAGCAATGTCTACTAGAAAAATAAAGTTTAATTAGAAAAGTGATTTTCTATACAGTTGGTGACTGACATAAAATTATACAAAATAAGCCTACATAGACAGAAGTACCACAATAAAATACTGCCTACATCACAATAAACTGGAAATAAACTACAAAGACATTATTTTCTTCACAGAAATGTACAGAAACATACATGATGGAAGAATGTCTAGGTCCATGTTCCATTTAACAGAATATGTCTCTATTCATATGGTCTCATGCTTACGCTGTCCATTGCTAGGGAATGCTTTTGAATTCAGTTAGCAGAATGTATGACATATAGATAGTGTTTGCACCAGAAAGATGTTATTAAATTAAGGGCCATGTACATAGGTTATTAATTACTAAGCCATTCACTTGAGGCACCAGTTATTTGTCGCTTCCCTGCCATCTTTACCATTTGATTGTCCTTCATTAGCTTTCCCATCTCATGTACAGTAAAGCATGACCACAGTCTCATGTGCATATTTAAGAAACAATGGTAGAGAAGAAGAAATACTACCTGTCTGTCTCTGTGATGGCTGTTCTTCGCTATCAATTTGACTCTATCTGGAAAATGTAGGGCACACCTGCCACAGATTTTTGCTTAATTTGGAGTGAGAAGATCAAATTCTGATCCAGATCTTTGAGGTAGGAAGACATGTCTTTAATCCAGTACTTTTGTGCTAGAAAAAAATTGCTATGCCTTCTTCTAGAAGCATATAGAAGGACATGGATGAAGGAAGTTTTTGTTCTTTGCCTGTTTGCTAACCTTACTAGCAAGTCTATTCCTTCACTGATATTAGAGCCTCCTTCTTTAGGAGGCCTTCTATAAGTTCTGCTACTCTAGAAAACCCTGACTAATACAGTATCAAAAGCAAACAGTTCCAAAATTATTATTGCTGTATTGTTATTATTATTAGTAGTAGTATTAATGTGCATGACATGTATGGCCACATTTGTTCCCTGGCACATTTGTGGAGGTCAGAGGGTAACTTTGTGCAGCCAAAACACTCTTCCTACCTTGACATGGGTTCTTAGAATCAAGATCAGGTTTTGAGATTTTTCACTGCGTGGGCTGTCGCCTTCTAAGCCAGTGGTCATCAACATCCTAATGCTGAGATCCTTTAATATGGTTCCCCATGCTGTGGTGCTCCCCAACCCTAAGATCATTGTATTGTGTTATAGCCCACAAGACTATACCGTGAATGTACAGCTGACTAAGCCATGGGAGGTGAGGTGTATATGTACACACCCACATGAAGAACCCATACAGCAGAGCTGTGGGTGAAATGGATTATTAAAAATGCTGCAGGATCCCAGGCAGCAGCAGGCAGCAGGCCATGTGGCAGCAGGTAGTGGGCAGGGGATCCCAAGAGCATCCAATCTCAAAGAGGGATGTTTGCAGGTCCCTGAGCGGTGGCTGGTCGCAGGCAGGGAGACATGCAGCGGCAGGCAAGAGACAGAGACTTGGATAGGCTGGAAGCTGAAGATCAGCCTGCCTCAATGGACAGGGGAGGAAATGGGCGTGGCTTGTCTCTTAAAGAGACCAAACAGATCATTACAGCGGGAACACTTGTCTGTTGGAAAAATTGCTGGCAAACCTTTAAAAATCTTGTGAAGCCATGATTTTTTTTCTTCAAAATGGGATTCCTTCCCAAAAAACCTTAGCAATGTAACTTCTGCACAGCCAACCAAATAACATTTCCATTCCTTCACACCAGAAGGTCTTAGATTGATAACATTCACTTTATTCTAGCAGTCAAATTTACATAGAGTCCATCCCCCAACATTACCTGCTAACACACCACTTGGGAATTTCAAAAGAATAAGAAGACTGCCCATACAAGACAGACAGGTCTGAGTAAGGGTGAAGTCCAGCTTCAGGGCTGTTTAGTTACGTTATCTAATGGTTTGGAGTGTCAGGCATTTCCGCTTGGATGCTGGCTCCTTCCTAGGTGGGGTCATCTGTCCTGAAGTGCTACTTTGTCAGGTTGTACTTGCTTTTTTATTATTCTAAAATGGATGTGGATAACATTGTTTTGCCTATGGAATTTTTTAAATTTATTCTTTAAAAAATTACCTTTTCTCATTTTACATGCCCTCTTCCTCCCTTCCTCTGGCTCCTAGCCTGTTTCTTCCCCTGCTTCTTGGCCTCCACACAGTCTTAAGCTCAGCTGCATCACATACTCTCTGCCATAGTCTTCTGCTCACAATAGTCCTCAAGACAATGGCAACTACCTGACATGGACTGAAACTGTGAGACAAGCTTCCTCTTTCTTCTTGATAAATTGATTATCTTCTGTATTGTGCTTCAGTAATGGAAGGGAACACTCATAAGTAGAGAAAAAAATACAACCTGTTTTATCAGGACTATTGACATAATGAAAATGCTATTGTTTTACATGACATTGTCTTTATAATCCCTGCAATCCCTAAGCAGATGAATTGATGTGAAGAATCACTTTTGTTTTACCAAAACAGCAAACACACAAATAAAAACACTACAATAACTATTTTCTTTCATAAACACTTTGTGGGTATTGGGAAACAACCAGTCTTAGACCAAAATAATCAAATGTCCCTTTCTGAGAATATAATTCAAGAAAAGGAAGAGGAAAAGTAAATGGTCCGTGTGACAAAACTGACAAAATTAGTTGAATCCTCCAGGCAGTTATTTCCAGGTCAAGCCCTTGCTCCCTACCACAGATTCTGGCATGGTGGCTTAATGACAGGGCGGCTCACAGTGCTGAGTAATTTTCCTCTTTATTTCATGTATGAAAGAATTTGTCAATGGTGTGGCCACATGGATGTAATTCTGTTTTAAATGTATGTTCTGCACAGCCTCTATGTCTTTCTTGTTATTATAATTAAAACTCCTGTGGCTCAAAAACCATGGCTTCTCCATACAACACGTGACTGCCTCCATCTTAACTGAGGTCATGTGATTTCAATGCCATCTTAATTGAGGGCCTGATCAGATGACCAAGTCCTGCCACCTTTAGTGAGGTATTCCCTGCCTAGTCTCCTGGTGCTGACTCTGTTGCATGTGTGTTTTATGCAGTGGCATTCCTTTGGTAGAGCCCACCAAGAGCATTCAATTTGTCCATTTCCTGTTTAATGTGTATGTGTTTGTGCATACATGTTACTTAAATCACATATGTTTACTGTTAACTGTTAAAATTGTCTACCCATTATATCTCATTCCAGACTTAAAAGACCAATAAGTCTCATGTTTAAAATTGGTATGTACGTTTAAGTCTCTTACAAAAATATGGTATATTTAGTCCAACCCTACTTTAAAATATATTAAGCTGTTCTCTACTATTGTCAGTTCGAATGTTAACCTTCTACTGGAAGCAGTTTTTTTGCTCTTTCTGTCTTTTACAAGTATAAATTTTACCTGTTAAGTTGAGAGCCAGTACAGTCAAGCTGGGACCCTGCTCTCCAGGCAGATTCTATACTGTAGTTATAACTCATCCATATCTGGTAAACTGCCCTCAACTGTTCAGAAATCTAGCATTTAAATAATTACTGATTAAAAGACTTTTCATAACCAAAAGAGACAAGTTGGCTCCTAGCAGCAGCACTCTACTTCTTCCCAAGAAGACAGAAGAAAGATGGGCACAAAACGATGTCCATCCACAATTCACTTCAACTGCCAAGCACTGACCACAGGGCAAAACTGCCTTTATCTAAACTGAAGATCTCCAGACAGTGGACAGAATCACTGGAATCCACAGCTTAGGATCTTCTGGAGACTGGCAGACCCTGCACTAAACAGCAAAGAGCAAATATGCCCCTCAGCGACCATGAAAGACCCTGAGGAGTAGCTCTAGGTGCTAACTAAGTAAGTTCTCTGTTGTTTTTTAATCAATTAATCAAGTAAAATTTTATCCTTCTCATAGATCTCTGATGCAGTTTGACAGCTGAGAGGTTTTGTCATTTAAAAGGACAACCTCACCAAACATATTTCAATAAGCTGCAAGTTAACAAAATTCTCGCTCACGCTGCCTTTCATAATTTAAAAGATACTTTTCATTATGCAAAAATATCTGTCACAGTCATTCTGATATAAATATGCTGCTATTTAAGATTTTTTTCACAAACCCAAAAAATTCTTTTGAGTTCCAGGGAGCTGAATTAAAAGATCCACCTTAAACAGGTCAGATACACCCCTCTCAATTCTCTTGCCCTCTGTTCTGACAATATTTTAAATAGGTCTAAGAGATACTGGACATTTCCATACTACAAACCCTGGACAGGAGTAAAGAGATCAGCTCTCTCCAGATGTGACCAGCACCCAGCTTTCTCTGTTCCCCCCAGACAATGCCCAGAAATAAGCAGGAAGCAGTCTTGAGAATCTGCCATTTCACTTCCTTTAACCTGTTCTGCCTAGCTTCCTGCCTTTTTTATAAGAAAGAGATGAAAATATTATGACCTGTTACTGACTTCTCCTGTCCCTTTAAGAGACAAGCCCCACCTACTCCCTCCCTCCACCAAGACTTGCCATCTTTCTTCTGCCTCCAGCCTGTGCTTTCTCTGTCTCATATCTCTTTGGAAGAGGTAGCCTCTCCCCCCTTTTCCCTCTCTTTCCCTGTTTCTTTATTTCTCTCTCTCTCTTTTCCTTCCATAACTCACTAAATAAAGGATATCCAAACCCTCTCTCTGCATGGCGCTTCTATCTCTTTTTCCCACTGCCGCTCCTCTTGGGACGGGCTACCTCCCACTCGCCCGGGACACACAGAGGCCTTGGGTGGTGAGACCCAGCTGCCCCTTGTGGCCTGCTATGCCCCTCGAGGAACTGTAGCGCTTTCTATAAACCATATTCTCAAAGAGGAAAAAATTGTGCTTCTTTCAACGGATTTGTTCTTATTTTATATCTCGGTCTCAAATTATCTTCAGCAGTACTATGCATTTTTGAGAAAATGCTAGTCTGTTTATGCCATCAAAACTTATTCTCTGTTCTCTCCAACAGGATTTATAAATATCCCCAGGAGATTGACCTGAAGATATAGACTGAGAGGCTCTGAGCATGTGCAAACGAGGGAGTTTACAGTTAATGGGAGAGAGCAAGTTGGTGGAGTCATGGGAATAAAAATGCTTCCATTTGGAGAAATAGAATAAAATGAATATATTCCAGAGTTGCTATGTAGATTAATACATGAATCTATGAATGAAGATTAGGATGTGGATCATAATAAAGGGTATTACTATCACTGCTGGCATTATTCCTAAATAGAATTGAAGATTTGTAAGCCACTGTCTTATGAGATCTGATGAAAATTCTTTGAATGTCAACTTCTATGTAGGGTAAAGTTCAATGTGAACTTGAGTGACTACTTCAAATCCTATCTCAGAGCAATTAGGCCAAATTTATACTCTGCCTGTGTTTGCTTATCAGCCCCTCCACTGGTTTGGAAATCTAACCAACCAAAAGCAGAGCCGGATTCTTGTGATAACTTTCCCCAAAAATATTGTGTCTGGAAATATAGCCTCTAACTGGCACAGATTTGTTAGTGGAATTATTTCATTAAAGAGATCTCACTGCCGCTCAACTTTAAGGAAAAATTGTTTACAATTGGGACAACAGTGTTCCTTTGGCATTCTGTGTCTATGAGCTGAATGAGAAGACTGGTGGAGACACACTTCATCCCTAGGCGTCAGAACCGACATTTACACGGGGACTCACTGTTGTCAGTGGGGACTAACACATTAAATTCCTTCTTACACAAGCGCACCAGTTATCGAGAAAATAGAAAAGTAGCAGGAATTGGGAATGAAGAGTTAAGACGGACCAGAGCAAGGTAGAGGCTATCATTTGTTTCGAAGCGTCACCTCAGCCCCTAACATCCTTATCCAAGGAGTCTGAGATGTTTGGTTGGAAGCTTCATCCCAGACCATGGCATCCATCTTGAAACGTTTGGGTGGAAAGTTCCATTTCAAGCCCCCTCCCCTGGGAGTTGCTGCAGTCAGACTCCACCTCTGAGCAAGCCTGCCAAATAGTGACTCCCTCCCCAGAGAGGGTCAACACCACTCCCATAGGCTGTTTAAACCGCCCACCACAGAATGAACCTGTTGTCTTTTCCTGTTCTCCTTCCCCATCTCCTTGTTTCCCCATTGGACACCCAGCTCCGGCATCCATTAAACCTGGGCTTTTTCTAATTCGGTTTGATTTGGTCTGATTTGAATTATTGCATAGGAAGAGAGACTTATCAGGCTGAAAAAACTTACAGCTATTCAACACTCAAAAATTTTTAAGTAGGAAATTTCTCCTGATGGCATTTTTAAAGTACAATAAAACACATTTAGTAATATAAATAAGTAGGCTGGTGGTGGTGGCATACACTAGTATTCCCAGGATTTAGGGAAGCAGAGGCAGGAGGATCTTTGTGAGTTGGAGGCCAGTCCGCTCTACAGATTGAGTTCCAGGAAAGCCAGAGATACACAGAGAAACCCTGTCTCCAAAACCAAAAATAAATAAATGAAATAAAGTTAAAAAAACAAGTGAATATGCATTTCCAATTTTTTAATTTTCTTTAGACATAAGTGATATTGACCAGTAATTAGGAAAAAGTGAATGATAAAATAAAATTGGGTTTTTGAAATAGGAATGCAAAAATGTGAGATGCAGAAATATAATAAATTCATTAAAATCACATCCATGTCATTTTAAATTATCAGATAAAGTTTTGATTATGAGCAAGTCTAATTTTAGGAAAGTAATGTTATGAAAAATAGCATTTGCATTTTTCTGCCTGCTTATTTAGAAGTGTCAGTTTTCCTTCTGAATACATTATTGAGTGAAGGTCTAAAATTCATAAAAAGTAGACGAAATTATACAGCCTAAAATGGAGAAACACTTAGCTCATAAACGATCTTCAAATACAATCATATTAATAGGATTTATTATATAAAGCCATAAATATCTAAAAATTAGATCATGCAGATTTTTAAGGAGACTTAATATCTATACAGCAGTCCAGAGCAAATGTATTTGATAGTAATGGGATGGCCATGGCAACCCAGCTTTAAAACAAGGAGCACGTAAAACATGTTATAGATTATTAATCTGGTCGATGGATAGAAATGTTTTAGTTAGTTTGAAATATTTATACTTTTATTTAACATTTAAGAAAAATAGGGGGCATAGAAGAAATATACGTAGAAGAATCTAATGATGTAAAAACTGAATTATTATTGAATTATTAAAATCATTAATGAATATTTGGTGGTTCAGTTACAATTTCAAGTGATCACACACACACACACACACACACACACACTTCCCAGAAGGCCAGTGTGATGGCTATTCTTGATTGTCATCTTGACTGTATCTGGAATTAACTAAAACTCAAGTGGCTGGACACACCTGTGAGGAATTTTTCTTGATTGGATCATTTGAGATCAGAAAGACTCAAACAAAATCTAGGCTACACCCTCTGCTGGCAGCCTATATAAAAAGCATAGGAAAAGAAAGCCTTTTGTCTCTTCCTGCTTGACCTTACCTTCAGTGGCATTACAGCCTACTTCTTTGGGATTACAATGTATATTGAAGACCAGCTAAGATATCTAGACTCTCATATGGAACAATTGCTGCTTTCTTGGGTTTTCTACCAGAAGATAGTCATTGGTGACCTAGCTGAGCCTCAGCTTAAAAGCCACTGTCAGTAAGTCCCTTCATATGTAGACTAATTCTATCAGTTCTCTTCCTCCAGAGAACCCTGCCTAGTACAAAGGATAAAGCGCCTCACTCTGCTGGTTGGGAAAGCTCATGTTCAGAGAGGTACAGGTATTCCCCCAGTGCCCCTGGATTAGCAGTGAGCTAAACTAGACCAGAAGGCACCTTTTGTCATTGTTAGACTAGGATTTGCAAACCAATATGGAATATAAAGATAACAGTTACTATGGTGAACAAAACTGATAGCAAACAGACTAGCTATTCCGCTTGTAGATGCCAGTATATCAAGGAAGATCAGGAGATAATCATCATTGGTCAGAAACTCCTACTGACATACCTCTACAACATATTAAATATAGTCCAGAAACCTAGACAAAGTCAATTACTAGAACATAATCACTTACATGTGTATGTCTTAACTATAACATGGGTTTTCAACTTAAATTTCAATTTTTAAATAAATTTCTAGACAAAAAACTCAACTAAATTTTCAACTTAAAGTAACAGTTGGGAATAACCAAGATAAATGAAATGACATTTTGTACTTAAAATAAGTGTAACTTCAATAACTATATTTCAGCATAACTGATATATGAAAATACTGATATATTCAATGTGTACAATTTTATTATTTTACACATAGGTACTCATGATAGCATCACTGAAGTCAAGTCAACACTTTTAGAGTTGTGTAATTTAATTTGTTTCTGTTTTACTCTTTTGGACAGTGAGCATTTAATATGAACTACATTCTCTTACCAAAGAAGAAACATAAGCATGAGGTTGTTTGCTCCTGGTACTACTTTACTCACCTATATAACCAAAATTTATACCCTTTAAATAGCTACTAATCATTGCCCTACCACTAAATTCCTGAACAGAGATACTGTCTTGTGTCTGTGAGCTTGATTATACTGGCAGTGCTTAAATGGTAATGTTTGACACAGTATTTCTTTCCTACAGAAAATACTGTCCTCCCTCAAGGGCTCCTTTTCCATGAGTTGTAGAAATATAATGGTCTCATTCATCTAGTCCCAAATTTGTAATTTTCAAAGTACATGAATATCTTTAAAAATGGATTCATGGAGAAATGAATCTAAAAGGTTGGGACATTTTCAAGGTTACCTAGCCCACTGAACATTAATTTTTTTGATTTTATGAATGATTGACACTTGAACAATTTTTGTAAGTACTTCAAATAATACACATTTAGTGAAAGGAACTCTTACTACCAAATCCATATAATATTCCCTGGTTGCAATGATTGTGTCAGACTGTCATGATTTTAGTCTATTTCGTCCTATACCTTATATCTAAATGTGTGCAATGTACAGATACGTGCTGAGACATGTATGCATTCATATACACACAGTATATGAATCTTATATGCCCAGTGTTAAATACATGCATATAAGCACAAAGGCTTGCTTCGAATTTCTGAGAGATGAGAATGGAATTCCACCACGTGTCCTTATCATGAGCCTTTTGTTCAGCATGCAGAGTTTCCATGCCAGCCTTCTAGCGCTGTCTTAAATAGTTTTGAGAACTTTCATTGTTCTAAGATGAACACAGGAAGCATCTCCAAATTGATTTTCTGTAAATTAGATTTCTGAAACTACAATTAAGTTATTCAATTTACATGCTATGCTTCAAAACATACCAGGCACTCTATAACTGAATGTGAATATCCGTTTCCTCTGAATTTCTTGGTGTTGATAATTGCCAGACTGAGACTAGCACGTATTTATCGTCACCATGACACTAGAACTTTGAAACCAGTAATTAAATCTATAGACAATGGGTTCTAAAGTAAATGGAACTAATATCAAACAGACGAGACGCTCGTTAGCCATGTGTGCATTATTTGTCCCGTTTTGTTTAGGAAAAGCCTCAGTGGATTAATCAAAAATGCACTTTATTTGGAATTTGAGTTTGTCTTCATAATTACTCCAGTCAGTTTCCGTATTATTTCTGTGAAATGGCTCATGATATTATTGGACCACTTTTTCACTTCTTTGTTGGCAACCTCAATGTTATTGTGCACTAATAATTTCTTTCCAAAGCTGAAGGTTTCTTTCTCTCCCAAAGTTCAGACGTCTTTTAACTTTCTGTTCATTGTTTCAATGTCCTACATTTAGTTTATTTCAGTCAGTTAAAAGTTAACTTAATCTTTCCTTGTAGAAAAATTTAAATGCATGAAAATAGAATAATACAGTGTGTCTTCTTTGAGATCATTAAAGTTGTCCTTGGACATTTTCGTGTGTGTGTGTATGTGTGTGTGTGCATTTTGATACAATACCAGCATTGAGAGAGATTGATGTCTGCATAGTACCTTCAAATACCATGAAGGCTCAGCCCTAATTGGAACATCTTTATCCATAGTATCCCTCATGGTCCACCCCCATCAAGACTCAGAGAACATAGGATAAGAAGAAAAAAATAATATAAGAGCCAAGGACTGTGAGAAGTTCTATGAAATGCTGTCTTCATGAACTCATAGCAGCCATGTTTACCAGCACGACACGTGTACAAAATCAAGCCATCTCAAATTCTTGTGTATCAGGAGAATTGTTCTCTACGACCCAGCCCATATTGAGGAACTACTGAAAGTTAGTATCTACTGGGGAAGGAAGAATCATATTTTTACTCAAAATGTGACCACATTTAGATTGTGTATGCAGCCAATGCCTCAAATTCGTGTACATCTGGGGAGCACAAACTTGATTTAGTGAGTTATCAAAACTGCAGGAGGATGTGAAGTTGTCTTGTAGGATACAGGAGGAAAGTTAGAAAGGAAAAAAATCAGACATAGATATGTTCGTATTTCATTATTTACATGTATGAACTTCCCAGAAGTAAAGCAAAATGACAGAAGAATAAACATTCTTGTTAGAAAACAGTAGAATTGAGGTATATCAAGAAGAGATAAACAAGACCAAACAGGACAAACTTCAAATCTTGAAGCTCTGTGTCCCACATCTGGAACTATTGGTTGCATCATCTGAGAGCCAGTATCCTCTAGAAACTGCACCCAGTTCTAAGTTCAAAACACATAGGTTCTAACTGCAGAACACATAACCTGTCTCGGGTCAGCTTTTCTCTCTTCCTGAATCTCCCTTAACACATTTCTTCATCATTTTAGCATTTAAATATCCTGGAACTTCCTTTGCAATTTGAATTTTATGTTCATAACCTCACATAATGGCCTTTAACAACTTCCCTTCCCTGGTCATTTTGGGGAATCTAAACAGCATAGGTGCCAGGTTCAATATGCTCCTAGAACTTGTTGAGAGCCTCCAGTACTCTGTAAATCTTGCATATTGAATGTCTGCAAATCCAGCACCATGTGTTTGATACTGCCAAGTTCTGCTGTTGGCTTCAGATGGTCTCCACAGTGACGGTCATTGAGTAGCTTTTCAGAACCAGATGTAAAATTCATCGCACACACCCTGCTCACCCCTCTCCTCTTAAGCCTCACTGTTTCACTAGACAGTTTCACTATTACTTTCATGTCATCTGCACATATATTATTTTATTAACTTATATAAAATATGATCCAAAAAGAGGAGAAAATATACCTTTGCACTTTCGTGCTAAGAACGTAATTATACACCTACAGTTGAAAAACAAGTCATTATATGTAATCACCCCATTTTCCTTATTCATCCCCCTGTTGTTGGATGTTGAGATTGTTTCATGACTTAGCTATAATTAGTAGTGCTTTAATAAATATTTGATGTGCTAGCATTTTTATTTTATGTTATCTTGGAGCCTTGGATGAATACCCAGGAGTGTTATGGGTGGACAATATGATTGTTGTATTTTCAGTTTTTTTCAGAGGCCAATATTCATTTCTATGACTCAAGTCATTTGCCTTCCAAAGAGCATGCTATAGATGTTCATTTCTTCTTGTTCTACTCACACATATTTGTTGACTTTTTTTCATGACTGTCATTATGGTCCCAATGTGTGCAGCCTCAAGCACTAACTGCCTTTAGTTACCAACTATGATGGACCATACCTTAAAACATGAAGCAAAATAAACCTTTCCTTCCATCAGTTACTATGGTCAGGATATTTTATCACAGAAAGAATATGGTGATTAAAGCAGATGGTGATGTGGAATGTATCTGTGTGCCTAGTGGCCATTGACACTTCTTTTAAGAATTCTATGTCCATTCCAGAAGAGCTTTTATTAAGTGAATTGTTGACTTTTCTCTCACTTATATCATTGAGCTCTTTGTATGGTCTGAATACTAATCCTCTGTCAGATATATAGCTAGAACATGTTTGAATCCCACTCTGTAGGCGGTCTCTACACTCAGTTTTTGCATGGTCTGGATACTAATCCTCTGTCAGATTTATAGCTAGAAGACATTTAAATCTCATTCTGTAGGCAGTCTCTACACTCAGTACTTTGTTTCCTTCTCTGGATTGACACTTTATAATCTCATGAAATCCCACTTGCCAATGGTTGACATTATTTTTGAGCAAGAAATTTTCTTTAAGAAGGCACTTTGCCTAAACTGTTATCTAGGAGTAGAATAACCTTACCCAAAGAAACAAAGATTTCTACCATGAAAACCTCAGACCCCACTGAAAGAAGAAACCAAAGAAGATTCTAGAAGATGAAAATACCTTTTATACTCGGGAATTGAAATAATTAATATTGTTGATATGACCATCCTTCTGAAAGCAATCCACAGATTTAACACAGTTCCCATCTAAATGACAATGATGTCCTTCTCAGAAACAGAAAGAAACTCTTAAGCTTCAAATACAACACAAAAATCCAGAACAGCCAAAGCAGACACAAGCAAAGCAATACTTGTGATAACACCATACATGACTTCAAGTAATACTACAGAGGCATATTCACAAAACCAGAATAGCACCAGTACAAAACCAGACACAACAGAGTAGAACTGAAGCCACAGACATATACCCATGCACCTACAATCACCCGCTACAAGGCATCAGCTATAAGATAATACACATGAATATTGATAAAAAAAATTTATTCCTTGTAAATTTTAGAATTTAATTGTAATTTGTAATTGTACCAGTTCTTATATGAATCTGAAAAATGCCAGCTGAAAATATCTTCACAACTATCTAAATATGTATTTAAAAAACAAAATAGGAAAACAACACAAGTTTCATATACTTTAGGTCAAGAAGGTTATTTCGCAATCTTCTTGATGGAGAAAGTTATTTGAAAATAAGCTAATAAAATGAGGATGTAGGAACCCATTACTATGAAAAATATGGAAGAATTCACACCAGGATATATATATGCTAAGCTGGTCTAAATTTTGAAGACTACTTCTGGAATAAATATTATATTCTCAGTTTACAGATTAGTGTATATAGAACTACAGGAAGGAGACAACACCTTCCTAGAAGCTTTGACACACAGGGGATAGAATGGAATAAGGGTAAGAACACAGCTTTAGTCAAATTGCAGTCAACTCTTGTACCATAATCAAGAATTTGATTGTTTTCCTATAATAACGGTATCATCTAGCAAATAAAAACTCATATTTCATAAAGACATGTATTACTAGAGAAGAGACAAGGTGATTGGGCTAGGAAACTGGGCCATGTACAGGTAAACAGTGCAAATGATAGATACAAAATAAAGCATAAGACATATTCCCGGGAGAATACTGATTGGATGAGCATTTGATTTCACCACTAAGCCTCAAGAGCTCACATTGAGAATACTGTAGCATTCATTTCCTATCTTCCCTAGAGCAAAGTGTGACAGGAGAAAAGGAAAGACTGCCTCAGGGTCCTAAATTATATCAGTCAAATAGCATAAAGCAAGGGGATTAACCCTCTTAAAAGAGCATTATTTTCTCACAAGCATTATCAAACCAAAGATAATCTGTGTACTCGCTATTAATTTTTCTGCTTTTCTTCTTTTGCCAAATGACATGTAAAAATCAAATTAACTTTTTCCCTTGATTCATTATAAGAATTACTCAGACATTCAAAACAAGAACCATATTACTTAATGGATAATTCATAACATCAAAATGTAATAAAAATGTAATTTTAATGGGTTAAAATGGGTGAGCGGTAAATTTAGATTAGAATAGGCACTTTGTGTTTTCTCAAAATTGAATTCTCCAGCCTAAAGATAGTCATGCCCCCAAAACATGGACAGTCAGTACAACAAACAAGGACAGAGTGGATGTCCTAACTTTGCCTTTGAATTGTGGGAGTATTGAGTATATAGCAGCATAGATGCCATCTTTTTCTTGCTCACGAATTCAAGAAGCCAGCTTTCTAAGCCTGTGTCACAGGCCTCCCCCTCACTTGCCTCCTCTCTTCTGTGCCTCCACCATCTGCAGAGCTAAATCATAACTGTTATTTCCTTGACCTCTGGAAAACCCTTATTCAATGATGAGTTCACAGAGGAAACAAATTATTGCCTGGAGCCACTTTAACTCTAGAGATATTATAAGAGATAAAATAGATGTCATAATGGAACCTGATGCAAGGTCAGGGTGTGGTAATATATACTCAAAAGAAACAAATTGCAAACTCTTTAATTTCATGAATAGCTACTGAAATGAAAAGTGCGGAGTTCCTCTTAAGACAACAGATATTAGCAAGCTAAAGCAGTAAAACTTAAACTAACAAGATACTACTTAGAATGAAAACAATCTACCTTTTTGTAACCTATTTATAAACACAAATGATACATCAATGTCAATATTTGTCCTCCAGGAGAACACTGTTAATGTTTCAGGTTTCAAATGCTTGCTTCCTATAATGCTGGATATGCCAGACTTCTGCCATTTCATACGGCTTCCACTAACTAGTTTTTATTCCCACCTGAAATGGGTCAACATTCCCCTCTCTGTTCCCTTCCCTCATATTACATAAGTGATGTTTCCGTGCAAATAGACCCAGTTGTATAGTTGGGCAATGTGTTCTGCCTTGGTCTTGGTCTTAGAGTATAGTCAAGCACAGATGAATGAGAAAACCAACGTTCCAATAGAACTCTGATACTATCTGCTCCTTCCTCCCCTTTTTAAACAAGCTATTAAAAAATGTTCTCTAAAAATTACTCTCATTAAATATTTCTAAGTTACTCTTTTGCATTTCATTCCATCTGCACTATTTAATACTCAGCTAACTTACTTGTTTCAGGAAATTCTGATAATGTTTGTGAGGTCTAAGCTCTAGACAGTGTGATTTACTCATACAGTGGCACTGCCCTGTGGCATCTTGTACCCAAGTATGACAGACAGTGGAGCATAAAACTGAAACCAACACACCTAATTATCTTCATAATAGCTGTTGTGCTATGAAGCAGCTTGGTACACATAGCCAAATAGTTGTGAATTTACTAGGAGTAGCTAGCTGTCTTAATTCACAAGATCCTTATGACTAATTCTCTACAGAATATTTGGTGGTAATGGTTCCAGTTTATAAGGAAATTATAATAAGTTAGAAATAAGCAGAAAAGCACAAGGAATATTCAAAATCAATAAAGAGATAAAAGCATCATTGGTAGGACTTTCCTGGGGCTTAATAAATGTTGAAATACAACCAATGTGTTACCTCCAAACAAAGCGATCATTAGTGATACACTCTTTTAAAAACAATCAAATATGGTATTATCATAACTAATTATAATATGAGGTTTCTACGAAGCTGTTACAAAATAATGATTGCATAGCTGTGACCTGTCTAGACAACATTTTACAGCATTTCTCCCCATTTTCTGGCTCTTACCATTTTTTTCTGCCTCCTCCTTAACAGCCCTGAGCTCTGGTGGTGTTGAGGTTAATAAAGATGGCCCATTTAGGGATGAGCACCCAACCTCCTATTCTCATTACGTTAGCTATGCATGTCTTCACTGACTGCTGTCCACTTTGGAGAGGATGGCGTTCTCTGACCAACACTGAGAACTCCCCAGGTCTATGGGTGTGAACATAAATATTTAAAAAGCAGTAAACTTTTTAACTTTTTAAACACTCTCTATTTGTGGTAGTACAAAGTTATAGCCACATGCTCTAATCACAGCACTAGGGAATTAGCGGTAGGCATGATTCTGAATTCAAGGCAAGTCTGCTCTACATAGAGAGGTCCTGGCCAACCAAAGTTATATGCTAAAACACTATGACAAAACACATGTGCACACACGCATATGTACACAATTTGGGTTCTATTTATGATCAAAATGTTAGTTCCTTTAAATTGATTTAAAACCAAACTTGATGCATAAAAGCTTTCAAAATTGTTAGGAAATGACAGTAAGATCTGTTTGGGGTCAGGGGAGGGATAAGTGGACAAATGTACTTGCATCCAAGACCATGACACAAGCTCCACTCCTTAGAACCTACATGATAAAAGGGGAAAACTGCTGCCTCTACATGTACACACTGGGTCGTGTAACCTCATACACACACACACAAATGCACATAAGCACACAAAAACACACATACATACACACAAACACACACATACACATTCATACACACATACACATATAACACAAACACACACATAAACACACAAACATACATTTACGCACACACACATACATACGAACAAAATAAATGCAGATGAAAGATGACCTATTTGACAAATGCAAACCAGCCAGGGAGCAGCACAGAATGTGTGCCTCTTCCTCAATGCAATAGCTTCTTCACAACCACAATATTCTTTGGCTTGCTGCAGCTACAGAAACATCCACTGGAGTTTTATTTCCATTCATAGGGCCACTTCCAGGACATGGCTTCCCTTCTCCACACTCCAAAGGTTAGATTAGATTTTAACCAGTCACTACTTAACACTTTGTACCAAGAAATGATAATTTTAGGGAGCAATGAGAAAGGCAGAAATGTGGACTCATTGATGAATGAGACAAGGAATTCACATCATAATGTTTAGGTGGTATATATCTATCTATTCTTTCCTCTGGAAGGCTTTACACACACACACACACACACACACACAATGACTTTATAGTAACAAATAAAACTCTTGAATCTCTCACCAGCTGCAACAGTTGACACTTGCCAGTGTCTTTTCATACGTCACCCCATCCTGTTTTTAAACAAAACTGAAACAGTTGGATTTTAGTGTCATTTATAGCTGATAGACTTCTAAAGACTCCCACTCCAGATTGTCACCTCCCAGTATCTCCACTAACTGGCTGCTGCTGTGAAGGAATTACACAGAAGTACCTTTAAGGTCATCATGGATAATCTGAACAGACAGTTCTAATCACCTGATCCCTTTCTTAAGAACAGAGACTTTTCTTAGGCTTAACCAGGAAGATGAAGTGGGAGTGATGAGGGAGGTTAAGGGAGTCAGGCTGGGCTGATCACAAGCAGGGACCACACGCAGCTTTGCCGCCTATATAGAAGAAGTGAAATGACAGCAAGAGAACGCACATGCTCTCTGCAAGCCCAGAACACCCTCGACCAAAAGCCAGCAGGTCAATGGAGCTCAGTCTTGCAGTCCACAGGGCACTGACTTCCACCAGCAGCTTTGGTGAGCTTCAGTGGGATTCATCCTTAGAGCCGCCAGACTCGGCCTTGCTAGCTGGATTGCTCCCTGCAAACTCCGGGTCGAGGAAGCAGCTGAGCCACACTGTGCTCGGATGGTGACCCGTGGATCGGTGAGATAATAAATTTGTGTTGTTTTAAGCCACTCACTTTGTGGTAATTTATTATGGCAGCAATAGAAATCAAATTCATCAGATTTGTTCTCTTTTACAAACTCCCCATCAGCCTTTCACCAAATGCTCTTAGCATTCACTATTGATCACTGCCTAGATCCATTATTCCATTAGAGATTGTGAAATGGTAATTTAGAAATTCTATCATTCCTCCTGAGTGTATTACCTGCATGCATTTCTATAAAGAAAACTGTGTTGTTAACTGTTGGCTACCCAAAAGCAAAAGCAGTCTTCACTCCTTCCTAACTTATTTCTAATTTTATAGGACAATGAATTGCTGTCTTAGCTGGCTCCTACATGTATTTAAACAGCCTTATGAACTCTATTTTACAATGCATTTGATGGACTTTGGTCATTTCTTAAAGTTATTTAATTCTGGTGTCACTGACATCCTGGAAAATGGTCGCTTGTGGCAGGATTCTAGTTTATCTGTCCTCATCTCGTTCCTAACCTATAACTACTCAGAATTTTCCACAGATGCAAATTAGCTTCCATCTCCCCAAGAATGTTCTCATTTTTCTGTGAAACAGTCAAAGATTTCCATATAGGTGACAGATGAACTCACCAGAACCGGCATATTAGTCATACTAGTGTTTATTGGATTTCAAGCTGCAAAGAAATGCTAATTTCTTAAAAAAGAAACTAAATAGGTAAATAAAAACAACATGAGCTGCAACTGAATTCTGTTTCAAAAGGACTGTAGCAGGGTGTGATGGTCCATTTTGGTTGATCCAACTTGACCGGATGTGAAACCAACAGACAGACATCCAGGCACACCTGTAATGAGCGGTTTAATTAAAGCAGAAAGATGTATTGTAAACATGGACGACCTGTCCCTGTGACAGCTGGGAAAAAAAGCAAGTTTGCAAAAGTCAAGCTTCTACTTTTGCCTGTCTGCCTTCACACTGTGCTGGTCAGTTCACCTGCTCTACTGGCATCTTGCTGCTGCCACTGCAGGCAGTCTTCATTGGACAGTAAAGTCTTGTTTCTTCAGCCTTCCAGTATGGGTGGAAACCAGGGTCTCTCCAGGAATCCTCTAGTCCTTCTCTGCAAGATGGGAATTCTGAGACATCCAGCCTCACGGCAGAGGAGTCCCCAGCCTCTGGCTTCTGCCAGGTGAAGTCAAACATTGCTCAGCTTCCTAAACTAAACTCACTAACAAATCCCCTTTTCATATGCATTCATTCTGTTGGTTTCTTTCCACCAGGAGACATGAAATAATAAAATGAATTGCACAGAATTAGTTGTATTTTATTCAGTGTGTCTTAAAAATCTCACATAATTACTTTTTTGCTTTATTGTAGCATCACAGCCACACTGTAGAGCCATGGTACACATGTACATTTGCTAATGTACCACACCCACACTGTAGAGCCACAGTACACATGTGTCTATGCTAATGTACCACACCCACACTGTAGAGCCACAGTACACATGTGTCTATGCTAATGTACCACACCCACATTGTAGAGCCACAGTACACATGTGTCTATGCTAATGTACCACACCCACACTGTAGAGCCACAGTACACATGTGTCTATGCTAATGTACCACACCCACACTGTAGAGCCACAGTACACATGTGTCTATGCTAATGTACCACACCCACACTGTAGAGCAACGGTATACATGTGCATGTGCTAATGTGAGTCACAAAAGGGCAGAGTCGACTTGTTCATTTTTCTACTCTTTATCCTGCTCTTGGAGTCTGCTCTGCTGGCTTCACTGTTTAAATATATAATGGACTCTTAGACATTTGTCTCTATGCAATTGAGTTATCATGTGTCTCATCCCTAATCACCTATATTTGATTTTGGTAATTGATTTTGGTGATTGATTTTTCTTCTTTTGTAATATTTTAAATGTGGACAATATTAAGAGGTTCTAATCTAAAACCTATAGAAAAATTAGATTTGCTGAAGTTGAGGTTTAAGTATAACCATCCTATCTTGCTAACTCAGTTTAAAATAGGAAATTTCTCTGTGATATTAATTTCTGCTTGGATGTGTATTAAAAGTTATACTCCAAGAAAAATAACTTCTGGCTCCTAAAATAACCCCAGTCCCTGAGAAGCACTGGCCTAGGCTTTATGCAATCATTAGGGTTGTGAAATTCAAACTCCCTAACCAGAAAGTAGCTGTGCCTCCTCCTAATTTGTGGCTTCTCTCACTACCCACTGGATCTGCAGCTGACTTATTGTTATGCTTGCTGTCATTACTGAAACACTCCCTTTGATTATCTAAATAGATCATTTAACATCATTTGGAGGGAAATGCATTGTGTTTAGTTAATATGTTTCAATATTAAAACTGAAATGTTAAACTTGGAAGATTAGAAAAGATGGTTTTATATCATTTTTTCCTACTTCACTAAATATTCTCAAACACCCATAAGTTAAATACTGTATATAAATCTTGTCTTCCTTTGAGGCCAAAATAAAAAAAAGTGAGATGTATATTGTTAATAATAATTCATTTCACAGAGTTAAACACACAGTAACTATCAAGTACCATTTTAATATAATGATGGTATTGATTCACTTCAGAATCAATTCACTTCAGAAAATCTTGGTAAGAAGACAAATATTAAGACAAAACTATTATTTTCCATTTATATATTGGATTTGTATATTCCATACAAACCATTTAGTTAATCAAGTACATTGAAATGTGCAATAACATGTAATAACCCATCATTACTACTTATATCAATAATGGGTATTTGTTCTCCAGTTGCTCATAAGCACAAGTTTACTCATAAGATTCTCTTTATTTTGCTCTTAAACTGAGGGCATCCTAGGCTAAAGACAGCACTGAGTTTACATATTTACACATTTGGTATGCATTAATTGTTAATCTCACACAACAGTGACCAGAAAGCTTTTCAGTTAGGTTTTGTAAATAATTTTTGAAGGTCAAATCCTCTGTCCTGATGGATGGGTATGCTTCTTAATTCATAAAGTTTTGCCTTTTGTCCTGGGAGAAGGACAGCAATCAGGTAACATAATGAGATAGAAAAGATAGACTATCACTTTCTCTTCTCTGACTAGGCATATTGAGGCACTCTTCTAACTAGGAAACTATGAATAATTGGGGGTGGTTTCATTTGAAAGGCTCTTAAATCTAAGGTTTTCTAATGAAAGAAAGGCATATAATGACACTTATATAAAAATTAACTATAAACAGTGTACATCATTAAATAAGCAGCCAGACTTAATTTCACAAGGTGCTTTATAAATGCATATATGACATCTTGTTTGAGTGAGTAACGAACCTCGCAGGCTTTCCATGGAGCACACAAAAATAGACAACACCAAGAAAGCGTTTTAAGCAAGTGACTTCCTGTAATGATTAGGAAAGTCACATTCTTCAATTCCTGCCTGATCCTGGCCACAGAGCCTCTGACTCAAAGAAAGTTGGTAGGTGGATCAGTTACTCTTCCTCTGCTGTGACTAAAACACAAGCCAAACAGCAGCTTAAAGAGGAAAGAGTTCAATTTGTCTTATAATTTCAGAAGGATTAAGTTCCTCAAGGCAGGGACGGCACAGCATGGTGGCAGAAAAAGCGGGTTGTCATATCCACACAGAGGAAACAGAGATCAAAAGTAAGACTACAGACCCTCAGAGCCTGTCACCCCTCGTGACCTCCTTCATCCAGTAATGTTCCACCTTCTGAGTGTTCCAAAACCTCCCTAAACACCACCATCCGGGTATCAAACAGACAAATTGCTCTGTCTATGGAGGGCATTCTCATTCACACCACCATGGTAAGAAGCACAAAGCAGAAGAATTTAGTTTGTTAGCACTGGGGGAGTAAAATCAATCTCACCTCTGTTCCCGAACATCTTCAAAGTTCAGATACACAGCAGAGGCTGGGTTGGCTTTCTCAAGAACAGGAGCAACAAGGTAGCATCTTCTACAGAAGTATCATTTTGAACAACCGTCCTGCACATAAACACATGCCCAGGAGCTATACAAATCAAGTGAGAGAGCATAACGTCTGGGTGCAGAACAGAAATAGGAAAGTACATTGAAGAGGCCAGGAAAGAATATTTTAGATTAACAGCGTGGACCCTTCACCAATGTCAGAAAGTATACCATAGAGAGATGCTACCTACATGTGAAAAGAGGACAGTGCGGACAGAAGTTTCTGTCCTTCCCTGTCCTGTAACTGTACAGTCCAAAGAAACACATGGATGCCTACATTAATTATAAACTGGTTGGCCTATTGGCTCAGGCTTCTTATTAACTCTTACATCCCACATTAACCCATAATTCTTGTCTGTATTAGCCACGTGACTTGGTACCTTTATCAGTGAGGCATTCTCATCTTGTTTCCTCTGCAGTAGGGTGACAACTGCAGACTGAGCCTTTCCTCATCCCAGAATTTTCCTATTCTGGTAACTCCACCTATACTTCCTGCCTGGCTACTGCCCAATCAGCATTTTTATTAATAAATACAAATGACAAATCTTTCTAAGGTACAAGGCCATTGTCCCACAGCAGGACAGGAATATTAGGTTTGTCTCAAAGATCAGTCTTTACCAGTAAAAACACCGTGTCATATAGGTCTCCACAGACCCTTACTGCAAGGCATGGTAGTCAGCAAGATCACCATGTTTGCCTCACCACCCAGGTGACCCCATAAGTCCTGAGATTCATGTTCATTACGGGAAGAAGCCACTCATAGCAGAGCTCTAATCAGGTGCAGATACAACTTCTAGAGCAATATCTACATACTGAGTCTCCACACCTGTTTCCAAGACTGCCAGCTTGACAAGGCCTCTGAGTAGTGCTGTGTTGACCCCAGTAGTCTTGAATTTCAGGCCAGGAACTATACTCATTAGATTCAGGCACACGTCAAGGCCAAGACAATCCTAGCACAGTAGATTTCTATTTCTAGCACAGTCTGAGTGCTAAGTGAGCATCATAGTCTGAGGTTGGCTTTGCCCTCGCACCTGACTGGCTATCAAGGCCATAGTCACCAACCCACCAGATATGTAGTACCAGAGTTCAAGCAGCCACCATCATTACAACCTCCTACCACCACCACCTTCCAACCAAGCATCTCTTGCATCCTTGTACTCATCACCTATTGAGATTTGAGATCAACTGCAATCAAATGAAACAATACAATCTCTTTTACACCTACACCAGGTCAGCCTTTCTGGCTTCAGGCACCAGTCTGTCACCTGTGCACTTAAGCTACCTTGTCAAGATGGTCCCCATGGCCCCATCCTCTAGGAGATCCCAAATGGCTCTACGGTCATACAGACACAGAGTTCAATTCGTTACCAGTGGCCTGGGTCAGACCTATCACAACACTTTAAGCTTTGGGTCCCTGTCTTCTGAGCCAAGACACAGACCAATGTCTTTGGGCAGAGATGAAGTTCCATAGAATCAGACTCCAAGCCCATCAATGTAAACTCAATCACAGCCGTTTCAGGATCTGACTAGCTTCTGCAGACCTACTTGGATTGTTAACTGTCAACTTGACACAGCCTAGAATCATCTGAGGAGACAGTATCAACTGAGAAATTGTCTAGATCAGATTAACCCATGGGCATGTCTATTGTGGAGTTGGGGGTTATCGTAATTGCTAATTGATGCAGTATGACTCAGTCTACTGTGGGCTTTATCACTCCTAGATGTGCCATTCTGGGCTTTATAATAAAACTAGTTGGGTATGAGCCTGTGAATTAGCTACCAAGCAGCATCTTCCATGGCTTCTGCCTTCTGGTTCCTGTTCTGACCTCCATCAGTGAGAGACTGTGATCTGGAAGTGTAACCCACATAAATCCTGTCATTCCCTAGACAACTTTTGGTCAATGTGTTTTATCATAACAGTAGAAAATAAAGTAGAACACCACTGTGGTACTATTTAGGTCCTTGTTGGACCCAAACTTTAGGACAGCCACTGTGGATAGAAGCTCCAGGCTTCCTTTTTCTCACTGAGGATCGAGTACTAATGCTATGAGCCGAGGTGCCACGAACTGAAAAAATGCCAGAAGATTGTTCTCACTTGTATGTGTGATCTAAAAGCTGAGCTCAGACAAGTAAAGTGTACACACTGTGTACATGGGTAGAAGGAGTTGTTTTTCAAATTTTATATAATTAAAGTCAAAATAGATTAATTTCTATAAATAAATTGTACAACTTGGTGATTGTAGTAGCAGTGTGTTATATTTTAAAAATTGCTAAGAGTATATATTTTAAATTATATGAGGCAACACATTTGTTAATTAAATTAGTTGAACCATTCCACAACATTTAAAAATTTCACATTTTATTTTACATTATAAAATTTACATAATTTTCGTAATTGAAACTTAATTATTGCGGAACAAAGCAAATTATTCTAAGTTTATTCCTTTATTCAAGAAACTATTTCCTGATGATATTCTTATGTTACAAATAGAACATCATCACAGAGTAGCTTAAAAATAAAATTATTTCTTAAAATACCAATAACAAGCTAGGATGATGGTAACAGAGGCACTGAGTGATATTAGACCTTTATTTTATTACAGAAGAAAATGAAGCTATTTGATAAATCAGATTCTGATGCAAATTTAACATCCTAATGTTTCAATGAGTTTCAAACAAATGGAAAAACGTAAGTGATAATTATCAAATATGTGTTATACTGACCTAGACCACTCTGTGGGTAGAAAGAAATGTTTACTGGGGCATAAAACTGCCAGGCTGTTTCTCTGGGTTAGAAAATAGCAAATATTTGGAAGATCCTTGCCAGTTTTAAGGGGACAGGTAATGCAGTGGTGGGGAGGGCAAGTTAACCAGAACGGCTTTTCTGACAAAGAAATCCATCACACAAGAGTTGTCAGAAATGCTGAGATAGTTTTCTATTTACCAGAAAGTAATCTATGTGTTTTCTAGGTAAGAGTTCTGTGTGAACTGAGCCTAGACTGCCATTTAGGACATTTTAAGTGGCACTGCCATTTTGGAGGCCAACTTTGGATTTAACAAACTTCAGTCCTGTGTATGAGCTGCAAGCACTCTTAACCATCGACTCATCTCTCCAGCTCAAAAATAAAAAAAAAATAAAATAAAACAGTAATTTTGTTGTTATAGTCAAACTATAAGCAAACTTTATATGTTCTTATCAAGAACAGGTTATTAATATATCATCAGATTAATTCTATGTGATGAGTGTCTTATCTGAACTTGGGAGGCTGAGTCAGGAGACTCATTGAGTCAGAGGCCAGCCTGAGCTGTATAGTGAATTCTAAGGCAGCCTTGGCAAAGAGTGAGACCTTGTCTCAAAAGTAAACTTAAAATAAATAAGTAAATAAATCTTACTATGCGTCGAACTGCTCCTAAACCTACATATTTTAAAGGAATAGTATGCAGTTTACAACTGCTTTCAAAAGTTAGGGTTCAAATCCGTTGTTACATTTGAACTCTACATTTTGGACATTCTGCAGGAGAATGCAGCTGGTAGAAGCAATCATTTCTAAAAGCCTATAAGTTACTATGACCTAATGTTGTTGGAACCGCAAGTTAAACAATCAATGACACTGAAAGGGACAAAAATGAAACATTTTATAAACTTAACTGATTTAGATTGCAAATGCCCTGTGGTTCTCAGTATCAGCTCTGGGTAGCATTTTGTCCTGTTTGAAGGCAGTTCCTTGCCCAAAGGTCAACTGTGTCAAGAAGATAAAAAAAAAAATCAAGTGGAGTGTCTATGGCCTAGCAGAGGCACTAAGTAAAAGCACATCCTCCTGCCTCTATTAGTTTTTTCACAGTATAATTAGGAAATCAGAGCCTTGCTGTAACTGTGGCCTAAAAACTCTGAGAGAATTTCTATTCTCATTTGCATTAAGGTTGACTTTTGTAAAACTGGATTCATGTTTGCAGTAAGAGGAGTTTGTCTTCTGAGATAGCAAGCAATATCATTGAAATCCATGATGTAAGTGTTCCTTCTGAATTAATCAGAACTATGAGATATTGGGAGGGATTGAGTATAAGGAAATAAAAAATAAAGAAATCTGATTTTTTTTTTTTTGGTGAGATAGAAGATGAAAGTTTGTCGCACATTTTTATAGGCTAGCAGACAAGTGGCAATCAGAAAAAGTATGTTAAGATGAATGATATCCTCAGGATAAAAAAAAAAAAAGATGCTGAAACTTTCCATACACTAATTGTATATGGTGGCATTCTCCTAGTTAGAAGTGACAGCACACTTTCCTACAGAGGGGACAAGGAGCTGCCTTTTTGACAGAGAGTAGCTGAGCTTTTTTCCTATTCCCTCCACTGAACCAATTATTCTTTTAACATCAACTCCCCACAGAGACAGTTAATACATGACAACCTTTCTTGGTCAAACACGCCTTACTTAAACAGAAGTTTCTCTGGAGAGTTTAAATGGCTTAGCATGGAAATAAATTAGGCAGTTGACAGCTCTGCTTCACTTTATTAAAACAGCATTTAGGAATGAATGGAACATGTATCCTGCTATGCACTGAACAGCTCATTCTTTTAAAAATGTCATTTTAGACTCCTCTTGAAACTGTAATGAAGAGGCAGATTAATAAAAAGATGATGGATAATTGAGTGATATAATTAATTACAAACAAAAATGTGTGCCTGTGGGGGAAATAAGGTGAGTGCGTGGTTTTGACAAACATTAATAACTCTTACATCCAAGACTGCAGTTTGACTCCTAGAAGTAGCATTGTAACACAATGGGTATCTGTCGAAGAATAAAAGCGCTGGTTTCTCCTATCAGAAGCAATTGAGGAATTATCTAGAGGAGAAAGATGACATCACGAGTTTTAAATGTCTGAAAGCTTGTCATCCTAATTTTTTACTCTGAGAAGCACTTCTGCCCTCCTGGGGTTTCTCTCCATGAACTCAAGTGTGCACTAACCAAATTCAGTTGAGAAATTTTTAAGTCAAATAGGTTCAATTACAACTATATAATCTCATTCTCCTGCACATATGCAATGCAGGCATTCTATCAATGAACTGAAATCCTGGGAGCTAACAAAACTGCCCAGAACAATGTGTGCTTGTTTGCAACAGAACAAGCAGGTATTTCCTCTTTTCTTTCCCTCCCTGCCTTCCCAACTTCCTTCCACCTCCCTTCAGTCCACCTTCTCTTCCTTCTTCCCTCTCCCCAACAATTCTGTTGTTTTAAGAGATTTCCAAAGAGTTTGAAAGAGTTGATTTGGCTATTTGTAACTCTCAGGCACTATTTGTAACTAATAGGCACTGAATTAATTACTTGGAATCACTCAGAAATACTTATTTTCTGATACCAGCTTTGTAAATAACTCTTTAAAATGAAAAATAGTGTAGTGCACACACACACATACATATATTTCTACATGTATTTAAACACATCCTTAGTGTTTGTATTATATCTCGGACTTGGAAACACAATACAAACTAGAATTTCTTTCATGAGAATTTTAGTGGAATTTAAAAATGTATAGTCCACACATAGGAAAAGGATTTTCTAACACGTTTATTAACATGTTTATGGTTTAACCTGATTTTTAGGTACTAAAGTGTCTCTGTCTTCTGGACTCTTTTGCATGTAAAGTCCAGTTCTTATAGAAAACACCTGTTATAATGAACTTAAACATTAGGATATGGGTTACTATTAGGAATGGTTTAATATATCAGTTTTCTACAGCCAGGAAGTTTCGAATGTCAGAATACTCTAACGAACTTATGATTTATAAATCCATGAAAACTAAAGTTTGTGTCTTCATGTAGCTATATTTTACCAGGCAGTGGAATACGGGTTAGGAAGAGAGACCATTATGGGAGGAAATGGGAATCTCAGGAGGTGAAGAAAAAGAAACAGAGGCATATTTTGCTCATTTGACTAGTTCAATTGTTTATGACAAGAGGCTTCTAGCCTAGGGCTATAACTGCTCAATAGGCAAGTGAGAGCCCACTAACTCCCAGTGGATCTAGAATGCATTGGAGTTATGACCACAAGACAGTAAGAACTGTATGAAACATAAAGCTCTTCCAAGTGGTCTCTCCCACACTTGAGCTGATTCTTCTTTATTGCCATGGAAGCATCATGAAGTCTAATGTTGGGTCTACAGTGGCACACGAATGGCTAGAAATGCATTGCATTTTATGTTTTAATGTATCTTGACCAACTTTCGAAGATTTCATACAGTGTACTTGGATCTTCACTCTTCTCCCTTAACTCTTCCCAGATCCCTTACAACCTCTCCAATCCCCTCACTAAATAAAATTCCAGACAAATATTTCCCAATAAAATATACTTTAAAATATATGAGTGTAACTTGTGTGCTATTCTGTTGATTTTATAGAAAATAGCACTGAAAACTGACTCTGTAGTGCTTACTAGACAGTAACAAAAAATAAAAATTAGCAAATTTTTATCTACTAGAATTCTGTTATGTTTATCAAAATCTTACACACATTAGTCAATTGACAAGTTTGAAATTTTCAGAGTATTTTAAGAAGATTAAACCCATCTCACAGTCATCTTTGCAGTACTGATTTTTATCTCTCAGGAATGTGTTATTCATCCCCACTTCATTCTTCTTTATGATTCCATGTATATCTCTGGCAGCTTTCTGTTTTCCTACATTTTTGTTCAGTTCACTCAACATGTATATTTATTTCATTTATGAATAAAAATTCTCATTTTACAATTTTTTTTTTTTTTTTTTGGTTTTTCGAGACAGGGTTTCTCTGTAGCTTTGGTGCCTGTCCTGGAACTAGCTCTTGTAGACCAGGCTGGCCTCGAACTCACAGAGTCATTTTACAATTTTTGAAGTTGGACTTGAGAAGTAGAGTTTTTAAAAGCTGACTTCATTTTCAAAATGTGCATTAAAAGTCAAACTAGGACTATTTAAATCCCAGGCCTATAGATTTTTTTGTTCCTCATAATCATATTGGTGGTTAGCTTTTTGATACTTCAGCTGTGATTAGCAGTCTTCTTTCGCTTACTGTTGGCTCAGTAGTTTTGCATCAGGTAATAAGCAAGTCTACAGAATAAGTTTAACTTTTTTAGCTTCTGAACTACAGAAGAGAAGCCTCCACCAAGTTAGTGCAACAACACTGGGAATAAAGACAAATATTTTCCCAAACACTTCATCATTCTCAGTTCTCATTCAGTAACAGGAATTGTTCTGTTCTCTTCTTTCTATTTGGTTCTCTGACTTTGAAAGAAGATTCTGCCTTTCTGATGAAGGGGAAGGCTAGCTGGTAAGAGAGATGACGTCACTGTGGCTGACTGCTGAAAGCGATGATGTCACTGTGGTTGGCCGCTGAGAAAGATGATGTCACCAGAGTCCCTCAGTGTTTCTCCTAGTTTAATATGCTCATACTGCACTCACTTAGAATGGAGAAATTATCTCATCTTTTTTACAATTTCATACTAAAAGCTAAGTCAGGCCCAGAGAAATTAGATCAAAACTTTGGGAGGGGGCAAGGATATTTGATTCCTTCCCCCCACTTTACCCTTACTTTCTCGGTATTTTAGGCATCCAAGTTTAGAGTTCCTTATTCTTTATAAAAACATCTTGGAAAATATTAAGTGTAAAATCCTGTTCTGCTATTTGAAAGTCATTGATCTAACTATCATGATCCAGTCTTTCAACTCTGCTGGGGCAAATATAACTAAGGAGTGATAATGCAGCAATGTAAATATTTCTTCCTGTGACCAGGCTCTTTCTTTATCTACTGTCCTGTTGGCTGGGACAGAAGCTCACGCAGTGCCCAACTATCTAACACTGAAAAGCAAATCAGCACACACATGCTCTATTACTTGACTCTATCCTCTCTCTCTCTCTCTCTCTCTCTCTCTCTTGCTCGCTCGCTCTCCCTCTCTCTCTCTCTCTCTCTCTCTTTCTCTTTCTCTTTCTTTTTTGCTCTCCCTCTCTCTCAATGTCAGATTTACAATTTATGTAATTACCTCTATGACCAGAAATATAGGCTGATAAAATGATTTATTAAGATAAAGAGCGCACTTGGTATTCCTAAGGTGGAATGGAGTTAATTGGCCCCTGGAGAAGCAATTCCCCTTAACACTGCTCACGTATGCACAGATATTAACCCACTGACTTGCTAATAGAAAGATAACTCATATCACATATAGATCATTTCACAAAATGTCTTATGGGGGGATGGAGTTATTGTTATGGGAACGAGATGAATTTAGGAGTACATTCCTGACAAACTTCAGACACGAGATTTTATCTAGTTCCTCTCCTGCATCCTGGGAACATACTGGAAAGAACACATCATACATGGGCAACGTTTCTATGCTTCACAACTGAATCTCTGTAGATTTTCATAGTTGTATTAGAAAAATCAGGAATTCTTCAAGGGACCCCTTGATGTGACCAGATGTGATGGCAGTATAGTAGAGAAGGAGACAAGATACCAACAGTCAGGTAAAGTAAACGTTCCCTTCCACAAACCCTCACTGAGTGGCAACTCTGCCTCAGTGAGTAAACAGGCAGAAGAGGGCTGAGAGTCGTGTTTTTTGTCCTCAGAGAGGTAACATGTTAGTACAAGCAACAGACAAACTGCAACAATGCAGAATTTAAGTGGCAGAGCAAGCTCTACATATCACAGGCTGTGTGTGTGCGCCTAACACAGCCGTATATTTGCTTGAACAAGATAACTCTCATCGATATTAATCCATATGCAACTTCTAAAGTGTTTTAAATCCCATAGTTATTATTCTCATGATGGAATTATTGCTGCTGAAGCTTATTTATATTTATTAATTTCAGTGATTATTATAATTGCTATGGGCATAAATCCTGTGATGACATTGACCTCTTCCATTCCTCTCCTGGCTTTCCAGCTTGTCTTAGACCCCTTACATCAAATTCTCATATAGTATCAACTTCAGTTCATCTGTGTAATTACTTCCCAGAATTCTTATCCTCTACTCAACCAAATATACCACCCCATCTCTCTATTCAGCTACCAAATAATATAAGCATGATTCCTGGCATGTTTTGAACCACTGAAAGAGTATTTGGACAGCAGAACAATGTATAGTGTGACTTAAATAGGCAAAAGGAAGAAGTTTTCTTGCAGCTTCAGAGGGATGGCTGCCAGGCAAGGCATTCCACGTGCTGGGAGATGGATACATGTGACAGCAGAGTGAGAATTGCCATGGTGGGTTTCCTGTAGTTGGATTATGTAAATAATCCCCTGGGATTCTAGCAATGGACATAACTGCTAGCTTTAATATGCCAATCTGTTGGTATCTTGCCTCAGGCCACTCTTGGCAGGTGCATATTGGTCAAAGTGTAAGAGTCTTATTATAAAAGTTATATAATATGTAGAATCAACAAACTGTCTAAGAAAGTTATCTATCAGGGGGAGGGTAATCCAAATTCTTGGCATTTCTACAAGATGTCATCAACAAAAGTGTTGAGTCACATATGTAGCTATTCTGTGACATGTGTCGCCTGGGAGCCTCAGGCTGGACCAAGCAATAGCCGGCATATCAATCAAAGCCATATCAATCATTGAAGGCACAGCATTATTAGTAAAAAATGTGCAGGCAACCAGTCACAGACAGGTCCAATGGAAAACGGGAGCAGAGAAATGGCCATTGTCTGCTTCTACTTCCACATACAGAAAATGCATGAGTCAGTGCAATGGTGTGCCTCCCATGAGCAAGCACTGTCAGTATGCTGGCAAACCACTGACCTCCAGGAACATACATACAATTCTCCATTAATCTAGAGAGTCCCTTGTCAGAACAGATTCTTTAACCTTAACAGTTTCATTCTGGCAAACTGTGTTCTGGTAAAGCTATTTAATAAAAAATTGTAAGCATTTATTATATGATAGATACTATTAGGAATTCAGTAGAAGGGAGAACACAAATATCCCTAAAGTGCTTGCATTTTGTTAGAATTGTTATCTATGTTCTATGCGATATGCAAAAAGCTCAGGGAGAGTATGTTTTCATTAATATCCATACACCTAGAACATGGTAATGCCAAGACTAAAATATAGATCTTTTGATTTAGGATCCGACTCTTTTTGTCCTAATCCCTTGTTTCTGTTCTTCAAATCACCTCTGTTCACTGCAGAAAATAATAACCAGAGAAAAACTTGAGTTAATTTTCGAAACCACTATACTCATGGAGACTAATTAATACAAAAGATTATTACTAGGAATTGTAACTTACATGTATTTTTCTAAAACTAAGAAAGGAGAAATTTTAGTATGAGATTAAGACACAAAAATTTACATTTATGAAATGTAACCACCATGTGGACATAACCAATGATCTTGAGAAGAAATCTCAAATATATGTAAAATGGTTGTACCGAGTAGTAATTTTAATACATGTACTTGCAAATTTGATGCTATTGCAAAGTCATAAAATACTTAAGCAAATTTTAGAAAATGGGAAGGAGAGTTGTATTATGTAAAGACAGCATAATTAAGTTTCCTTTATTGCCGGGCGGTGGTGGCGCACGCCTTTAATCCCAGAACTTGAGAGGCAGAGGCAGGCGGATCTCTGTGAGTTCGAGACCAGCCTGGTCTAGAAGAGCTAGTTCCAGGACAGGCTCCAAAACCACAGAGAAACCCTGTCTCGAAGACACTTAAGGTCATGCTCAACTTCCTTAGCGATCAGGGAAATGCAAATCAAGACAACTTTAAGATACCATCTTACACCTGTCAGAATGGCTAAAATATAAAACACCAATGATTGCCGTTGCTGGAGAGGCTGTGGAGAAATGGGGACACTCATCCATTGCTGGTGGGAATGCAAACCTGTGCAACCACTTTGGAAAGCAGTGTGGTGGTTTCTCAGGAAATTCGGGATCAACCTACCTCTGGATCCAGCAGTACCACTCTTGGGAATATACCCAAGATGCCTTATCATACAACAAAAGTATATGCTCAACTATGTTCATAGCAGCATTGTTTGTAATAGCCAGAACCTGGAAACAACCTAGATGCCCTTCAATGGAAGAATGGATGAAGAAAGTATGGAATATATACATATGAGAGTACTACTCAGCAGTAAAAAACAATGACTTCTTGAATTTTGCATGCAAATGGATGGAAATAGAAAACACTATCCTGAGTGAGGTAAGCCAGACCCAGAAAGAGGAACATGGGATGTACTCACTCTTATTTGGTTTCTAGCCATAAATAAAGGACATTGAGCCTATAATTCGTGATCCTACAGAAGCTAAATAAGAAGGTGAACCCAAAGAAAAACATATAGGCATCCTCCTGAATATTAAACGTCATCAGGCGATGAAAGGAGACAGAGACAGAGACCCACATTGGAGCACCGGACTGAAATCTCAAGGTCCAATCAGGAGCAGAAGGAGAGAGAGCATGAGCAAGAAACTCAGGACCGCGAGGGGTGCACCCACACACTGAGACAATGGGGATGTTCTATCGGGAACTCACCAAGGCCAGCTGGCTTGGGTCTGGAAAAGCATGGGATAAAACCGGACACGCTGAACATAGCAGACAATGAAGACTACTGAGAACTCAAGAACAATGGCAATGGGCTTTTGATCCTACTGCACGTACTGGCTTTGTGGGAGCCTAGGCAGTTTGGATGCTCACCTTACTAGACGGGGATGGAGGTGGGTGGTCCTTGGGCTTCCCACAGGGCAGGGAACCTGATTGCTCTTAGGGCTGACGAGGGAGGGAGACTTGATTGGGGGAGGGGGAGGGAAATGGGAGGCGGTGGCGGGGAGGAGGCAGAAATCTTTAATAAATAAATAAATTAATTTTTAAAAGTTTCCTTTATTAATTAATTGAGAAAACTTATAAGACCTAAGAGGAAGCAATGATGGGCAAGTTTCATACTGATTCTGGAAGTAGGTTGAATCCCTCTAAATAAGTAATAAGGTAAGAGCCCAAATCAAAAAGCAAACTTAAGGAGAGAATCAAAGGGGGGCAGAAGCTAAATGTTGTGGGCTCCCATAAGCTCCTGAAGGAAGTGTATTGATTTTATTGAATGTATAGTAGGCTTCATTGAATGTAGAAACTAGCACAATAAAAGAAATGTGTGTGGTAATCCCTGATAACTTTCTGCTAAATGACAGGAGATTCATTAGAAAATGGGTATGACGGAGATCACAGGAAGTCAAAGTGATTTGAAAAACAGCCCTCTGTGACAGAATGAAGTGAACTAGCATAATAAGAGAGGTGCAGCTCTGCTGTAAGATCTGTCCAGGAATGTGCTAAGCCCTGGGCTCGATCCTCAGTGCCACAAGGGAAAAAGAGTATAGTTAAGGAAAAAGTAGAACCCAAAGAAAATTTGCCTGTGGATTGCATAACCAGAGTCAAGAAGGGCAGACTAATAATAATGGCAGAGGCTGACTAAGCTTTTAGCTTGTACCATTCACTTTTAAGACCCTCTTTTGTGCTTCCTTATTTAATCCTTTGACCAATCTGCTGAAGGAGTAATGTTTTTCTACCATTCTATAGATCAGGAGACTGACTTTCAAAGAAGCTAATTAGATCTCCTGGCTATTACATGACCTACCCAGACTTCAAACCAGCAGCCAAGTTTTCAGGGTCAGTGCGGATGCTAATTCTCTGCATTTAAAAATATTGAAAGTTTCACTGGCCGGAATACTAGAGTGCAGTCCTTTGAAAATTTAAGATCATTAGTCCCTTTTAACACAAGAAGAAAGTGCCTTGCATGAAGATAAATGGGCATGTAAGCTCTCAAGCTCAGAAGTCTCAAAAGCCACACTCAACCCCAAAAATCTTTACTGTTCTGCAACCGACCATAGCACGATACTTGCCCTCATCTCGATTTTTAAGTGTTATATAGGAGCAAGAATTAATAGACTAGGTCATTACAAAAAATGTAAATCAATGAATAAATTTTGAAGAGACTTATGGAGAGAAAAGAAATATCTTCCAGTTCATAGAAAGTTGATCATTAAAAATATAGTGATAATGTCATGTACTGAACAAAAATATTTCTTCCTGAAGTCATATTATCTCTACTTTTACTACTTAGTGCCAGAGAATGTAAATTTAATCTCTCTTCCCTATGACAACCCTTCAGCTCTTAGAGATAAGTAGCCTACTGTTGGAAATGCTCTTTTCCTTAGTGTAAATGTCCTTTGCTTCTTTTCTTCTTTTCATTTTTATCACCCTTTATGTCCTTATCTGAATGTATTAAAGTTCATCAATATCCTTCAAATTGTGAAGCATAGAACTAAATCCAAAATGGCAGGTCAGAACAGACATTAAAAATAATAGAACAAAGCAATATAGTCTTCTTTCTAAGTATAGTACATCTTACAGAAAAACTTAAATGTCTTGTATATGAGATACATCATACCATGGATGCATGAAATGTTTAATTTACCTAAAATTTTACCCAAGTTAATCCTACTTGACAATTTAAAAAAGAAGTAGAAATAAGTTTATAAAATAAATTCACGAGAAAAAAAACATGGGGAAATACAGTTTCTCACATGTGATGTGTTTGGTTTACTCCATTTCAAGACACCTTATCATGTTTGGAGTATGCCCATAATCTCTTTTAAAATGTATTTATTGTTAACTTATAGAATAGTTTTTTACTTTTGATAAATTGATTTCATGTCCTGCCCCTTTGCTGAAATTGTTGCTTCTAGTATTCTGACATAATTTTTGTTTTCCCTTATGTATATAATATCACCTTCAAATAGAGACAATTTGGCTTCTTTTCCTATTTATGCCCCTTTAGTTTTCTGCTCTTGCCTTATTGCTCCAGCTACTTCTTCAGGCCTTGTAGTGAAAAAGAGAAAGAGTGGAAATTGTGGACAGTCATGTCTTGTTTCTTATTCTAATGGAATTCCTTTGAGTGTTTCTCCATTTAAGAGAATGTTGGTGTCTTATTCACTTTCCTGTTACTGGGAGAAAACATTATGACCCAAACAACGTACAAAAGAAAGTGTTGAATAGGGCGTACAGTTTCAGAGGGTTACAGTCAACGATGGGAGAGCAAACATGCTGATTTCAAGTGCAACAGCTGAGAGAGAGGTCACATCTTAACCCACAGGTTAAGAGGCAGAGAGAACACACTGAGAAAGGCTCAAGTCTTTTGAAATATCTAAAAACAGCCCTAGTGACACATGTCCTCCAATAAGGTCACACCCCCTAATTCTTCCAAAAGAACACCACTAATTGGGGAACAAGTATTCATCCACAAACCACTAATTGCACAGCCTGGCCCCTATGGGCTTGTGTGTATATTGTAATGCAATGTGCATTTCATCAACTTCACTTTTCAAAACTGAAATTGAAGACCACATTGCTCCCAAACCAGCACAGTCAAGTATTCCCACAGCGATAGCTTACTTCTTTGGACCAACACCTGACTTGGATATTTTTCTATTGTGGTGATAAAGCACCATGACCATGGCAACCTGTAGAAATATGTAGTTGTGCTTACAGCTTCAGAAGGTTACAGAGTCAATGAGGGCAGAGTGAAGATGTGGTAGAAGGAACACCTGAGATGTCATGTCTTGATTGATCTGCAAGCAAGAAACAGAGAGAACACACGAAGAATTGAGCAAATCTTTTCAAATTTATGACATGATTGGAAACTAAATACAGGAAAAGTGACTACATACTACACACTGATTCAATAGATGAATTCATATCAAAAAAAATATCCAGTTCATACTTTCTGACAAAGTTACATCCTCCTACTATATTTTGTTTGTTTCTTTGAGACAGGGTTTCTCTGTGTAACAGCCCTGGCTGTCCTGGAACACACTTTGTAGATCAGGCTGGCCTCAGACTCATGAAAATCCACTTGCCTCTGCCACCTGGGTGCCGGGATTAAAGGCATGCGCCACCACACCCTGCCTTACTACATTATTTTAACACATGTATTCATTCATATTATGACCCTGCCCATGTCACAGTATAAGAGACTGCATAGTGTTCAACTCGTAGACTCAGGGATCACTGAAGAAGAGGGCTGGAAGGATTCTAAACTCTCGAGGCAGGAAGCAGCAGCAGCAAAGCAATATCTATGAAGCCTGAGAAGGTCAGGGAGCTCACCACATAAGTGGTGATGTGGATGCACAAGCCCACACAAGATCCAACCAGTCAAAATCCCAACATGGACAGAGGAGGCTCTCATGAGGTCCCATGCCCTAACTATGGAGCTGTTGGCATCTGAAGGCAGTCAGGTCTCTTTTTCAGTTATGTACCCAAGAGAAGCTACCTATACTCCAGTAGATGGTCCAACCTCTGTGTTTATATAAGCAGTAGATGCAGTGGTTTTACAAAATATTGCGTGAAGATGGGAGGGAAAATTGGTGATAGTATAGAAGAGGAATTAGAGAGGAGATCAAGGGGGTAAATTTGATCAACATATTACATGTGTGTATATAATTCACAAAGAATAAAAAGAAAAACTGGTAACGATTTTAGAGTAGTTGCCATTAAGTTTTTACTTTAGAACTTCAAATGTGTTTTCCTTCATATAGAATATTTCTAAATTTTAATGTCAAAACAAAATGCCTTGAGTTATTAAAAACAGTTTTACACATGCTTACACACCTAGAGCCAAGACTACAATGAAATTTGTCAATTTAGACATAACATTTGCATAATGTATTCTTATAAATTCCTTGACCTATGAACTATATAACACAAAAGGTATGTAATTTGTACACCTACAGTTAGTTTTAAATAATAAGTTTATTATCTCATCCTTATATACTCTGTGAATGAGATTTAAGGAGCTAATAATTTCAATTTAAGTTTTAGAAGTAATTAGCAAGAAAAGAATGTCCCTTAAGAAAGGTTGTCACTACTCATTTCTCCTTACCTGTCGTCACAAGTGACTCTGCATTATCATGAATTTGCAATTTATAACCTATCTGCTCTAAAGAAAGAGTCCATTAAAATTTATTACATGAATGGAAACTAAATACAGGGAAAGTGGCTAAATACTGCACACTGATTCAATGGATACATTCATATTGCAAAATAAATTATTCTGTCCAGGCATTCTGGCAAAGTCAAATCCTCCTGCTACATTATTTTAAACACACTGTTAAAATCAAGCATACTACGTAATATATTCATTCTGCCATACAACATTGCTTGAGTCTCGATTTCATACATATTTCCCAGTCAAAATGTTCTAATAGGAGTATTCTAAAAATAGAGAAATGGAAAATTTGGTTGGAATTGGAATTTTAAATCAACATACCTTTCATTTTCCCGCTGTAGCTTCAGCTGCTTGGTTTTCAGCACACAGTAATGCTACAGTTTGCAAGTATGTTCTCACAAGGCTTAAACGGTAGAGCTTGGTTTTCAGGGTGACAATGTTGGGAAATGACACTTTTAGGTATTGGTGTTTGGAACTGCCAAGTGCTGATTTTTATGTCAACTTGACACAAGCTGGAGTCATCTGAGAGGAAGGAACATCAATTAAGGAAGTGTCTTCATAAGCTCAAACTGTAGGCAAGTTAGTTGGGCATTTTCTTAATTAGTGATTGATGGGTGAAGGCCCAGTGTGGTGATATTTTGTTTGTGACTTAACAAATAAATGTTTCCTGAAGATTAGAGTGTGGAGCTAGCCACTAGTTAGCCATAGAGGCCAGGCAGTGATGATACACAGCTTTAATTCCAGCATTTGGGAGGCAGAAACAGACTGATTTCTGTGCATTCAAGACCACTCTGGGCTACACAGGATTGAGTCAGTCTAAAAGAGAATCAGGGCCAGGCATTGGGTTTACACCTTTAATCCCAGTACTTGAGAGACAAAGATCTTTAATCCCAGAGCTAGGGAGGTGGAAACAAGAAGGGATATGGCTGGGCAGAGAGAGAAATATAAAGTGGGAGGAGACAAGAGTTGACCTCATTCAGTCTGAGGTTTCATAGAGACAAATTTGGTCTGGATTCATAGGAATAGGATCTTGTCTATTTATTCTGAGCATTCAGAGAGGTAATAACTCTAGTGGTTGGCTGCTCTTCTTCTCTGATCTTTCCGTTTTAACCCCCTAATATCTGACTTTGGGTTTTTATTCAGTAAGACTAATTATGATTGCATTACCAACCAGCCTTCTGTGGGTGGTGCCATCCCTGGACTGATGGTCCTAGGTTCTTGCTTTTGGTCATAGAGCTTCATGAAGCAATAATAAATCAAACCAACCTAGGATTATGCCTTTGGAGAGATTTTTGAACTACAGAATGTCTCTGGATTCCCAATTGAAGTTGTGTTATTTTGTTTCCATGTGCACTTTATAATTTACTGTGTCAAAAGTTCTTCTAACAGAACTGAGTTGATACTGGCATTATATTCTCTAACTTCCAAAATTGTGAGTTAAATAACTTTACAAAATTTACTTATGTCATGTGATTTGTTATATAAAATCACAGACTGATAATAGATAAATGAATGATAGACCAGTGATTGATAGTATTTATACTGATAGATAGGTAATAGACACATAGATACATAGAAAGAAAGATAATGGATGATATGTAATAAATGATAGATGATAGATTGATAAGTAGCACATAGATAGGTAGGATGGATAGATAGATAGATAGATAGATAGAAATAGATAGATGATAGATAATAATAGTAAATTATAGATTACAGATTAATAATATATAGATTGACAGATTATAGATAATACATAGAATAAATATTGTGTACTCTGTATCTGAATTCATAAAAAGGTAATTCTCTACTTGAAATGCTAGATTTTTTTGAATGCTAGCAACTCAATTCACTCTTATCCTTGGGATATTTCCTTTTGACTTTCACACTGCTTTTGACCACCTTTTCCATCCTGACAGATGTGTGTTCTCCAGAAATTCTCTAAGCTGTTGTTTTCTGTTTTTTTTAAATTTCTTTCTATATATTGAGCTATAAATTTATATAAAATAGGCCCTAGTGGCTCAGGCCCACTCTCATTAGTTCCCACAAACAGGGCTTCTCTGGATGCAATGCACTAGGGTTGCATTTGAATTTAGATATTTTTCTTTTGACTTCATATTTTTTCTTCTCATTTTCCCTCACTGGTTCAGGAAGCCATCTCAGCTCTCAGAGTGTTTCATATGCTCAATCTTCATAGTAATCCTCTTGGCAAGGACCTTGCCCTTGCTTGTATGCAGTAACGCCAATGGCATACTAAGTGACACTTTAAACGTCTCCGGGTTTGTGATGTTAATATTCATTGGGCATTCCCGGCTGAACAATCTCTTTCTTTAAATGTTTACATCATCGTTCTTGTAGATTTGCATATATACAGCCAAAGGAACAACTCTATGTGTTTCCATGGGACTCGAGAACAGGAAGCCACTGCTCTTTTTTGCTTTGCCTTGGCCATTTTGGTGAAATACTGGACAATGACAGCTTTGACCAAAAGAAAGGGTGTTTTGTGGTTGTTGTTACTGTCATTTCTAATAGATAAGCTTCTCTGCAGATCTGACTCATAGAACTGACTCAAACGCAGATCTCCCAGCGGAGTCATTCCCCGGAATTCTCATCAATCTTTCCTCTTACTTTGGGAAACTTTACAAAATTTAAAAATCCATTTGATTTTTTAAAGTTTTCTCTTATTTTATTTTCATTTGTTTTCTTTAGCACTTCATGTTTTTCTTCTTAAGTTTAGATCTTACAAATACCTCAGTTTTCTCTATTCTTAGCACTGTTAGTTTTACATTGTGTGATGTGTAGCTTGTCTGATGTTGTTTTTCTTAAATGCATTTAGCATTTTAGTTATTGTGTGATGAGGGGATATTTTTTTCTTGCCAAGTATACTTGGTGTTCTGTCTGCTTCTTATTCTTTGATAGGCACCTCCTTCTTTAGGTTAGGGAAATTTTCTTCTGTGATTTTGTTGAAAATATTTTCTGTCCCTTTGACCTGGGTATTTTCTCCTCCCTCCATTTCTATTATTCTTAAACTTGGTCTTCTCATGGTGTCCCAGATTTCCTGGATGCTGTGGGCCAGGAGTGTTTTATATTTGACATTTTCTTTGACCAAAATATTCATTATGTCTGTCATGACTTCAGTGCCTGAAATTCTGTCTTCCATCTCTTGTATTCTGTTGATAAGGTTTGCTTCTGAGGTTCCTGTTCAAGGTTCTAAATTTGTTATCTACAAGGGGGTACTGAGGGGATTCAGTTTGGATTTTCTTTATTGATTCTATTTCTACTTTCAAATTTTGAGCTGTTTTATCTGTTTCCTTCCACTACTTGTTTGTGTTCTCATTAATTTCTTCAATTAATTAATTTATTTATTTATTTTTAAGGTCCTCTATCATATTCATAGAGGCAAATTTATGATCATTTTCTGGTGCCAAAGCTCTGTTGTAATAGTCACAGTCTGCTATGATGTTATTTCTAGGCTGTAGTGGAGACATACTGTCCTGGCTGCTATTTATTGTGTCTGTAGGTTGCCATGTGGGATTGAGAAGATTATAATTCTAATAACTGGTAACTGGTATTGTCTTTGTTATATGACTTTCTCCCTGGCTTCTTCTGCCCTTTCTGGTGCTTAGAAGAGTGTTGTGGCTGTCTGTTGACTTGTAAGAAATCTGTCTGGGATTCTGATGGTTTTGACCACTGAGAGTTGGGTGTAAAATGTACATCTTGGACTTGCAAGCATACACTTAGGGATTGGGATGGGGTACAGAGGAGTGAGGAAAGCAGAATATTCCACCGGGATCTGATTAGTTCCTTGGAAATGGTAGCATAGAGTAAAGAGAGCCCACAGCAAAAGGTTAGCTACAGTTAGCATACTCCCTGGCAGATGTGATTTATGGGCTCTTGGGGAATGTGTGCTGACATTGAGGGCTGGGGCAAAGTGGTCAGGGAGATCTATGTCATCTTCTGGAGATGGGGGCAGTGTGGGGAAGGTGAGAGTCTGCTGCTGAACTGGGGATGAGATTGGAGGACAGAGTCTGAAGGAGATGAGGGAGAGGGGAAGACCTGCAGTTACCATACCTGTTTCCCTGGTCATAACACCTATGCGTATTCACGTATTTTAAATCATTCAGATTGGTTGTACATAACACACTAAAGTACTATGGAAGGATGGATATACTGTGTTGCTAAAGAATAATTTGGAAAAAATAATCTTATACCATCAGTACAGGCATTTTTTATCTCAGAAAATTTTAATCTGTGGTAGTTTGAATTCACGCAGAAAAATCCATGGGTAATGAAAGCCATCTATACCAAATTGTGTTAATTCATCCACATTTTGGCCATTCATAGCAGTATTGTTATGAACAGCCCAGGCTAATATTTGAGTGTTTGCTTTCAGTGCTTTGGGCTTCTGCTCAGGTATAAACTGCTAGGCCTCAAGGTTGTATGGTTATGTCATGGAGGAGCCACTGGTGAGTCCCATCCCAGCCATACCACCTGGCATTCCTACCAGCAATATTTGAGAGCTGCGGCTTCCACACTTACTCATTGGTATTCGTTTGATTTCGTGCCTACTTTAATAATAATATCTGCAGAACTGTGGAGTGGCATGCCCCAGTAGTTCTTCACTTTCTAGTTGGTAGCAATATAGAAAAGCCTTCATGTGATTGATAGCTATATGCATACCCTTTAAAATAAAGTTTCACTCAAATTATTTCTTACATATTGATCTTCAATATTTTGTTAGGAGTGTTTTATAATTTTTATTCTACAAGTCTTTACACCTTCTTGGCTGAAGTTATTCCTTCCTTGCTTGCTTTTTTTTCCTGTTATTTTGGATCATGTAGAAATCAATCATTTCTGGTTTGTCATTGATTGTATAATTTTTGTATCTTTGAGAATTCTATATACCATGTTTTGTTGTATGTTAGTGTCACCCCCTAAAATGTCTGCAAATCCATCCCTATTATTTCCCCATCCCACTTTATGTCCTTTCCAAAACAATCATAACGTGCAATTTATGGGGTCTAAATGTTCTTAGATACATGGATTTCCACTGGGGCAATGTCAGCCTACCAGGATCCGTAGTCTCAGAGAAAATTTACTTTCTCTCTCTTAGCAGTTATCCGCTGTCAATAGTTCCTCAGATACAGATGTCCAAATTCCCATGCCTATAATGGAATTTGGTTTAATCTTAGCAGACACAAGTCTTACGAATGTTATTGTAACCATTTGTGAGTTCTGTGTGCTATGGCCCTGCTCTGTCCTGGAAACAGTTTTTATGTGGTCATCCAATTCAGTTGGCTCTTACATTCTTTCCACCACTATTCTGAAAAAGACAACAAACTATATAGAGATGTTATGTGTAGGGATAGTAATGCTAAAGTCCTCTTTTTCTGTTCTTTGACCAGCTTTAGTTCTCTGTGTTAATCACCATCTTACCTGAATATTAGATTCTCTGTTGGGGTTGAAAGAAGTATTAACCTCTGAATATAACAATCATTCGGAGTCACATGAATCACATACACACACAAAGAGCATCACACTGCTAATGTGGGGTGTTCAATCAGCTACACAGGTGACCTCTCATCACTGAACACTGATGATTCCCTTAGATGAATGTCAACGAGAAAAAGAACAAGTAACATACAAAGGCAGACTTATTAGAATTATTCCTGACTTCTCAATGGAGACTCTAAAAGCCAGAAGGTCCTGTACAGATGTGCTACCGACTCTAAGAGAACACAGACGCCAGACTAGACTACTTTACCCAGTAAAACTTTCAGTCACAATAGATGAAGAAAATAAGATATTCCACGATAAAACCAAATTTAAGCAGCACCTATTTACAAATACATCCCTACAAAAGACACTAGAAGGAAAATTCCAAAATAAATAGGTTAGCTACACCCCTGCAACACACACACACACACACACACACACACCTCAGACCAGCAAATCAAAAGAGGTAAATACTATGGAAATCCTATGTTCTAGCTTCTTTGGTACAGGAAGGTACTCTGAATGTTACCAAAAGAGAAGCATAGAAATCAACCCAGCAACAAACCCTTTGATCTACAGTGACATGCTGCCTGTATGGGTTATGGCATTGGATAGGGCAATGGTGGCACAAAGCTCCTGGGAGTAACCATCCAATATTTGATTTGACTTAAGACTCACTCTACAAGTTAGAATCCATACCTGACTCTGCCTGGATGTCAAGCAACCAGAGACATAGTCCAGGGAACAACTACAAAGCTTTTTTTAAAAAATTGCAGTAAAATGATTACTAATGATATCCTGCTATATTCATATCAATGCCTTGCTCAACTATCATCAGAGAAGCTTCCTCCTGCAGCAGATGTGAACAGATGCAGAGACCCATAGCCAGACAATATGCCAAGAATGAAAAACCTTAAAACTCTCGGTCCTAAATGGGATGTCTCCAACAAATTCCTCCTTTCAAGGCTCAGGAAAGCCTACAGAAAAAGAGGTGGAATGGGTGTAAGAACCAAAGAGGATGGAGAATATCAAGAAAACAGGACATTCTAAATGAAAATGACTAGAGCTGATACGAACTCACAGAGCCTGGGGCAGCATGTACCGCACTGTGCCAGTTCTTAACCTACATTATGGATTCTAGTTTAGTGTTTTTATGGATACCTGTGTGTGATGCAAAGGAGTGGGTCTCTGATTCTTCTGCTTTCTCTTGCACTCTTCCCTCTGCTTGTTTTTTTCAACTCATGCATTTGTTATTGTTTTATCTTATTTTATTTTGTTATTATCCCTTATAAGCCTATTTGTTTGCTAATAAGAGATAGAAAGAGAATGGAACTAAATAGGAGGGGAAATGGCGAACAACTGGGAGGAGTAGAGGGAGGGGACATCATAATCAAGATATATTATATATAAACAATTCTATTTCAATAAAATAAAACATAAACTCAAATAGATCTAATTTTTTAAAAAAATATACTTAGCTTGTATGCAATACTTTTCTCTTTTACATAAAACAGCACAGATTTTGACATCTTTGTATTTATAAGAACCAACTCTTCCAAAATGATTAGAGAAGCTATGTGATTCAGCCATCTAAAAAAATGAAATATTAGAGTGACAAAGAAAGGTTAGGGAAACAGTAAATGATAGTAGATCCTGTTATTTCCAGATGATACAGCTCAAGGCCCTCAACTTGTGGATATTTGAAACTTTAAATAGCATAGAACATTGTATTCCAATTTATTTTTACTATACATATTTGCTCATGGTATAGTTTAATTTAAAAACCAGATTTAGTAATAAATTGATGGAGGAGGGTCATTTGTCTTTGTGTTACTTTTGTTGGTTAATAAAGAAACTGCCTTGGCCTTTGATAGGACAGCAGCTTAGGTGGGTGGAGTAGACAGAACAGAATGCTGGGAGGAAGAAGGCAGTGAGACAGATGCTATAGCTCTCCTCTCCAAGATGGATGCAGGTTAAGATCCTTCCTGTTAAGCCACCACTTCATGATGTTACACAGATTATTAGAAATGGGTTAATCAAGATGTGAGAATTAGCCAGTAAGAGGCTAGAACTAATGGGCCAAGCAGTGTTTAAATGAATAAAGTTTCCTCATAATTATTTCCTGTAAAGCTAACCGGGTGGTAGAACGCAGCCTGCCGCTCCTTCTACAATAAATTAACAAATTAATACAGTGGTTTCTCAATCTGTGGAGTGTGATTCCTTTGGGGATAGCAGATATGCTGCATATCAGATATTTACATTATACTCATAACAATAGCAAAATAATAGTTATGAAGTAGCAACAAAATAATATCATGGCTGAGGTTCACCACAACATGAGAAACTGTATTAAAGGATTGCAAGCATTAGGAAAATTGAGAACAACAGATATAATAGATAGAAGATAGATTAACAAGATATCATCAGATCAGGTACTGAAAATGTCCCACAAAAATTGACTAAGTTAGCTGTAGTCCCTGATTGAGAGATAGAGGGCATTGTAGAGCATCCCTTACTGAGGCTTCCAAATAAAGGAACAAATAACAACATAAGGAAAGCATCAAATTAGCTGTTTACAAGATACCTGCAGAGAGTGGTTTGGGAGTGAAGTGGGATGTCCTTCTCTATGCTGTGAACATATGTCGTTCCTATTAGTTGACAATTAAAGCTTCTTTGGCCTATAGCAAGGCAGGAAATCTACACATATATACAGGAGAAGATGGGCAGAGTCGAGAGGAATACCAGCCAGACACCCAAGAAGAGAGATACCAGTCACAGCCTAAGGAAAAGGATGCCAGAACAGAGGTAACACCATGGCCACATGGCGATACACAGATCAGTAGAAATGGGTTAATTTATAAGAGAGAGCTAACCGGTAATATCCCAAGCCACTGGACAAGAAATTATATGTAATATTTGCCTCTGAGTGATTATTTCATAAGTGACTGCAGGGACCGATAGGTGGGGAAAGAAAGTGGGCTGGTGGGACCAGGTGAGACAGAGAAAACTTCCAGGTACAGGGAAGTAGAGTCAGCAAGTCAAACTTCTCATTATATTTCCCATCATGACTGAGTTCCCCACACCTGAACTTCCAGATTCTCTTTCTCACTCTGGGCATTAGTGTAGTACAGGATAAAAATAGTGTACTGGCCATGGTTTGCCTTCCTGCTGTTTCCAAGAACACAATGTTTTATTCTTGGGCTAATGTTGATGTGTGTTTCTCCCTTCATCACAGAGTTAGGAGTACCAGCCCACCTCCAGAAAAGCCTAGGAGTACACACTGAAACAAGCATGCTTGGGTTTTAAGTGGAAGGTACACAGACAGATCACTTCCAGTGCCAAGTTCTCAGTGAACTCGAACTACACATGACCATTTATAGTTACAGTTATGCAGCAAAAAAGGATTTAAATTGTAAATTATAACAAGATCTTGCACTGCAGACTTTTTGCCTAGATAATTTGAACCATTCCAATTATAAGACAACCGACAGATCAGAGGAAAGAGCAAACAGAATGAAATATTGTGAAATAGGGGCAAATATGAGCCTGAACTGATCCACACAAATTCCAGCACAGAAGGTCTTTAACAGAAAAAAATAATAATTCTAAATTAACTTTCTGTTTTGATGCCAATATAAATAGAGTGAGAATGTTAGAAAATAACGTGGTGAATTGATTAATAAAATAGAAATGGAGAAAATATTGTACCTAAAGACCAATTACTTACAAGTGAATGAGCAACTATTCAAGCATTTTATTTTTAATTATTATGTATTAATCCCATCAGTTCACATTGTCAAGTATAAATACATAAGTGAAATCAAGCCTTATCTTCAAAGCATTTTCTTATAGCATCCATGCAAAATTCACTATAAATCTCCGTACCGGGCTGCCTTTGTGTTTCCTAACGATGATCAACAGTGCATAGGAGACAAATCCTCATGAATTTTCACAGGTTTTTGAAGCATTCAGGGAAGCAAAGCTCATGGACGTAGAGAGCAGACTAGTGATCAGTGGCTCAGGTGGGACTGGGTGGAGAAGGGCAAACGCTGTCAATATGTACAGTGTAGCCGGACAGGAAGAGAATATAATTGGGATTAATAATAATGGCATAATGGATCCCACAATGTCTTGCAATAAGGTTCAAAAAAAGGAGAATTTTGAATGTGCTCTGTCTGGAGAACTGATATATATGGAAGACAATATATATTTTAAGTAGTTTGATTTACTCATTCCAGAATTTGTGTCTGTACACAGAATTTGCATCATGCTCCATTAACACAATTATTATTTGTCAATTAAGAGTAAAAAACAAAAGCGGAGGAGATGGGTCTGTGGATAAAGTACCTGCTGCACAAGCATGAGGGAGGTCAGGAGTTCAGATCCCTAGAAACCAAGTTAAAACCAGGCAAGCTGTATGCTGCCTTAATTCTAGTATGTAGGATACAGAAAGGAGAGACGCCCTGGTTGAGGCAGTTAGCTAGACTATGCGGAAGTCTAGCTAGTCCAAGTCCAGTGGGAAACTCACCTCAGTAACAGGAGGATTTGTGAAAGAAGACATACAGTATCCGCTTGAGACCTCTACACTCTTGTGCACACATGTGCAAATGCATGTATGCCCACACTTATGCAAACCTGTATATACAATTGAATACCACAAACATGCAATAAAAAAAATAAAAGAAAGGAGAAACAAAACAGACAGGAAGCTCAAAAAGAGTATTGTTCCTGTGTCATCTTTGGAGAGTGCTAGGGTTTTGCTTTCTGTGTTTTGGGGTAGGAGCATTCTATTAGGAACATGAGAACTCATTAAGAATGGTCCAGTTTTTAAGATAACGTTGGTCTTAAAGATTGTTCATAATCAATTTGAATGGATGCAGTGATAAGTAAGATTTTACTATCATTTTATATTTATGACAGACACACTTGAAATAAGTGTCCTAAGCAGGGCAAAACTGAAACAAAACCTAGTGAATTCAGATAAATGCATTTATTCATTCATGCGCATATCAATAAACAAACAGTCTTCTGGTTTACATCCGGTATTCCTACAAGAAACAACGAATTTGCATTCTCCAGATTTGCTTTGCGGAAGAACAGTGAATATTAACGAAGAACTCTTTTGAGAAAGTGTTTTAGGTGGTGTTCTCATCTAGCATACTCTTATACACACAGTTTAAGTGTAGTCCTCAACGAGGAAATGGCTCTTTGCAACAAACAGAGATCATTACTGAAAGTCACAATTCATCAAAAGGTAAGAGTTCTGCAGCCCCAACTGATACCCACACAACACAGCTCTTGCACCTAAGGCTCAGAGACCATTGCGGATTCGACAGGGTGATTCTAACAAGCAGAGGAGCAGTTGTCTGCTGTGAGATTGTGTGCACTGAAAACGTAAGAAGAAATACGCATAAAGTCTCACCAACATATAGTCTAAACAAAGTGTGAACAAGGACAGCAACACATGGTGCCATTGTGGATGGAGGAAAGGTCAAGAGAACTCCATTCTGGATGAGGAACTACAGTCAGCTAAAAAGTGCTGAGAGTAGGAATGATAATAGTCCCCAGAAAGGAGCACACTGGGGTGATTCAGAACTAAAGGCCAGTCCTGGACATTTTTTTTTTTTTTTTTTTTTTTTTTTTTTTTTTTTGGTTTTTTGAGACAGGGTTTCTCTGTGGTTTTGGAGCCTGTCCTGGAACTAGCTCTTGTAGACCAGGCTGGTCTCGAACTCACAGAGATCCGCCTGCCTCTGCCTCCCAAGTGCTGGGATTAAAGGCATGCTCCACCACCGCCCGGCCAGTCCTGAACATTTTACATAGAAGTAATGTTATATGGACTGAGAAGATTGTGTTGATAAATTTAGGTTTATCTGTGTGTGTGTGTGTTTACATGGGTATGTATAAAGCAAGAACTAAAACAACTACAGTTTAAAAATGCCATAAATTTGAAAGTGAGTAAATACACTGGAAGATTTAGAGGAAGTTTTGAAACCATAAAAACTAGAAAAATATTAGAAATAAATATATCAGTTTTAGAAAGAGATACCATTACTGCTACATAAGACTGAAGAAAATTCTCTTCTCCAAAGAATTTGGTAATAGGAAAGAAATATAAAAAATAGTGAGATGATGATAGAAAATAAGCGAAATACCAAAGCAATTTGTAATTAGTTAAGATGCTAACACTGTAGGGACTTCAAAGTTGGCTCAAAAGACACCAAGAAGAAGTTCTCAGCACAAAGGAGATTTATTTGTTCTAGAACAAAGGTTGGGAAATAAGACAAGGACAGGAGATAGACGACAAGGGATAAAGGGAAAAGGAACAAAGAAAAGGGGGAAGGGATGTTTGTCCTAGAGGACAAAGGACTTCATCTACCTACAGAGGAAGTGGAAATGTTGGTCAAGGTTGGGTAGAACGGGATATTTCAGGTAATGCTTAGGTTGTGTGGGGTCATCTGAGGTTGGGGAAGTGTAGTCTGTGAGGCTGGACCAGCATGTGGATTGTGAGGAAACAGCTAAGGCTGGTAGTGGAGCAGTCCATGGCTGGTTTGAAATCTGCTGGACAGATGGACTAGATACAAGGGCATAGTTAAGGATTTCAGTGGAAATTATTTTTTATCTTGAATGTACATTTGAAACTGTTAGGTTCATGTGCCTTATATTTGGGAAGAGGATTACCAAGACCAGGGAGCAGGGAGAGATTCCACCCTTAGAAATAGGCAATAGGCAGGAAAATGTAGAATGTTGGGTGGCAGAAATAATTATCTTTTATGTGTGTCTGTTTGAGAGTCCTTGAGAGTATCCAGAAAATTTTAGATTGGCTATATAAGGTTAATTGGGGAACAACTGTTATCTGGAAGCAGAGTCTGGTTATGTCGGGGAAAATACAATTTGAGTGGTTTTTGTTACAATAGTCTTTTGTGGGTGTTCAGACGGTTTCTGCAATTGAGATATTTTAGGAACATGAATGACTAGGAAGGCTCTTAGTGAAAATGAAAGCGACAATCTGTAACAGGTTTTTTGGGTTGGCAGGGAAAGGTTGAGAGAACTTGGCTCTGATTGCGAAACAGGGACAAGTGGTCAGTTGATCTGGGATTTCCCCTCTGTATACCACTGGTTAATAAAGAAGCAGCTTTTGGCCAATGGATTAACAAAATATTGCTGGGCTGGAAAATATATATAGAGAGAGTAGGTGGAGTCAGTGAGAAGCCATGTAGCAGCTGCAGAAGACAGACACTCCCCTGGAGCCCACCAAAACTTTACCAGTAGGTCACGACCTTCTGATGATGCACAGATTAATAGAGATGAGTTAGTCTAGGATATTTCGAGCTAGTTAGCAATATGCTTAAGCTATTGGTCAAGTAGTATTTTAGACAATATACTTTCTGGGTGCTTTTTTCGAGTCTGGGTGGGCAGGAAAAAACAAGCAGCCTCCAACCACAGTCACTAGGCAGGTAGGGCATTGACAATTGGGGTATTGTTGGCAAGAGGGAGGGTGGCTAAGATAAGGTTTTGAAGACAGGTACAAAGTAGTGGGATGCAGTGAAGGAGGAATTAGGGAAGTCAAAGACAGAGTTTGTTGGATAACCTTAACTCAAGTGAGGGTTTGGCCATGAGAGAGACAGAGGAAGAGAGAGAGACAGACAGAGACAGAGACAGAAACAGAAACAGAGAGTCTGAGATGTTGCCTTGGGTTTAGTTATGTCCTGTAATTGGAAGTGTGGGATTTGTTCAGAGTGTTTGATGTCTGAGGACACCTGGGTAACTAAAAATTTAGGGGAGTCAGTTGATGGTGGATGTTTGGTAATCATTTGGACAGATGAAAAATAGGAGCGTGAGAAGAGAGATGAATCTTGATGAAAGAGGAACCCGAAGGTGAGGATGGTATTCTATGTGGGAAGAGGGGTAGGTATGTTGTCTGAGTTATGTCATAGGGCAGCCTGGAGGGAAGTGGGGTGAGGCATAAGGGTTGGCTTATGAAAGGGTGGCTTGACAGGCTGTCTTGTTGGTGTGATTATTACTTTTACTGAGAATGGCAGGGTCAGTCTATTGTGTCCATCTTCAAGGGAGAAGCTGTCATCTGAATAAAAAGTGTAAGCAGAAGTAGCTAGAGGACCCTCTTGAGTGTGTGAGGGTGGGGGAGGACTGTTTGAGAGTCTCTGGACAGGAAAGACAAGGCAAGAAGTTTGGCAGGAAACAATCCAAGATGGCAGAAGGGATTGCAGTCCTCTGTAAGTTAGGAGTTGAGAGAGAGTGGTAGGGATCAATTGTGAGGGGGGATCCCAGAGGGTGCTTGTTAGATCTGGACATGAACAGAAAGGGTGAATCTAGAGCATACAGACAAGGAGGTCAGCTATAGATTGTGCTGTCTAGAGTTTTGGAGAGGCGGGTGGCAGAGGTAAAGGTTGGTCCAAGTAAGTGTTTATGCATTTTGGAAGTGTAAAGAGAAAGGTCTGGGAGGCAGAGGTCTAGAGAAGAAAGAAGAACATTTTAAGTTTAAGGAATAGTTTGAGGGTGAGAAGAACGCAGTTCAGAAACAACTAGCTTGAGCACCTTCAAAAAAAATAATAAAAGCCTCCAAGTTATAGTCCTCACTAAAGTATTTAAACTAAAAAATTTCCTGTTCTTTCAAATGTTCCACCATGTGGCAGTCTTCTCTTTTCCCCTCTGATCACATTCATTTTGTTTTGAATGGAAAAGGTGAGCATAATTCTTTAGACTTAAACACACACATACACATATGTGCAAAGGATGAACAAGGATAACAGTAGACATGCTAATGTAGAAGGAGGACAGCTCATGAGACTGCCACCCTGGCAGGAGAACTACAGGCACCTACGGAATGCTGAGAGAAGAGAAATATGAGTCCCCAGGGAAGAGAGCAGTGGTTATATTTGATGCATATTATTTTTTTCATGTTTCTGGGGTGCACTATCATGACTTGATTTTTGAATTTGGAAAACATTTCTGCATTCCTGGCTGTTGCCATTTCTTCATGAAACACTATCCAGTGTGAAGACTGGATAGGAGGCAATACCAGGCTCCTGATTGCCATTTCAGGGGACACCCAGAGCAAATATTAATGGGGGTTTGCCTAATAGACCTGTATATTCCGACTTTATACCCTAATACCAATGTGCAAATATATATTTATGTTTGTTCATTTATATAGTGATATTTTTGTGATACTTTTTTGTTTATATTTTCAACGTTTCATTTAGGTTTTGTCAGAATTTGGGAGCTTTTAAACCTCCCTTTTAAATAGTTTGACAGTCATTTTCAATTTTCAATTGATGTGCTGAATAGTCTATTTCACTAAATACGAAAGTTTGAAATAATTTGTTATTTCATGAGAAATCCGGACTTATGATAGATAGTTCACTATGCCTAGCTGCTTATATAGACTAATTCAGAAGCAAACATAGTTCATCCTATGTAAATGTCAAGGTAAAATTTGGTATGTGGTTATTTAAATAACATTCTTTTTGAAACTATGCTACATTGGAATTGCTGTTCCCCAATGACATTAGATACGTTTCAAGTCTGAAAAGCCACCAGTGTCCAGGAACTGCTCTAACAGCACAATGACCAAATGCTGGTCCTGGAGCAGTGCTGTGTCTCCTACATCTGGATGCACATACTGTTCTCCAACACCACTCCTTTAAGGCTTTAATTACACATAAATTGTTCAGAACTTAGAATTCAGCCTCATTGACATAAAAACCGTTAAGAAAAATCTGATGTCACCCCTTTTCAGCTATTCATCCAAGTTTCCAGTCAAAGAGAAATACTTCCATTGCTACATATTGAACAGAGATAGGTTGAATGATGATAAATTGGCAGTTTCTGCCATGGAGTGTCCTTTGAGACATTCAAGTATTCACGCTCATTCATGTTCACAGGTGCCACAGCCCATCGCTGCATCGAGCTCAAAGGTAAGGTCTTGTAGAACATGTGGCCCTTTTGAAAAGGCTCATGCATGAGTGAACAGGAAGAAATGCTTCCTTTTAGACATGATTTAGTGTGTGTCATAAAATACTGAATTAAAAATGTAGGACGGAAAAGTATTAGCATCGTTTCTGATTCAATGTAATGAAATCAACTAGCCCAGCAGTTTTGTCATAAGTAGCTCTGTGCTCCCCACTATGAGGATGTAGAATGAAAGGAATATGGTTGACAATTTTATTAACTACAAAGGAATGGATATGATGAGCCAATATCCAGACTGAACTTCTGCCAACCATATATCATCAGTTAGGAAAACAGGAGATTCAGATCTTAGGGCAAGAAAACATATGCTCTGCATTCCCCTGGGAAATGGTGCCCTGTCAGGGAAATCATGTTCTGATGGAGACTCCAGTAGTGGGGCGGCACAAAGTGAGGAAAGGTACGGGAGAGCAAAGAGAGGAAGAGGAAGAAATGGGAATGTGTACATCTATCTGTGTCACTTATTATTTTTGCTTTCCAGCCTCAAATGTCATGGCTGCCTTTGTCACATCTATTCTGTTTGTGCTTGACATTTCATGCCTTTTAAAAACCTCTTCATTTGTATTGCAGTGGTGTTTCAAAGTATGGAAATAAACACACATTCCATCCTACATGTTGAGTTTGTATTTCTTTCATAAAATAGGTTTATATATGGAAAATAAACATCCCTATCACCAAGAGATGAGTATTACATGGCCAGCTGCCAATGTTTGCCTTGGTCATTAGATTCCAGCCCTTTTCAATCAAATTAAAAGAGAAAGAGCTAGAATAGACAAAAAATAAACATGAACAGGGAATCTGATCAGTGAGATAGTCTGTGAAACACAGGGGGTGGGAAAAGAGTCCACTGTATCTTACAGCAGTCTATGGTATCTATTCTGGTCCCCTTTAGCTGACAATATGAAAAATAAAATAATTTGCGGAAGGGATTAGAAATTTGCATAGTGAGTAAGTAACAACAATAAAAAGTATTGAGTAAATGGAATCATGTTTAAACCCCCTTTGCTTGAATCAACAGCTAACATACGAGAAATATTACAAAACAGAACATAAGTGCACAAGAGTAGCTGTCGATTGTCTGTCTCCTTACAAACTTCACCCACACACTGAGAAACAGGAAGTATGGCCTGTGAGGGGTGTACAGGGATCATGTTAATGACTGAATGCATATATGCTGTGTTCTACACCACCATTCATCTATACAAAATGAGGTTTTTAAAGTTAGAATACAGTAATGGTAGCCAGAACACTGGCTTCATTTGGGAAAATGTTCATTTGGGAAAACACTGGAGATGTTGGGAGTGCAAGCTGGAAAGATAAGTTAGCCCTTAAGGGAACTTGCTATTTTGTCAGAGAATCTGTGTTTGTTCCAACACTGGTATCAGGCTGCTCAAGTACCTTTAACTCTGGTCTCAGGGGCCCCAATGCTCTTTGCTGGTCCCCCACCATCATATGCCTGCATGTGGCATGCATAAAGACATGCTGATACAAGCATACAAATAAAAATAAATTTAAGAAAAGATGTGATATATAAAGTTAGATTTTACAGATGAAGCCAGAAGGAGAAAAAAAAAAAAAAAAACCTTTAGGGGCGGGGGAGAGAATCAAGTTTGTCTTCCAAAAGAGAACACCCCTCAAGTAGTTTCTACTGGGTCTCCATTGATACTGGATGATCTCAGTTCATGGAAGATTTGTTCTCATGCCAATGAAAGTGTCATATTTCATTTGAAAATCAGACAAACGTTCTTTCTTCTCCCACTTTTTGCAATGCACAAAACATTCTATTTTGGTGAAACCGTGCTGCAGACCAGCAGACTGCCGATCAGATCATTTCCTTGGCCTTAGTCAGATCCTGACAGAATCAGCAGAAACTTTGTTCTGCAACGGAGGCTTCAAGCCAAATAAAAGTCAACCTCCAAATCCATTTGCTCAGCACAGATACAATTTATGTTTTTTCCTTTTGCTTAGCAAGCAGTTGTGCTACAAATTTTATCTGGAGAATTTTGGTGGTAATGAAACATTGCTATAATTTAGGACGAGCCAAGCATGTATAAAAATGAGGGAGCTAAAATCTGTCTTTCTTGGCCCACAGAGACATTTTTAAAATATAGATAAAATATATTTTCTCTGAGACTCTCAGAGATTTCTTCTGTTGTTCATAATTCAACAAAAAGTCAATAGAGAAGATTTTATTTTCAATTAGTAACCATTCATGTTTTAAGGAAATAAATGCCAATCATTCTTGATTCTTCTAACACATTTATAAAATTTTACAATACGGGTGTATGCCTCTTTCTGTTCATGGAAATTGTTTAGATGACATGCCCACACAAGTATGAGTAAAGATGGATTTTGGGGTGATCACACCAAGCAAATAGACATTCAAAAACCATTCTTCAGCTTTTATTACTTTTTTTTTTTTTGAGAAGCATTTCATATGAAGTGCCTGCCAAACGAACGATGAGGTGTTTCTATTTCAAGATCAATATTGCTGTATTTGAAGGGATATAAAGAAAGATAGCCTCAATGAAATAACCTCACAAATTACCAGCTGCTTATTTCTTGAAATTCATCTATCAATATAATGATTTTTTAAACCGTGTGAAGAACCGATAGTCAATAACACATAACTATAAAAAACATACTGAAGGAAATCATGCGAGGAAACTCTGAGGGTTTTAATTTATGTTATGTGATGATGCTATTTGCACAGTTCTTTTGTGGATATACACGTGTGGTCTCCATGCAGGTAGATCCACATCGACGACATGGATGGACATTGTGAGTAAACACGTGGACAGCAAAGGTTGAGGCCAGGCATGATCTTTACTCTTCTTTCAATTTATTCATGGTGCAGGATTTCTCACTCAAATTCAGGGTTGTCTGACTAGTTACATAGATCCACTGCCTGAGGACTGGAATTACAGGCCAGCAAGCATTGCCACCCGGCCTTTATATAGCGCTGGAGATCTGAATCCCAGCCCACTTTCTGGTGCAGCAAGCTTTTAACCATTCATCCATCTCCCCAGACTTTGTTCTAACAAGTCTCGCGTTTTCATGATTTGCATTACTATAGGCTAATACAAGTTTCATCAGCATTCTCCATAATACTCTGATTTTGGACAGTGGCAGAAAGCTCTTTGTGTGAGAAAAAAAGAGGACAAAGATAAATCGTAAGGGAATATATACAATAAATTCTGAAAAGCAAACAGTAATGATAAACTTAGGGGATTTAGGTTTTCAAGGGCAACTTTCCCAGGGGGATTTGAAAAGTTATTCAGAAAGCTCCCTAAGCTTCTTAAGTCCTTTGAGATTTTCAGGTGATGTTTTCAGCAAAATGTTGGTTTAGTGCGAACTAATGCCACTGGTCATTAGAAACCATCTTCTTCTGAGACAACTGGAATAGCTTACTATAGAATCTGTCAAAATATGATGAAATACTTAAAAGTCTACCAAGTCAAGACTACAAAACCCTTTATTATATGTGGTATTACACCACAGCTATGGAAAAAATACATTATTGTAATATAAGGTGAGGGTATGTGAAGTAGGTATACTTACTTGGAGATTTATTCAAATTAAAGCAACCTGTGTGCTTACATCTATCTACTATGTATCCTATATTCTCTGTCAGTATTTCTATTATAAGCTTGGATCTTCACATACCCATAAATGTATTACACTCACTGTCATTACTAATAAATAAGTCAGCACTTTCTAGGATGTTCTAATATATTTACAGACTTTGTAAGTACCACATCTGTACCACAAGATTGCCTCGGAATTGGTTTTCTGCCACCTGCAAATGAGTTGAAATGTATGAACAATATTTGCTCTATTCTGTCCCCTCTTCCCAGAGGCAATGCACTGCTGCCTACTTCCCGGCATCTGAAGTTTTGCAATATTTTCTCCCTTAATGATGGTAAGTAGTAGGGACAATGGCATTACCATCACAGAAGTTATAGAGGAATAATGTCTTTGTCTCATCCATACTATTCTTCCAAACTATTCTGCATTTAACCAGTATCTGTGATACCTTGGGATGCTTTCCTAGGCCTCATTTGAAGATTACTTGAAGATACCCTCTGCCCCTTGCTTCAGTTAGAACAAAGCTCAGCTATAGACTTACTATAGATATCTCTATGACTTACTTACAAAGAAGTAGAAAGACTAAACTACCAAACAGAAACAGCACCATGCACCCAGCAAGATCGACTGGCTAGGTTTACATCCACAGCCTTCCATGCCATTCATTTGCCTATCACAAAACACTCTACTTCATCCACACCCCTAGAAAAGTTTATTGCACAATTTTATGGCCATACACAAGATGTCTCTAAGTGACAATAATTTGAATGAGATGTTCTGTGTACTAGGCTGAGCCCCTACTAGCTAATTCCCAGGAGAAAATTGAAAATAGCTTGTTTTCTCTAGGTAATTCTGCCTGCTAATTATCCATTCAATTCAAATTAAGAGCAGTCAAGATCTATATAGAAAAGGGTCACTCAAAGTAGCTTCTTTGTCTAAATGGTTCTAGAAACTTCTTTTCCTCAACATTTAAGATTAAAATTTTTATCCTATACACATTCAGTCAGTTGTTGATTATAGTTGAATAACTTTAAAAGTACAAAGGATGCACAGACAAAATGCAGTATGTGTCACGATTTGGTCAACATAAAGTTTTTAATTAGATGATAACTGTTATTTGTAAGTTTCTCAACAGTGTGCTGAATATTTACTTAACGATACCTCCCAGTGTTTTCTCCATGTTTTCTTTTTTAATTCATGTCTACCAAATAACCAAGAAAATTTTCTAATCAAGTATGTAGTAACACTTTAGGCGTATTTAAGCCAAAAAAACCTTCAGCCATATGTAGTAATAGTCAAATGCTTACCGCCATCTTATTTTTTATTTACATCCATTACTTCACCTATAAAAGCATATGCCACTGATATTACCTAAGATTTAATTTAAATATAACAACTAGTGTCTCTAATTTTGTTTATATTTAATTCACAAATACAAATATTTTCACATTTTGCTGTTTTGATTTTGGTTTCTGTTGTTGTCTTGTTTGTTTGTTTGTTTTTGAGGGACTGAATTAAGTAAACGAATATGTGAATTCTAAAATACTTAAAATTATCTTTTTTCACAAATTATTGTAAAATATATTATTAATTATGGTGGTAATATTGAATAATAGGGCCATTGAATTTATTATCCCTAAATGAGAATATCTTATAAAAGATATAAAACAATGATCACCATTGCAACATTTATACCAGTTACTCTTGCCTCCCTATGAGGGATCAGGATGACTTTCATAATGAAAAATATATTCTGCTAGACTCAATAGAAAAAAAATCTGTGTACATGTAGACAAGCCAGGCTTCCACTCTTAAAGCAATCTTCACACCCACTTCATCATCCTGCCTCCCTTTGCTTTAGTAAATCCATCTGGAAACCCTTGTCTACTCTTAAACTCCCTTCAAGTTTCTCAACAGTGATCTTACAACCCAGAAATATCCTTCTTAAGGAGCTGGGAACCATCCCATCAAGATGTCATAGTGAGGTCAAAGACATAACTATCTCTTGGGTTCCTTACTCCTATTTGTATAATTGCTTTCTGTTGTAAACATAGAAAGAGTCTACTTTTTCTTATACTCAATCATATTATCAAATACCAATGTTTTAGGAAAACACACACACAACACACACACATATACACATATACACACATATATTCTCACACATGCTTATACAAACATACATATATACACATAAACATACACAAATACACACACATACAAACATATACAATATTCTCTCTCTCTCTCTCTTTTAAAACTCCTCTAGTCCTTTGTTTCATTAGATTTGACAGTAGGCTTTTCTACTGCAATGGCCTAAATAAAATCTGAATAAAGTATTCCCTATGGTTTAACTTTTTTTTCTGTACGATTTTTGCTTTAATGCATAAGAAATATGTGAATACAGCAAGATATATTGAATTTGCTCCAATTTTGGAGTTTATAAAACTGACCCTCCAAATCTCATCTGTACTATTGCCTCCAAAATGTCTTGTTCAAACCCGGTTGTTGTAATAGAAGTGGCGGGGATGATTCCCGGCGCCCTGCCACCAGCATGGCTATCATATGCCCCGAAATAATTACACGGAAACTGTATTCTTTTGAACACTGCCTGGCCCATTAGTTCCAGACTCTTATTGGCTAGCTCTTACATATTGATCTAACCCATTTCTAATATTCTGTGTAACACCACGAGCTCGCTTACCAGGAAAGATCTTAACCTGCCTCTGTCTGGAGTACGAAAATCATGGCGACTCACTGACTCGGCTTCTTTCTCCCAGCATTCTGTTCTGTTTACTCTACCCACCTAAGGGTTGGCCTATCAAATGGACTAGGCAGTTTCTTTATTAATTAACCAATAAAAACAACAGATTAGAAAAAAATCACTCCCACGTCACCCGGTCTTTATAAGCTTTTATCCAAGATATCCTTACAACAAATATTTTAAGTAATTTTGAATTAATTTCTACATCAAACAAGTACCACAATATGGTTAAAATTTTTCTTTGAAGTTTCTGCATTAGAATTATCTCTATGCTGAGCTTAGAGGCTGTTGATTTTGAAGCCACAGCAAATGCTTTCTTGCTTGTAAGGGCTTGTATTTTAATAGAACAGGCAAGTATTGATTTGCAGAGAATTACTAAAAGCCCGTGTGAGAAAACCCAGACATGTCTGAAGGTGAAGCTGGATGCTGCTTACACAGAGGCGCCAAGTATTATGTATGTAACAAAGATCAAGAGAGGGTCTTGTAAAATGGTGCCGCCCGCTAATGGGAAACTGATAATGCACCGATCTTAGGTGCAATCCCATGAATGGAACAGTTGTTGGCGTTCTTGAACTCCACATCAGATTATTTGTTTTTTACACAATAGTTCCACTTCTATTTACACAGCTAAAGATGAAAGAAAAAGAGAAGGGATTGAAAACATGGAGGAAACACAATGGACACTTCAGACGGGTTTGCTGTGATTGAAATGTTCTGAAATGTTAGCAAGAGATGATGAGAATGAAGAATAAAAGAAGCTTTTGGATCCCTTTGTAGAATTGTTTTCTAAATCCCTAATGAGGCCACCTCAATGTATTTCACAGAACTGGTGAGCATCTTTTTATCTCTCTGGTCCTTACATTTCTTTATAACTCTTTCTTTTATGGCAACAATAGGTCCTCTATGCTTTTATGTTGTCTCCATTATTTAACAAAATACACTATTGTTTTAGGTTAAAATATATTTTACTCTGTCTACGCAGCATTAAAAAATTACCAGAATAACCCACTCTGAAATAGAAAATTGGGGAGAAACAGCTAAAATTAAGGGCCATTTGAGAAGTTATATGGAAACCTAATATAGTTGAAGTTTCTTAAACTATATACATATGTAAAGGTGACATTATGGAAATCATCAAATAATTGGGGAAGCAGAGCCACAGATGGCCATCTCTTGTCATCAAATGTAACTTCCTGTACTGAAACTGGGCTAGATCTAATTGAGTTGTTAGCCAAAGAGGTCCCATGAAATCCAAAGACAACTGAGACTGTTAACCAGACTATAGACTGCTCTCAACAACCTAACAGCCAGACCCCATTGCTCAAGATAACACCTTACTGAAGACAACACAACTTACTGATATATAGAAAATTTGAGATGACACCTACATAGAACCTTCATCTCTACTTGCTAGCATCTTTGGTATAAGAAGGTATTCTGTATATTACCAAAAGAAAAATATAAACAACCTAATCACAAAGTCTGTGATTGACAAAGACACTACAAGTATGCTAGTGCCATGGTGGCAAGTAACCAGCTAATAACCAAGTTAACTTAAGAACCATGCCACATGATGGAACCCATATCTAACATTACTAGGTTGACCAAGAACCAGAGACTAGATAGCCAAAAACTGAGGACAACCCCTACTATTACTGTTCTAAAAAAAGAAAGAGGCAGAGCAAGACATAGACAGAGATGGAAGGGGGAGGAAGGGAGAGGAGGAGGGAAGAAGGAATAAAGGAAGGAAAGAAGAAAGCAAGCAAGAAAGGAAAAAAAGAAAACAGCAATAATGTCTTACTGACATTTTGCTATACCTACAGAATAATACCTAGCTCAGTCATCATCAGAGAAATTTTCTCCTGCAGCAGATGGCAACAAATACCGAGACATACAGCTAGGCCTTATGCAGATATCGAGAGTCCTTGGAGGGAACACTCACTGCTACATGGGATGTTTCCATCAAGTCCTTTGACTCAGGCCTCAGGGAACCCCACACAAGAGGAGATGGAAAGAGTGGGAGAGCCAGAGGGGATGCAAGACACCAAGAAAGCAAGGCTCATAAATCAACATGAACAAAATACACATGAATTCAGAGAGACTGCAGAAACAAGTACAGGGTGTGCATGGGTCTGCACCAGGCTCTTTGTGTCTAGGTTATGGGTTCCAGCTCGGTGCTTTTATGGGTTTCCCAAGTGTGCAAACGAGTGGGTCTTTGATTCTTGTGCTTGATCTTGAGCTCTTTTCCTTCTGCTCGTTTGTTTTGTCAAACTCAGTGTGTTGGATTGCATTATATCTTATTATATTTTACTATATCATATTTTATTATTATCTTTTATAAGCCTGTTTCTTTCCTAATGAGAGACAGATAGTGGGTCATGCTTGGAGGGAAGTGGGGAAAAATTAGGAGGGGGAGAGGGAGGAGAAACCATAATCAGGATATATTATGTGGGAAAAACTCTGTTTTCAATAAAAGGAGAAAAAAACTTTAAGAAATGAAAAAGGAAGACAGTGATCATCCAACACGTGTGTAAGTTTGTTTCTGAACTACTGTTTAATCAAAGGGTGCTGCAGGTACATTCCATGGAAACAAAGGCATGTGTAGCTTACATTTTAGTACAACCTTTAAAACATGCAAGTGCATTTTCTCTCTTTATAGATTATTACATATCCCATTGCCTACTTACAAAATAAGAAAGGACAAGGGATTTAAAATTTCGGAGGGTGGGCTCACAGAATGTTTCTGCTTGAGGCCTTGCGACCCACGGGACTGTGGTTGGTCAGGTCTGACTCAGTGATGGTCAGTGTCTGTGTTCTCCTAGATGCCATATGGATAATAAATCATCTCGGTAAATAGCTTTTCATAGTTATGTTGTACCCAGCATGAGTACCACAAGGGACCAACAACCAACCACCATGAAACTGTACTTTGAGAAAATGTCTCCTGACATTTTTGTCCTTGTAATCTGCCACACCGTGCACACCCTCAGAGGGCATTTCAGGAGCACTTACCCCCAGCAACCAGAATTTGTGGTTCAATTTCTAGGTGGCTACTCCCTCATTTTATCTTACAATCTTTGGCCCCACAGTTTTTGTGTCTCATCCACATCCTTTAAGCTGACAAAAGAGAAGCTCAAGAAGTCAACTATTCTCTGACTAGACAAAGAGAATTCATTTTTCACAAACAACTCAAAACATGAATTCCTAGGCCAAAATTGGAACTTGCAAAAGTTGAAACAACTTATTTCTGTTTTAACACAATTTCGTGTTCAGCTTTTACCATTGTTTAGGCTGGAGCAGATTGCATTTGGAGGCATGCTTTCAACAAATCAAACACCAGTATGATTTCCTTCCAGAAACAGTTGTTCTGTGGGAATCCGTGGGATTAGACTAGAAAATACAACAAACATCCCAGAGAATGGCCTTAGCTGAGGCTTTGAGCCTCCCTCTGTAAATGCAAGGTTCTTCAATGCTCCTTGTGTATCACCGACTCTTCAGAGTGCTGCCTTTCCAAAGTGTGCTTTATAATTTAAACAATAAAATTAATTTTTAAATTGCATAATCACAATACTTGAAGCTGATAGGTCATTGTGTCCAACAGCCACTTCACAACTTAAGCTGACTTCCACTGCCTTGGCTGAACTCCTAAAAAGTTAATTTTCAAATCACTTCATCTTGCAAGAAAGCTGTGATACCTGGAGCCCTGACGTTTATGCTGCCCTTTCTGCTTGCATTTATAGGGTAGACTTTAGTTCCTCCCACAGGAACCAACGTAGACAACACGGAATCTATATTCCATATTACAGCTCCTTAAGCACTTAAAAAAATCCGCATCTGATAAATAAATCCAAGTTTTAAAGATAACCATTCAAAATGTATCAGATTCTGGTCACATACACATTATCACAAATGACAAATATTATCCTTTTTGTGAATAAATATTACTTCACTGTGTAAACATGCCACACCCTTCCTTGTCCATTCTTCAGTTAGTGGACATTCAAGATTGTATATTACAAAGTGTTTCATAAACACTTGGACACAATTACTATTAAACATGAAGATGGATGCTGGATCATATACAAGTTATATTTCTTATTTTTGAGATCTGTCATGCTGTTTCCTATAACCTCTATACTAATTTGTGTACTAATTTAGTATGGCAAGAAGTATGTAAGTATTCCCTTCTACCCATATCCTCATCAGTACTTGTTATTTTTAGTTTGTTCGGTAATAGTCATTCTTACATGGTAAGGAAAGGATTCATTAGACTTTGTTGTGGATCTCTCAGAGCTTTTGTGTGTCTTCTTTTGGGGATTGTCTACATATGCTTACCCATCTTACTTCAGATGGTTTACTTGATTGTTATTGAGCCTTCTGGGGTTCTTATACATTCTAGAAGATGTTATGCTAAGTGAAATAAGTCAGAAAGGAAGACAAGTTTATAAGCTTGTTCATATGTGCAATCTAAAAATGTGGGTCTCAGAAATGAAATGACAGCTATGAGGAACTGAAATGATCAAAAGGAAGGAAAAGATGAAGATTGGCCAATGAATGCTGGTTTACAACTAGACAAGAAAAATAAAATGCTTATTCCATTGCACATTTAAGTGATTATAGATAAAAGTAATATGTTTTTCCAAACACAGAAGGAAAGGACCTTCAATTTCTCTTCTTCAAATACAGATAGGCTGAATGTTATTGCAGGTAATATGCTTTTCCATATTTGAACATTTTCATCAAACAGACATATTAAAAATCACATGGAACTGTATTATTACAGATAATTTTCTGTTTATGTACACAATTGGATTAGTGATCCAATTGTTCCTTGAAGACAGGTGTTACAAAACTTCTAAGACTCCTTCAGATGTCTATGTGGTCTTCTAATTTCCCCTTCTGTACTCAGTGTGCAAAACAAAGGTAGAATCCACCTCCACCAAATTCCGGTCATTGCATGAGATTTGCCAGTTAGTGATTTATTTTTATTGTGATTCTTGGTTAAATACTTTCTATTCTCATTCATAGATGCAAGCTAAAATTTGTGATATTCTGGAGGTAGAGGCATAATGAGTAGCAAAGACTGGGAATGGGAGACACATAGAGAGACTGATTGTCTGAAAATAAATTCAGTAGGAAAAAAATTTCTCTAAGTTTTGGTAGCATGACACAGTGCCTATAAGCAACCATAATTTCTTTACTTACCTCAGAAGAATTCAAATAAAACTGTTTAATGTTTTCAACATAAGAGTTTATGAACCTCTGAGATGACAGATGTGCTAAGAACCTTAATTTTCTCATTGCACATGGTAACTAATTATACATGTACAGGAATATCACATTGTACCCATTGACATGCAATACATATTTGTCAATTTTTTAAAAGTTGTTATATCTTAAAGTGAGTATCAGTGAAAAATTAAGATTCTGTAATATTGTGACACCTCAATCCTCATGGACATATCCTAATTTTCTGTGTTACAAAACAATATTTATACCCAAAGTGTTTCCAAAACACTTGATAATTGATTAGCAGGCTATAAACTGGGCACTTAACTGATGCAATACCAGCAGTACTTAAAATAACTGAAAAGCAATGCAGGTTCAGAACTGGATATCTGAAGGCATTTTTTCGAAAGAATGGATTTAGCTCATTCAAAAGATTGTACTTTTGACAATAATAAAATGTCTTGCCTCCAAATGAATACTGAAAAACAACACTTTCCAGAACAAACTCCTTAGCTACCATTGTTCTACACAGTTTTCTGAAGAGAGCAATATGAAGTAGCCGAATAAATGAACAGTTCTACAAATGCCTGAATGACTGATTGTGCAAAATGTACCCATGTGTATGCTATTGTGAAATAGACCAGGGACCCTAATAATTGAAGAAGCCATGGGTGTTAATCTGACTCTGCCCTTTCATGTGTTTCTTGAGACAGCTCTGCTCTTTCAGTGTTTTGATTTTTGTTCTAGAATGTCTGCCTTTTGTTCACACACACACACACAAACACTACATTAACTTTCTGATACTCAATGTAACACTTAGTATATTCTTTCAAATAGCTTAATAATTCTTCATCACTTGGTTAGAAAGCATCCTCTTTGCAGTTATGTCTCTCACTGTAGTTTAAATCACTGCACACTAAATCGTCCATCTCCCAGAGAGATTCCATAGTTGAGCTGGATCTGGTGGTACAGGCCTGTAATCTGGAGTACTGGAAGGCTAACACAGGAGGCTCAGAAGTTTAAGACCCATCTGGGACACAGAGTGAACTCAGGTCAGCCTGGGTGACCTAGTTAGACCTTCTCTCAGAATTTAAAAGTATAAAAATGGCAGAGGACACAGCATAGAGAAAGAGATTCAGCTCAACATTGAGCATGGCCCTGCGTTCGATGCTCACTACCACAAAAATAAATAAATAAATAAATAAATAAATAAATAAATAAATATTAATTCTTATTTGTTCACTCTTGAATCCCAACAATCCAAAAATATTTAATATTTATTGAGTCCTTTGCCCTAGGCACTGCTTGACATTTTCATAGATTATTTCATTCAATGTGAGCAGCAAGCTTGTTAGAAGCTATGCATAGTTTCCTTTCAATGGTACCGAAGTTGGTACTCAGCCATTTACAGCACGGTTTCAGCAGATGTCAAAGCTAAAAGACACAAAGTGCAGTCACTAACTCATCACATTAAAATGTACTGCAGTGTCATGTGCTTGATAAGTGTTGAATATATATTGTTAAACTGTCTTTTAAGGAAATTTTCTGTTATTGGGTTAATTTCATGGTTGATGCTACATTATATATTTTCCTTTAAAACCATTATTTGAAAAAATATTTTCATCATCAAATTGGAAAAAAACTGTTGATCAATAAAATTCAAAGTGTTTCTATGCAGTGTTTCTAAAGTCAATAGGGTATTTTTTAGTTTCGAGACTGACAAGTAAAACTGAAGTTACTGGAGAAGTCTTCCTGGGATGCGAGTTAGAAAGGAATATTTAGAAGCAGTCTCCATTTTACTGTCTCTCGAGTCCCCTAATGCCCCAAGTAAAATCGTGAAACACATCATAAATTTCTTTTAATCTCATTCTAAAGAACAGTTTTCAAATAAATGAGTGTAAAGTCCACTGACCATAAACTAAGCAGAAGCGCAGTGAAATTGAAAGTTTGGAATTATCTATTCTGGTAGGAATCAAATCACAGTTTTAAATAAGATTGCTGCCCAGCTGATATCCCTCGGTGCAGCCTTCTTTGATGGTCCGAACACTGTTTAATATTTTGAATTGAGATTGAAAGATGCCCATAGGCGCACACATTCTTTCCCTTACTCCCTGGCGTCAATTCATTTTGTTACAGCAGCCATTAGGTTTTGCAGCATCACCATAATCTAGAGACAAAGGGGATGAAATTTAAGCTAAAGCAACCAAATCTAAAGTTTATTATGACAGAACAATTTGTGGCTAAGAAATACAAACTAGACTGAAATGCAGGCGTGTCCTGGAGTGGAAAAAAGTAACTTCCATATAAAAGTGACAGGTGATGAACAGCTTGCTCCAATCCAAGATCACAGGGCATGAAATATATAATATATGTGATGAATATTCACATGGGACACCATGCAACTCCAATCAGCATTGGTTATTCATACCACAATGAGTCTGCAAACTTCACCAACTGCTTTTTAGTACTCATATTTGAACTCTTAAAATTTATAGAGGACAGCATGCAACATGAAAGGCAAATGGCAAATGTGAAATCTCAAGGTCCAAATCAAGAGCAGGAGACAGAGCACGAGCAAGGAACTCAGGACGGCGAGGGGTGCACCCACACACTGAGACAATGGAGATGTTCTATCAGGAACTCACCAAGGCCAGCTGGCCTGGGTCTGAAAAAGCATGGGATAAAACCGGACTTGCTGAACATAATAGACAATGAGGACTACTGAGAACTCAAGAATAATGGCAATGGGTTTTTGATCCCACTGCACGTACTGGCTTTGTGGGAGCCTAGGCAGTTTGGATGCTCACCTTACTAGACCTGGATGGAGGTGGGTGGTCCTTGGACTTCCCACAGGGCAGGGAACCCGGATTACTCTTAGGGATGATGACGGAGGGGGACTTGATGGGGGAGGGGGAGGGAAATGGGAAGTGGCGGGGAGAAGGCAGAAATCTTTAATAAATAAATAAATAAATAAATAAATAAATAAAATATAAAACTCAAAAAAAAAAGAAGAAGAAAAAAATTAATTATGACCTATGCTGAAAATTGAGGCTGATGCCCATGGGGGGAAAACTGAGATAACCACAGAGCATATCTCAACATTAACTTCCCTTCTTATAGAATAAAGCTAGTGGCTCAACTTAATACTAAACCATGTTCCTTATTTGCTAGGGAATATTCCAGGGTGCTTCATTGCAATCAGTGCCATTCTGTCCTGTGGTTTTGGTTTGCTGTGTTCCCTATTCTCCCAAACTATTTCTGAAATACAATGAGGAATTAAGATATACTTGGTGAAATATCATCTACATAATTGTTATAACACTATATTGTTTTGATCACTATGTTAGTTTTGGATTTAGTCTAATACTCTAATATATAAGTTAAACTTTGTCATTGATATGTATGTAAATGAAAAAATATTTCCTGGGGGTTCAGTACTATTTACATGCATGCCATGGAAGCTTGGAATAGATCGCCATGGCTCAGGAAAACCATTGCACTTTGAAGTAGACGTCATAGCATTCTGCAACTAAAGGGAAACCAGTGAGGGCTTAAACAGGATGTGACCCTAGAGCATGCATTTGCAGTGGCCATCAAGTCTCATGAGGAACTATGCAGTGCTCAGCAGCTCTGCTGCATTCAAGAGGGCTGAGACTGAATGCAGCACCCAACAAAGCCAGGCTACCTCTGAATCATCTGAGTCTGTATGCTCCGGGTTAAGCCTGCTCTGTTGGTTATTCTTTAAAGTGGTCCTTGACATTGCTACACGTGAGATTTCTGTCCTGCAAATAGAAGCTACACTTCTCATTTATAGCTGGTCCACAAGTTCTAACCGTTATTCATTATCTCATTCATCTGACCAATCTAGGCTTCCTTCACTCTTTTTCAAAACTTGCTGATCCAAGTTACTTGTCTGGTCAGGTCAACCCTATGTTCATTTCTGGAAAATCTTTGGTTTGCGTGTTTTTAGTATTCATAGACTAGTTTTGAGCAACTCTCCCATGAAGTATTTTCACAAGTTCATCAGTGTTCCAAGAGATGTCCAGCAAAACCTCCAGGTTTCACAGATAGCCATCGCTGACTTCAAATACAGCCGGTTCCTCCCATGAAAAGTGAAAGTGACTATTCCCATTGACTATTATTATTCTTCAATGTCCATCTATCAGCCTTAGGCTAACTAGGCAGCATTACTAGATTCCTTTCAGTGACATTCACACAATTTCACCATATTTAGAAGTCAATATTTATCTCTGTTTTATATTCAGACTGACCACCAGGGTGGTGGGTGCCCTTAGTGTGGTTTCTGTACAGGACTTGTGTTCATGCTTCCCTAGACACTCTATACAAGGAAGAGTTTACGATTCTCAGAACTGAAACCATCACAGAAAAACAAGGTGCAAGTCATCAAATATCTTAAGCTTTACTAATAAAAAATGATAAAAAGGCTTTATAATAAAAGTTGAAATGGGATTTATCCAACACTGGAGAGTCAAGTTAAAAAAGATCATTCATACACAGATATATTTTTGTTGCATTTCTAAATATTCAAAATTGAGAGGACTTTTTTGGGTTTAGCTGAATTTTACATGTAAAACAAAAGATAGTCATGCAAGAAAAGATTTGTGTTCCTAGGCATTCTAAAAATTCAGTAACAAACTAAAGTTAATATTATGCACCGTGAAGTAGAGTTTAAGGACATTCTGTATGTTAAATCCAAAAGTACATCACATTTCAAGACTGTATTTATACATAAGTAATGTACTATCCTTTGAATGCTAGGATTTTTTCTCCAAAACCATCCAATATTTCCTAGATGAGAGATCTATGATGTAAAATTGTATTTTCATCACAAAGCATCTAAAATTTGCTGAAGATTCTACCAATGTCTATATTTTTGCTACTTGCTGATAAAACACGAAGTAAAACGGTATTTTTAAAATAAGAAATTTTCTATCACCAATAGACAATTTGTGTTTGGTGTAAGTTGATAGAGCAAACAAGTTGGTATCTCTCAAAAAAGTAGAAATTTAAATGGGTATTTATCTCAGTGGGACAGCCAAGAGTATAGACTTTTTTCCAGTTTGTGGGCCACCATCTTAACTTAACTGTAATATTAACAGTGCCTATAGAAGGTGGTGAACAATTATACATAAGAACATAAATACAAGCACATCCTGATCCTGCCTAGTGTTCCCGAGACTGAGTGTGTAGTTCGTCTTGCTAATTATGCCCACTCATAGGATGACGTGAGAGTGTCATTGGATTAGTCAAGTTTTCTACAGTTTCAACAAAGCATGACATGTATCACAAAACTTGCCTGAGATCAAGGAAAGTCTTTATCCTGTCTAGTATGGCCCTCTTCTTGACTTATCGATGATACTTTACTACTGTGTTTACATGGTGAAAAGAGAAGGCCCTCTGGGTCACAATTAACAGTGTTTCTAGCTTCATGCATGAGGATTCACCGGTAATGATTTAACCACTACTAAAAGGCACAACATTATAATTCTATCAGCATTACGTATTAAGGTTTTATTTATGACTTTGGGGTTGATGTGTGAACATTCATACCCTGGCAACTGTGTAGACGCCTATAGAAATCAAAAGGACAGTGACCAGACGAAGTTGCAAAGATCTGTACCATTTTGTATGACAACATGACATGCTTGTATATCTTGATCTCTAAAATGTCATGTTGGAGTTATCCACACTTTAACAGATTTTTACATATACAATCATAAATTGCTGGTGTCATCAACTTTGCTGCTCTCTTCTCTCGGTGAACACCCATAGATTCACCGTGCCTGTGCCAGGGAGTTTCAAAAATACACTCATGCTGACTGCACATACCTAAATTAAAATGTGACTGCCCCATTTCCCCACAGCTCCTGTAGATACTCACATCTGATAGGTAAATCATGTATAGGGATTCATACCGAGAAAACAGACACCTTTGAGCCTATGTAACATAGTGGCCCACAGGTAGTCTATGCCATGAAGACACTTCTTGTCATGTGTTCAGCTTCCCAGGTCATTGAGCCAACTACAGTGGTCTTCACACAAGTAAACCCATATTTTCAGAATACTTCTTTCCCTACTTTGTCACAGGTAGGAAACAAAATGGCTCCAATCTAACATTTTGATGAGTTTTTTTTTTGGGGGGGGGTTAAAAATTTTATTCTTTTTCTTACATTCCCTTTACCTAATCCACAAAATCTTAAAAGAATAATAATAATGATGATGCCTAAAGGAACTTTCTGCTAAAGGACCTAATTTTCTTCACAAACAGCCTTTTAAATTAAGCACAGTAGGAAACACCTTTTGTATTTTATAGTGCAAGTAAATCTTTAGAAGATAAATTTACACATACGTGTTTCTACAGTTAGTACATAACATCCTGATTCCAAAGCACACACTGTATCACTGTATCATAAACAAACTTTTTGTATTATTATTATTATTATTGTAAATTGAAGCAGAAACATTACAGTGAGACAACTCCTTAGATGGAGTTCATGTGGAGTAGGAGGAAAGAGATCAATGGCATGTGGTAAGAACACTAACCTAAAGCAAACTGTTGATACTTCTGCTGGCAAGAACAGTTCTAAACTACAGCATTTTACTTGGAGAAAAACCAAAGGGTGACTTTGGATTTTCCCACGGACAGATGTTTCTGGTTTTTGCAGAGGTGACAGTTTGTTTCGACAGAATGACCTCTTGCTGAAGATAACTGTGTTAGAGCTCTAGTGCTGAGACAAATGACAAAGAATTAAATTATAAAGAAGAAAGGCTTATTTGCTCTCACACCCTCACATATTCCTGTCCATCTCAGTTGGCCTCATTTTCAAGCCTGAGATGAGGTAACTCACCGTGGGAGGTGTGCTCTTAGGGAAAAACTGCTCATCACATCAAATAGCCAGGAAGGCAGAGGGAGGGAGGGAGGGAGGGAGGGAGGGAGGGAGGGAGGGAGGGAGGGAGGGAGGGAGGGGGGAGGAGGCAGGGAGGGAGGGAGGGAGGGAGGGGGAGAGATGGGGGAGAGAGAGAGAGAGAGAGAGAGAGAGAGAGAGAGAGAGAGAGAGAGAGAGAATGTCAGAGTCAGAGTCAGTTCCACAAGGTCCTTTGGCCAGAGTCAGAGTCAGTTCCACAAGGTCCTTTGGCCAGCACGGTCAAGAGACCTCCCACTAGGTTGAAGCTCTTCAAGATGTGCCCACCATCCAATCGGACAAACTCTTATCAGTCTTGGCTGTGTGTACATTTATGGATTCACATCCATCTATGAACTCAAGAACCTGCATCTGTCATCATGAGAAATAAAACATGAAGCTGTTGTCTTTCTAAACCTGTAAGGCATCTGCAATTCTGATCAGGCAAAAGGGACGGAGGTAGAGAGTTTAATAAGACTGCTCCAACCCCTGACCAGTAGGGAAACGGTCGGAAAATGTATTCAGCAGCAACTGTTCTCGTGTGGCTGAGAGCAAATGCAGTGACCTCCACAGGTGCCAATGATCCAGCCACAAGGAGTTCATGACAAGCTTTCACTGAGTCCTGACTCCTTGCGGTTTCTTCTTGTGGAAAGAACTCACTGAATCACTAAGATGTGGTTCCGACATTCTGTTTATTCCCCACTATTATGGTTTCATAGAATAATATATAACAGGTGTTCAATGTTTTAAATATTGTGCATTTCAAGGAGGCCTTTTACAACATCTTACAGATGTGAACATTGGGGCTTTAAAATTTGATTGGAAATAATTTGGACATGATTAAATTTCAATGTTTTTTTCTTTTCTTTTTATACCATGCTTCGGAATCTTTACTAGAAATATTAAGAAGAAGCTCTGAGGACAAATATGTAATGGTCTTGTTTGAAGCTGGGACAGAATACCAGAATTTAGCTTCATTTCTTTTTCATAAACAACCAGGTGTAAGTGAGCTTACATTTATCCTCAGCCTACAGAAATGGGTGGACCTCTTCTTTAGGACAAAATAAGAGTCACAGACAAGAAAGACCAGAGTCGCTCCCACAGAGAAGCAGACACTCTGTAACTTTTCCTTTTCTTGAATTACTCTCATTTTCCAGCATCCTCAGCTGAAAACACAAGACTTCTAATTGTAGCAAAGCTACACTAGTCTGCCTTGCAGTTTCATTCCTTTTAAGACTGGAAAGAGCACAAATGAATATGAAGAGATAAAGGGATATAATCATTATTTAAGTTATGGTATGTCCTTTCATTAATATATGATTAAAAGAGAAAAAAATCAGAAAAGTAAAAACATGGGGAGAAGAAGCCTACAACTCAAGAAAAGTGTACTGATTGAAGAAAGAGTCATGCAAAAATAGCATAGGGTCATATTTTCATAAAGTATTTGCGTAAAATGACTAAACAAAAGGCTGTGCTCACAGATTAAGAGCAGGAGACAGGGCATGCACAGAACAAAAGATAAAGCAATGAGTGTGCTCATTATATTTCAGTGTTGGTTTTCATTACTGTGAACAAAAGACAAAATCTACCAATGCATGTACTGTAAATGCATGTGCTTTATCATATGCCGATCTTATCCCAATAAACTTATGTGAAAAACTATGTGGTGTAATTAAATGGCAGAAAAACGTTTTAGATATTGTACAATATCTTGGAGTTCACCTCCATTTGGGGATAAATTTGTGCCAGAGTTTTAAATATTTATTCCACTCTTAGAATAAACTCTATATAAGTTTGAGTCTTTACAAGTACTACTGAATTTGACTTCTAAAACAAAACTCTGCAGCTGCATGCTTCCTGTGATTTTCATTTTAGGATTTATTTATCTATTTTGGAAAAGGATAACTGGGGATAGTCAGTTCTTTCCTATCATCCTATAGACTGAACACAGGTCATCAGGGTGGTGGCACACATCTTAGCCATCATTACCAATTCGAATTTTCTTACTGTCTTTTGTTTTAAAGTACTCTCTTCAAATGCCTGTGGTTAATGTTAATATCTATGGATTTTCAAAATTGCTATGTACCAGTTGTGACTAGAGATGTTTATAAGAGGATCCAAGGAATATTTTCCCATTTTCAGATCTCTTCTTTAATTTCTTTCTTCAAATACTTAAAATTCTTATCATAACAGGTCTTTCACTTGTTTGGCTAGAGTTACCCAAAGATATTTTAGGCTACTTGTGGCTATTTATATTTATGATTTCTTTCTCAACCCATTTATCATTTATATATAAGAGGGCTACTGATTTGTTTGAGTTAATCTTGTGTCCCACCACATACTGAAGGCATTTATCTGTTGTAGGATTTCCTTGGTAGAATTTTTGGGGTTGCCTATGTATACTATATCATCTGCAAATAACAAACTTAATAATAAGTAAGTTTGACTTCTTCCTTTCTAATTAGTATCACTTTGATCTCCTTTTGTTGTCTTATTGCTCAATCTAGAATGCTAAATACTATATTTAATAAGTATTGATAGAGTGGACAGTCTTATCTTGCTCTTGATTTTAGTGGAATTGCTTTGGGTTTATATATATATATATATATATATATATATATATATATATATATATATTAATGTTTGCTGTAGATTTCCTTTATTATTTTTAGGTATGTTCCTTTTATCGCATGCCTTTTGATAGGTAGAATCAACATGATGGCAATCCCACCAAGCACACTACAGATTTAATGCAATTTCCATCAAAATTTCAATACAATTCTTCACAGACTTTTAAAGGACAATACTCAACTTTATATGGACAAAAAAAACCCAGGATAACTAAAATAATCCTGTACAATAATGGGAATTCTGGATGCATCCCCATCATCCCTGACATCAAGCTCTATTATAGAGGCATAGTCATAAAAACAGCTTGGTATTGGCATAAAAACAGACACATGGACAAATGGAACCAAACTGAAGACCCTGATATTAATCCACACACCTATGAACACCTGATTTTTTTTTACAAAAAAAGGCTAAAATAATATAATGGAAAAAAGAAAGCCTCTTCAACAAATGATGCTGGCACACCTGGAAGTCACCATGTAGAAGATTGCAAATAGATCCATATCTATCACTATGTACAAGACTCAAGTCCAAATGTGTCAAAGACCTCAACATAAATCCAGGCACACTGAATCTAATTGAAGAGAAAGTGGGAGGTAGCCTTGAATGCATTAGCACAGAAGACCACTACCTAAATATATCACCAGCATCACAGACACTGAGAACAACAATCAATAAATAGAACCTTCCAAAACTGAAAAGCTTCTGTAAGCAAAAGAATACTGTCAATAAAACAAACAGCAGCCTAGAAAATGGGAAAAGATTATCACCAACCCCACATCTGTCAGAGGGATGTTCTCCAAAATATATAAAGTACTCAAGAAACTAGACATCAAAATACCAAATAATCCAATTAAAAAATGGGTTATTGATCTAAATAAGGAATTCTCAACAGAAGAATTTGAAATGGCCTAAAGACATTTAAGGAACTATTCAGCATCCTTAGTCATCAGGGAGATGAAAATCCGAATGTATCTGAGTCAGAATGGCTAAGATAAAAAACACTGACGACAGCTTATGTTGGAGAGGATGTGGAGTAAGGGAACACTCCTCCACTGCTGGTGGGAGTGCAAACTTATATATAGCCACTCTGGAAATAAGTACAGTGGTTTCTTAGAAAATTGGGAATCAATCTACCTCAAGATCCAGAAATACCTCGCCTGGGCATATACCCAAAGGATGCTCAGTACAACCAAAAAGAAACTGCCTCAACTATGTTCAGAGTAGCATTATTCAAAATAGCCAGAACTTGAAAACAACCAAGATGACCCTCAAGTGAAGAATGGATAAGAAAAATGTGGTATATTACCCAATGGAATACTATTCAACAATAACAATAATAAAAACAATGACATCATGAAATATGCAGACAAATGGATAAAGCTAGAAAAAAATCTTTCTGAGTGACATAACCCAGATCCAGAAAGACAAACACTGTATGTATTCACTTATAAATGTACTCACTCATAAGTGGACACTAGATGTAAAACAAATGATAACCAGACCACAATCCACACCACTAGAGGAACTAAGTAGCAAGGAGGACCCTAAAAGGAATGCATGAATCATCCTGGGATGGGGAAATAGATGAGATCTCCTGGGTAAACTGGGGGCAGAGGGTTGGTAAAGGGGGAGAAAGGGGATGAGAACTTGAGGAAAGGGGATGGTCGAGTTGGGGGAGCAAAGAGGTGGGAGAGCAAGGAAAGAAAAGATGGGGGAGATGTTATAGGGCTAGGGCAAAAGGTGATGCTGGGAAAATTCCCAGGAATCCACAAGGATGACCTCTAATAGTAATGGAGAGGGTACCTAAACTTGCCTTACCCTGAGATCAGGTTGGTAACTCCTGCCCTAACTGTCATCATAGAACTGATGAAAACCAATACAGATATCTACATCCAAGCACCAGGTCAAGCCACCTGATTCCAGGTGAAGAGAGGGAAAAGGAAATATATGAGCAAAGAGGTGTGAAAATCATGAGGTGAAACCCAAATAGGAAATTTATGGGAGTTCATGAACTCTAGATCCACTCCTGGGGCTCCTACATGGGACCAAACCAGATCCTCTGCATGTTGGTGACAGTTTTATAACCTGGTATGTTTGTGGGGAACCTGGCAGTGGGACCAGGATCTATCCTTGGTGCATAAGCTGGCTTTTTGAAGCCCATTCTATATTGTGGGATACTTTGCCCAGCCTTGATGTAGGGTGTGGGAGGGACTTGGTCCTGCCTCAATGAATGTGACAGGCTTTGTTGACTCCCCATGAAAGCTTTATCTTTTCTGTGGAGTGGATAGGAGTGGGATGGAGGGAAGTGGGGAGGAGAGGAAGAGGGTAAGAAGGAACTTTAGTTGGTATGTAAAATGATTGAAATAAAATTAAATAGAACAAAAAAAGGGTCCAAGAAAGTAGGCTAGTGTTTCTTGCTAACTCATGGAATTGTCCCTCATCCTGCAAACTTTGCCCTTGATACACTCTATAGATTTGCTCTTACTTTTAAGTTCTTGTAGTTTATGCTTCATGATAAAACTATAAACTCACATATTACAAATGCATTCATTCGTAAATGGTAAACACATCTTTCTTTTTCATTTTTGTTAAGTGTTTGAGCATTTTATGTTTGCATATAATGGTTTGACGAAGTTCACTCCCATCCTCTCTCTTCCAAATCCTACCACAAACCTATGGCATCACTACTTTACGCATTCTGTTTTTAGGTGCACTGGATCCTCTTCATACTGACAACATGTGCATGGGTGTCAGGACATCCACTGAAGCATGGGTAGCCTCTTAGGGGCCACATTTTTATATAAAACCAGCCATCCCTCCCCAATCAGGCATCAATTTCCAATAGTTTCTCAGCTAAGGGTAAGATATTGTCAATCAACCCCTTCAGTTCTCTGAATGACTGGACACCAACCAACCACCTGTGAGATTGCTGCTTCCTTGTCGTGTCGGAATCTCTGGCATCTTTCACCTTCTGCAGGGTAACTGTGTAGCCCACTAGTGCAGGGTCACTATGTAACCCAGTAGAATCATTGGTGCATCTGCAAACAGTTCTGGCTTCCATAGCTAGTAGCCATTGTGCTCACTGAGCATTGGTTTAACAGTAGGAAGAATATAAGTAACAATATCATGTAGTTTCCTATTTATGGATAAGAGATCTCCAATGAGATTTTCAGTGTTTTGTAGAAAGGGGAACATTCCCTTGCCAGGGTTTATCTTAATCTCAAAATAACTTGAACTTATCCCAATTCCTAAGAGTGACTCATTGTGCTTTCACAGTGTTCTAAAGAGTTACAGTTAGGATTAGTGGAACAGTGTTGAGATAGCGATGTTCCCTGTTTTACTGACTTTTTGTAGTGGTGTTTATTTACAATTCTTCAGACGATAACAGATGAGTTTCTTTGCCTATATTCACTCATGAATATGGACTGTTTGCATCTTAACATGACTTCCAGCTTGAGAATTTCTACACACACAGAGATACACACATACACATGCACACACACAGAGATACACACATACACACGCACGCACACATACACAAAAAGTTAAAGAGATAAGAGGCTATCAGTTTGAGAGGATTGGACATGGGAAGGGCTCATGGGAGGATTCCTGGGTAGGGCTATGAGGAAGAAAAGATATAACTCTATTTGAACTAAAAATAGAATGAACAATTGGGCTTCTACAATAAATTGGCATGCCAATGTGGTTGACTATATCCATGTAAAACCAGAGAAAGCTTAAAATTGAATTCTAGACACAAAAGAAGAGAGTTAAGCTTAGCTTTTTGATAGCAGCATCTTCTCAGTTGGGTTCTGTTTGCTAGAAGCAAGCAGAGGCATGATTCTTTTAAGAGAAGGCTTCCTGACTCAGCAGTAGCAGCAAAAACTGCACAGCTCCTTTAAGAAGGCTTCCTAGTTCACCAGCCAGACTCTTTTGAGGTCTGGCTATGGAGCATTTAGTTGGCAATCTGAGTGAACTCTGGTTCTTTCTCTTTCAGGAGGTCAAGCACTTGAATGGCATATGTGGGCCCAGGTGTTTTTGTATCTACTTAGATTTGGGAGAAAAGTAAGTGAGACCATGCCTGGTTTGGGATAATTGTATTCTGTCAATAATGTTTTAAATAAATGCTGATTGGCCAGGCAGGAAGTATAGGTGGGTCAACCAGACAGGAAGTAGAGGCAGGACCATAAGAACAGGAGAATTCTAGGAAGGAAGAAACCCATTCATCCCAGTCCTGCACAGATCCAGAAGAAGCAGGATGTGACCTGTCCCACTGAAAAGGGTACTGAGCCATGTGGCTAACATATACTAGAATAATGGGTTAATATAAGCTACAAGAGCTAATAAGAAGCCTGAGCTAATGGGCCAATCAGTTTATAATCTTATGGAAACCTCTGTGTGATTTTCTTTGGGCTTACCAGCTGTGGGAACTGGGCAGGACAGAAACCCCAACTAGCAGGCCCTCATGTTACACATGCCCCTGGCTAAGCACTTTCCACTTTGGCAGACAGCAGAATCAGGTCTACAAGACATGCACAAGCAAGAAAGCATGGCAAATTCCTGCCACCATACACAGTGATATTTCCAGGCAATGCAGTGTGCTGCATGGAAGACTTAGCTATTACTCAGATAAAAAGGGTTTATGTGCTACACACTCCTTTTCTCAGAGTTGAGGTGATGTGTTTGGCTTCCATCCAGCAGCCTCAGAGGCAGTGAATGTACTTCTGCCATGTTGGAATGGGCAGAGCAAGCGGTCATGGACTTGTTTGATATAGCAATGCTGTTGTTTAGGTTTTAAAGAAGCACTTAGCGAATTAAGAAGCCGTCTTTGTTAGAAAAGGATGACAGATATGCAATAGGACAGATTTCCACATAAAATACCTCTAAATGGGGCACAGTGTTGGATAAATGTACATAGGCTTACAAGAGAGAGAAGAGAATATATCGAGTTATAAAAAGAAGTAAATTATTAAAAAAATAAAACAAAGTCTTTAAAGAGACAGAGTACAGACAGTCATGGATTAAAGGAATAAAGAAAAATAAGCCATGTAAAGATGAAAATACACAGAGAGTCTGGATTATGTATATTAATGTGTTTTCATTAAATTTATGACTGAGATTTTGAGAAATATATTTCATTGTACAGACTGCTAAGTTAAATTAACATAAAGGTATCTTGACTTCAGAATTTGGGTCTAAGGATTTGTTGCTTTGAAAAAGAGGCTGTTTTTTTTTCCATAGATAATGAGAACCTGTGGAATCCTTCCAGACTAGTGTGGTTTGATGGACCCCATGAAAGATCACTGTGAACACCCCCAAAAACACTTAGCCCAGCAAAAAGCTGAAAGTATTTTAGAGAGAACTACACCCAAATTCCCTAAATGATTGTTTATAAATGTTTGTTTACATTTAAAGGGGGATATGATATAGATATGAATAATTTGCATCGGTATGGATCTTGGTCTAATAATGTAGGTTTTGGGTCAATCTTGTTATATGTATGTCTCTATTCTTGGTTAAGATACCATGATTGTGCAGTTCATTTGAAAATATAATGTATAATTAAGAAATATAGGTTAATAGATAACCATCTATAATAGTCAAGCTTGTAGTCATGTTAGCTAGGATTTTTATAGAGATATATTAGAGTTTGATAGGTATTCTTCAAATCTTTCAGAGACCTGCAGATTATGGCATTTAAAATGTTTTAATAACTTAGGACTTTTCATAACAATGAGACATATCTGCCCTGGCAGCACCAATTAATTACTTAAAGAGGTAGATGGGTACTGAAGAGGCTCTTTATGGAGCTTGCTAGACATTTGGGCAAGAAACTGCTCTTGCCTGGACTGCTTGATGAACTGACCATGCAGGACCCACAGAAAAATGACTGCTGAATTCATCCAAAGGTGAAACTGTTCTTTGGGGTTCCTGCTTCATGAAAGAGTCTGCCAGATATTCTGCAGGACACAGAAGAAAGTGACTGACAAACTGCCAATATAGATGAAACTGTCTTTGAAATTTCCTGCTTCATGGAAAGGTCTGCCAGATACTGTGGGCCTGTAGGCTGAAGATGGGTGCCCCAACAATACAGAAGAACTCTGGGTGACTGTCCAGGCAGCGAGATATCTCTGTCAATTCTAGAGTTTTGAAAGTTGCTTACAATGCACTTCCTGTTTACTTAGGTAATATTATAGCCTTCTGGAGTCTTCAATGGAGTTGAAGAATAGATAGATAGTTATAGTTTTTCTTATTATGACAAAAGATAAAGTAGATATAAATATTATAATTGCAATTATTTTTGCTTGATACCTGTTATATGTAATTTTACTATGTTAAAAAGTTAAAACCTTCCTTTTTATTTAGACAGAAAAGGGAGATGATACGGAAGTCCTTCTGTATATGTGTTTCTTTTATTTGTTAAAAAAGAAACTGCCTTGGCCTGTTGTTAGGACAGTGTAAAACTAGGTGGGGAAAACTATACTGAATGCTGCGAGAAAGAAGGCGGAGTCAGGAGATGCCACGTAGCCACCACCAAGAACAGATGAGCCAGAACCTTGCCGGTAAACCACAGTCACTTGGCAATATACAGATTAACAGAAATGGGTTAAATTAAAATATAAGAGTTAGCCAATAAGAAGGTAGAGCTAATGAATCAAACAGTGATTTAATTAATACAGTTTCTGAGTGGTCTGAGTGGTTATTTTGGGAGTCTGAGCAGCCAGGAATGAATAAGTGCACACGTAAAAAATCTTCCCTATGAACTATAGCTGAATATAAATATCCTGACCTCAGTTTAGTCCTAAGGAACTAAGTTTGTATACTCATCACTCAGTTGTTTTGTTCTCCCCATTCTCCCTTCTAGTTGGGTAGGTACTACTGAACAATGTTCCTAATATAATATAACATAATATAATAATTTCTTAGCTTAAAGCCTCAATGAATTTAAAAGAACTCAAGCTCAGTACTCTCGAGTATTTTTTCCCTCTCACATTCAAAGGGTAGTACCGAGAAAAATTTAAATGCACTAACCTAATATTGGTAACAAATTTTAGTGGAGTAGTCAAGAAAAGAACAACAAGCATAAATTTGTAGATTCAAATTAATTATGAAAGCTTAAGCATGGAATTCAATGATATAACCTAGAAACTGTCAGTGGCAGCCTTCTGTGCATGAATCAGTGATTCTGAATTCCATCTTAGTGCAAGAGTTAGGCATAGGCTGTCTCATGGAGGTGACTCTCTGGATCACTGAAAACAAAATGAAACTGAACTATAGGGATTGTTCATATTATTTTTGGTTTTTAAGCTTCCCTTCCCTTTGATTTAAAAACAACACGTCTGCACTAAAATGCTGCCCCAACATACTGAGATATAAAAGAAAGAAAGGGGAGTCTATCAGTTAGTTCTTAGAGTCACTATCTGAGAAGAAACACACTGTCATGGAAGTGTAGCTCAGTGGTAAAGCATGTGCAGGATTTCAGAAGGAGCATGTATGGTTCACACGTGTAATACCAAAAGCTAATCAGTGTGGCAGAGAACTTAGCTCACGAATTTTAAGTGCCAATTTTTGTTGATAAACATCTCCATTATTAAGTTTATTAGTTACATTCCTTGATGCTGGAACCACATACACACGAGGAAAAACTTTAAAACACAAAGATCTTATTTTAGGTCATAGTTGTAAAGGATACATTCCACCATTGTGTGTAAGGAACCTGAGGCCACTGGCCACATCACTTGTAGTCAGGAAAAAAAGAAAGGTGTATATTTTTCCTAATTAGGGTTTCTATTGCCATGATAAAACATCATGAACAAAAACAAGTTGGAAAGAAAAGGGTGTATTTGGCTTACACTTACACACGGATCTGTTACTGAAGGATGTAAGGGCAAGAACTCAAACAGGCCAGGGATCAGGAGGCAGGAGCAGATGCAGAGGCCATGGAAGGGTACTGCTTACTGACTTGCTCATGATGTCTTGCCCAGTTCCAGACCACCAGCCCAGGGATGGCACCACCCACAATGGGCTGGACCCTCTCGCATCAATCACTAATTAAGAAAATACACTATAGCCAGATCTTATGGAGGCATTTTCTCAATTAAGGTCTCCTCCTTTCAGATGACTCTATCTTGTATCAAACTGACATAAAACTAGCTAGCACAATGCTCTTGCCTATCTCAAGTTCTCCTTTATATTTCTTCCCAGCCCAGAAACTAGTGATACCCACATTCAGATTATGGCTTCACTCCTCAGTGAAACCTTTCTGTAAATACTCTCATAGATTTATACAGAGGTGTGTCTCCATAGAGACAGTAAATCTTATCAAATTGACAGGAAAAATGATCATCCACCTTCTGTCTCTTCCCAAACACATCATTTTAAATCATAGTATCTAACTCTTTGCTCCTAAAGTCTCATTTTCATCTGCTACTGCAATATGAGTGTACTCCATCTTTAAGCATCTTATTGTCTTTAACAGTTCCATACTGGTTAAAAGTCCAAAACATGTCCTGAAAATCATGGCAGTCTCTTATAGAGCAACATCAATCAAAATCAGGAAGCAATTTATATGCTTCTACTATATGCCATGGCACAGAATAACCATTCCTATATACTTAAAACTGTATGTAGTTTAAGTTCGCTCTCTGCAAACTCATGTGACTTTTGACAGTAAATAAAGTTAAGGTTAGTAGAAAGGTCTTGTGTCTTTCAACTTACCCCTCTCCAGCTGCAAAACTGCAAGCATTCAAATACTGTAATTTACTTTTAAGAAGCATTAGTGAAATGGGCCTTTATAAACATACCAACTGTCCTTCTCCGAGGATCATGATTAGAAGCATTCAACATGCAAAGCTTGAATAGTAAAGGGCTTGGCTAGAAGCACGGATAGTACACAAAAGCAGAACAATCAAATGGAGAAATTCATCATAGGAAATTCCTACCAGATATGTGCAAAAAAATAATTTATGAACAAGGGTCAACTTTGTTACATGATACAAAAGCCTAGACTATTTGGCAGAATCACCAACAACCCATGTGACTCTCCTATGAAACTATAGTCTGAAACTAGTTTCGACATGGAGTGTTAAAAAGAGAAAAGGGGTCTATATATTAGGCAAAATAATAGTGGAAATAACAATGATTACAGTATACCTAATATTGTCTTAAATATTTAGATATGCTGATTGAATTGAACTCATTAGCATTACCTGCCTTATATAGTAAGAATAAAGAGTAAAGGAGTTAATTTGAAAGTGAAAGGTTTGAAATTTGATAATATACCGTCAGTCCTAGAATGTGGGATCTCAGCCAGTTAGCCCTGTTGACCATAGGCTCCATCTCCCATCAAAATCCTATACTGATTCTGGTCCTCTCTGGATTACTGGATTACTGTGGCTGACCATGGATGTAGTGTTAGGGGTCACTGTTGATATATGAACTAATATTTCAAGCCTATGGCAGTGCATATGATCACAAAAGTCAGTGAGAGGTTGAATTACTGAGAAGGTCTGAACAGAGAGGATGTCCCTGCAGAAGAATCTTTAGCACAGAGATTTGGTGCCTCATTAGTAGTCTCTTTCTTGTCTGTGTGAGAGAAAATTTCTAATTTTTTATTTTACAGTTTCATTAATGAAAAAATACGTTTATTAACAACTGTGGTGGAAAACTGATTTTAGTTCGTGGTTTCACTCCATGGTCTTTGGGGCAGAATGCAAAGCAACGGGAACATGTGGTAGCAGTGGCAAATGGTGGCCCAGAAGCAAAGAGATGAAGGGACCTTTGACCATATATAATCTTCAAGGAAGTAACTCAGTGTGCAACGTTTTCAGCTAGATCCCAAGTCCTAAGCATTCCACCACCACAAAAATAGTACCAAAGTTTTCAACACCTGTGCCTGGTGAGCATATTCCAAACTTAACCATAACTTTTCATCAAATGCAAGACAGTACTTATTTTCCTCCAAAGACACAGAAAGTCAATTATTGACTTAACTATTATATGTTATTTGGAGTGAAAATGTTCCATAAACATTTACCAATCAAAAAAAAAATCTGTTCAGCATGCACTAGGGAGAGAAGTGTTTCCTTGAAGCTCATTCTTAGATTGAAAATTCTTGACCAACACATGCTGATGTCTTAGGATTTCATTCCTGTAATGAAATATCTTGACTAAATTAAATTTGGGGAAAATATTGCTTATTTCATCTCACATTTACAGGTCACACTCCATCACCGATGAAAATCAGGGCAGGAGCTCACAGCAGGGTCTGGTGTCAGGAGCTGAAGCTGATGCCATAGGGAAATGCTGATTATTGGCCTTGCTCCTTATGGCTTGCTCAGAGCTACCACTCCCCACAATGGGTTGGACCCCCCACATACCAATGATTAATCAAGAAAATGCTCCACAGGCTTGCCCTCTGGCCAATGTAGTGAGATTTTTTTTAATTGATTATTCTCTTCCAAAATGAACCTACCTTGAATAAAGCTGACAAGAACTTACCCAGTACATAGTGGAACTAATATTGTTATTCCCTAGAGAAAACATTAGTTGCCAATACTACTCAGGGTAAGCTACATAATAAATGAACACAGCTAAATGGCTGGTCATTATTTAAAAGTTACTAAGAAAAATGATACCTTCTTAAAGTCTTGCATTCACTAGAATGTGAATATATGCAATATATATCTTCCATTCCATCAGGAGAGTAATCATCGAAGGCTCACCTATTAAAACAGCAGAGATGTGATTAAACACAACTCGGAATCAGTTCACAAATATTCACAATTATGTAAACAGCTTTAATAAAAGGGGTTTTTAAATCTCTTTAGGTCATTTTACTGACTCAAAATATTTTCCATCCTCATATAATGCAATCACAAATTCAATACCTTTCGTGAAATCTCATTAAATAAATTGCTCTCTTGTATAATTATACTTGCCTAATTGCTATTACCTCTAGAAAATACTTTCTGTCCTAAGTACATCAGATAAAGATTAAGTAATTCCATCTTAGGCCTTGAATTAATTTCAAAAGGAGGAAATTAAAAATAAGATTGTCTGCTTATTGAAATGAAAATTAAATAATTATTAAATTGCTTCATTGTAAATCAATAAAAATTATTCTTCTCTTTCAGCAGCAAAGGAGTTGCAGGAACAAATGCTATAACTGCTCTGCTTTTATGACTTGGAGTGCGACTGTTTTCAAGGGTTATAGTGACTGCAAATCTCAACATGTGGGGAATACACAAGACTTTACCTTTACTGAACTTTAAAAAACAGGTTTATCACCAGCCTGGTCTACAAGAGCTAGTTCCAGGACAGGCTCCAAAACCACAGAGAAACCCTGTCTTGAAAAACCAAAAAAAAACAAAAAAACAAAAAAAAAAAACAAAAAACAGGTTTATCCCTTGATTAAACAAAATTTAAAATTTTGGCAAACTAAGGCATGCCTTATTTTGACCCATATGACATAGTTGATGTTTGAATTCTTTTCATCCCTAAAACATCCTTTCCCTAGGATTCAAACTAATTTGCTTACAACTGTGTCTTTGATTAGCATTCCTCTACTCTTCCTTTTCGTGTGGTTACTGTTATTTTCCGTTGTGTTATTTTCCTTTCTTTGTTTTTCTCTTTCATAATTAGCTCACATAACCTTAGAGTGATCATAATATAGTTAGCAATGTATAAACATTGATTGATTTGAGATTCTAAGTATTTCTCTAGCAGCCTTACTGAAATTTGTTTGTCTTCTCCATTTAACCAATACCAATACAGAACAGAGCTGAGAATCCTCCTAGTTTGATATGTTGGAAAGATAAATATAAATTCAGTTTAGCTTCACAAGTTCTGTTCAGACACCCACCTATTGACTGCCCTTTCGGAGACTCTTCTGCGGCTTGTTCAGGCCGGGCGATGGTGGCGCACGCCTTTAATCCCAGCACTTGGGAGGCAGAGGCAGGCGGATCTCTGTGAGTTCGAGACCAGCGGGGTCTACAGAGCTAGTTCCAGGACAGGCTCCAAAGCCACAGAGAAACCCTGTCTCGAAAAACCAAAAAAAAAAAAAAAAATAGCTTGTTCACTTCTCTCCCATGCCATGAAATCACTCACTACTTTGATTGTTTTCGACACTGTCTTGAATTTGTCTGATACCTATGTGATCTCCTTTTTATGGCTTCTCAGATTTAGATTTTCCAGGACTGTTTTCTATCTTACTGAAGACCTTTGATGTGCAACAGGGCTTCTTAAAATTTGCCACTTAAAATCCAGTCTACCTGGAAAACTTTTACCCAATACTTGACATGTAGTTATTTAAAAGAGTCTATAAATCAAACTTTTACTAATAAATGTCAGGTCCCCTGGAAATTCCGTTTCCCACACATTCTAGCGGTTATGGAACTGGTAAAGCTGGTTGCCCTTGACCCAAGTGGTCATCGCCTTATTCCTGGCAGAAAGGACAAATGGCTGTCTGGGTGCTATGGCCTACCAAAGCTCATGTTGGACTCTGGGCTCCCTCAGTATCACAAGTACTTGTTGCCCATTTAAGAGTGCTGTCCTGGTATCCAGGCTCTTCTCACTTCTTCTCTGCTCTAAACTCTCTCCTCCCATCTACTTCTTCTTATGACCCCACTATTATGGCTATGACCCCTCTCTTTCAGCCTCCCTTTTGCTCATACTCTTTGTCCTTCTCTCCCTCTTCCTCTCTTTTCATGGGCAGGTTCACTCTGCTGACCATGTTCAGCCTACTTTTTCCCTCTGCTCTGAATTCCTCTAGATACCTCTGACTCTTCTTCCCTTCATATCTACAATAAAAATCCCTCCCCTTAATCATACCATGGGCATAGTTTTATCAGTTTGTGCAATAATAAATCATAAAAATTTCAAAATCATTAATATAAATTGTAGGAGGATGCTGCTTGTTTGTCCTGGCCGCCTAGAACTTAACCATACAGAAACTATATTAACTAAAACACTGCTTGGCCCATTAGCTCTAGCTTCTTATTGGCTAACTCTTATATTAATTTAACCCATTTCTATTAATCTGTATATCTGACTTGCAAAGATTCGGCATGCCTGACTCTGGCGGCTCAGTGGAGTCTCTCTGACTCCACCTTTCTTCTCCTAGCATTCACTCCAGTTTCCCCTGCCTACCTAAGTTCTGCACTATCAACAGGCCAAGGCAGTTTCGTTATTTATTAATGGTAATCACAGCACATAGAGAGGACTCCCACATCAATAAACATGTTAATTTATTTAAAATGAAGGCAGACTTGCATACGAAAGATACTTAAGTATGCTTAGTTGTTTATAACATAAGGAAGTCAATCACGATTGAATGTTTAATGCTCTAGTGTACATAGGATTGTGTTTTTCAGAGTAGATAAATATTTTGGTTTTATAATCATCAGTACTACAAATGTAAGTTCATGTAAATACATAGCATAAGATGGAAGAAGTATACTAGAGCCATGTCATAAGTCATTCAAAATTCTCTCCTAATTCCAAAATTTATTTAAAGATTTTGTTTTTTGAAACACATCAGTCCCTCAAACAGTAACGGGACAGACTGTTTCTATCTTGAGTTTGAAAGCCTAAGGAAAGACAAACTAATAAAGACAAACTAGATTTATTTCTGTTAATGACTAAATTTGATTCTCAAGAATGTTCCATCTATTACCTCCACTACAAATGGTTCTCTATTGCCTATTCCAGGAAATAGTAACTATACCTTTGTCTCAAAAGATTATTGTGACCATCTTGTTATGACCACCTTGGAAGTACATCTTTGTTTCATGAGGTTATTACTATCAACTTGTTCTGTTTATGTTTTGCTTCTGTAGCGCTGCCTATTTGCCCACTAAATCCCTCATTTGGAAACTCTTACTCCTGAACTGTAAAATCCCTAATTTTATCCATATTCAAAACTGATCTTTTGAACCCTGCCTGTAGGGAAAGGTAGTTTGTATGCATTTAATATGCTTGCTTTAATTAAATTGACCATGATTTGGATCTGGGGTCTTCCTCCTCATATCTGTAGGAATAACACCAGCAAGTTGTTTTTAAATCAGGCGTTCTAACAAATAAAATTCCAGACATACACTAAAAATTCCAAACATGCACAAATTTTATACTGATATGCTGAGCAATGATGGTAAGGAAAATACTAGCTGTCTGTTTCTTCCATGTTGAATAATTATGTTTCTGTTTGAGCAGGAAGCTCTGTGCTTACACACACAGCATTGCACTCTGTAACATGCTGTTGTTTTGCATCTGAGCAGAGGGCTTTCAGTTGTTGGTGTTGAGTAGGGTGACAAACAGCACAGACAGTGCAAACTGTGCATGTTCTGTGCTGAGACCAAAGCTATATAGGAAGCCGCCTGACACAGCATTGGTGAGTAGGGCTCATGATCTCTACATTAAGGTACGCGATGTATGGTTGGCCCATGGGGAATCTTTCTCTAGTGGTGGCCATTGTATAAGACATCTTGAAGACCTCCGTCCCATTGAGGCATGATCTAAATTGAAGAAATGGCATACCAGATTACTTCTTTGAAGTGGTGTCTTTGCTTACATAGCTCACTTCAGTAAACTTCCAAACCACAGAAAGGAAGCTCATGTACATTTTATTTCTAAACTGCTTTTCCATAGGCTTGTAGATAGCTGAATATTTGTCAATTATGGTGGCTTTTTAAAGACTAGAAATTGCTTCCTCAAAAATGACTGTTGATATGAAGCTTCACTATTTCAGGTAAATATGATTATGATTATGCAATAAACTTCTTATTAGTGATATCATTAGCAGGCATTATGAAACAGTTGTTATGAAAAACAAAACTTGCTAAGTGATTTTTAATAGGTATTTATGAATTATAATTTCTTCCATTGAAACTAAAGTAAAATTTCCATGCATTTCTCTAGTGTTTATTCAGATTAAGAAGCTGAATAAGGCCAATGGCAGAGAGTTCTTAGTAGGGCTGCACTCCAAGGTGTCCTATTCTAATTTCATATTTCCAATGTTTGAGTAACAGGAACCTGATACTTATTGTTCAGTAATACAAATACTTTCTATTCTGTAAGCTGTTTATTACATTTTATTATAAAAATTGTGAGTGATGTTTGCTTCTGATTCTAAGCTAAAACTTTCCAGCCATGAAATAAAGATACAAAGGTAAGGGTTTTGAGGTTCTGGCCTCACTTTGGAGCAAGTTCATTTATCGTGTGGTCTTGAGCAACTGGCCTTTCCTTTCTGAGTCTCTGCTTCACTTCTCTACACCAGTGGTGAGAAGCTTGTTTCTCCTCCCTGTTCATTGTTTTGAGGATCAAATGAGGATAAAATCCCTAGCAAAATGCTAGACTATAGTAAGGACTTGAGTTAAGACAGCTGACTGAACTGAAGTTAAAGTTTACAGCTACATTAGTATCTGACATACTAGCTCTTTTATATGTACTCAGGCTGAAAAATCTTCATCACAGGAATATCCAATTCTGATTCTATTTGCATAGTGTTAATAAATTATAATTTAAGTGGCCATTAATTTGAGTGGAAGTACAATGCTAACGTAAGTAAGTCAAGAATGGTAAAACTATTTCCATTGGGGAGTGTGGGAATCTTGTAGCGAATAAAAATAAAATATATACTGGCTTATTTTACTTATTTGTACATAATTGAAAACCTTCCTCTGTTACTAGTAAGTCATATTTATCTGCATATTTATGTTTATTAAATAATGTAAAATATTTTTGAAGCTTATAAGCATAGCAGATGGTTGCAATGTTAAACAGGAGTAAAAATTTTCCTTAATACATAACCTTCGGGTATAGTGTACTTACTTCACAACGCCCCCAATTGCAAATAAAATAAAAATACAGAAAACCAGCAGTGGGGAATGCATAAGAATTCTCCATTTTGGCTTTTTGGCCATCCTTGGTATCATTAACTATCAATTTGGCACAGTCTAATATCTTCTGGATAAACACAGTATGAACTGAATAATGGTCTTTATAAGGTTGGTCTACTGGCATGTTTGTAATGGATTGCCTTAACTGGTGGCTGGTAGGATGACAACCTGCTCTCCATATTGTCCTGTCCTGAGTAGGTGAGTAGCTCATCCTAGGCTGCATAAGAAAGATGGTTAAGCATAAGCCAGTGAGAGACCCATTGGGAGAGCATTGCTTATCCGTGGTTCCTGTCTCTAGTTTCCTGCCTTTAGTGCCTGGCCTGATGTCCCTCAGCATGGAAGTTTAAGTGCAATAACCCTTTCCTCCCTTTAAGTGACTTTTGCAAGTTCTTTACCGCAGCAATACACAGAAAGCCAGAATGGCGGTATATTCCTATTAAGCTGTTTAATTTAATTTATGACTATTCTTATGTTTTCAGTTTTAGGGAAAATAATATAATTACATCATTTCCCCTTCTTTTTCCTCCTACTAAACTCATCCATGTATCACTTCCTACTCAAATTCACAGCATTTTCTTTAATTATTGTGTACACACACATACACACAAAGGCATATACACCTATGTTCCTAAATACATTTAAACATATACATATATGTTCCTAACACATACAACTTTCACTGTCTGTATAATGTTACTTATATGTATATATTTTCAGGGATGGATATTTGGTATTAGATAACAAATTGGTGTGCTCTTCACTGGGAAGTACTATGTCTCCTGTTCTTGGCATTCATTGGTTACCTGTCATTTTTGTGTAGGGCTGAGGCCTCATGAGCTTTCTCCTGTCCATATTAACATGTCTATTAGTATAGCATCCATTTGGGAGACCCCACCACAGACCTAGAATCTCAATTACAGCATCCATTTGGGAGAGGCCACTACAGACCTAGAATCTCAATTCGGAGACATATCATCAACCATCTATAATTTAAGTGCCAATTGCATTGCTTGTGTATGGACTAGACTGTGAGCCTCTGAATGAAGGCTTTGAAATACAGTGCTCTATGTTTTAAACATTGGTCTCCCATTTTTACATAACATGTGAAAACTGATTATATTAGCTCTTGCTTTCAAAGACTTGGTATATTAATAATTATGAAAGACACAGGTCATAACACTTGATATACGTATATACACCTGTAGCTATTAAGATATATACAAAACTCAGGCACTTCTCAAGCACTGTTATCTTGCTCTCTTCACTAACAACAGCAAAGGTAATTTTCTTGATCTTGGAGAAACTAGTGGGTATTAAGGGAGAAGGACCCTTTAAAAACCTTCCTTCTTCTGTCTGTCACCACATCCATCTGCTGCGCACTACTGTGTGAGTGCTGCCAGTAAAGAATAGGCAGTAGATTATGGCAGATCAGAAATCTTCACAGTCGTTGGGCACTATTCCGTAATTACCCCCCACCACAAGCCACTGAATGATCCTGCAGTAGCAATTTCACGATTCCTGCCTGGCCCGTTCAACTCCCTAGATTGCACAGGCCAGTGAAGGATATCATGATCCAGATCATATTGGAGCCTTTTAAACTCAGAGGAAGACTTCATTGTGAAAGTCTGATTTTCTGAGTAATGTGACTGGAGAAGCTAGGCTATGGGCAGTGCTATCATAAATCATTTGACTCATGAGAAATCATTAGTGATTTCATTTCAGGACGCTAGGCAGCAAACTAATTCCTCTTAGATTGAAAACATGAATGAACTTGAATGCATGGAGTCACACTCATCTCATAAAAGATGTTCAGAAATGGGTAGTTTCTATTATTTATAGAATCCATTTCATATTTATACCTAAAGCATAGAGATTATAATACATCAGAAGGAAATGTTGCAGCCAGACAGGATGGCACATGCCTGTAATCACAGCACCTGGGAGAGAAAGACAAGAGGATCTGGAATAAAGGCCAACCTGCATTGCCAATGGGGTTCCTCTGAGAAAAATAAAATAAAAATAAGCAAGTAAAGAACTTCCTCCAAAGGACTCATAGCTATTCCTGAAGATGTGTTAATTACAACATAATACTAAAACACTGAAAAATATTTGAAAATCAGGAAATTATTAAGTGTATGATTGAATGGCTATTTAACTCTTTATTTTTTATTTATTTATTTATTTATTTTTATTTATTTTTTTGATTGTACTTCTATCTACAATCTTTTTTAATTAATTTATTTATTTATTAAAGATTTCTGCCTTCTCCCTGCCACTGCCTCCCATTTCCTTCCCCCTCCCCCATCAAGTCCCCCTCCCTCGTCATCCCTAAGAGTAATCCGGGTTCCCTGCCCTGTGGGAAGTCCAAGGACCACCCACCTCCATCCAGTTCTAGTAAGGTGAGCATCCAAACTGCCTAGGCTCCCACAAAGCCAGTATGTGCAGTGGGATCAAAAACCCATTGCCATTGTTCTTGAGTTCTCAGCAGTCCTCATTGTCCATTATGTTCAGCTAGTCCGGTTTTATCCCATGCTTTTTCAGACCCAGGCCAGCTGGCCTTGGTGAGTTCCTGATAGAACATCCCCATTGTCTCAGTGTGTGGATGCACCCCTCACCGTCCTGAGTTCCTTGCTCGTGCTCTCTCTCCTTCTGCTCTTGATTTGGACCTTGAGATTTCAGTCCAGTGCTCCAATGTGGGTCTCTGTCTCTGTCTCCTTTCATCGCCTGATGAAGGTTAATATTCAGGAGAATGCCTATATGTTTTTCTTTGGGTTCACCTTCTTAATTAGCTTCTCTAGGATCACGTATAATAGGCTCAATGTTCTTTATTTATGGCTAGAAACCAAATATGAGTGAGTACATCCCATGTTCCTCTTTTTGGGTCTGGCTCACCTCACTCTATTTCCGTCCATTTGTCTGCAAAATTCAGGAAGTCATTGTTTTTTACTGCTGAGTGTACTCTAATATGTATATATTCCATATTTTCTTCATCCATTCTTCGATTGAAGGGCATCTAGGTTGTTTCTGGCTATTACAAACAATGCTGCTATGAACATAGTTGAGCATATACTTTTGTTGTATGATAGGGCATATTTAACTCTTTAAAAGGAAATTTACTCCTCTGTTGATCCACAAAATTAACACTGTCTTCTTAGTGAGCTTAGGTTACAAGAAACAACCTCAGCCCCATGGCCAGGCTTCTTCCCTGATTCACTCTGATAAAATGCCCACCTGCCACACCTCATCTTCACTCTAAGGTATCAGGTGTCAGTTGGTGGGTGACCTCTCTGCAAAGTACCCCTCCATGCATTATTTAGGGAATGATAGGTACCAGTTGTCTGGATGCTGAATCCTTTGCACCACTTCTGGGTGACTCTGGCAGGTTGTCCCTTTCTAGAGCCCTAACAGGATTGGTTGAGGTCTTTGGAACATCTGTTTGGCAAGTTTTGGCTCTACTGAGTTTTCTGTAGACACTGATCACACAGTGTTTCCTCAACAACCTTCCTGACTATAAACCTCTCAAACTGTGCAGACCTGGCTGCTGCCTTAGTGTGTGCACACTGCATTGACCTTATGTAACTTTTCTACCCATGGTTTGGAGAACTAGCCACTGGAGCCAGACATCATGACCTCAATCTCTCTCTTTCCTCTCTGTCTCTCACCTACCCTTTCTGTCTCTGTTTCTCTCTCTGGATACAATGCCTTCAATTTTTACTTAATTTAATAAATCAAGGTGAAATTTGATAATAAATCAAGGTGAAATTTGATTAATACAGAACCAGACATTTAAAAGGATACTTACATTGAAACAGAAATCGATTTCCATTGGTTGGATAGGCACACTTAAAGTTCAGGATCTAAAATAAGTGCAGTTGCTCATTTTATTGAACTCTAATGACGTCCCTGCCCTGTCATTCACCTCCTCAGTCCATCATATGTAGTACTCAAACATAACCATTTCTTAATACAAATCTGTCAGATCAAAAACTTTTGGTAGTCTCCAGCTGCCCCATGAGGAAAATGAGATATATATATATATATATATATATATATATAGATATAGATATAGATATAGATATAGATATAGATATAGATATATTTGAAAAACATGACTATACATCCCTCCAACTTTGCCACCCAAAGAACAGACTTCCCACTTGCCTGAAATAGACACTGAAAACCCATTAGGCTCAAATAAGTACCACTTTGAGATCCTCATATACAAGTTGCTCTAGTTTTCATTAACAATATCATTTCCATGATTTCTGCTTTCATACATTTTTGGTGTCCTAAAATGGCTTTTTTCTATCCTGAAGTACACCAGTGTAACTTAACTGTCTGATCCACTTGTTGTCAACGAGAAGTTTAATTAAAGCAACAGCCTGTGTAGAGATGCTCCTCATTCTGGCTGTAGCATTTACACACAAGACAACAAGTCCTTTTGCTTTTGTATGTCCTACCCCACCTTCTCAGAAAACAAAAACAAAAAACCTCTCATCAGAAAACTGTATAATAAATCAAAGAAAATGAGAAGACAAAGGACATAAATGTCTATTTGACACATTTCTTTTACCCAGGAAGCACTACTGAATACTACAGAATTATTTCATTGTCAACAGTTACTATTTATCTTTTCAAAAAAATATTTGAACACTAGACCAGCAGTTGTGAAGTCTGTATGGAACCAAATTAGGCCCTCTGCATGTGGGAGACAGTTGTGCAGCCTGGTCTATTTGAGGGGCTCCTGGAAGTGAGAACAGGATCAATCCCTATTTCATGAACCAGCTTTATGGAATCCATTTCCTATGGTGCAATACCTTGCTCAGCCTTGATGCAGGGGGAACTGGCTTGATCCTGCATCAAATTAATGTGCCAGGCTTTATTGACTCCCCATGGGAGGCCTTACACTTTGGGAGGAGTAGTTGGAAGGTGGGCTGTGTGGAGGTCAGGGGACAGGAGGAGTGGGATGATCCACTGTGATTGGGCTATAAAACGAATTACACACACACACACACACACACACACACACACACCTAAATGACTTTTATCAAATATATGTATTTGAATTGTTCGTGTGTGGAGTAAACCATATGGGAAGTATAACCTTTTAACAATAGATTCTCTTTGACATACTGAAGACACCAAGATTTAAGAGTGCAGCCCACCAATGCCCATTGTCAGTATCTTACCCATGAGTTAAGGTAGAGCTCTCAGGTGCCATGGCAGATGTTCAAACATATCAATCAAAACATTTTTTTTTTGTATTTGGAATTTCCTCTGGCATACCAATGATCCAGATGTCAGTGAACAGATGAGGGTGCAGTCAATTGCCAGAGTATGTTTCATCTTCAAAACGTGAGGGCCTTCTATTTAACAATCTATATTTTTATTTTCCATTTCCTACAAGAAGAATAAAAATTAAACTTTCTAGGTTGTATTTCTGGAGAACTGCAGATACTGACAAATCATGAGCATTTGGGGGTTTTCTTGAGAATAATTATCCTCAGTGGAATTTTCATAATTGTTAGTATTAGCAGTGTTCTTGCTTAGGGAACAAACGTTCTCTTCCCCTTACACTGTTTCTTCAAGATGACAGAACTGGAACAGAGTGAGACGGTGTTGAAATTTTTCAGAGACAGTTGATCAATAGATATAACAAACACAAGAAGTTTTTCTTCAAAAAGGGACAATTTTTGCTTGAAGATTACCAAATAAGAATAACATATTAAGTAATATTATTGTGCATCTTCTACAATTATCACTGATGGATATTATATCTAGTTCAAACCTCTGGCCTGAGATAGAGGTAAACTTTATAGCCATCATATTTATTTCAGGCAGCATGTGCTCAACTTATATGAAATTCTGTCTTTTCCAAAGCTGAAATATTAAAGGAAGGACTGATCACACCATGCTTTCAGAATTTGAGTGATTTACATAGTCAATGATATTGACTATAATTTAATCAGTAATGTTACTTTGATGTATCTTTATGTATAGGAACATTCTGTGAAGTGTATTCATTGACTTTACTAATAATAAATGGACTGATACTTAAGGAAAAGAATAATTGGTTTGTTTTATAAATCAATAAAGCCTGTGAATAAGTCACAAATTTCCTTGAGCTAGCAAGAAAGTATGTTGAGTATGAAGCAAATCATTGTTGGCATTCATTTACAACTCTAACACATGAGAGGAAATAGCCACATAAACCTTATGAAAATGCATAATACAAGGAAATTAAATAAGTGTTTATACATATTCAGAGTGCTGCTAAAGCACCTGGTGTCCATTATTTTGATTTACAGTGGTGTTCAGAAAGAAATTAAGCTGGGGCCACAGTAAGGTGAGATTTTAAGAATATTTCCCGTGACTCTAGATTCCTGCATCTTGCAAAGACCTCCTTGATAGGCAATGTCCCATATATGTGATACTCCACATGGGTGGACACGGTGTTATCTCTGTTCTCATCATGCTAACCTCTAACATCAACAACTAAACAGCCTCCTCCTACATCACCATTTTATCCATGCTCTCCATTATTTTAACCTGTGTATACAGAAATATTGTAAGATTTAACTAAAGTCACAAAATTCTGTTCAAATCCCTCTGTTCGAGCTTTCACTCACAATTATAAGGAAGTTTACATTGGGCTTAGTTTCGCCTATATAAGTAAAGTGTTCCAAATAAAAAGTTAATATCTCATGGTAACTTCTGGGTGTACTGTGCTTTTTCTTTTCCACTAAAGGTCATTTGTAAGATGACAATACTGTTTACAGTTAAGATCATTTGAAAGATGGCAATACAGTTTACATACTTGCCTAGTATGATCAAGTTCCTTCTCAGTTATTTGGTCTCCTATTCAAAAGATGTAAAAGCTAGTCATAAAGTAGCATTCAATACCTTGTGGCAGACTTCCTAAGGAAGGAAGACAATAATTGGGGTTTGGATTGCCCAAATCAAGAATCCCAGTTCAGCTTCTCAAATAATATAGAATTGTGTAAATGTGTAGCCACGACTTTATGTGCTATTTCCCTTTTGTGATTCCTCAGCTTGGCATGCCTGTGGGAGATTTTGTTAAAGAAATTAAATTCATTACCAAAATTAAAAATCTTTCAAAGTGGACTGTAAGCTGAGATAGCTGTACAATTGAAATATTTGTCATTGAGTTGTTCTCACCCATGCAACAGCGACTGTCACTGAAGAACAATAGATTGATCGAGCCAAACTGTGTGGGTAACATGTAGCATGTGAGCATGAGTGCTACTATATGGGAGGAAAAGATGCTATGTGCTATCTCTTGGTACATATTGACCTCCCATAGCCCATTTAACAAGCATCAACCACCAGTTAAGCAGAGTCCTAAGGCAACTTTGAAAGCCTGGTGGTTTTAGTGTCTGAGACTCGTCATCCTGAGCCCATTAATAACTACATAAAGCAGATTCATAACCATTCTTGCCTACCTAGAATCATTTCACTGTTTTATGTAAGCTATAATTACATTTTAAACATGTGATCCACCCAAATCTAGATGCTTATATTCCTGTGTTAGCTGTATTTACCAATGTTGATACAAAAAAACGGTTAACATAATAAAGAGAAATGCAAAGGGTTAATGAAATGAAGATGAGAGCGATACTAATTGCTAATAGCTGACTCTAAGCGCTGTAAGCAATGCATGAGGAATATAAGGAAAATGACAGGAAATGAAGTGAAACAGGATACACCGCAGAACTAAAACCTGAAAATAAGAGGTAAAAAAAAAAATAGGAAAACACTATTTTAGGTATGTTATTGCAAATATTGTAATCACATTCAGATGAGTACATGATGATTTTACATTTGAGTATCTATAAGATCACCATAAGTGACCAAGTTGTCACTTGGGAATCTGGGGAATAAAAATCTACAAGAAGGCAACTCTATGTAAAAAGTGTATACCTTGAATAACTTAGAATTTACCTTTTGAAAACAAGAAACTAGGGAAGACTGTCAAGGGTAAAAAGTGTAGAGGAAAAGTGAACTTGGGATAGACTTGAGAAAGATGCACTTGTGTTGTCCAGAAATTTCCTTCTCTAAACTGAAGCATTCCATCCTGAAGGGAAAGCTCATTAAGACTCAGACAGTTATAAAGGTAATCACAATAAGATGCAGGATGCAAACAATACACAAGTTTTAGAAAATCCCTGAAACTTACTACATTTTCTAAGTCCCTTCCTTCTCAAGGTTTCATACTCAGGATATACTGGGAGGTGAAGATACTCTGACTTTCTGAGCTGTGTGATAATTGGGCATCGAGTTACAGGAGACTAGTTTTCATGAATCATTATCTGTGATGAATTGGATTTTTGGTGATGCAAACTGGCTTTGAATTACCCATACCCCTGTAAATAATGATAATAGTTTCATTGGTTTTCCAAATTATACTTTGTTAGCATCGTTATTCAGATCCATTGTTAGTTCTGTATCTCAGGGGAGTTGACAGGTGTGTATGCATCTATAGGAAAAGTTGCACACAATATAGTTGTTGACCAAATATGTACCCAAAGAACAAAGGGCTACTTAGAAAGGAGTGGTGGCATGGTGCTGAGACATGCAACTGATGCCGAAGTATGTGTGGGTGAGACATTCATAGGAAAAACTCCAATATGGCTACCTGCCCCCTTTTTTGTAGTGGCAATTGTAAGCTTCATAAGGTACATGATTGGACACGCAGTCTATGTCAATTTGTTTGCAAATGGAGCATCATTAGATGCTTTATTTCGTATGATGCAGCATGCCTCCTTGATAAAGCAAACCCACTTTGTGAGCACAAGGATGGTTCCCAGTTGATGGATTAGAGAATAAATTGCACTCTGTGAAAGTAGCATGTATAGGATAGACTCTTGAGCAGGGTATAGGATTGATTGCATGGCCTTTGTTATCAACTATAAGACATGCTAACAAGGTCTATATCTAGCTTCCACATTTGCCTCTGATTTGGTAAGGACACTGTAATAGAGGATGAGATAGAGATGTTGGCTCATCATTGGTTAGAGTTGCCAGCTTCAAAGGAAAACAGAATTCAAGTTGGATAAACTATAAAAAGCCATCAGCCACATTGACAAGGTTAAAATAAAAAGCAAAACAAAAACAAACAAACAAAAACCTGATACCCACAGAAAGAGTCAAATAGAGAGGAAGAAAAGAACAAGGTAAAAGTAATAAAAGATGCCCTCAGATCCAGAGAAAGGGAGAATACACAGTTGAGTAAGCAGAAAGGGAATGCAGAAGTGTAACAATCATAGCCAGGGAGTATTCTGTCTTTCACCTGCTTGAATTGGAAGAGTATTTAAATAAGGAGTAAAAGACCCTGTTAAAATCTCACTCGTGATGTTGTGAGATACAGAGACAAATGGGATCAGTCTGAACGCTGTGGAAGTAGAGAAACTCTGTAGTGTAACTCAATCCACCTTGAGAGAAAATCTACCTAACTGGAGGGAATCTGAGATAACTCTGCCCTTGGTGGTCTGACTCACAGAAGTCATTAGGTATACTTGGTTATTGCCTACTGAGGGACCAATAAATATCAGAAACTGGAAAATAATAAAGCAAATGTAAGGATTAAATTTCTGTAAGCATTATAAAATTAGTTATGGGAGAGGCAGTAGTTGCTACATATAGTTTATCTGGGCAGGTGGCGTTGTGTTTACAGGAAACTTAAAAGGCTTTATCCACATGCACCTAACGACTTATACAGGATTTTAATAGTTTTACTGATCTCTGTGGTGGTTTATCACCTTTTATGAATTAGCAGCAGCTTTAGAAGATGTGAATGATAGAAATCAAGATAGAAATTGGTTTCACAAGGTGCTAAAAGCACCATGGGGACTGGGGATAAAAGAAAGAAAAAGAAGACTTGGGGATCTGTTCCAGTGGTTCAAAAAGACAAACCTGTCAAGATTTGTGTCAAGTCAGAACGCCCAGGGAAAAAAGTAGCAGTCAAACGCTGTGCTGATGACCTTCCGGATGGCTTTAAAATTGGAGCAACAGTTTACAAGAGACCTAAATGATAAAATAATACAAAAAGATTTAGCTTTACTTAGGAGTGGGCAATTATCCCCCCGAGTACACTGTGTAAAGTATACTGGGGGTGGAAATGCTTTGCCAAGCCAGGGACCCTTTCATCAGCCACATTCAGCTGATGAAAAGCCATGGGCCACAGTGCTGATCTGCAGCCCATGAGAACAAAGTTCCTGCAGGCCTGGCAGGCTACATTGACTTGAATCTCAAGCAAGCTTAGAAATGGATACTACCAGCAGTGAAACCATCAAGGCTGGCAGATGCATAGTGATGGGAGAGGATGGATGGCTCAAGGACAGGTCTATGGATTACAGACGCTTAAAAGGGATAGTGTCTCCCATATATATCCTTGTATCCAAGATTGTTTTTTAATAAAGAATGGATGGAAGTGGTGAAATCTTTCCATGCTGTATTAGACCTGGTAAATTTTGTTGTCAGTATCTCTTTAGCTACACGAGACCATCTGGAACGTATTTGGAATGAATGATAGGTAGAACTTCACATTCCCCTGTATACCTTCTGTAAAAATGTTGTCATACATAATGCCTGTCCTTGGTCATCTCACAAATTTGTAAAAAAACCAAAAATGTGGAAGAGCTGTAAGACAGCAGCTGAATTTAAAGGAAGCAACCTTTGTGGCTAGGAAGGAACTCCCTAGGAAGTATTAGGCTGTGGGGTGAAAATCTCAGTACCAAGGGTGATTTATGTCTTGCAGACGACCAGATCTGTGCACGACAACCGTCACATACAACACAAAGGTACATAAAGACTGAAAGCAAAAAACTAAGCAAATGAACAGGTAGAATCAAGAGACAAGACAGAGAAAGCGAGCTAGGAACAGGTGGAGGCTTCCACTGCTGCACACACCCAGAGATGGGTGTAAACAGGAAGCAGATTTCAGAGGCTGAGTAAGGCATCTGTGATTTGAAAGGCACCACATGTTCCTGAACGTTTCAAGTGGTTTCATTTTGAAAGTTCAGAAAAATAGGATCTAGATTTTTAGAAAGGACCAATCTATCATGCAACTCATCCAACGTGCATCATAGGAGCCAGAAAGACATAGTTTTGTAGTAGAGTTGCCTATGGATGTGTAAGGCCCAGAGTTCAATATGCCACACCATAAAGCAAAACAAACAAAAATACATGCCTTGGGAAACTTTATATCAAGGATATTTTGAGCATCTTTAGTGAAGGGAGTAGAAGCAGAAGCAACAGAAATGTGTGGACCAAGAATCCTGAAAGGACAGTGAGTCATCAGAAAGATGGAATCTGGCCCTGGGAGGGGAAAGGATGCATCTTCAGTGGACACAAAGAGGAGACTCAACCGAGAGCTGCTGTTTGCCAGGGCCTGGGATAAGGGAGCTGAAGGACATCAAACAATGCATAAACTAGGAGGCAATGGCTTTTTCTAGTCATAAAGCTAAAAGAGCCCAGTGAAGACTTGAAACAAATGCCAGGGCAAATAAAATGATGTCAATATTAAAGCTGACAACTTCACACAATCTAGTAAAAGGTCCAGCATGCAATTTTCTAGGTTGGTTTGACCCCAGGGTTTATCTATGGGTAATTATTAGGAAGAACCACCCACTATGGTTGTTGACATGCCCCTGAGCATAACCTCATGGTTCATAAGGGTACAGAAGGCAAACTGAGCACTTACATACATATACTTACTTATCTCTCTCTGCTCTTGAAATTGCATCATATAACCAGCCATTTCAAGTTCCTGCACCTGACTTCCCTGCAATGACCCATAGCCTGGGATTGTGAACCCTTTCTCTGTCTAGAAGAATGTTTCAGGGAAATTTATCACAGCAACAAGGAAAGAAACCAAGACAGAGAACATCAATAAAACAGTAACGGACAACAAATATGCAGGTGATGCTACACAGCCATACCCATTAAAGCTGAAAAACAGTAAAGAAACCAGAAAGTTATAAGGGCGAAAGACACTAGAGATGCTGATGTGAGAAAAGTGACCGATACAGGGAAGAGGGAAAGTCATTGACAGTGTGTAGAGTATCCTAAACTCTAGTTTAGGTCACAGGCTAACCATGCATCATTTTATAAGGGTCGGGTAAAATTAGGTAAGAATTTAAAAAGGGTTCATACTGTGACTTCAAAATGCAAGGCTTTGGCAGTTAAGAAGGCTGCAGTGAGGAAGTGGGATGTGGGGCCGTAGAGATGCTCGCAGGTAGAAGAAGTATCAGGGGACCCTGTGGGAACACATGATTGAACATTCTGGAAGAATCGAAATCACGTTCCTGATTGTGACTCTCTGTCACCGACAAGATTAGCCTGGACCAAGGAAGAGAAGAAGGCAAATCCAGTGAATAGCTTTTGATTCTCCAAGGACAGTGTGCCTAGAGTTCAATCTGTAAGAACTGGAAAGACTCAAATTTGTTAAATCACTCCGTGGAAAGTGATCTGTCCCTACCCAAACTGGGTGCTGGTTACTCCAACTACAGAACCAACAGAGAGCACACACGACACAGTTTTATCTGTCTCCTACTCACGGTAAAGGGAAAAAGAAAGACAAGATGTCAAATTTTAGCTCATTTTGAAAAGGCTCTACATGTTCGCTACTGTCAGAACTCAGAGGACAGCATTCACTCTCATTCCAGCAAGGCAATTTTGAATTCATTTCAATCATTGCCTGTAATTGAATTTAACTGTAGAAAATCCTTTTGTTGACCTCGACTTGATCATTGACTTTTTCTTCAAGTTCCTCAGAAAGCAAACGTAACCTCCCAACTTGCTGGAGTGAGAACAAAGCTTAAAAAAAAAAATATCTGAAACATGAACAAGCGAAAAAAAAAAGTGTCAAAGCCATCTGTTTAGGGAATAGCAGATCAGATGAAGGTAAATAATTAAAGAGAGTTTAACTGGACTTTTTTTCCATACAAAAAGAAAATTTCAGTACCACATGGTATAAAAAGTATCACATATGGAAACTAATTAAAACCTTGTCAAAAGAAGCTTGTCATCTCTTATACTTTGGTAAGTGAACGAGAAAATAGGATAAGATTGCTACAGAAATGGGCAAAGTAATTTACTTTGAAATTTGTCATTGTTTATTTAAAAATCCCCACAATACAAGTGGCATATGCGGGAACTGTTTCTATTGCTTTTATGACAAATTATTCAAAGTCACACTAAGGTAATCCACAGTAGTTCTGACCAGAGAAGAATTAGAACTGTATACATGGTCATATGGCATTGCGTCAAGAATGGTTTTCAAGGGCTCATGCCAAGAAACCATTGCATTAACTGAGAAGCAAAGTCACACAAGCACACAACTGTAAGACAGAGACTCTCATCCCATAATTAGATAGAAAAAAAGATGTAATCTCCCCAAATTACAATCTGATAACCCAAATCTCATGCATAGCTCATTCAATGTTTTTTTTATGTTCTGTATTTAATCAAGATTTGCCACTTGCTGCCACCACATCCATGAGCCCCAGTGACTCTATTATGCATACTTTCCATTCTGTTTTCCATATTCCTGTTAGACGTTGATATAGTTGTATACATTTTATTGAACTTATTTTAGCAATTTAAGGTCCCTGTTACCCACCCTCTCCGCATCATACAAATCACACATTTGTATTTTCTTTCCCTCTATGGTATTATTAAATTTAGATGATCTCTTGGGTGTTCTTAAAGACAAGTCTTTGAATAATTATCTTCATCTTTCTTCTTGGCCATTGCTATCTAGAGTCAAACTGAAGATGTCCCTGGACCCCTCCTATGTGCTTTGCATCCAGAATCACATTGGATATTCTCATCATAAATGGATTGATGATAATAGTGACCCTAAGAAAGCAGCTGACTTCCAAGATATGATATATCTGGAATGAAAGACTGATGGATCTTTGTCAAATGCCTTAGTAGGTAAAATGACACCCTCTTCTCTGATCTCAACAGAAACAATCTGGTAAAAGGCATTCTCATTCATAGACCTTTACCTTACCATCAAAACCTCAACTGATACAGAAGATTCTGAAAGAGCCTAGACAAAACCTGGAGCTAGGCTTTCTTTTCCAAATGGCATTTTTTTGTTGTTCAAAAGTGATGTCAAATGTTCTACTAGTAAAATAACGAATTCTGGCTTTGTTAACTCATATTACAATAAAAAATATTACAGGCATGTATGTTCATAGGTGTCAAATTTTAACTATCACCACAAAAACTCATTTTCATTTTTCTAACTAATAAGATGGCTCATTTGGGAATTAGTCTAAAGAAAATGTTGTTTTCAATTTTTTTCCAAATATATATCTACAAAGATCAATAAAACACTTTAAATTTTGCTTAATCTAGTTATAATACTTTTTAAAGAATTAACAGAAGTTTCCTCTCTCTCCTCTCTCTCTCCCTCCCTCCCTCCCTCCCTCCCTCCCTCCCTCCCTCCCTCCCTCCCTCCCTCTCTCTCTCTCTCTCTCTCTCTCTCTCATCTCTCTTTACAAGCTCAAAGTGTATGGAGCTGTCTTCTTCATTCATTCAATCTACACTTTGTGGGCATCTTCCCTCAGACGACACAGCTATAAAAGTGTCACAGAGAAGAACAACTCGGTGCCATTGTGTGATTTTCCTCAGACCTTAGGAAAGCTTCCAATCATATACATGAACTCAACATCTCAGATACGTTTCACAAGTAACCTTTTCATCCAGGTGCTCAGTGATTCTTTGCTTCAGGGCACAAGGTCTGAGACTTGCCTTGCTATAGATCTTTTAAAACCTTGCCTTATTTTTCTACCCATTCATGAAATACTTACTGTAGTAATGGATACAGCATCATGTTCTCTAGGAGAGCTGAGAGTTTTGCAAGTAGGTTAATTTTTCTTCTTAAAGAGAACACACTGTAACAAGGACTGCTCATCTCTTAAAGAAAAAGCTTAGTCAGTGATTCCAGGGAAGCAACTGAAGTTATTGAACACTAAGGAAAATTCCCAGGACCTTCTGAATGTATAGGGGACACGTAAAACACAATCATCTCTTTGCCTCTTATCCAGACTAAGTAATCTTCACCGGCAGAGGACCAGACTTATTATGGAGGCCACCAGTTGGTTTTACTAATAAGAGGCAGAGGAAGCTCAGTGTCTAAGAGACAAAGACACCAAGTAAAGAATGATGTGGAACATCCTAAGTCCAGTTCACCATGGAGGCAGCAAGACCATCTAAGTGAAAGCTAAGCAGCCAAGACAATGGCAATTATAAAAGCACCAATGTGAGGCAGAAGAAAAGAGGACAGTGAGGGATTTCAAGATGAAGGTCATTCAGTTCAACCTCAATAGAGGATGTGTGACTCTATTTTGCACAGAAAGTGAACTATTTCGCTTGAGACTGAGCTTTAGTGGGTTCACGGCTGGCAAGCAGCGTTGGGCGTTCTTTCTTCCTCTGCTGTCTTCTTGATTAAGATTGATATTCTAGTGTTCAACCAGTTTCCTCAATACATGAATCTTTAGGCTGATTTTCAAGGTGCCTCTTAGAAGATTTCCCGGCTTGTAAGTTTTATCTTTCATTTTTTTCTTTTGGTGTTGTTTTAAGAACTTCTTTCTGAATAATGCAGCTTCCACAAGGAAGTATAAAACCACTCTATTTCTACTTGAAATGATCATTTTTATCACTCTTTCATGTTATCAAACACTCACCCGGAAGTTTCATTACTGCCCTGCCCCGACTTTAGTATGAGAGTGGCAATCTTGCTCTTGATCTACCTTTTCTGAGTTTTGAAACTGAGCATATTAGCTTACATAAATTTGTATGTCATGTTTCTATCTTATTTTCCTTAAGTATCAATATGCTAGATATCAAATGGAATCCCATTTTCAATTTCTATTTTATGCTGATAAAGAAGGCAACAAAGCAGTAGTAGTTTTAAAGGGATCCGTGTCTCATGAGTATTCAAGACCCGAGCACAGCTGACATTGGCAAAGATTACGGAGTGAGGAGCACAAATGACGGTCTATAATAATAATGTGGTTTTATCAGAGAAGACATTTTGCTTGCTTTGCTTCCTTTATCTGACATCTAATCAAACTGGGATCAGATTATACCAGGAAAATTATATTTGTAACACCAGACTCCATTCATTTTTACAGCCTAAAACATGGCCCTGTTCCTTAGTCTACCACTTCCGCTCCTTCACAGGGTAAATTAGCCCAGTATAACATATCTTCTAGGAAATTAACACCATAAATAATACTTGCTCATATGAGTTTTGTCCAAGTAATGATGAAGAACTACAATTTTCCATTGCCTTGAAGATTATATAAAGGTCAAGAAAAGCAAACAGCTTCTCTCTGTCAAGACTTCCACTGCACAGAAGGAATAAATCTTCCCTGGCCTACGCAGGTTTCTTCTCTTGCTTCATTTTTCCAAAGCAATTCAGGTCTTACTACTTATGTCATCAATGGTAACAGTGCTAATATTTTATATGTTGGTATTTCTGAATTTGCAGAAACTCCTTTATGTTCCGTTTGCATTGCACAAAACTTAATGAAATAGGCTACAGTTCCATGATGGGAGAAGTCTGTAAAACTTATTGAATGTTTACTTTTTGTTGTCTTATGTTTAATGCTTATGAATATGTTAAGACAGTACTTAAAATGATTTTAAAATATTCAAATTACTTTTTGTTTTATGTGTTTTCTTTGCACATTATCAATTTGATATATATTTATTTGTTTTTTTTTCTTGTTGTTGTTGTTGTCAAGTTTGCATTACTATCATGGAAATTTTAAGAGACAATAATTGTTTCATAATCTATTGCTATTTTTTAAGCACACCTTGAGCATGATCCTTGGCAGATTACTAGGAAAATATCAGTACCTCATATAGAAATTATTTTGAAAAGAGGAGACAATAATGTTAAATTCCAGGTAATAAAGTTTTAGAAGACACTGTTGGAGGAAGACTGGCGATGGGATGTAAAAGATCATGGTGATTCTTAAATCATTCTGCTTGACTCTGTGCCTTGTCTAGTAAACATTTCTTACTAACTAAGTCACAGGGCAAACTCTGGCAAATCGCAAGATCTATTCTTGGAATACCCCATATTAGATCTGCCTGTGTTTGCAATGAGCTGTAACAGAACACTCACCAATTTTCTTACCTACACATTGAGAGTCCAAGTTTTATTCATTTATGTATCCCCAGACCTAGGATTGCGTTTAAGTCTATAAATATTCTCAGCAAGTCCTTGTAGAACATGTGAAATAGCTAATTAAATTATTAAATTAATGACAGGATGGAAGGAAGAAATTTGTTTTGCCATTTCTGAGCTACATTTTAGGCAAATGTAATGTCAAAATTTATTTTTACTCATTAAGGTTCTCAGCACAAACTGTCTAGCACTCTAGGGTATTCAAATTGAAAAATGTAAATATAATATTGTCCAATCACAGACCTTATTAATGCCATAGAGGTTTCCCTACTACAATGAAGAGACTTTTCAATTTGCATAGTAAGTTTTCACTTCTGTTTCCTTCCTGAACTCTCCCAAGCTAAAGATATTTTACTGAGGTATACTTATCGAAACTTATGGTAACATTCAGAAATCTGATTTGTCAGAAGCCTATGAAAGTTATTGGCAGGAAACATAACTAACATCATAATTGTCTTTTGTTTATTTATTTGTTTGGTTTTAACCTGCAGTTTTATGTGTACTCGTCAAATACTAAACTTTAAATGAGCTGTGAGCTCCCAGAATGTTAGTGAAACATAAAGTCATTCTTTCTCATTGATTCTTCATGATCTTTCGACACTAAAGATACCAGGCATTAGCTTTCATCCCTCCAGTCCATCTAATTATATGCTTACCTGTGCTGGGATTTTACCACAATTATATCATTTATGTTGTTTTCATTCTGTTTTACTTTGTTAATATATATGTATTTCTTTTACTCAGGAAGTAGGCATAGTATACTGTCTTTTTATTTATTTATTTATTTTGTTTTGTTTTTTTATTGTTTTTTGTTTTTTTTTTTTTTTTGTTTTTCGAGACAGGGTTTCTCTGTGGCTTTGGAGCCTGTCCTGGAACTAGCTCTGTAGACCAGGCTGGTCTCGAACTCACAGAGATCCGCCTGCCTCTGCCTCCCGAGTGCTGGGATTAAAGGCGTGCGCCACCATCGCCCGGCTGTTTTTTTATTTATTATTGTATTGCATCAGAGAGCATAATTGAAATAGTGTCCTGGCTAGTGTTGTGTCAACTTGACCCAAGCTAAAGTTAGCCAAAAGGAAGGAACCTCAATTTAGAAAATCTCCCCATCAGATCCAACTGTAGAGTATTTTCTTAGTTAGTGATTGATGTGGAAGAACCCAACCCATTGTAGGTAGTGTCATCCCTGGTCTGGTAGTCCTCTGTTCTGTAAAAAAGCAGGCTGAAATAACCATGATGAGCAAGCCAGTAACATCACCCTTCCATGACTTCTGCTTTGACTTTTGCTTCCAGGTTCCTGCCCTGTTTGAGTTTTTGCCCTGACTTCCTTCAATGATGAACTATGATGTGGAAGTGTGAGCCAAATGAACCCTCCCCCACCCCACAACTTGCTTTTGTCCACAGCGTTTAATCACAGAAATAGTAACCCTGACTAAGACAACTGTTATCACTTGTTATAAAATGAAAAGCTCATAATGCATACTCACAATGAATAGTTATGCTATAGAAAGTAATGTGCCTCTGATTATTTACATCATATGTGGCATAATAAAAACTCTATAAGGGTTCAGTATGTTTATACATCATAAGTGATATTGCATATGGTCTTTTCTGGTCATCACTTGGTCTTTTGTGAACAGTAAAGTATAAAAACAGAGGATCTGAAATGTCTGGCACCAAGGATGATGGGTTCAGAAGAGAAAGCTACATTGAGAAGTTCTCTCAAATTGAACTATATGTAGCAAAGCTAGCTAACCCGATGTCAGTATGTTGCAGAACGCAGGGGCTGTCTGACAATGTGGAGGGAATATTTTCAAATTGATAGACATCTAAATAAGGTGGTGACCTTCAAATAGTGTTAAAATAAAATCCATGTTTCTCACTGGAAACAGTTTATCACTTTCTAGAATATAAGCAGTCATACACTAAAGAAAGAAAAGAAGAGAGGGAAAGGGAAGAGAGGAAGAGAGAGAGAGGGAAGGGGACGGGGAGGGAAGAGTGGGAGAGATTGTTTATTGAAAGCAATCAGTAAAATAGAGATATTGGATACTTTAGAGAGAAAGGAAAAAAGACCAACTTTGAAATCACAATAATATCCCTCAGGTCAGATTTTTTGTGTCAGTTAAATGAGTAACTGTCCCAGAGGTCTCCAAGCCTAAGCTTACTCCTTAAACTTCAGCATGTATGGTTCATGTGAGGTTCGTTCTGACATTTTCTGGGGTTTGCCTCTCATCTCTTTCTAAAGTTCCCATCCCTACACTCCCTTTTAGATATTCCTCTTGAGAGACATGCTTTCACAGATTAGCAAATGTGTGCGTGATGAGGAAAACATGACCTTGGGAAAATGCCGCATGACTGACAGCAGGACTGGGTCTTTACCAGGTACCACTGTTATCTGGAGAGTGAGGGATTTAACTGAAAAGAGAGCTGTTACAAAAGAAGAATGTGTTCTCCGCACAATGATGGCAGTTTGGAGTCTTCCTAATAATTACTTTCACATTGATTGTGTTAAATTGATCTGGAGATTTAGGATCTGGGCCAGATGCCCTCTTTACCATACTCCATGTTTTCAGTTAGCCTCCGAGCTACACCCAAGTTTTCGTGAAATCTTTGAAAAATATTTATCATTATTTATTGAAAGGAAAATCATGAAGCCAGAGGCTACCCAAGTTTTATAACTCAGCTTGGTAGTAAAATGTTAAAGTAAGGATGTGTAAAAGAGAGACTTTCAGGATGTCTAACTTACACTCTCAGGTGCACAGGGAGACTCTGAGTTCAATGTGATTAACTGTTGTTAAAGTCAGAAAATACCACAAAACTGCCTCCACATTAAAATCGATAGAATAACTTGTTGCAGCTGTTGTTAAAAGTTCAAATGATATCTAAAGACTCAAGGCTTGAACCTGATTGGAAGGCAGGTGCTGGTTAGTGCAGGCTTGACTCTTTGTATCTTGAAGTCAAAGCAAGGAGTAGACAAGTAGTAGACATCCCCAGTAATGACTCTAAGGATCTGAAGGACTAATGGATGCTGGCTATATCTTGCATATAAACTGCTGCCACAATGTTTCCTAGCTCTGGGTCTTTGGCTTTAGTGTTATAGTTTGCTACTCTGCAGCTTAGAAAACCTGTAAAACTGTGTTATTAGAAGACAAGTCCTCAAAGCTATAGACTCTGGGTTCAGTGAGGAAACTGGAGAGGGAAAAGAGCCAAAGCTCACACGCAATTTCTAACATCTAACAAGTATACTCGAGATAATAATTGTCTAAGGTTTCTAAGTCATTGAACTTCAGACCAGCATTCTGATTTTCTGATCTTTGCACGGAAGATGAGCTGTGTTTACGGCTGAGGAGGTTTTACCAAGCTTCTTCCTGTTTGGTGGATTTGGAGAGATCTACCAAGTGGCTTTTATTTGCTCTTCTTTTTTTGTGTCACCTCTTCTAGGTGGGTGGTCTCTCAGATGACACAGAGTTCATAAAATCTTTGTTAAGTCTCCCACGTATACCATAAGCATTTGCTCCTCTGAGTGTAAACTCTTCCAACATAGTTCCCTCTCAAGTTCCTGTTTGAGAAAGCTGAAGAAATCTATGAGTCACAGAGCTATCTCTTCAAATGTTAAGTATATGAATGAGTGCTCTGATTCTGATCTTCTGTATAGATGTTATCAACCTCTTGAGAGTTTGTATGCCCAATATCGATATATATATATATATATATATATATATATATATATATATATATATATATATATATATATTAGCTCTCTTTGCCAACTAGGTAGACTATGAGACTCCCAAATCTAAAAGGTTTAGTTTTTTTTTTTAATTTCTCTTTCCCAAAATATTTTCCCTTTTTGTATTCTATTATGAAGAAATAAAGAATGACAAGACTGATTTTTAATCTTTAGCTTGAAAATCTCGACAGTAGTGATTAATTTTCTTTGTCAGCTTGACTAGGTTCTGGCATGGATGTCTGGTTAGGCATTATTTCATGTTTGTGTCTAGTGGTGTTTCCAGGAGAGATTAGCATATGATTTGGTAAAATGAACAAAGAAGATGGAATTTTTCAATGTTAGTAGCCATCATCCAATCCCCCAAGGGCCTAAATATGACAAGAAGGCCGGAACCACTCTCTGTTTCAGCTGGTTCAGTCTTTTCCTTCTCTTGTACATCCTGGATTTTAGTCCCTCAGAGTTCAGCTGAAGTACGTGTTAGCTCTCAGACTCTCAGGCCTTTGAACTCCACAGCTTGCTTCCTTCGCTGGACACCTGCTTTTCTGACAATACTAGGACTTGCCTCTTACAAAACTAACCACCTTCCTGTAAGAAATCTCTCCAGATTGGTTTAATTGCTCTTAGATGGTCCCACTAAAGCATCATCTAAATACCCAAATGCATTACTTAACCATGTAGCTCTTCACAAACTTGTAGATCACAGTTTCATTACAATGTTCTCACTATATTAGCATCCCCTGAATGCCAAAATAACATTTCCTTCTGGGATTTTGTCAGAAATACTTTTAAAGCCAGTTCATAAAAATTTAGGCCTTCACTGTCATTATTAAAATTCTGTATAATGTGTTTGACTTCTTTTTCAGTCCTTACTGGCTGTCTTTAATACATACATTTTCATTGAAAATCTATGAAAGACTACCTATATGCTTCCTGTCATTCCTTAACACTCTTGCATTCTCCATCCTATCGATTCCAATGCTATTTCCACATTTTAGCAATTGCCACAGAAGCATCCCTCCTTAGGTACCAGCTTACATATTGGCCTTTATTGCTGCCTGTGCTTGTCAGCTTACGGTAAACTTGATGCAAGTTAAAGTCATCTAGGAAAAGAAAATGTTTTTTTCTTAATTAACAATTGATGTAGGAGGATACAGCCCATGATGGGTAGTACCACGCCTGGGTCAGTGGTCTAGGTTATATAAGAAATCATGCTGAGCCAGAAAGCAGCACTCAGCTACATTTTCTTCTTTTAGCCCCTTCCTTCATGTTTCTATCTTGAGTTCCTGTTCTGATTTCCTTTCACTATGGACTGTCACTTGAATGTATAAGACAAATAAAGCCATGTCTCTCCAAGCTGCTTCCAGTTACAGTGTCTTTATCATGGTGATAGAAAGTAACCCGGTACACTGCTTGTTGTAATTTCTAATAAAATAGTCCCACACTAGCCCAGAATGGAGTATAATAAAGGTTTATTTATTTAGGGAAGACTCACAGAAAAAGCAGTCATCAGCAGTCTTCTGGGTGAGCAGGGAATTGGAACCAAATCCAGAAGTCAAGAGACCTGAACACGCATTGCATCTGCATTTATATTACATGAGATCACACCCAAAGTAGGCCAGTATCTTAAAGGCTATTGGCTGAAGGAGTTCCCACAGCCTTTACCATAGAAATTCACACTAATTTATCCACTTCAAAAATATGAATCTATTATCTTAAATTCTGTTGGCATGAACCTACTAGGCTGAATGCAAAACATCAGTAGTGCTGGCTGTTTCCAGGTGTTGGCAGGGAAAAGCCTTTGCCTTTCCTTGTGTTTCTGGATGTTGCCAGCTTTCCTTAATTCATAGTCCTCTACTCCGTCATCACAGCCAGCAACAACGGGCTGAGTTCTCACCTTATTTGCTCTGACCAGTGTAGAGAGTCACCGTGTGTAAGGGATTTGCGTGATTAAAAGTTTGGCTCGCTAGATAATCAAAAATGTTATTCTTTTCCAATGTGCACAGACTTATTTATAGGTGAATACTCCTGTTATAAAGAAGTGTCATACATCTGTAGTTTCTGAGGACTGTTGTGCAGGTATCTATGAAGAACCATTAGGTAACCTTCCATTAACTGGTTCCTAGTTTATTGTCAATCATAAATATTTGCAACAGCAACAAAAAAGCTTGTCTGTTCTATAATTAGTAACATAGGAGTTTATGGGATAATTGCATGTTTTAGTCTTTAAATGGATTCCTTATACTCCCCTAGTCAAGTGTACTTTTATGTAATTTATTTGTTATATCATCTTACATATTTGAATACCAACTTTGCAATTTACATTTTGTAAATTTGAAAAAAAAAATATACAAAAACACTTCCCATTACCAAACAAGATTGCAAATAAGGAGAAACTCCAAACATAAGTCTTTAAAATTAGCATAATTCCAAATCTGAGCAGTAAGAAAATACTGTGAACTATGTTTATGTCAATACCCCGTGGCATGAGCACAGAATCATGCACCATCTCTGGATGATATTCAGGGAACTGTAAGAGTCTTGGGTTATCCAAAGGCCCTTGCAGGTCAAGCTAGACAGAATTGTGGATGGCCTGTACTAGTGAAATAGGTTGTTATCAAAGTTTCTGCTTAAGGTACTACAGAATACTTAAACATTAAGATAAATACATATAAGACATGTGGTTTATGCTATCAAATCATAACACTTTATACTGTATCTCTCCATTGTTTTTGGCTAGTGAAAAGGGTCATACAGTGTCCTGTTGTGGGAGGTCCTTCCGCTCCTCCAGCCAATAGCCGCTGAGATACCAGCCCATTGGGGCATGGTCTCTTTCCCTTTAAAAAAGCGGCTACTTCCCTCCTCGCGCTCTTTACTTCCTGCTCCGGTTCTGGCGACTAGACTTCTTCCTAATTGCGAAGAGGGCTGTTGTCTGGGACGGTGATCTGTAAGTTTTTTCCCCTTTAAATAAATAAATACCACCCTATTAATCATAATTCCAAACTGGTGTGGGATTGTTCATGACTTATGCCTTCAGTGTCCTGTCTGCCAATGAAACTGCACCTCTCCCTAGATTCTGTGTCCTTCTTACCACATCCTTGCCCCCAATGGTCAAAGAAAATGTTAAATAAAATAAAATTTTAAAAAAAACCTACTAACACAAACCATCCAGGAAATCTGGGACATCATGAAAAGACCCACCTTAAAAATACCATGAATAGAAAAAAGTCCCAGCTCAAAAACTGAGAAAATATAGTTAACAAAATCATAGAAGAAAACTTCTAAAGGAAGGGCATGCATATAAAGACATAAGCTGAAGAAAACTAAACAAATATGATTAGAGAAAAAAAGTTTCCCAGTCACATCATAACCAAAAGACTAAACATATAGGACAAAGAAAGAATATTAAAAGTTGCAAGAGAAAAGGGTCAAGTGACTTGGTCTTGGTTTCTAATGCTGTCACCAAAAAGAAAATTGGGGGGAGGGGGGTTATTTGGCTTATACTTCCATATTGCTATTCATCACTGAAGGAAGTCGGGACAAGGATGCAAATAGGACAAGTACCTGGAGGCAGGAACTGCTGCAGAGATCATGGAGGGGTGCTGCCTTTGACTTGTTCCCGGTGACTTGCTCAGCCTGCCTTCTTATAGAACCCAGTACTATTTAAGAAAATCCCTTACACAGAGCAGTGAGTCCCTGACCAGAGGGCAGGCCTCAAGGTCCCCGCCAGGGAAAGCGGGCCCCTGCTGCTGGGGCTGCAGTCTCTGCTGTGATCTGCTGGACCTGCTCTGCCTGCGCCCTACTTCCCTTAGTCCCTGGCTCATTGGGGCATCCAGGAGTTCCTGTGTAGGTGCCGAGAAGTTTCATCAGGACGGGTGAGTGTGTGCTATCCTGGGGCGGACTGTCCCGGTAGAGAGCACAAACACCCCTCCCCCAGCTCCTGCTGCAGGGCTTGCTCTCCTACACACCCGCCCCCACCCCCACCCCCAAACCTGCCTTGTCTGCAAGGTCCTTAGCTGTGGAACAGTTTCCTGCCATTTCACTAAGGCTACCAACCCAGAGCAGTGAGTCCCTGACTAGAGGGCAGGCCTCAAGGTCCCCGCCAGGGAAAGCGGGCCCCTGCTGCTGGGGCTGCAGTCTCTGCTGTGATCTGCTGGACCTGCTCTGCCTGCGCCCTACTTCCATTAGTCCCTGGCTCATTGGGGCATCCAGGAGTTCCTGTGTAGGTGCCAAGAAGTTTCATCGGGACGGGTGAGTGTGTACTATCCTGGGGCGGACTGTCCAGGTAGAGAGCACAAACGCCCCTACACTAAGGCTACCCAACCAGAGCAGCGGGCAGGCCTCAGCAACCCCCGAAAGGGGGCGCAGGCACCTCCAGCTTGTACTGCAGTGTCGCCTGTGTTCTACTGGACCCCGCCCGACCCCTTGCATTCGGCCTTCTTTACGCGGGTCATTGGAATACCACGCATCCATGTTTTGGTGTTGAGGAGTTCACCTGGAAGGGAACGGTTCCTGCCCCTACACTGAGGAGATACACCTAGAGAGTTAGTCACAGCAAAGACTGGTCCAAGACATCAGGCCTCTCCTGGCTCCATTTGAAGGAAAAGATGGGCAGGCGCCAATGCAAGAATTCCCCCAACAACTTGAAAGGCAACGTGACATCACCAGGATCCAGGAATCCCGAAATGAGAAGTCTAAACCCTAATACAGAAGAATTAGAAGAATTCGACTCAAAAGTGAATTTTATGAAAATAATAGAGGACCTTAAACAGGAGGTGAAAAACTGCCACAACCAATTAGAGATTACAAACAAAAAGGTAGAGGAAATGAATAAATCTCTCAAAGATACCCAAGAAAACCAAGAGAAACAAGAAAAAGTAATCAAACAGGTAAGGGAAACGGTTCAAGACTTGAAGAACGAAGTGGAAGTAATAAAGAAAACACAAACCGAGGGAAGGATGGAGATGGAAAATTTGAATAAACGAACAGGAACTACAGAGACAAGTACCACCAACAGATTACAAGAGATAGAAGAAAGAATCTCAGACACTGAAGATACCATAGAGAAAATAAACACTCTCATCAAAGAAAACAGCATAACCAACAAATTCTCATCACAAAACATTCAGGAAATCTGGGACACAATAAAAAGACCAAACCTAAGAATAATAGGGATAGAAGAAGGAGAAGAAGTACAGCTCAATGGTCCAGAAAATATATTTAATAAAATTATAGAAGAAAACTTTCCCAACCTTAAGAAAGATATTCCTTTGAAGGTCCAAGAAGCATACAGAACACCAAATCGACTGGATCAAAAAAAAACATCTCCTCGTCATATAATAATCAAAACACAAAACATACAGAATAAAGAAAGAATATTAAGAGCTGCAAAGGAAAAAGGTCAAGTTACCTATAAAGGTAAACCTATCAGACTTACACCTGATTTCTCTATGGAAACCATGAAAGCCAGAAGGTCCTGGATAGATATACTGCAGAAACTACGAGACCATGGATGCAAGCCCAGACTACTATACCCAGCCAAGCTTTCGTTCACTATAAATGGAGAAAACAAAGTTTTCCAGGATAAAAACAAATTTAAACAATACGTAGCCACAAATCCAGCCCTTCAGAAAGTAATTGAAGGAAAATCACAAACCAAGGAGTCCAACAATGCCCACAATAACTCAGACATCTAAAGACCCTTCACCAGCACAACTTGAAGAAGGGAAACACACAAACTCTACTACCAAAGAAAAGAAAGAAAGAAAGGAAAAATGACCGGAGTTAACAACCACTGGTCATTAATATCACTTAATATCAATGGACTCAACTCACCTATAAAGAGGCACAGGCTAAGAGATTGGATACGAAAACAGGATCCAACATTCTGCTGCTTACAAGAAACACACCTCAACCACAAAGACAGACATCTACTCAGAGTAAAGGGCTGGGAAAAGGTTTATCAAGCAAACGGACCTAAGAAACAAGCAGGTGTGGCCATACTAATTTCTAAGAAAGTTGACTTCAAACTAAAATCAATCAAAAGAGATGGAGATGGACATTTTTTACTCATAACAGGAACAATTCACCAGGATGAAATCTCAATCCTGAATATATATGCCCCTAATATAAAAGCACCCACTTATGTAAAAGAAAAGTTACTAAAACTCAAGGCAGTCATCAAACCACACACACTAATAGTAGGAGATTTCAACACTCCTCTCTCACCAATGGACAGGTCAATCAAACAGAAACCTAACAGAGAAATAAGAGGATTAAGGGAGGTAATGAATCAAATGGACTTAACAGACATCTATAGAACATTCCACCCAAATAGAAAAGAATATACCTTCTTCTCTGCAGCTCATGGAACCTTCTCGAAAATAGACCACATACTCGGTAACAAAGCAAACTTACACAGTTACAAAAAAATATCGGTAACCACCTGTGTCTTATCAGATCACCATGGATTAAAGTTAGAATTCAACAACAATGCTATCCCCAGAAAGCCTATGAACTCATGGAAACTGGACAGTCAACTACTGAACCTCACCTGGATCAAGGAAGAAATAAAGAAAGAAATTAAAGTCTTTCTTGAATTCAATGAAAACGAAGACTCAACATACTCAAACCTATGGGACACTATGAAAGCAGTGCTAAGAGGAAAATTCATAGCATTAAGTGCCCACTTAAAGAAAATGGAGAAAGCACACATTGGAGACTTAATAGCCCACCTGAAAGCTTTAGAAAAAAAAGAAGCAGACTCACCTAGGAGAAGTAGAAGACTGGAAATAATCAAATTGAGGGCTGAAATCAACAAAATAGAAACACAGAAAACAATCCAAAGAATCAATGAAACAAAAAGCTGGTTCATGGAGAAAATCAATAAGATTGATAAACCCCTATCCAAACTAATCAAACGGCGGAGAGAGAATACGCAAATTAACAAAATCAGAAACGAAAAGGGAGACATAACCACAGACTCAGAGGAAATTCAGAGAATCATTAGATCTTACTACAAAAATCTGTATGCCACAAAATTGGAAAATGTTATAGAAATGGACACTTTTTTAGATAAGTACCATATACCAAAGTTAAACCAGGACCAGGTGAACAATCTAAATAGACCTGTTAGTCGCGAAGAATTAGAAGTTGTTATAAAAAACCTCCCCACCAAAAAAAGCCCAGGTCCAGATGGCTTCAATGCAGAATTCTACCAGAACTTCCAAGAAGACCTAATACCTATACTCCTTAATGTATTTCACAATATTGAAACAGAGAAGTCATTGCCAAATTCCTTTTATGAAGCTGAAGTTACTCTGATACCAAAACCACACAAAGACACAACCAAGAAAGAGAACTACAGGCCAATCTCACTCATGAACATCGACGCAAAAATACTCAATAAAATACTGGCAAACCGAATCCAAGAACACATCAGAAAAATTATCCATTATGATCAAGTAGGCTTCATCCCAGAGATGCAGGGCTGGTTCAACATACGAAAATCTATCAATGTAATCCATCATATAAATAAACTGAAAGAAAAAAACCATATGATCATTTCATTAGATGCTGAAAAAGCATTTGACAAAATTCAACATCCCTTTATGATAAAGGTCTTAGAGAGATTAGGAATACAAGGGTCGTTCCTAACTATAATAAAAGCTATTTATAGCAAGCCGTCAGCTAACATCAAATTAAATGGAGAGAAACTCAAAGCTATTCCACTAAAATCAGGAACACGACAAGGTTGTCCACTCTCTCCATACCTCTTTAATATAGTGCTTGAAATTCTAGCAATAGCAATAAGACAACATAAGGGGATCAAAGGGATTCAAATCGGAAAGGAAGAAGTTAAACTTTCATTATTTGCAGATGATATGATAGTGTACATAAGCGACCCCAAAAACTCCAGCAAAGAACTCCTTCAGCTGATAAACACCTTTAGTAGCGTTGCAGGATACAAGATCAATTCCAAAAAATCAGTTGCCCTCCTATACACAAAGGATAAGGAAGCAGAGATGGAAATCAGAGAAGCATCACCCTTCACGATAGCCACAAATAGCATAAAATATCTTGGGGTAACCCTAACCAAGGAAGTAAAGGATCTATTTGACAAGAACTTTAAGTCAATGAAGAAAGAAATTGAGGAGGATACCAGAAAATGGAAGGATCTCCCTTGCTCTTGGATAGGGAGGATCAACATAGTAAAAATGGCAATTCTACCAAGGGCAATTTATAGATTCAATGCAACCCCCATCAAAATCCCATCAAAATTCTTCACAGATCTTGAGAGGACAATAATCAACTTTATATGGAGAAACAAAAAACCCAGGATAGCCAAAACAATCTTATATAATAAAGGATCGTCTGGAGGCATTACCATCCCTGACCTCAAACTCTATTACAGAGCCTCAGTATTGAAAACAGTTTGGTATTGGCATAAAAACAGAGAAGTCGACCAATGGAACCGAGTAGAAGACCCTGATTTTAACCCACAAACTTATGAACACCTAATTTTTGATAAAGGAGCTAAAAGTATTCAATGGAAAAAAGAGAGCATCTTCAACAAATGGTGCTGGCAGAACTGGTTGTCAACGTGTAGAAGAATGAAAATAGATCCATATCTATCACCATGCACAAAACTCAAGTCCAAATGGATTAAAGACCTCAATATTAGTCTGAACACACTGAACCTGATAGAAGAAAAAGTTGGAAGTACTCTACAACATATGGGTACAGGAGATCACTTCCTACGTTCATCCCCAGCAGCACAGACATTAAGGGCAACATTGAATAAATGGGACCTCTTGAAACTGAGTAGCTTCTGTAAAGCAAAGGACACTGTCACTAAGACAAAAAGGCAACCCACTGACTGGGAGAAGATCTTCACCAACCCTGCAACAGACAAAGGTCTGATCACCAAAATATATAAAGAACTCAAGAAACTAAACTTTAAAATGCTAATGAACCCAATAAAAAAATGGGGCACTGATCTGAACAGAGAATTCTCAACAGAAGAAATTCAAATGGCCAAAAGACACCTAAGGTCATGCTCAACCTCCTTAGCGATAAGGGAAATGCAAATTAAAACAACTTTGAGATACCATCTTACACCTGTCAGAATGGCTAAAATCAAGAACACCAATGATAGCCTTTGCTGGAGAGGTTGTGGAGAAAGAGGCACACTCATTCATTGCTGGTGGGAATGCAAACTTGTGCAACCACTTTGGAAATCAGTGTGGCGATTTCTCAGGAAATTTGGGATCAACCTACCCCAAGATCCAGTAATACCACTATTGGGAATATACCCAAGAGATGCCACATCAAATGACAAAAGTATCTGTTCAACTATGTTCATAGCAGCATTGTTTGTAATAGCCAAAACCTGGAAACAACCTAGATGCCCTTCAATGGAGGAATGGATGAAGAAAGTGTGGAATATATACATATTAGAGTACTACTCAGCAGTAAAAAACAATGACTTCTCGAATTTTGCGTGCAAATGGATGGAAATAGAAAACACTATCCTGAGTGAGGTATCCCAGACTCAAAAAGAGGAACATGGGATGTACTCACTCATAATCGGTTTCTAGCCATAAAATAAAAGACATTAAGCATATAATTTGTGATCCTATAGAAGCTAAATAAGAAAGTGAACCCAAAGAAAATCATATAGTCATCCGCATGGAGAGGGGGAAGTAGACAAGATTCCAGGGCAAAAACTGGGAACTTGCGGGTGAGGTGGCATGGGGCAAAGGGGAAATGGGATGAGAAATATGAGAAGGGGAGGATGGGAGGAGCTCGGAGGATTGGGATGGTTGGGATATAGGAAGGATGGATACGGGAGCAGCGAAGTATATATCCTATCTAAGGGAGCCATCTTAGGGTTGGCAAGAGACTTGACTCTTGAGGGGTTCGCAGGTGTCCAGGAATATGTCCCCAGCTGGTACCTTGGGCAACTAAGGAGAGGGAACCTGAAATGACCCTATCCTATACTGATGAATATCTTGCATATCACCTTAGAACCTTCATCTGGCGATGGATCGAGGTAGAGACAGAGTCTCAATTTGGAGCAACGGTCTGAGCTCTTAAGGTCCAAATGAGGAGCAGAAGGAGGGAGAACATGAGCAAAAAATCAGGACCACGAGGGATGCACCCACCCACTGTGACAGTGGAACTGATTTATTGGGAGCCCACCAAGGCCAGCTGGTCTGGGACTGAATAAGCATGGGTTGATTCCGGACTCTCTGAGCATGGCGGTCAATGAAGACTGATGAGAAGCCAAGGACAATGGCACTAGGTTTCGATCCTAATACATGATCTGGCTTTGTGGGAGCTTAGCCTGTTTGGACGCTCACCTTTCTGGACGTAGATAGAAGGACCTTGGTCTTCCCGCTGGGCAGGGAATTTGGACTGCTCTTCAGTATCGAGAGGGAGGGGGAATGGAGTGGGGGGAGGAGAAGAGGAGTGGGGATAGGGGGAGGGAAGTGGGGGGAGGGCAATATTTGGGAGGAGGGGAGGGAAATGGGAAATGGGGAGCAGGTGGAAATTTTAATTAAAAAAGAATAAAAATAAATAAATAAGTAAAAAAAAAAAAGAAAAAAAAAAAAAAGAAAATCCCTTACAGCTGGATGTCATGGAGGAATTTCCTCAATTGAGGTTCCTTCTCTTAAGATTCTTACTTATGTCAAGTTGAAATACTAAGCCAGCCAGTACACCAAGTAACATATAAAAGCAGACCTATAAGAATTACACTTCTTTTCAATTGTTTAAGCTTCCAACTGTGTTCTCAAGAATTATCCGACTTCTCAACAGAATCTCTAAAAGCTAGAAGTGGGTGAAAAGATGTGCTGGAGACTCTGAGAGACCATGAATTCCAGCCAAGAATAGTATACCCGGCAAGACTTTCAATAGCCATAGACGGAAACTGATGGAAACAGATACAGAGACTCATAGCCAAACATTAGGCAAAGCTCAGAGAATCATGCAGAATAGGAGAAGAAAGGATTGTAAGAGACAGAGGGGAAAGGATATTGCAAGAAATCTCACAAAACCAACTAATCAGGGCTCATAGTGGCTCACAGAGACTGAACCTACAGCCATGGAGCCTGCATAGGGCTGACCTAGGCTCTCATATGTGTTACAGATGTGCAACTTGATCTTCTTGTGGGTCTCCTAACAGTAAAGGCAGGAATGTCTGACTCTGGGTCCCACCTCTGGGACCCATTCCTCCTAAGGGATTAGCTCATCCGGGCTTAAGGAAAGATGAGCTACCTAGTCTCACTGCAACCAAAGCTAGCTGATGCCCAGGGGATGATAATCTGTACTTGAGGAGAAACTAGAGGAGGAGTGAATGGGAGTGGGAAGAAGAGAGCGAGGAACTTGGAAGAGGGGAGGGAGGGAAACTTTGTGATGTAAAAACAAAATAGACAAAAAGACTCGTGTAAAAGTTTGCATTGATTAAAAGCTGAAAATGTTTTTTTACATTAATAATCACATAATATCAGAATTATAGTCATTTTAAAGATCTTTATGTTTGAATAGTCTCATTATTTTAATCTTGGTTGATGAAGTGAAATTTGCTACAAATTATGTTTTTCACGTTGCTAATATATTATACATGCACACACATACATACACAGGATAGCAAAACAGAAAGTCAGAAGCATTACGCTAACAGGTTGCAGAAGTAAAATACATGTCTACTCCTACTCAACAATCATGAGAAAATAATGAAAACACATAGAAGTAGCTATTTTATGCATTCATCGTCATGCCTGTGTCTAAATGCCCTAGATGTATGCTTACTGGTGTTCGTAAGCACTCAATTACTTCAGGAGAATATGGCATACAAATTATATCCAGAATTTTTCACAAGTTTTAAGTGAAATAGAAGTGTCAAAATCCAAAAGAGAACTGAGAAATGTGTTGCCCTTGATGTAGTAATTAATCACATCTGTAATGTCTTGCAACTCATAAAGCCCAGAAATTTCCCCATATTTCCCACGCATTTCCATATAAGATTGCAGAAGAAACAAAAAGGCTTATGAAACAGAGGCAAAGGACTAGAGGCTTGCACCGAACTTTTAATTTTTTTCCTTTATTTCCATTTCAATGTTAATTCTTTTCTTCCAATTTTTTCTATATTTAGCACGAGGGTAAAAGTCTATGGCAGAAAGTTCTTTGCACTATTTTTAAAGATAATGTAGGGTTAAGATCAGAGGATCAAAGATTCCTTTAATAAAATTAATGCAATAAATATAAGAGCAACAAAATGGGACAATCAATATTTCTGAATATTACAGTTTATTTAATCAAGGTAGAGTGGATAAAATGAATAGCTAGCATATCTAATTCATGTTGAGAACATCTCTTATTAATTTCCTCAGTGTTAGTCCTGACGTTTCTTAACAGTTTGGCTATTAGAAACCATCATTTTAGACCTTAATGAAGAAGTCCAATGTTCTCCTCAGTCTTAGTTAGCAAGCTTTGGAGCTCCTTGGAAATAGGGTAATTACATACATTTAGAGAAGGGTGAGAAAAGGCACAGGGTGTAAAATAAGTTTACCCAATTACAGTTACCTGGGTTGAGTCTACCTAGCCAATAGAAGTCTGTAAAATCATTGTGTAGCAAAGACATTTCTGCAGAACATTGCCTTGGGCTGAGACAGATTTAAGACAGGTAATGTGTTCCATTTTCCATACCTCTATGTGTCTCTATCTGTGTGTCTCTTTCTGTCTCTGTTTCTATTTTTCTCTGTGTCTTTCTGTTACACACAGACACACATACACATATTTTGCTACAAATTTTCATGTAAGTAATCAGTGTGTCCACACAGTTGTAGCTTTTGCAGTCAAACAGGCTAACGTGGTATAGCTGGAGAGAGTATAGCCTGCCATAAACACTACATAGAAAACTCCAGAAGAAATGATGCTGACAAATTTTTCTAGCAGAACCCTTGTCCCTCCCCTGAGAGCATAAGACTAGGGATGCCGGCACTCAATTTCAGAGTAATTGTCTTCTCAAAAGTAAGCAGTAAAGGAAGAGAAATATTTCTAAGAGTAAAGTAAAATGAGCATGCGCGCTCACGTGTATTTGTCTCCGTGTTTGTATAGTAAGTATTGAGGTCACTGAAAAATGATCTCCAGAAAATTACTTAGTTCTACAGTGTTCTTTTCCATTTTAACGGCAGATCAGCTTTCTTCATTCATTTTACTTAAAGCTTTTACTCAAGGATCGGTGGAAGTGTTTCTGTCACGTTTCCTGAATATGCATGTTAAGAAGTTGTCCAGAACTTGAAAAGTGAAGTGTATTTTAAGATAAATTCAAACTGTACACTTAGTTTTCTTAGTACAGTTTTCTTTCTACTAAGAATATATCAGTTTTTCAGATTATGAATTGAGCAGCTTTCAAAGGCAGAGGAGATGTAGAGAGAACTCCCATCAGTGTGGAGATGGGCTCTTAGAGGCTAGATCAAGGAACATAGAATTCTCCAAATTGCTACCGCTAGACATTTGTCTTATGTAGTAATGACATGATAACTTGGCCCCCTGTGATTAGCTAACGCACAGCTTCTTGGTGTTGGCTGAAATCCATTGCTAATGACATTCCTAAGGTAATTTTAGTTTATCTGTATACAAAGGAGAGGACAAGTTATTCTATAATGACTCAAAAGTGTGGAGACAAATCTTAGCTAATGACTTCCTGTTTTTCAATAAGATACACTAAGTGCCTATTTATTAATAACCTGTTTTAGAGACAGGCATTGGCTGTATCTGTGACTTATACACTACCCCTTGATGCTTATTTCAATATCATTGCCATTTTGGTGAAGTAAACAGGGATTTGGAGAAGCTAATTACCAAAATATTAAAGTTACTATCATAATTACAAGTTCATTAAATTCTATGTTATTCAAAGCCCCACCCCTCTTCTTTGTCTACTGCAACGTGGCCCTCTAATAGAAATATGGCCAACAATATTTACTTAATTAAATCAAAACATTAATATTTCTTGATAAATAGGAGTTTATCACTATTAGCTAATCTGCATTTTTTTACAAAATTAATTAGACTATCTTACCCAGAAATTTCAACAATTTGTTTTTATGACCTGATATTACAGTATCTTATGTTTAATTATAGACTATTTTCTTGGTACAGGATAGGAAACTAAGAAGGTGGGTTTTTGAGGCATCCGAGGTGTCTTAATTTTGAATCATTGAATCAGTCATCTAGCTGATTATTTTTTTAAAAAATAACAAAGTAGAAAAAATAGGAGACAAAAGGTCAAACACATTTTTTTCTTCACAACTATATTTATTTCTGCAAATGGTTTCAATGAATCATTTCAAAACTGAAACAAGAAACAGATGTCTGTTAATTAGAGATTTGAATTTAATGACATGGTTGCATAGGTATGGCACACAGAACATCTGTGTTCTAGTACCTAACATTAATTTAATTTCTTTATAGGAGTCATTTACATTTTTCTTCATTTTCAATAAATTGTTTTCACTGCTTAAAATAACATTGTTGTTGTGGAGTTGATGACACCAAGGCCTTGTCTTTGGGATCTCTGCATTCTCCCTAGTGGAGCAGATGCAAGAATCATAGGAATAAAAACATTAATTAGGAATTATGTAGCACTCCCTTCCTTCCTTGTGGGCATGTAAGGAGATTTAAGGATTAGGGGGATTAATAGGTCATACCTTATGCAGTGAGAAAATGTTCATTTAGAAAGAAAACATTTTTAGATTTCATTATACTATTTTTTGGCACCATTCTTGCTTTGCAACAGAAGATAAGAACCAGTCTGATTCTTGCTGTGTAAAAGTTTTTGAGGATAAATAATCATAGTTTGGGCTCCCATTTAATTTTTAACAGTATATTCTCTTAGCTACTTTTCTATTTCTGTGAAGAGACACCATGACCAAGGCACTTATAAAAGTAATCATTTATTGGGGACCTGCTTACAGTTTCAAAGGGTCAGTCCATGACAATGACCAGAACAGGCAGGGAGTTGGAGCTGTACCTGAGAGTTTACATCTTCCTGGCAAGATCTCGGGGAGAGAGAGAGAGAGAGAGAGAGAGAGAGAGAGACTGGACCTGGTCTGTGTATTTTTTTTTTTTTTTTTGCTTTACATTTTTCTCTGCTCCCCTCCCTGCCTCTCCTCTCCCCTTCAGCCCTTTTCCCAGGTCTCCATGCTCTCAATTTACTCAGGAGATCTTGTCTTTTTCACTTCTCATGTAGATTAGATCTGTGTATGCCTCTCTTAGGTCTGAGCATTTAAGATTTCGAAGCCCACCCCTACTGACACACCTCCTCCAACAGGCCACACCTTCTAAGCCTTAAACTGTACACCAACTGGGAACCAAGCATAAAATATATAAGCCTATGGGTGTCATTCACATTCAAACTGCTACATTCACACATTCACACACTGCTATTGGCTGTGTAGAGTGTGGCAGGTTTTGGATGAAGCAGCTTCAATACAGATGGATCATTTGTTTTCATCTTTGTACAATACCATAGGAAGGTTATGCTTTTATACTTTTTTATATATTCTTTATAGAGGAAAGAAATTGGCAGTGGCAAACTGGAACAGGACAGGTGACTTCCTTCTGGGTGAAAGAGAAAAGGGTGAGAACACATACACACTCAGTGACTTAAGGCTGACAGCCACAGCATCTTTCAGAACTTATCTCTACGCCTCACCATGAGCTAGATGAGGAAAACTCTTTCCCCTCCCTGCAGACCCTTCCAGGGAAGTCAGAAAATAGGTGATAGTTACTGTGTCATTACAATAGTATTGCTATAAGCCATGAAAGAATTCCATAAAAGTACAGAAGACTACCAAGTGACATCACACTGGTCCTCCATAAAATTCTCTAGAAACTTTCAATGACATAATTTTCTTTATCTTCTCCAAGGGTGAAGAACAGTATAAATGATAAAGATAAATGTAAAGCAAATAAAATTAAGAAATAAGATAAAAGGATAAAGATAAGCTAATGCATATTTATTATGCTTTAAGGGACTTCATTTCTATTTATTTGTGTGATCAAATCATCCCATCTTATTCCAGTGAAGACTTCCATACATTAAATTGGCACTAGTAAGGTTTGGATAGAACCAATTAATTATCCTGATCTTTCCTTTACTTCCTGGTGTGCCACAGGCTACCAGGATTATGCTGAACTTTAAAACCTTTTAAGGTTTATTTTATTTTTATTTTATGTATATCAATATATGGCCCACATATGTGTAAGTACACCATGTGAATTCCTGGTGCCTGAAGATGCCAGAAGAGGGTGTCAGATCCCATGGAACTGGATTTACAGACATTTGTGAGAGGCCATGAAGGTGCTAGGAAGCAAACCAGGTCCTCTGTGAAAGCAAGCACTTTTCTTAACCACTTTATCAGCGTTCTGGGCCATCATGTTGTGCTTTTTAACACCTGGTCTAGAGCAAGGCATTCCATATGGAGCCCTGGCAAACTGATCAGAGAAAGAGCAGCATTCAGCTGTGAGGACTCACCTCACTGTGGGATGAATGCTGCCTCTAGCATTCTGTGGTGTCCAAGGATGCTAATTATATTTCTTCAATTTTGAAGTTTAAATTCATATTAAATAGTTCATTAAAATGTAAAAATATCAGCTGTGGGCAACTCTGATCTTGAAAAGGGGCTATAGGAGTTCTATTATCTATTTTGCAGAATCATTTAGACATTGTTTTGTGATGCAAAAATAAAGGGTGGCTAATAAAATGATTAGCCTAAAAAGTAAACTTTGTACATATTTTTATTTAATCTTTTACATATTAATTTCTTTACTCACAGATAACTTAAATTTTACTTAGACTGTCAAAATGGTTCTGCAACTTAGATAATAAAATAAGTCAATTAAACAAGTTTGATGTGGGATTCCCCTCTGTATGCTGTGAATACCACTGGTTAATAAAGAAAGTGTCTTGTGCCTGTGCAGAGCAGAATAGAGGTGGGGAAAGCTAAATTGAATGACAGGAGAAAGGAGGTAGAGTCAGAGAGAAGCCATGGAGCCACCATCGGAGACACACATGCCAAAACTTTGCTAGTAGGCCACAATTTCGTGGTGATGCACAGAATAATGAAGATGGGTTAAATTAAGATGTAAGAGTTAGCCAAAAAGAAGTTAGAGCTAATGGGCCAAGAAGTGATTTAAATAATATGGTTTCTGTGTGATTATTTTGGGTCTGAGCTGCCAGGCAGCCAGTAAACAAACTAAAGGCCTCATTACCACACAAGTTCACAACAGAAGATCAAAATATTAGTGGAAAAACATTGAATATGATGTATAATTACACATTAAAGGCATAAGACACATTTTGGTAAATCTAATAAGAATTATGCATAACATTTTCAATGACAACTACAAATACTTCGGAGAAAACATCTAAAACAAAATAAATAGGACAATATGAAATGGTCAGGCAGTAGCATACATCTTTAATCTCAGCACTTAGAAAGCAGAAGCACGTGGTTTCTATGAATTTGAGCCCAAGTTGGTTTATAGAGTGAGTTCCAGAACAGCCAGGGCTACACAGAAAAACAATATATAAAATGTTTGATTCGAAAAACCAAAATTGCTAATATGGTTTATATTTATCAACAGATTTTGTCTTAGTTGGAGTTTTTATTGCTGTGATGAAACACTATGGCCAAAAGCAGTCAGGGAGGAAAGAGTTTATTTGGTTTATACTCCCGTATCGCTGTTTATCACTTAAGAGAATTGGGACAGGAAATCAGACAGGGTAAGGACCTGGGGACAGGAACTAATACAGATGTCATAGAGGGATGCTGCTTACCAGCTTATTCTCCATGGTTTGCTCAACCTGCCCTCTTATAGAATACAGGACCACCAGCTCACGTATGGCGCCACCTACAGTGGACTGGGTCATCTTCCATCAATCACTAATTAAGAAAATGCTTTACAGGTTTGCTTATAGCCCAATCCTAGGGAAGCCTTTACTTAATTGAGATTCTCTCCTCTCGGATAACTTTAGTCTGGGTCAAGTTGATATAAAACCATTCAACACAGGTTAGATTCAGTCTCAATCAAATACACAGCTGAGCATCTTGGGTAGAAAATGATTATTTTATTCTAAAATTCATTTGGACAGGCAAAATGTCTACTATACCCAAAGCAATCCTTAAAACCAAACAGTGATTTTTGGATAATGTAGACACCTGACCTACAGACTTGCCATAGAAGCACAGAAATCAAGAGTTTGCGACCCACATACTAATAGATATGTAAGTCAATAGAACTAAACTCAGTTCAGATACACATTCATTCATCATGGATCAAATAATTTTCAACAAAAGTGCAAAAATATTAGAATAGAAAAAAGTAACTATCCTATCCAGTGAGTGGATGTTAAACTACTGTACTATATGGCCCCACAAAAGTTAACTTCAGTTTATACTTGAGAAAATATTTCACTATGTGAATGAGAAAGGATAATACTTAATTATAATGACTAAAATAATGAAGTTCTTTATTGGGAAGCTCAATTTTGTTAATCTGAAAGGAAACACAAAATAACTATTGAAGTATATACCTCTCATACTGGTAACAACTCAAGCTAATCTCTTGCAACAAGAGGAATACACACATCCTGTTAAAACACGGTGAAGAAGTGATGAGAATAAAATTTATACAAGAAGAAAAAATATATGACAATAATAACAACAATTAAACAGTGGCAGGCCTGTGCTGCCAGCTCCTAGAGAGGCCAGACTCAGAAGATCTGGAGTTCAAGGTCTGTCTGGAATGCAGAATGAGCTCAGTAACAAGGTTAGTAACTAAATGAGGTCATGTCCCAGGGGTCACAAGTTGGGGTGGTTACATTCAGATATGGAAGACTAGAAAAGAATCATGCCAATCATGTCTCATTCTTTTTATAATTAAATCTCAGAGTATTCCAGCTTTTAAAACTGAAAGGAATGAAAGGGAGGGAGGGAGGGAGGGAGGGAGGGAGGGAGGGAGGGAGGGAGGGAGGGAGAAAGGGAGGGAGGGAAGGAGGGAGGGAGGGAAAAAGAGGAAGAAGAAAGAAAGAAAGAAAGAAAGAAAGAAAGAAAGAAAGAAAGAAAGAAAGAAAGAAAGAAAGAAAGAAAGAAAGAGAAAACTGCTATTAGGTCCCTTACTAAGAGGAGGTCTATGAAACATTACACACAATCAACAGAAATAATTCAGGAATTATATTACAATATACAAAAAGAGACCTACCAATAGTAGCACAGGTTCTTAGAGATAGCACTGTGTTTCCTCTTTGTTCTTTATCTACCCCTTCCTTCCATACACCATTTTTGTCTTAAATTCTTTGATTAGATCTGGGCCCTCATGTGATGCTTTTCCATTTATTAGTAGCCTAACAGGATTCCATAGATTTTTTTTTCTTCAGTGCAACAGGTTTTTTTTCCTATCTCACATCTTTGCATCACTGAACCAGAACTTCTGAGAATTTCGTTGAATCTACAACTGTGTCTTTATTCAGCTAGCACATGGCTCAAAAGCATAAGGGTTGCAGAGGAGTGTCAGTGCTTGAGTGTCTACTGTCTCCTCAAGGTATGAGTTTGGTTCCCAGTACAAACTTCTGGCAGTTAAAAATATATTTAATTCTGGCTTCAGGGATCTGATCCCCCTCCCCTGGCCTCCATAGGCACCCACACATATGTACACAGAAAGACACATAGGCATAAGACACATACATGCAGAGACACGTGATTTAAAAACAATCAAAGAATACCTTCATGAATTTACATCTGGAAAAGCACAGAGCAAAGGAACTTGCCCTTTCCAAGGAAAAGGACCCTTTTCTGGATCATACTTACATGCGTTATTTTCTGCTCCTGACCTGCCTATGACTCAAAGTTAATTTGCCCTTCCCTTTTGGTATAAGAACTTTTTCTTATGATATCTTTACATACTACAAACAAAAAAGGTTTCTGGTGGGTTTATTATTTTCCTGATTTTTTTTATTACTTTATAAACAATACCAATCAAAATTTCCACTTCCTCTCCTCCTCCTCCTCCCCTCCCACTCCCCCACTCACCTACCTACTTCCCCCCTCCAGTCCTAAGAGAGGACAGGGTACCCTGCCCTGTAAGAAGTCCAAGGCCCTCCCCACTCCATCCAGGCTTAGGAAGGTATGTCTGCGGGGGGGGGGGGGGTTATAGTACTGTTAGTCTGGAATATATTTGCCAAAGACTTGTATTTAAACTACAAATTTGAGTGAAACAAGGAAAAAAAATTGCTCCATGTTCATGGGATGACACTCATATGTGACTAGTGAGTTCTAATGAGGAGCAGAAGGAGGGAGAACATGAGCAAGGAAATCAGGACCACGAGGGATGCACCCACCCACTGTGACAGTGGAACTGATTTATTGGGAGCCCACCAAGGCCAGCTGGTCTGGGACTGAATAAGCATGGGTTGAAAGTGGACTCTCTGAGCATGGCGGACAATGAAGGCTGATGAGAAGCCAAGGACAATGGTTTCGATCCTAATACATGAACTGGCTTTGTGGGAGCTTAGCCTGTTTAGACGCTCACCTTCCTGGATGTAGATAGAAGACCTTCGTCTTCCCGCAGGGCAGGGAATTTGGACTGCTCTTCAGTATCGAGAGGGAGGGGGAATGGTGTGGGGGGAGGAGAAGAGGAGTGGGGATAGGGGGAGGGGAGTGGGGGGAGGGGGCAATATTTGGGAGGAGGGGAGGGAAATGGGAAACGGGGAGCAGGTGGAAATTTTAATTAAAAAAGAATAAAAAGAAAAAGAAAAAAAAAAGAAAAAGAAAAACAGCAGCGGGGCAGCCTTAATGAGGGGATGAGATTGGGGTCAACACATCCTGTACATTCAGGACACCTGAAATCAAAGCAAGTTCTCTTCTTACTGCTCTCCTCTTCGGTTAATTTTATTTGTCTGATCTCTCCTTTCTCCGGGGAAAGGTGGGTGATACTGTGATAGCCTTGCTAGCACCTTCTAGCCACCTGCCGAGCACAGAATGGCATTAGGCAGAATTACATTTGATGGTTTTGCAATTGGGAGTGTGGTTTGCTGAGGACATTTATGACACTGTGTATTATGTGTGGACCATCAACTCCGTTCCCAAGACACTGTAAAATTAATATCATTTTAACAAAGACACCTGGACACCAAAGCCGTTTGTATGAGTGCCACAGTTTTACTTTGCTATGGTGTTTTTGCAGTTGCTAATGAATGGCAGCTTCATAGCTTTAAAAGAGATTTTTAAATATTATGCATTCTTATAAAAGGCCTTGAAGCATAAGAAAATTACAGCATAATTATATATCTTGTTTTACTTAAAAAATGTAAAGGTATTTCGCTCAGTACCTCACTTTCTATGTTTGCATCTTTAGTCATCAGCAACGGTGGCTAAAGACCAAGTATAATGTAACTCGTAATTACTGTAAGGAAGACGCTAAGGAAATGATTGGAGACAGGACTAAAATATATTCTGAAGTGAATCACAGTATATGATTTACTAAAATAATAAAAGACTTCAGAAAATAATTTTGTAATCAAATCAAATTCTGCTATTTAGCCAGACTGTCCTCTTTTCAAGGGTCTCTGGGTGGCTTGTGAAGTTCTCTGTACCTTCCGGAAGCACTGTGATTTCCTATTTCCGTTAGATTTCTGGGGACTCGTACCCTCTCTGAGGTTTTGATCCTGTGTGAATGGTTCTCTATTACGAGGAAAGCTTCCTGCCATCGTCATGGTAACCACCGTCTGTGGATCAGAACCTGAGTTTGCAGATGAAGCCCTCTTAACTTTGAGCTGTGAAAGTACCCTAGAAGTGCAAATGATGTTTCCACATGCGGAGGCCGAGTGCTCTGCACACACCCATGTGTACAGCACAGCCAGATGCTTCCTACACAGCCATCTGGATGAAAACCACACACATTTGGCTCGGAAAAATACAACGGAAGTATACTCAGGGCATTCACTCATCCTTTCCATCAATGCACAAAGCCATTTTCAGGCCATGCAAGTGCAATCCATTGGACCCATTTAAACTCCATTCCCATCATTGGGTACATATTTAATCTAAGCCATTTGAGGTGCAATTTGCAGTTATTGTTAAATATCAGCCAAGTTCAAAAGGCCATACGTGAAAGCAAATTAACTTAACATATATTTATCTAGCACCTGCTATTTGCGGCATACTGCTGGATACATGGGCTGTTTGCAATTTGCATATTAGGTTTTCTTTTTTTATTAGAATGGTGCTGAATTAGTACAATGCTTCAAATTTTAAAATGTATAAGTGTATATCTGACTTAGCTTCTGGACGGATTCAGGCTGGGTTAGCTGTGGTAGGAGGGACTCCAGATGTTCAGCTGTGTTCTTCCTCCACTCAGTTCCAGTCCTGAAAGACAGGCGCTCACATGAGGATACACCCTTTTTTCTAGGCTTGGTAGACATTTGCCTGCAATGTCCTGGATATGTCTTTTCACATTTAATTCAAGTCATGTAGCTATACCCGAAATCTCCAGGTTAATATGCACCACCAATGGATGTTTTAGCTGGCCAAAGTTGTGCAGAAAGGTGAGAATTGTGATGAACACTGAACAGTTTATCCCACCTTACCTAACACCAGCAGAGCTCAGAGAAACCAACTTGAATAATCATCTATCACGGTCCCAGGGAATATGATAAGGTAAAAATTAATATATACTGACTGGGAACCTAACTCAGTGGGTTAAGTGCTTGCCACACAAGCTTAAGAATCTGGGTTTGATTCTCCAGAGCCTACATAAATCCAGGTGTGATAGCACACATTTGCAGAGGGGTGAGAGCACCCAGTCCTTACACACCTCCAGTGACTTGATTGCAAGGAAATGAAGACAGAGAGAGAGGGAGAGAGAGAGAGAGAGAGAGAGAGGGAGAGAGAGAGAGAGAGAGGGAGGGAGGGAGGGAGGGAAGGAGGGAGAGAGAGAGAGAGAGAGAGAGAGAGAGAGAGAGAGAGAGAGAGAGAGAGAGGCTGGAATCAGTTCAGTTGGTATGAGCTCTGTGATGGAGAAACCACAGAACCTTGGAAGCTAAACATGTTTATTATATACTTTTGAACAGAGAGACAGTTATTTGAAACAACTGAACAAGGAAGTGGGTTGTTATGTACAGATAAAAAGGGAGGCAGTGCTATTATGTAAGTTGAATTAGAAGCAGGTTTAGTTACCTGACATAGGTACAGTCACTGTAGAGGAACAGTCCTCAGGCTTAAACATCTGGGAGGAGGAACCTATAGCATTTACTGCACATACCGTTAACATGCATCCACACACAGAAAAAAGGCAGGCTTTGCCATGCTTCTGAGTCTCACCCTAATGGGAACACTTGACTATTTTCTCATGTATCTGAGGCCACTGTCATTGACATGGCTTTGTCCATGTCAACAACACGCTATCACTCAGGACTTCATTCACTCCGGGATTCCTCTGCTCCCCAATGGGTTAGCTAAGGAGGCATGTAAGCATCAGAAATAACGAAGGGACCCCATCCAAGAAAGACATAATATGAAACTGTCCTCTAATCTGATATGCATGCCATGGTAATTCCATCCTTGTTCTCATACACACATGCACACGTGCACACGTGCATACACACAAACATAGGTAAAAAATACTCCTTTAGTGTTGATATGATGGGGAAATTTTTGTTTGTTTTTATGTCAAGTCTCAGATTTATTCCCAAGTGCTTGTGGATAAATAAGGTGGGGCTCAAGCACCAGAGTTTTTTATAAATGTTCTCAGGTGGCTTCAAAGGGTTTCCAGTTTATGAAAACCTTCACATTATGTTCCCCCATGTGTGTCTACATTAATAACATCTTCCTGTCTCACAGACTTAAAAAAATCAATTCTATCCGACAAAGGGAATTCTACAGAAATCAGTTGTCACAGTCCTTGCAGATAATACACCCTTCTCATTTTGGCTAATAGCTTGACTGAGAACTCTGCTCTCTGGTGATTTAAGTCTATGCAAATGGCCCTCTTCCTCCTGAAGGCTGAGAAAACAGTAGTGTGCTGGTTTCAATGAGAATGGCTCATTGAATACTTGGTCCCCAGTTGATGGAACAATTTAGGAAGGATTAGGAAGTGTGGCTTTGCTGGAGGAGGTGTGTCACTTTGTGATTTTAAAAATCCATACTACTCCCAGTAGTGCATTCTCTCTCTGTCCCTCTGTCTGTCCCTTTCTCTCTGTTTCTGACACACTCTCCCTCCCTCCCTCCCTCCCTCCCTCTCTCCCTCCCTCCCTCCCTCCATCCCCCCCTCTCTTCCTCTTTCCCTCTCTTGCCTTGTGTTTATGGATCAAATGTCATCTCTCAGCTACTGCTCCAGGATCATGCCTGTTGCCATGTTTCCCACCATGATAGTCATGGACGTTAACCCCCTGGAACCACGAACCTTCAAATTAAAGGCTTTCTTTCATAAGTTGCCATGCCCATGGCATTTTGTCACAGCAATAGAAAAGTAACTAAGACAAGCAGCATTGGATTAGGCAAAGGTGTGGGGAAGAAATACTCTGCCCAAATTTTTATCTTATATTTTCAGTGTCCCAATTCACCTGACACACTATTTGTTGGCCATGCTCTTCTGTCACTTCCCATGACCTCCAGCCAATCAAGACATGACCCTCTTTATTATCTAGTAACTTCCTATTGACTTTTATTCTTATACATTAATGCCTTAATGCAACTGCAGAATTCCTTTGTGTAAAACTGCATTACTCCCAAACAGCCAGACTAAATGGAAAAAAAGAAAAATTATACCTCGACTTATTTTTCAGGCTTGAATTCTATGCCTCCTGTTTATAATTTGTTAAATAATACACTCTTAAAACCAATGGCTGGCTTTTTGCTCAAAACAAATTTAACTTGTTTCTTTTGCAACCAATCTACTATGGGGAATTCAACTATTCCTCTCTCCTTATAACATTCCTTTATTTAACCAACTTACATTCAGCTGATAATTAAATACACATACATTTTAATAAAAGACATCAGTGGAGTTATTTTTGAACAATGTAGGAATATATATATATATATATCATAAGTGCTTATCATCTTCCATAATGACATGGGAAGGAGCACTAGCCATGCTGTACAATCTGTTCACTTTATAGCTCTATAGAATATTGTGTACCAAACCTGTTGATGAGAAGCCAGCATGGCGGCATATACCTGTAGTTCCGGAACTCTAGAAGTGGAAGCAAAAGGATTCAAAGTTTAAAGTCCCGTTCAGTTACAAAGCAATTGCACAGTTGCTTAGACACGTGGGACCCTGTCCTGTAATGTAAGTATTTACAACAGCTGCTTGTCCTCTGAAAATTCACATCTTTCAATTCTAATCTGCAACCTGATAGTAATAAGATTTGAGCATCATTGGGAGGTAGATGAATAGGGTCATGATCAGAGCACCCTCGTGATGGTGGTAGTGTACTTACAAAAATCCTGAAGAGCCATCTGGTCTCTTTCAGCACAAAAGGACACACACAAAAGATACAGTGTATGAACGAAGTGGATATTCTCTCTTTTCTCCAGATGTTCATGACTTGATCTTGGACATTCCAGTCTCCAGACACATGAAAAATTAATGCCTCTTTCTTTAACTGCCAATATAAAACAATTAGGCATTAAAGGTAAACTGAAAAAAAAAGTTCATCATGAACTAAACTTGAGTGACTTTTGCCCAGGAACCCTGGTTCAAATTACCTTAAGTGACATTCTCTATCATGAGAGAGATTTCATAAACTTGATTTTCAAAGAAAAAGAGAAAGTTCTTCTTTAAAAATATTTAAATATGTTAATGAGAGCATCAGGTAGGCATATACTAGCAAAGAAGCAGATTTTATAGATTTCATTATTTTAGCATTTTTGACTTTCCAGTTATTGGAGGCTAAAGATCTGTCCAGGTTAGCTAGACGTTTCCACCTATGTATCTATTGTTACCCATTATTATAAGGAGGTCAGATCAGAAACAGTGAAGGTAACATTGGCTACAGATGTGGAAGGATCTTCATTCCCCTCAGAGTTCTCTATTCAGCTAAGTGCAGTTTAGAAACTGTTGAATATAGGAGGGGCTTCATGAGAGAACTTCTGCAACAATGAGCTACCTTGTTTGTGATGCCATGTTACCAGGAGTGCAACATATTGAAATAACAGATAGTAGCATTAAAGCTTGAGTCACAGTAGAACAAAGACTGAGCTTATGCTTTCCCGGCTATGCAGACCAAAATAATCACACAAAACTATGTTAATTACACACTGTTTGGCCAATTGCTCATGCATATTCCTAACTAACTCTTACATCTTAAATTAACCCATTTCTGTTATTTTATATTTTGCCATGAGGTTCAGGGTTTGTTATCTCACATCTTGCTTCTTGGGTTGCTACATGGTATCTGTCTAACACAGCCTTCTTTCTCCCTGCATTCAGCTTAGTTCTCCTACCTAGCCATATTCTGCCCTGTCATAGGCCAAAGGAACTTCTTTATTAACTAATGATAATTAAAGATATTTATAGCATATAGAGAGGAATCCCACATTAAGTCACTCCATACTCAGGTGTTGTAAGAGGCTGCTTGTTGGTTCCGAGCTGTCCAGACCATGAAATAATCACTCAGAAACTATATCATTTGAATCACTGCTTGGCCAATACCTTAAACATATTTTAGGTAACTCTTATATTCTAAAATAACCCATCTCCATTAATCTGTGTATCATCATGCTGCTGTGACTTACCAGGTAATGTTTTGTCTGGCAGGGCTACATGGCTTCTTCTGACTCTGCTTTTTTACTCCCAGCATTCAGTTTAGTTTTCCCTACCTACCTCTGTTCTGTCCTGCAGAATCCCACATCAGACAAAAAGCTCTAAAGTTTCTCTTTCAGGTATTTCCCCTTCCTGCAAAGAGGTGCACACTAACATGTGCACAGCAAGCCCTTGCCGTGCTCAGGTAGAGTGCAAAATAAGCCCTCTGGAATCCACTATTTTTCTTTTGCACTGAAGAAATATGTGTGTCTGGTTTCTGCTGTTCTTGCAAGTATATGTGGCTAAGTGATTATTTTTTCCAGCTATTGCTGTTGTCTGCAAGACCATCCATCTCCTGTGTTACATTTGTCTAAAGGTTTAATGCAAGCTTTAGTAAGGGTTGTGACTTATTGCATTACACATTCTGTTTTTGTTCCTGAGGGACACCACTGTTCTGGGCTTGCCAAGATTTTGAAGCTGAAGTCTCAATCACAAATTCTCCTTTTGGTCATTCTTTGTGTTTTGGTTTGGTTTGGTTTGGTTTTTAAACTAAGGGTCTTTACTTATCTCTCAAAAGAAGAATAGAAGGTTTTTATTTCTTTACTTTTCCCAAAAGACATGGCATCTACTTGTTTGGTGTCTGTTTTGTTCTTTCTTTTGCTTTTCCCCAACTGCCTTTTTTTTCTGTGTATGGAGGGAACTGGGAGGTGCTTCCTCTAGAACAGTGTTTATTACTTGTCTTTTAATTATATACTTAAGGATGACATTCTACTCCTATGACATTGTTTTGTTTCTTTTGTGACAGAGGGTTACAGTGTGAGTCACCAAACCCAGCTCCCCAGATCCCCATTTGAATCTTTGAAGTGAGAAAGGATCATGGGGTAAGTAACATATTATGTAGAGAATAATGGAACTCTGAAACTTCAGAGAAAATATTAGACATGCAAATGCCTTTGAACATTGTGATACAATCATGTAAGCAGATGCTAAATGGACTCACTTTCCAAGTTTATATGAGGGTTTAATTCCTTATTGGTAGCTTTTAGACAGTGAACTCATTTGGGAAGGATCACAACTGCCCCCGAAATCAAGCCTGACAGTTTATCCCAGTGGTTTTAATGCTATGACCCTTTAACATAGTTCTTTGTGTTCTGGTGGCTCCCAACCATAAAATTATTTATATTGCTACTTCATAACTGAAATTAATTTTTTACTATTATAAATCAAAATGTAATTTTTTTCATTTTTCTATTGTATAATTTTAGCTTCTTTGTTGAAAAACAGGTGTTCATAGGTGTGTGGATTAATATCTGTGTCTTCAATTAGATTTCATTGGTCAATGTCTCTGTTTTTATGCCAATACCAACAATTCATAAACTCCAAAGATAATGAGTTAGAAAGGCTGTATAGAGTCTTTGCTTTATAACTATTGAGTTGGTCCACAAGGGTGTAGCCTGCCTTATTGTCTGTGTTAGAATCAGGAAGATGTAAACTCCTGTAGGAACTAAGACCACCATGTTAGAAACAGTGATTTATTACTCTGTGACAACTGGTCCCCTCTCTCAAGTGTGTTGGCTGAGTCTCTACATAGAAGCTGTTGAAGTGTCTGTAGTGAAAGGTCTAGAACTTGCCTGGATAACCAGTGGTGTGATTCTGCTGCCTTGACTGGGTTCTTGAGTGAGGTTCAGTGTGGTCAGATTTATATTGAGGTCTTTAATTCATTTGGACTTGAGTTTTGTGCATGGGGATAGACATAGATCTATTTGTATTCTTCTACATGTTGACATCCAGTTATACCAGCACCATTTGTTAAAGAGGCTTTCAGAAAAAACCAAAAAACCCAAAATAGTCAAAACAATCTTTTACAATAAAGGAACTTCCGGAGGCATCACCATCCCTGACATCAAGCTCTATTAATAGAGTTGCAGTAATGAAAACAGCTTAAAATTGGCATAAAAACAGAGGCATTGATCAAAATGTAAATATTTTTGGAGACATAGGTTTGCCAAAGAAGTTGACCCTTGAGCCCATTAGTTGAGAATCATTTCTTTATTCCAATGTCTAAGGAAGCTTTTCCTGGCTCCATCTGTAGGCCTTTTCTATAGCCTTTTCTATAAAATCAGTTCTTATCTGCATAGGCATTGCATGTCTTTAGCCATGCCTGAGCTCATAAAAGAACTAAGCTATACATGAACTAGAAAATAATGGGTTGGATAGTATGCTGGCAAAGATCTGGGAGAGCTACTCATTTATTTCCTGCCTAGGTCTTTGAGACTGTTTTTAGAGAGAATTCAGTGAACCAATCTTCTTATGTCTGTCACCTGGGAAGAAAGTATGAAGCATCACATATGGACTGAGAGCCTGGTGTGCCCAGCTGGGATTTTTTTTTTCCTGAAGAGCTCAAAGAGAAATCCACAATGATGATAAATGTACCTTTATAATAACCTGAAGGCACAATTCAGAGTCAGAAATATTGAGTTGGGATTTCTGCAGTCTTGAGGAAAGAGCCAACTCTAGGGCCCAGACAGTGCCTGGACTTGGGGTCAACTAAAAAGAGAATTATGAAGCTCCTATTGCCAAGAAGAAAGTCTAGACAAAGAAAAAGCTGAAACTACAGATTGATCTAATCTCCTGACCTTATGAAGATAAGAGAGCCAGAACAGAACCGGCGTTCAGCCTCTCACAACGAGGGACACTGCAAAGGTCTGGGACTGAGATGTCATACAGGAAAAAAAGCACGTGGAGTTCTTTTAAAAAGCATGGGAAAGAAAAAGTAAGTGAGCAATGGAGAGACTAAATTGAGGAACCAGCAAATGGTGAGAATCAGAACTCACCTGAAGTTGCTGAAACACGGCAGTAATGGGAGAGCCAAAACGTTCAAGAATGAAGTGTCTGCTGTAATTGTGAGGTGTTTGTAAAATAAAAACAGAAAAAGCAAGTGAAGGTGCTGCAGGCAATCTATAGAAAAAATATCCTGTGTAAGAGATTGTGAGAGAGGAGTCAACAGGCAACAGGGAAGTGTATCAGTGAGAGAAGTAGCAAACTGGATGGGGGCAGATTTGAGGCAGAACACGAAGGTTCAATGGTACCATGAATTATATGAGGAATTCCGGTTTTCAAGAGCTCCTCTTGTGGGGGAGAACAGGACATAAAGTTTCAGTCATTCAGGACATCTTGAGCTATCAAAAAGGACAGACCAGAGGAACAACAGAATGATTTTATACCTGACTTACTTATTGCCCTCTTCTGTTTTTTTGTTTTGTTTTTGTTTTTGTTTTTGTTTTTCAAGACAGGGTTTTTCTGTAGTTTTTGGAGCCTGTCCCTGGCAGTGGTGGCACACCTTTAATCCCAGCACTCGGGAGGCAGAGGCAGGCTGATTTTTGTGAGTTCGAGGCCAGCCTAGTCTACAAGAGCTAGTTCCAGGACAGGCCCCTTTTGGTTTTGCTCATGTGAAAAAGAACATGAAACAAACTCAAGAGGAGAAAATGCTGTGGGGAGGAAAGAGAGGATCCTCTAGTTCTCTCTAACCACATCGCCCTCTCGTTGGAATAATGATTGCTTGATTTTAACAACTTTGTAGAGAATGCATATATTTGCATCATATTTATAGTTCCTCCACAATCATAGCAAGCATACATGCTTGGCATTGCCTCTTTAGTTTTGATTTGCATATTGTTTTTCAGGAAAGAACATGACTTTGTTCCCTTTGCAAATCATCTATTGATAGAAGTCTGGACATACGATTTCTCATATAACGTACATGAAGGATGAGATCATAGGCCAGGGCCATCCACCTGGTTGATAGGCATCGCTGGGGCATATCACAGATGTTTGTTTATTATGCAGCAAATATTGACTCCTCTTTGGGAGTTCTTATGGTCACAAAATCTCCCCCTCCCCCTGCTCTGACCTTGGTCTTCATTGTGTGAATGGCTTGAATGAGTGGGAAGTGATTTGAAGTTACACTGTCATTCTAAGCCAGACCTTACAAAGCATGGAACAATAGCATTGCAGTCTTCACATGCGTCTGAAGAGGAGAGATCTCTGCCGCTCTGGCCAGTGTCTAAAGTGAAACCAAATGGAACAGATGTGGCACTGACCTAAACGATAAGGCTTTTCTGTGTCTGCTGGGTTTTCCAAGACCAGTCAACATGAGCCAAACCACAGCTGGCCTTCATATGCATAGGCAAGAATAAAGCCCTATGGGAAAGTGCCTAATGACTTCTGTTCTGTGAAAATAAATAGGAATTTTTTCAAATTCTTTCTTCTAATAGAAAACAGATTTTTCCCATGTGGAGTTCATTTACTGTAGTTACCGGTCACAGATATTACGCTCCACGTGTCCACAATACCATCATCAACAAGAGAAGTTCAAAACAGACCCAAAAAGCAAAAGATTTGGAGGTAGGTTGACTGTGTGAGGTGGTGACTAAGTTGGGAGAATCAGAACCCACACAGATCCAGTTGCTATGGTGCTGACTAGAAGAAGGGGCAAGTGTGGAATTGAAGGACTGAGGAGGTGTTTAATAGATGTTGGATTTAGTCCAGATCTTAGATCACTCGGACGACCTATGCTCTTCACGACTGCACTGCTCAGTTTTCAGTCACTCTGACAGAATCTCCTAGAAAAAACAACTTAAAGGGGGAAGAGTTTATTCTCCTGCCTAGTTCCAGAGATTTCAGAGTGTGGCCACTTGGCCTTGTCACTTTGGGCCTGAGACGAAGCCAAATATAACTGTGGGAAATGTGTTTGCTGGAGCAATGTCACTCAGCTTATTGTGGCCAACAAATACAGAGCATGTAAAAGGAAGGTCTATGGTGAGATGCACCTTTCAAAGTCACCTCTAGTGACCTGATTCTTACAAATAGATCCCACCTACTAGTAGCTCATTTACCTCTGAACTTACCAATGGATTAATTCACCAAGAAACCTCATTTCCTCGGGATCTAAGCACATCTCAATTTGAGCACCAAACTTTAGATACAAATAGCTAAAAGAAGATGCTCATGACAAAGCCATAGCAATTGTGAATGTGTATCTCTTATGAATGCCCTGTTTGTGTGAGAAACTAAGCAAGGAAAATTGCAAGCTCAATAATCATAGAATGATCAGAGCTCCATGTGCTAACCAATGCATTCTCTTAAATACATGAAACAAGATAGTATAGCGCAGAAACTCCCACCCTCATTGCTGCAGCAGGTCCCCGGGCCTTAAATGATAGCTGTATTTGTTCTACAGAACGTGTTCTAGAATGCCCTATCCTCAGAAAAGAAGTTTGCTTTTCTGGTCTAATAGAGGATACTGATACCAGTTCTGGTGAGTCTGGGCCCCTAGTTTAAACTTGATCAAGTCTTAACTACAACAGCTCCATAATGAAATTCCCACTGAAAGAAGCAAGTTTAAATGGGTATCTAGAACATGCCTGGGAGCAAGTCTGTCCTTTCAGGTTTGCTTTATAGAATAGTATCTCCAAATTCTTCTTGGGTAGTGGGCTTACTACTGTTGCCATTAAAGGCAATCTATTGCTTGTCTGTTGGTCTGATGGGTGAGGAGGATTGTGATCAATATCATTAAAACCCCAAACATCCTTTGATAAAAGTCTTTGATCAAAGATTTAAGAGTTTGGATCAAAAGTTTTGCGTCTAATATTATGATAATATTAAATTAAAGTCCATGAAATGTTGTTCTGAAAGAGGTAGTGAGTAGGGCAGTCTGGATAGAGTCTTTAATTTTAAGAGATATTACCTTAGCTTTATAGAACCAGAATCAGATATCAGCCACTACTTCACTATTTATGTTGAAATCATGGAAGCACGGCCTCTAACCTCAAGGTAATTTAGCTGTGAATCTAAGAACAACTTGTACCCTTTGTCATGTTCCAGATATATACTATGCTAAATATCCTTTCTTCATGAACTGAAATCCCACTCTCTAGCCAGCATATTTTATTGAGCTATGGAGAACATCTGACCCTTTCTTATCACCAGGTTCTCCTACGATGCCATAGTCAAAATAGTGACCTAGTGAGTAAAACACTCAGATAATCGATATTTCTGTGAAGTTTTATGACAGACAAGAGTCAGCATGTTGTAAACAGGATGGGGAGATAGTGATGTCATCCTTATGCCCAGATAAAATAATTTTATTTTCCTAAATTCAGAAAGAACAAGAAGGAAATATTTGCCAGATCAGTGACCACATATGAGAGTTGGGAGCCTTAAGGATTTGTTCAAAGAAAAATCCAACATGGCAGCAGAAATTGAAGCCATCAACTGATAAAATTTATGGCCATCAATCTTCATCAAACATTTTCTATCTCATTTTGGAAAGAACTATGAAGGTTGATTAAATAATGACACAGAAATCTCCAGCATTTCTTCCCAGAAGACATTACTGCATATGATATATATCTTGGCAGGGGCATCATCGTCTCCAGGAGTTTGTGAGACTTCCAGTTGGCATTTCAGGCTACAATATTTCTTATTTCTTGAGTCAGGAATCCAATGTGGTTATTTTGACAGCTGCTAGCTTTATCAATTCCAAATATCCATCATGGGACTGGACTACTAATCCTAAAATGTCTGCATGGTTATTCTACAGAATATAAGAGACAGATTTGCCTGCCCCATGCTTTATTTCTACCCACTTCAGTAATTTTTTAAAGATTTGTTTATTTTTTATGTGTACAAGAATTCGCCACAAAGGTATGTAAGTCTGTGTGCCTAGTGCTTGTAGATCTAAGAGAGAGTGTTGGATTCCTTAGAACTAGAGTTATAGACTGTTGTTAGGGGCTCAGAACATAACCTGGGTCTTCTGCAAGAGCAACCAGTGCTGTTAGCTGTTGAGTCAGTTTCTCAAACCCAGGTGGTGATTTTGCTTTGTTTTGTTTTGTTTTTTTTGAGACAGAATTTCTCTGTGTAACAGACCTGGCTGTCCTGGAACTCACTTTGTCTAACAGGCTGGTATCGTACACATTAAGATCCACCTGCCTCTGCCTCTCAAGTGCTGGGATTAAAGGCATGTGCCACCACCACTCAGCCTAGATTGGGTAATTATTTTTATCATATGTGATTTCTATAATGTTTCAGGGTCTTTTTTCCAGTCCACGAACCTTGTTCACAAAAGCAGCATGACTTTGTGAGTTTAATTTGTACTGACATAAACAAGAAACCACAATTTTCTATCTGAGTAACTTACATATTTGTGTCAACAGTTCTTATTTGTTACAATCTGACAATGCTTTTATTAGTGACCCAGGCCTCTTAACTCAAAGAACACATTTTATTACTCAGCACCAAATACCCCAAATGAGCTTCTGATTGTCCCTCTGATCCTAGCGCCAATTCGCTTCTTGTTTGAAGTTTGCCACCCTTGTTTAAGTGCAGCAGCCTGGTCTCTGAGACTGTGAAGTTTGTGCATGCCGTTAATAGCAGTCAATCCAACCCCATAGTAATAAACTACACCGTAAACTCTGATTTACAGAAAAAGAAAAGCAATACCTGTGGTGGTTTGAATGAGAATGGCCCCCATAGACTCAATGATTCCTCTACAGGGAATGGCACTGTTTGAAAGAATTAGAAGGATTAAGGGGTGTGGCCTTGTTAGAGGAAGTATGTCATTGGGGGTAGGCTTTGATATTTCAAAAGCCAAAGCCAAGCCCAGAGTCATTCTTCCTACCTACAGATCAGGATGTAGCTCCTAGCTACCGCTCCAGTGCCTGCCTGCATGTCTCCACATTTCCTCGCATGATGATAATGAACTAAACTTCTGCAATGTGAACAAGTCCCACTCAAATGCTTTCTATTGCAATAGTTGCCTTGGCCATAGTGTTCCTTCATTATAATACAACAGTGCTTAAAACAATAACCAAAAATCAATCTTACGTTTTTCAATAGTCTGATGGGATTCCTTACCAGTGTACTTCCTCACACCTTAGAGACATCCTTTGGGCATTTCGAAATTAAAAGGGAATGGGAGGCAGGGTGCAGACTGTAGGGTATTTTATTTATATTTTAATAAATAAAGCTTGCCTGAAGATCAGAGTTCAAAGCTAAGCCACTAGAGGCCAGGGAGTGGTGGCATGGCCCTTTAATCCCAGGACTCAGGAGACAGAGACAAACAGATCTCTGTGAGCTCAAGGCTATCCCATGCTACACAAAATTAATCCAGAAACAGATCCAGGTGTTGGTAGCTCACACCTGTAATCCCAGTCTTTGGGAGTCACACATCTTTAATTCCAGCACTAGGGAGGTAGAGACAGAAGTGATATGGCTAGGTGAAGAAAGGAATATAAAGGGGAAGAGACAGGAACTCACTGGAATGTGGAGTCTGGGGTTCACTGGAGGTACAATGCAGTCTAGGCAGTCTGAGGACCACCCTTTCGGGTGAACATTAGTCTCTTCAGTGGATCACTGCTTTACTTCTCCGATCCCGATCTTTAGACAAATTTGATTTATTAAAACACAAATAAGATATCACTACATTGTGAGAGATTTTCTCATTGTGAAAGATTTTCTAGAGTACATTAACTGAGGTAAAAAGATTTATCATAAATGTAAGCAGCACCTTTCCATGAACTGTGCTCTCAGACCATATAAACAGAGGGGCTAAGTGAATACTACCCAGGGCAATGTGCCCAGCGCCTCAAGTTCCCAACATCACAATTTCCATCAGTGTGGGCTGATCCAAAGTAAATCTTTCCTTCCTGAAATTGCTTTTCTCAGGTTTTGTTTTTTTTTTTTTTTTTTTTTTTTTTTTTTTTTTTTTTTTTTTTTTTTTTTTTTTTTTTTGTCACAGCAAAAGTAATTAATATACTTCCTGGTTGGCCACTGTCTGATATTTTATCAGGAATATTCTAGCATTTCTCTAAGACTCAGGAAAAACCTCCATCATGACTGAGTTCTAGATACACAGGACAACACAGTCGAGTCAGGTATCCCAGCTGGTTCCCAGAACATCCCCGAGACATGATTTTGCCCATCAGAACACATCCCACCCTCCAGTCGCATGTTGTAACCTCCAATCCCGAATTCTTGAAGAGCCACTCTAGGTTCTGCTGCACACACTCCCTACAAGATCTATCGACCAAGTCTTGCGGGTAATTTGGCTTCAGCTCATCTCTCCCTAGATTGTCTCAGCCTTTGACTATAGCCAAGGTCAAACTGTCTCCCTGGATTCCCTGGGACTTACTAGGATAGTTCCAAGGAAGGATAACATGTCACAAGTCACCTAGGACTGGGAATGGATAGCATGCTCTCTTTATAAAGAAGAAAGCTTGTGACATACCAGTTAATTCCGGGTTTTCGTCTGAGGCAGCGATGCTGCTTTGGTTCATCTTCATCTGTGACCTCAATTTTGTTGTTTTTCTTTCAGAGTCCTGACTTCGACATTAGTAATAACTGACATTGGCCATTCGATCTCTTTGGCCATCTTGCCAGCCTTAGCAGCTAGTACATTTTGGAGTCTGATTTTCAGTCTTTCCCCTGAGACTGACAGCTCAGTGTTTCCTCAGAAACTCTGGTGCCCCTTCTGCCTCTTAACTCAGCAGGGCCGACTTTTTCTTATTGTCTACTTGTAATATTCTTAAAACCTTTAAAAATAACTCAGTCAGTCTACAATTTTAAAAACCATCACTACATCTAAACCAGATAAACTTTATAGCAACCACAAATTCCATGATTTACCGTGCCTTCCCTGGACTGTAATCACATGTTTAGCTTAAAGGCCACCATATCACCATACCATATAGAAGCGTGGATAAAAGTCTGCTGCTCTTAATATCTTTTTTTTCTTTTCTTTTTTTTTTTTTTTTTTGGTTTTTCGAGACAGGGTTTCTCTGTGGTTTTGGAGTCTGTCCTGGAACTAGCTCTTGTAGACCAGGCTGGACTCGAACTCACAAAGATCCACCTGCCTCTGCCTCCCAAGTGCTGGGATTAAAGGCGTGCGCCACCATCTTAATACTACTTGGTCCTGGAATTCTGAATGGGGCAAGAAGGAAATCGATGAAGAAAGGAGAGGCTGTCATTTGAGACCAGGTGGGATGTGCTCATTCTGAATGAGCAGTATCAGTTGGGAAGCACAGCCGGGAACCTGAGCTTTTATTGTGCATAGTACTGGGGGAGGGGTTAGCCAGTCTAGATATGAGGTCTGTAGCTGAGTGCTATCAGTTTGCAGTCCTCTGGGAGGAGGAATCTGTGGTTCATAGTTGCTGTATACACTGGCAACAGTTACAGACAAAGTGGAGGAAGGTGCTGTTATTCCTCTCTGAGCCTCAATCCACAAAAAGACTTTTCCATTCCTGAGGATCTGAGGCATTGGGGTCCTTGACATGGTATCACTCAGCTCGTATCAAACCATAAACCTTTGCCCAAGATCACATCTGCTCTTGACACATTCACTCAAGGCTTTCTCCCCACTCCCCACCACCAGGCAATACCTAGATCAGTCTTCTAGATGCCACTATTTGCCCATATATGACATAAGGGGTGACCTAAATTGGGATGATATAAGTGAAAAATGTTTCCCATAGACTGTCACTTTGAACACTTGCTCTCTGTGTGACGGCCCTGTTTAGAGAGGTTATGGGAAGTTGCAACCTTGCTGAGGAATTACATCCCCAGAGACAACCTTTGAGAGTTTAAAGCCTCTCCCCGCTGCCAGTTTGTCCTGTTCTGGGTGCCTCCCCTGCCCATATAGACTCTTCCTCTGGAACTTTAAGGTCAAATAAATCCTTCCTAGTCATCTTGGTCATGGTGTTTACACTCAAAGTAACAGAAAAGGAAGAATACAAAGTTCCTTTTCTCGTTGTCTTTTATGTAGTTTACGCTCAATGGTGACGCCAACACAACCCAATTACCTCACAGAGACCCCATGACTTACAGCTGACAAACTAGAGAGTACATTCAATGGGTGATTTGGAGGGAATAAAAGCATTTGTATCATAAAAGTTCTTTTTTAATTTTTTTATACTTTGCTTTCATGAACCACAGATCTGTGGTCCAGTGGAGACATCTCTCTCCCTTGTCTGCACAGAAAAACTTTGACTTTTGCTTCTTTTCAGTTATATAATCCTCTGAATCAGCTTAGCTGGTTTCAAGATGTTCATTTGACTTTTTTATATCTTATTTTTAACCAGAACCAGATAAAATTTAGATGCTGATAAATAAAGTTTCTACAATACAATGCTTATTACTGCTGTCAATTAACACATAAACCTTTCCCCACTTTAAAAAAAGTATTCCGAGGGATATTCCTAGGAATACAGCTGAGTTAGGAGAAGATTTAACTAGCATGTACAAAGTCCAGGGTTCAATAGGCAACAGCGCACCAACTGACCGAGATGGTACATAGACTTGAAATCACAGCAACCAGGAGGCAGAGGCAGGAGGAGCAAAAATTTTAGGCCATTCTTGGTGACATAGTGAGGTCAAGGATGCCCTGGCTTACATGGGACACTGTCTCTACAACAACAACAAAACTGTATGCTAAAGAAATTAACTCCCAAGTGTGTGTGTGTGAGGACCATGGGAGGTGTACATGAATTACTTCTGTAAATGCAATCCTTATATTATTCAAATTTGATTTTTTATTATTATTTTGTGCTCAGTTGTCACACCTTTTAATTTGCAATTTTGGGGGGGATTTTCAAGTGTACAAACAATATGCAGTAATAATAATATTGTTTAAGTTCTACAGCTTTATTTTCTTATCAAGTCTGATGAGCTAACCCAGCAGCTCATAATACTGATATTTGTAGCAGTCATTTCTGAATTGTACTGAAAATATTTTTGTTTTTATTTATAAAACATAGTCACAACTTTTAAGAACATACTAAGAGACATATGTGTTATTTTGGGAAATTGTATCACAGAGATATGGAGATAATATGATTTTGCTATCAGCAGTTTTATCTTCATTTTTATGAAATCCCAAAAGTACAAAGCCATTCAATAGTCAGTTTCTTATTCTTTATATTTAATGCTTTTCTTTTACATAACTCATCACAAAGAGAAATAGATACCAAACACCTTGAAAACCAGTGAAGCAGAAGAACACACTCGTAGTCTTACAACTTAGAACAAAGCAAGATAATTGCAGGTCTGAGACAAGCCTGGGCTGTGTAGTAAGACCTTGTCATAAGAGGAATATAGGCATAGATGCTGGAAATATAAAACTGTATTTTGTAGTTTGTGTGTGCATGTGCATGTGTGTTCGGGTATGAGTCATGGGTGAGACAACAACCGGTGCCATTCTTCAGTCACAATCCATTGTGTTAAATCAAAGGGTATCCCACTGACCTGGAACTTGTGCAGTGATCTAAGGTGCCCAGCCTAGAAATTTCAAGGATTTGTCTGTCTCAACTCCCCTGAACTAAGATTACAACTGGGTGTCACTTTATCCAGCTTTTTTGCATGAATTTTAGGTATTGAACTCATGTCCTTGTGCTTTAGAGGCAAATATGCTACCAACAAGTCATCTCCACACCCCATAAATTATCTTAAATTATAATCATGAGAGTATGAACAAAGTAAATGATAAAGACGATATATCAAGGAGGGAAAAGAATAGATATAGCGGAAGTCCTTTATCAGTATTAATGTCATCACTGGCAATACTTCTTATAGATGAGTCATACACATATACTGTAATTGATGAGGTCGTTTCTATTACATTTTCGAGAAGACCATGAACATGAGTGAAGAAAGAAAGATGGAGTGCGTGAGCACACAGGTGAGCATGAGCTAGGAGTCAGATGCCAGGTAGCAGGACCATCACATATTAGAGACGGCAAATATTTTTGCATAGCTAATCTACCAGTTACATTTTATGTTCATTTTATGTTCCTTTAACCAAGTCAAGAGCCCGACAAGAGTCAGCCTAAGAAAGAAGAGGTTTGTGTAGCACACGGTTGGAGAGATACAGAAGAGCATGATGAGCAGACATGACAGTAGGCGTCTCTGTGATGGTGGGAGCATGGACCACTCCTGCTCACTTCTCAGCAGAACAGGAAACAGAAACAGGACTGGCTATGGAATCCTCAAGACTGGTCCACAGTGACTCACTTCCTCCATGGAGATCCCACATCCTAAAGGTTCCACAGGGTTCCAGAACAGTGCTGCCAGCTAGGACCAAATGTTCAAGTCCAGGAGGCTTTGAAGGATATTTCTCACTCATTTCGTAACAGCAGAATAATGAGTAGTTATGTTCCAAAGAAAAAAACGGGGAAAAGAGAACAGTTTACTATGGCTTCATAGTACAGGAGATTAGCACATAGTACAGGTGATTTTAATATGGAGGAAATGGGTAATTGTGAAAGAAAATAAAGAAACAAAACACTGAATTCCAGTTAGAGTAAATTAATGACAGCTTTAACTTAGTACGGTTGAGTTTTGAAAAACAGTTGAGCCTTTCAAGTCATGGGAAACCAGAGGCAAGACAATAAGGAGAGAAAAACTGAGGATGATGGTTTTTTATTTCAGTGATAGACCATTTCACTGATTTATGTGAGGCCTTAGATTCAATCCCACACCAGAATAAAAAGATAAATATGTGAAGACTTGTTCCCATAAGTAGCCAAGGGACAGGAGCCAATGTTGATCTTGTACAAGGCCTAGGCCACTGTGAAATCTCATAGACACATATTTGAGTAAAGTTTATTTAGAAATTGTACTGAGTGAAGAATTTAGAGTAAGTAAGGGATGAGTCTGAAAACAATTGCCTATGTTTAGAAATTTGGGATAGATCCAGAGTAGGAAAGCAAGAGGCAGGCAAAGCTTCAGACAGATGAAGAAGTACTGGGATGTGTGTTTTGGCGGTGGTGCCAGGGCAGGGAGAGTGGCGAGGAAGAGAAACAAGTATAACAAAGAAATAGTGTTTAAAAGAAATAAAGTATTTTATTAAGTGACAAAGGATTTCAGGTATACACATATTCATGTGCATGTATAACCATAACACGATGTGAGAAAGAGGAAGATAATTGAGTTCTACCCTACAGGTTTCAGACTTTCCAGACTCCAAGACTTCATGAATTCATTCTGTAAATATATTTTTGTGTGAAAACACACGCACGCACACACACAGACACAGACACACACACACACACACACACACACACACACACAGACACACAGCTTGCGCTGAGAACCCTAAATAATAGAAGGGGAATATTTAAGCAGAATGGATAGTTAACTTACCAACTTGTGAATACATTTTTTAGCACTTCATTAGTGTGGTATATCTTTTTAAATTTACTAGATCTTAAAAAAATATCAGTCCAAATTCCCACTCCCTGAATCCTTTTTTAAAATCTACATTTGAAACCTAACAAAAATTAACAGCATCAACGACCTTGAAGACATTCATTGTGCACATGATCATGTGCGTGTGAGTGTGTGTGTGTGTTAAAAATTACCAGCACTGACATTAGCTAGTCATGCTCCTCTCTATTAGCCTCAGTCCTCATTCTTAATTTAGTATCAAAAATCAGACCCAAGCGTTCTCCATGGATGCAACTGGCCTCAAAAATTTGTAGTGGTGCTCCATATATCAACTACATTTCAAGAATAAAAGCATACAAACATAATGGACACCATTGTGATATTAATAAGAAGAATGCATATGAACATATAACATACACATATAAGTATAATATGCATATATAGAGGGGGGACAGAAACAGGGAAAGACCATAGCCCATGCTAGCCTGAAACTTGAACGGCTATGAAAGTTTGGGATTATAGAAATGCCCATCATGTTTTTCTCGTAGTTGGATTACATAAAATGTAACTAAGAGCTGTAATAAACAAGATGCTGTTTTCCTTTATGTGAAGGCATACAACATTTCAGTATGATGTGTTCATAATACGTAAAGCTTGCTTAGCATACATATTCCCAGTTAACTCCCATGCCTTTCCCTTCCTCCTTCCCTTGGCCTTCCTCTTCCTAAAGCTTTCTAGTTTCATTCCTTTTTTAAACGTCTGGACTTGGAATGTGAAAGAAAATATCCAGTTTTGTCTATCTGATCCTGGCCTATTTCACTTAAATTGTAAGTAATCTGTAAATCCCTTGAAATGGTTTCTAATTTGGATAGAGTTCTGTTGAACTTAATTAATGAAGTTTTCCTTTTTATAGCCCTACTTGGTGTCAGTTACACATTTCAATCTACACATATGATCAGAAGACTTAATCTCATGAAGTTCATGTATACTAAATTTCAGTTATTTGATTATAAGCTATGGGGAAAAGATCAAGAAGTGGAGTCAACCATGTGAGCAGATGTAGCTCTTTAGTTACAAGACTGCCGAGTAGAATAACGTCTGCATTGCCCCTCCAAGCATGGTTTGTAAGTACTGAGAGCTAACCAGATGGGGAGGACACATAGACTATGATTATGAATCTCCCGTATCAACAAGTGAACAAAGCTAACAGGATTTGATGACATTAGAAAGATTATAGCCTTTTATGAACCATGTGTATGTGTGTATACATATATGTGTGTGTATATTTATATATATATATATATATATATATATATATATAATATATATAACAACCAAGAGCAGAAATAATACAAAACTATTCACACTTTTTTAAAATACTGATCAGAATATAATTTAAAAAGGCAAATTATGTAGATATATTTTAAAAGCATTCAATGGTCTTGTTTTACAGGACATGGTTTACAATCCAGTAAATTTAAGAGTATTGTTGTATTCATTTCGAATAGAGTTAACATTAAGTGTAAGAAGCAGAAGATTAAAATAATACATAGGCTGGGGAGATGGTTCATCCCATTACTACCTGCCAAGCAAGAATAAGAACCTATGTTCATATCCCCAGCACCCAAGTAAAAGACAGTCGTGGCAGCAAATATTCTAACCCAAGCACTGGGTAGGGGAAGGGATTAGAGAAGATGCCTCCCAGAAGCTCATTGGCCAGCCAACCTGGTCCTGGTCATTCAGAGAGATAAGGTTCAGTGAGAGACCATGTCTACCAAAATAAGGTATTGAGCAACAGAGAAAACACCCAGCATCAGCTTCTGGCCTCCACATGTATGTGCAGCACACCCGCACACACAGATACACACACACACACACACACACATGAATAATAGTAATCTACATTTCAAATATAGCATTTTCTTTGTAAACCTTAGTAATGGGTATTTATAAAGTTAGAAATAAAATGTTAACTTTAGATGCTTTTACACCATTTACAGTTATGAGGTTCATGTACTTTCCATTAATGTCTTATAATACAAGCATTACAAATTTCTCCATTAACAATAAGGAAACAGAAAGATTAAGTAATCTGAGCCAGAATTGTGAGAATGACAAGGGGAGAAATTTATAAAATAAAATTGAAATGTAAACTTCAACGTGATGATGCCAGTACACAGCTTTCCAATATACCTCCAGCCAAGTACACAAAAGCACAGAGAATCAAGTTCGTCATATACACCATGTATATGTACCAATTTGCTAAACATTCTTACCAAATTCATGAACTAATACAATGGAAAACCTAAGACTCAGGAATGTTGGGTAATTTCCCCAAAACTACAGAGCTAAGAAACAGCAAGTCCTCAACCTAAAACCCTGATCTTTATGATTTTCACTAAAATGGAAGCAGGAAAGGACTTGACGGTTCTTGTTCAACAGCTTTGTACAGAACGCGCTGGATAGAGATGAAGGGGATGATGCACAGTGAAGTTCTTGCCACCAGAAGCATACTTACATGGAAAGAAGTCGCGCACTGGAACCATCAGCTTTATTGTCTTTGTGACAGAAAACCTGGCAGAAATGACGTAAGGGAAAAGGATTTATTTTGACCCTTTATTCCAGAGATCTCAGTCTAAAGTCCTTGCTGTTGTTGATTCTGAGACCATAGTGGAGCAGACACATCATGGTATAAGTCTCAAGTTGAGGGAGTGCTGTAGGAACTCCTACTGCCAGTAGCCTTTAAGTTACGTGCCCACTTGGGCGTGGCCTCTTATACTATTATATATGCCAATGTAAAGCATGAGTCCGGTTTCTTTCCTGGCTGCTGGATTCCGTTGCTGTTCCCCGTTCAAGCAGAGGACTGTGATCTGTGAGTCTGCCTCTAAATAAATAACCTTTAATTATACTCAATTCTGAACTAGTGTGGGATTTCGTTTTTAGCATCCTTCAAGGGAGGAAGATGCTGTCCACCTGAGAGTAAAGTGAAATCAGAGGGAGCAAGACTGGAAAGGTTTAGGTGTCTTCCAGAAACCTTCCTTTAGTGATCTACTTCACCACTTCTTCCAAGAGTTCTGACCACCTGGCTTTCCCCACTTCTCAATGCAGTCATAAAATTAATATATAAGGGGCTAGACACATTCTTTGGGCTGGAATTCTCATTATCCAACCATTTCTAGAAACATCAGCACTGACAAAAACAGGGGTATGCTTTCCTAATCTTGTAGGGCTTAGTAGATGCAGTCAAGCCGATAATTATGATTAACCACAACATACATATAAAGAGAACTTTCAAGGGAGTTTATATTGTCACACTAGGGGGAAATTTAGTAGCTATTTAGCATAAAATTGACTACTGAAAGATTTTTTTTCTAGTGGTTCAATTGGGTCCCTAAATGAAGTAGTCATTCAGCAAGGATAACCAGATCCCTCATTCTCTCTCCCTCTTTTCCTCCCTATCCCTCCCCCCCGTGTCTGTCTGTCTGTCTGTCTGCCTGACTGTCTCTGTGTGTGTGTGTGTTGGCTAATTCATTAGGGAAAAGGAACAGATTTATCTATGAAGAAATATGAAAACTTGTGCATTTATTCATTCATTCCATAATTGTGCAGATGCTATTGATTTTGTTGCTCTCAGCTATCCATGCCAGTGAACTTCCAATGCCATCTGTAGTCTCATGGTGATAAAATACCCATATACTGTGTGTGCAAATAGAGAAGGTTGGAGCATAAGATGTCAGTAGTGACAGCAGCTGAAAAACACACACACACCCTCTTTTTTCCTGTTAAGAGTCTCTAGTGTACCTTTGTAGATTTTTTTCTTTCTTTCCTTTTTTTTTTTTTTTCCCAGCATGCCTGTTAAGTGATGGGCAGCTCAACAACAGAACTTTGTTGTATTTAGTTAGGAATTTTCTCCCCAAACCATCTGGGCTGGCAGGTGTTCATCATCAGATCTGGGTTGCTATGAGACTGGAGCTTGCTAATGCTAATGAAGTGTAAGAGACGGAAACCTAAATTTTGCTCATTTGAAGCAACTTTATGTGCGTTTCTGCTGGAAGCACCAGCAACACCTCATGACTTTCCAAAATGCAAACTCGGTAATTAAAGGGGCCCAAGGAGGATGCTCTGGTGATCCAGTATGATAGAAAGAAATTAATGGCGATGTGTGCTTATTTTCGTTAAACATTATGTGAATATTGATTCCCTTACTGTTGGGAAAGAGTAAGTCCGTGGTCTGTGAAAGCTTTCAAAGTGAAAGGGGAAGAGAAGGGAAGTATGGATTTCTTTCTATGTAATGGTTGTGTCTTTGTACTCGTAGGGAGAAGAGCCTCAGATCACGAGAAAGCAGTTTTCTTAATGATACTTAATATGCACATAAAGTGTAGAAAAGATAACTACTAGAGAAAATGGTCAACTTAGTAATCTCCTTTCATTCTAGTGATCACTGGCATCATATCGAATTCAAGTTCAGCCAACTGAAGGACAGAGAGGCACAGAGCAATGTGAAGAAAATTTGGAATTGACACTCAAGTCATCGTGAGAGACTGGAGAGAAACAGTTTTATGAAAATAAGGTAAGATTAGGTATATCTATATAAGGTAAGATAGGGACACAGGAAGCTCGTGCTGTACAATTGGATTCCTGAGAAAGATCCTTTCAAAGGCCTTGGAACCACACTAGATCCAGTGAGGAGCATAAATGATGACATCGAACTGACACTTAGGTCTCTCATCACGATGCTATTCTACAAGGCACAGCTTGTGCTCCTAAATAACTCTGATATAGGGCAAAAAGCTCTAAATGAGCTTATAAATGGCTCATTTTCAAATTATCATTATTGCGACTAGCTTTTGCAGAATGGGGGATTTCTGACCATTGGTATACAAGTAGTCATGAGGAAAGAGCGAACAAAAGGTCCATCATGTAAGCCATACCAGAAATCAAGTTACATCAATTTTATAAAGTGAGGTTCTGTGTGGTATTTTGCTTGTGAGGGGTAAGGGATAGGTCATTATCACTAAAAAGTAGCAAACGTTAAAACCACTAGGGCAAAGCATAAAAAACAGGTGAAAAAAGATTTTCTTAAAGTCAATGCTATTAAAGATGACGATAAAGGGTCACAGATAACATTGGTCCACCATAGACAGCACTAAAATATTGTTTCATATTTTATAAACATACCTAATCTTAAATATGTGTGTGTCTAACAGAACCAACCTACCTACAAAGAAAGTTTCAATGAGTTACCAAAAATAGAAAGATTCAATGATAATAAAGAAATAAAAGCAAATTCAATGTAGTAAGGGAATTATTAAATTATTTTGTTTTATCATTTATATTTTATTACATTTATTATATTATAATAAAATGCATGTTATAATACCAAGGTTATTTTGTAAATCTACTATACTCCAGAAGTTTTGCAAATTCAACTCAATAATTTTAAATTACATTTACTGGGAGGGGGTGCATGCACGCTCATGTGTACCATGCCACTATCCTTGTGCAGAGATCACAGGATAAATTTTAGTAACCCGATCCCTCCTTTTACCATGTTGGACCAAAGGACTAAACTTAAGTTGTCAGGCCTTGTCTCAAGGACCTTTACCTGATGAGTCATCTTGCTGGCTCATTCTCGATTACTCTTATCACTTGTTTGTATTTTAGATGCTTAATCACTCTTTCAGAAATGGAGACCTATTATGATTTAGCAATTATCTTCCAATTACAAAAGCTGTAAAGGGCAGCTAGAAGGGTACAAAATGATCAGTCTTGTAATTTTCCATTGCATAGCCTACTATGAACTGTGAACGGACATGTATGATATTTCTAAAAATTTGGAAAAAAATAAAAGGAAGAGAGGCTGAGTGCAACACTCTGGAGACTGGAACAGGAGGACTGGAAGTCAAAGGCCAAAGGGTCTAGAGTGTGAGGGGAGAGAAGGAGAGAGAGAGGAGAGAGATAAAGAGACAGAGACACTCATACAGAGAAAGAGGTAGAAGAGATTTAGTTTGTTTTCTCTCTAGCAAGTATAATCCAATCAGTGTATTTTACAGATCAAGGCAACACTCTGCATTTTTCAGTAGTTAATTCAACCCTATAGAGAGGATTGTTTTGATTTATATTTTAAAAGTCCTCTTGAGAGTTGAATCTCTAAAGCAGCAGAAATGTTATTACGATAATTCCAAACTGAGCAGGGGAATTACTTAAAATCATGGTACTATTTTATTCTCTACTCAGGAATTAAAATGTATGTCAAAGCCAGGGCTTCTCAAGGGTTCCTACAAATACTGGGGTAGATTGCTCTCTATGGGGTCAAGCTGGCTAGGAAGATACAAGTGATTTGTTTATTTTCTTTTAGAGAAAACCTTCCCTAACAGTAGGGAAATCAAGGTAACATGATGTGCTCAGTTGGAAAAAATGCTGACTATCCCACCTGTGTGAGCCATGCCTGGTCCTTCTGGACAATCAAATAAATCCTTCTGGTTCCTAAACTGCTCTGTCATAAAAAAGCTCCCTGGTTGATCATGAGACCCATAGGAACACAGGGCCGGCTCCAGAGTGTAGCACACTGTTTTCAATCTTCTTCTGTAAATTATGGAGATGATGAGACTCTATAAGTGAGCCATCCCTGAGTAACACAAATACATGCATCCACCAGCTACACCCCTCAGGCAGTCCTGTGTCTGTTATAAGCACTCCTTTGTAATTGCAAAAGTGTTTTTACTTTTCTAGGCTCAACACTCCTATGCACCATGCTTATTCAAACCAGGACATTATGTCAACCTTGGAGTCTCCATACAGTCATACTGCCCATGTGATTGGCTAATCTGTCCTTCTAGGTCTTGTGACACAGACTTATGCTAGATATCCATAGTATGATGTCTTTCTTGCCAGAAACAGTAGTCCAGAAATTTCCACCTCATCCCAAAATTGTTGGTCCTTCTTTCACGTCGTTTTTCTAGGAGGTTTCATTTTTTCAGAGCACAAAAGCTACCTCAACAAAATAATTGATTCTGGCCCTATTCCCAAATACTTTCTCAAGACTTATCTCTGTAGTTTTTAATTAATTTATACAGTTGGGTAGTAAATTTTAAAATAGGTATCTTGATCAGGTCTTTTGCGATCTGGATTAGCATACAAGCTAAGAATGTGCATAAAATAATTAATATAGTGGGTGAGAAGGCTTAGCAGGTAAAGGCACTTACTCATCTTCAAGTCTAAGAAGATGAGTTTGATTCCCAATACCCAGATGGTGGAGAAGAGAACCAATTCCGAAAAGTCATCTTCTTTCCTCCATACCCTCCCCATAGCATGCAACCCCCAACCACATATACACACAAACACAAACACACACACACACACACCAGTATTAAAATTAATCTTTTGTTAAAAGGGGAAATAAATGAAATAATAAGAAAATTATCAGAAATCACATGGCTGAACAAGATTGAATAAAATTCCATAATTTTTCTATTTCCCAAGGCAAATGAATAAATATACAAATTTAAAGTAAGCAGCTTGATCAACTTAGTAAACATATATATTCTTTTGAGGAAAGGGAATCTAGGAGCTGGAGCGATGACTCAGTGGTAAGAGCAATTTTTGCCCTTGCAGAGGAGGGGGTTTTGGTTCCCAGAACCCATATGATGGCTCACAATCATCTGTAACATTAGTTTTAGGGGACAGAGCCCCCTTCTCAGCCTCCATGAGTACCAGGCACCATGTTGGTATGTAGTGCACATATAGCAATGCAGGCAACACTTCTTGAGTGTTTCTTAAAGAACATTTTAATGTTCATCTTCTAACTCTCCCTACAAGTCCAATAAAACTCCTATGTTTTGCTCTTTTAATGGGAATTATTTCATCAAGTGCTCACTGTACATTCTCCATGTTTTGGGTAAAGACATGGAGAATAAAAGATAAATAAAATTCTTACCTGAATAGTATTCATGCTAAGGAAAGAATATGAACAATTCAATATAATTCTTAATCCAAGCAAGTAAAAAGAAAATCATGAAATACAGTTTATGTGAAAATCATTGAATGTCAGGAAAAAAAATAAGTTTAGAAGGATTACAGGGAAGGTAAGTAGGTTAAAAGGGAGTTGTTCTGTTTAAGTGACAGTGAGTTCAGTTATGCTTAGTGGAAGGTCACTTGCTCAGCATGCAAGAGGACCTGGGTTCAGACCCCAACACTGTAAAAAAAATTGTGTCTGTATACATACATACATACACACATATGTATATATATACATATATACATACATACAAATATATGTATTATGAAGTAAGGTTCTATGTGATGTTTTGCTTTAAAAAGTAATAGAAAAGTCACTACCACTGAAAGGAAACAACTTTGAAGTCACTATAACAAAGCTTAGAAACAGGTTTAAAAAAAAGAATTTCGGTCATTCTCACCCTCTAGTCTCCCCTATCATCTGTACTCTCTCATTGAATATATACTTATTTTATATATATAGTGTTATATAATAGAATATATATAGTGTTATATAATAGAATATATATGATATATGAGTAATATATTATGTGTATATAATTCCCATATGGTAGATGTTTGGTGTAAGCTTCATTAACAAAATGAGGTTTCAAATGAAGTGTGACTATCTGCACAAGACCTGCCCAAGATTGGGCCCATCAACTTTCTTCATGAACTGTGGAGAGTCCCCTGAAACCTATTCTCTCCCTGAGATAATATTGACAGTTAAGGGTTGCTGAGGGAGGGGTGCCATTGCCTTCAGTACTGTAGCCTCTAGGAAGTTTCTTTTCTTCTGGTAAATAACCCACTTGCCTGATTAGTGAAGAAACACTAATTACATCAGTGGGTCAGTGGATCACACATCAAAAAAAAGCACAGAGGCTGGAAAGGGACTTGCTCAGAAGAGGCCACTGAGGCGATAGAAAAGAGGGGATGGTGAAGGTGACTATTGTTCAAAAAAGAAATCTATGAAGTTGTCAAACAATAGAAAATAAGAGATATGAGCATGTGTCTGCGTGTGAGAGAGAGACAGAGACAGAGGGAAAGATAGATGGAGAGAGACAGAGAGAGACAGACAGATAAAGGAAGTCAAAGGGAGAGAGGGAGGGAGGGAGGGAGGGAAAGAGGGAGGGAGAGCAGTATGGGCACAGCAAGGAAAAGACTGTAGAGAAGTTGCATGCACAGCACACATCAGGATTAGATGCCACCTGGCCACCTCAGTCACTGCAGGACACAAGGACTCCTTTGAACAAAGGAAGAAGCCACTTTTGTGCCAGGAGCGAAAGGACCTGGTTTATACTTTAGGAAGATTATCCTGATGGTTGTCCTGGATTGTAGGGTCAGAGAAAAGGCAATCTGAGAGAATTAAGAAGGATTTGTAAAAACTCAGGGTGAGGAATGTGTGTGCATCTGACTGAAGTGAGGAAGCAGAGGGATGGAGAAGGAGCCACGTTCTAGAAACAGCACTCTCCTTTCCACGTGTTGCATGTGTTTGCATCAAAACATTTTCCAAAAATCGCTGAGAGAGGGAGCATTAGGCTTGCCCGGAGAAAAGGGACCCCACTGGGAAGTTTGTATATCTAGAAATGATCTCAAGCTGGACTATAGGAGGATTTCTGGTGGATAGAGAAAAAGCCAGTATTCTCCAGGAACTTGTGAAACCAGTCCCCATCTGCCAAAATGAATCATTTCCCTTACCTGTGGCAGAAGGCACATATAGCTACCTGTGGTTGGATATCAAAGCCCATGCTTGCCTCCAGGCTTCCTCGGTCCCTTCTCAAAAGACTTCTACATTGCAAAGTCCATGCCATCCTCCCCAGGCTTTCCTCTCTTTATAAAAGCAAGATCTTTGCCTGTCATCTCTGCTCTCTGTTCTCCCTCCTCTCACAAATAGCTCCAGCCATGACCAGTCTGCTTCTCTTTCTGCCTGCTTTGGACTCTCCCAGATTCCCATGTATGCTTTCTCTCTCTTATTCATGATAAAAACAAAACAAAAACTTCCTTTTCCTAGTAGTGGAGCAGCCATATTGCCCTTGTCTGACACATACAAATAGCGCTCTGAATGGCTATCCAACCGCATGTGCTCACCCAGCAAGACTCAGCAGGTTGCATTTATACTTTAACTCAAAGTAACAGAGAATAAGAGGTCATAAATTTGAAAGGAAGTAGGGTCTCATGGGGAGAGTTGAAGGGAAGAAAGGAATGAGGTAAATTTTGCACTTATATTTTAATTCTTATTTTCTGTTTAAGAATGATGAAGAGAAGGAAAACCGCCACTTTTCACAGTTTCCTACAGATGCCTGTCTTGGTTATGCCTGCTTCTATGACTTTTTTCTCATTTTCATTATCAGTTTGTAATTAATGAGGAACAGGTGTAGCATCAGGTCATGGCTCAGGCAATCGCGTGTCAGCATTACAAAGTTACATTAAATCACCTCTTCAAATTGCAGGATATCAGCAACGACTGCCAGGAAACCGATCCTCCCCATATAGTTACTCATTTAAAAACAGCAAAGAAAAAATCAAGTTCATTATAATATCCTAAGAGACCTCCACAGATCCCCTGAGCCTTGGAAGGTGCTCAGCTTCCTTCCTTTCTCGAGAGCGGAATGTTTCAATGAGGAAGAAATGAGTCAACCCTTCGGCACTCTCTGAAGAAGAGTAGACTCACCTGTGTAACCACAGCCATGAGGGGTGCTGTTATTCTGCACTGCAGCCTGGGGGCTTTGGAGTCGCACTTCATACACCTGGCTGAAGAAATTAATTCTAATAAATATTTTTAAAATATGCTAAAACAAAAAAGAAAACTTCCAGTTCCAGCCCCAAGTCCCAGTTTAAAAGGAAATCACATTTTCTGTCAGGAGGTTTCTAACATCAGAGAATTCTAAATCCTACATATTTGCCATGGAACAAGAAAAGAAAAGGTCCTATTCTTTGGGGTCTTTTCGCCATCTCGGGTTCTGTCTTGAACTTGTTGGTGACTATGTGAGTTGAAGCATGGCGCATTCATTGTTGTGGGTTGTTCTCACAGGATTGCTGCATTCATTTCAAAAGCATTTAGTACTTTTTTTTTCTCTATTATAAAAAGACAATCTCAAAATAAATCAAATTACCAGGATAAGAGAAAAGCAATTGAATTTTGGTTATTTTGAAAGGGCAATTGAAAAACAATGTATTTGAGTGGATATGAACAGATTTCAATAAAGGATGATGAGGCCATATAAGAGCTTGTATTATTGGAGCAAGGTGCAAACTTTCCATTTCAGCAGATTATCTATGAAACCACAAACCCTGATCTTTCTTTTTGCAAGTTATGACTACTCAGGAAGAAAGTGTGACTCTGTGGAAAGGTCTAAATTGAAAGAAGGAGAAAACAAGGGTTATAACGATTCAGGTGTGGTGTTCTCTTGTTCCTTTTTGAGGAGTTCACATAGATACTCTACTCGCAGTAAAAGCATTTGCCACAGCCAGATTCTCAGTGGCAGCTATGTCAAGGTTCTCTTGGAAAACTACTTAAATTCCTTTCTATGAAGAACACGGTAAAAACCTTGTCCAAATATTCTTTTATTAGAATATTGCCAGACCCTCGTGGGAAAGAGGGAATTCTTATCATGTGTCATCCAGGGTCTTTGATAAATAGAGTTTTACTTTATAGTCATTTATTTTGAGTATGTGTACTATATATTCATGTATTTTCAGTATGTGCACGTGTTCAGCCATGTGTGTACCACAGTCACGTGGAGCTCAGAGGAAACCCACAGGGGTCAGTTCTTACTTTGCAACATGTAGGTCTCTGAGACTGAACTTAGGTTACCAGGCCTGGTGGCAGGTGACTCTAACCACTGAGCAATCACACTAGCCCCAAAGCCGTTGTTTACACATGGTTAACATGCAGTGGAGTTATATCAGGGGACTTAAGACAAGGAAAGGATCAGATAATTTAGGTCCTATCTCTGCTTCACTGTACATAGATTCTGAAGCTCTACAGTGCCCCTTTGTTGTGTATTCCAGTGTCCTTATGTGGGAAGCTGTACTCAGAGCACTGACTATGCTGAGTATGTGGGGTAAGCAAGCAAAGTTAATATTAGGAAAGCACTTGGAGAGGGAATTAGGAGCTAAAGTAGTATGATAACCTAGTCTGCTATATACTAATTTAGAGTTTACCAAACAAACCCAAACAGCAGCTATTTAAACCATAGACATAGTCACTGTTGTACTAAAAGGGAATCTGGAAGTAGAAAATTTTCTGGCAACTTCAGTAAAGGCACAGGAATTCCATCCTGAGTTTCTTAGCATATCGTCTATGACTCTACATTGTGTTGAGACAATTGGAAAAAGGGATAGAACACTCTAGGTCCTTGCCCTAGTTTCATTTAGGACATGAAATTGTAACTCAGTTTTGGGTTTTGATGCTTTTGATGTTTTTGTTTGCTTTTGATTTGGGGCTAGAAATTGAACCAGGAATCTCACACATGCTAAGTAAGTTCATTTGGAATTCCCCCGTCAGTCTGAGACAGTGTTCCCTCCAAAGCAAACATCATTCTGTGATGCAGGATGTCCTTCTATATATGTGTTGCTTTTATTTGTTGATAAATAAAGCTACTTGGGCCAATGGCTTAGCAGAGCAAAGCCAGGTGGGAAATCTGAACAGAGATAAAGAGAGAGAGTAGGCGGAGTCAAGGAGATGACATGAAGCTGCTGAAGGAGACAAATGCTAGAACCTTGCCCCATAAGCTACAGCCTTGTGGTGATATAAGGATTAATAGAAATGGGTTAATTTAAGATGTAAGAGTTAGCTAAAAATATGCCTGAGTCTTTGGCCAAACAGTGTTGTAACTAATATAGTTTCTGTGTAATTATTCAGGTCTGGGTAGCCAGGAAACGAACGAGCAATCTCTGTTTACATTTCTGTGGAGAAAGAAGGATTGTTTTATAAAAATAATTCTCAACAATGAGAAGCCTCCAAAATGTGGACCTTTTATAAGGACAGGTCCCTATTCCTTTCTCTTTCTTCAGTATTGTTTTATTATAGAATGACATTATCCTCGACTTATTAAGCAAGTAAGAAAGCAGGATTTTACCTTATGAAGTTATTTCCTTCCTACAGGCTGGTCATGGTAGTACATGCTTGTAATTGTAACACATAGGAAGTAGAGGACAGAGGGTCATACATTCAAGATCAGCCTCAGTGGGTCATACATTCAAGATCAGCCTCAGTGGGTCATACATTCAAGATCAGCCTCAGTGGGTCATACATTCAAGATCAGCCTCAGTGAGTCTGAAGGCACTTAAGGTAACCTAAGACTCTCTAGAAGACTATTGAAAATGAGAAGGAAAGAAGGGAAAAGATAATAAAAAAGAAAAAAAAACAAAAAAATTATCCCCAGCATCCTTTTGTGTTGTAATAGAACCTTGAAAATGGCTCTCAAATTGTTCCTTTAGAGAGTGATGACCTAAATCTAAAGAGATTTGTTACAACTACACTCTCAAAGTTAATTCTCCCTCAACACAAGCTCTCCCTGATTTTTCTGAGAATCCTATTACTTATGATGCTTATTAAGAATTGTCGTTTTGCATTATTGACCATATTTAACTCCAAATAAAGGAAAATTTAGTCCTGATCATTGCTTGAAGCCCAGTGATGTCTCCTTTCCTTCTGATCTTGCCCTTCGGGTCTGGTAAGAGGCAGGGAACAGCTGCACTTATACAGACATAGCTCTGAACACGTTCTTTGCCTCAAAAGCAGTTCTCCAATGAGTTGAGGAAGTTGGTCTCACAGCCACAAGAATAATAATCAGATTCTGCAGTCCCCATGGTGCGTCTGGTGTACCTGATTAACCTTGAGAGGCTTCTGGAATTCTTTCTAGAATAATAAAACAAAAATGTGTTAGCCAGACACAACTTTGCATTCTGAACCTAAGGAACAACTCGTTTTCTCTTAAACCAAAAAGGAGATAACTTGGGAAAGAGTCCAAACACCTGGTTTCTACACTCTGTCAGAAGCTGGAGAGATGGTTCAGTAAGCAGCGATCAGCCATGCCTGGCATTCTATGTTTCCAGGGTATATGTGGTGGGAGAGAACTAACTTCTTCAATTTGTCCTCTAACCTTCATAATCACATACATGTGCACACACACACACAATGACACACAGACACACACACAGACACACTGTAAAGGATCTCCTCATGGATGAGTTTGGCTTAAACTTTTAGGGGGAGGAGGAAACATATTTGCTACATTCATTCATTATAGGAAAGCCCCACAAATACTCTTAAAAATAATATGGGGAAGCCAGGCAGTGGTGGCACATGACTTCCCCATCACTCAGGAGGCAGAGGCGGGTGGATTTCTGTAAGTTCAAGGCCAGCTTCATCTTCATAGCGAGTTCTGAAGGACAGACTTCAAAGCTACAAAAAAAAAAAAAAAAAAAAAAAAAAAAAAAAAAAAACCCTGTCTGGAGAAATCAAATAAAAACAACAACAATAATAACAGTATGGGGAATCAGACCTTATTTTATTGAACTTAAATATATTTATATACCTTTGTCCTTTTTTGATATTGCTCTGCTAAGCCTCACTGACTAAAAGATTTATAGATTTGAATGCCTGGTCACTATTAGAAGGTGTAGCCTTATTGAAGGAAGTGTGTCACTGAGGGTGGGCTTTGGGGTTTCAAATGTTCAAGACAGGCTCTGTCTTTCTTCCTGATACCTAAGATCTAGATGTAGGATTCTCAGCTCCTTCTTCAACACCATGTCTGCCTGTGTGCTGTTCTGCGTATTGCCATGATGATAAAGGACTAAACTTATGAATAAAAGCAAGCCCCAACTAAATGCTTTCCTTCATATGAGAGGAGTGGTCATGGCGTCTATTCACAGCAATAGAACAGTGACTAAGATACCACTTTATACTGATAGACGGGAGGTAGGTAGGCAGGAGGAAGATAGGTAGGTTAATAAAAGGAAGTGCTTTTACATGTATGTGTACATATATGCCAAATGTATGTGGCTGCTCAAGAAGACCAACAAAAGGCATGAGATCCCGGGAACTGGAGCTGGAATTATGAGCCTACTGGTGTGGGTACTGAGAACCAAACATGGAGCCTCTCTGAGAACAGCAAGCACTCTTAACTATTGAAACATCTCTCCAGTCCTGTCCTTTCCCTTTCTACTCTGATACCATTTGTGCTCCGTAGTGAAAGATCAATAAAAAACAGTTAAATGAAAGATGAATTTACAGTACTGACTCTTTTAAGATTTGATATTTACATAACTAAACATGGTGAATTTCAAATAAATATATAAATAAGAGTCAATGTTTTGAGCCTGTGATTAAAAAAATAGGTAAATCAAGTAAGGAGAAAATAGAGCAAAAGACCAATTCAAACTTTAGTTTCCAAGCCTACAAAGAGGCAGAATAACAAAGAAAGGTGACCTACCTTAAAGGCATAGATAGCCTGACAGCAAAAGGCAGAGGAAGATGACAGGTGAGTCCAATGACATTGGGGCCGAACAGTTCCTGAGGCATTGAGTGAGCATCTAAAATAAATGTGATGCTTGATGGGTTTGATATTCTCTGGAAACCTTTGGGAAAACATTTCAAGTAGTTTGCTTTCCAAACCTTTTTCTTGGTAAAGTAAAGAGTGGGAACGTGTCACCAGAAGTCCAAGTGACTTACCTCCCTCGGCAGTTAACTCAATCTCTATTCATAGAATGGGCATGTTCCTGAGCCTGAGCAATTTATGTTTCTTTTATTCTCGGAACACATATCAGCCTTGCTAGTCTCAGACCGTGTTCTTGACATACTTGAATGTGATATTGTGAAATAAGCCTTTCTCTCCACGTGCACACAGGTTTGCACAAGGGAGCTCTCACATCACAAACTACGAATCTAAAGGTTGTGTCTACAGACCCTGGCTTCTATGAGTGAATTCACTATACATTAGCAGTAATGAGACATGAGATCTCCTCCTGCTAATAGTATCTCTAATGCTAAAGAATTCACAGAATAAAAATAACTAAGGGCTATCTCATACTTTTGAATATTTTTTCACTCAGCCTTAAAATTTCCTAATCTATAGTAAGACCCAGGTAGATTATCATAATTTTGCTATTTTTACAATATAACTTCAGCTTACTAATTCAAGTCTTTTATCATCTCTACTGGATAGAAATGAAAGATGTTAAAAATATAAACATCCTCACTGTGTACATGGAGTAGGTTATCACTGCAAAGTCCCGGCTCAGATCTATGAATGACATACAATAAGGACTATAGAAATCCAAAGTGTTTTAATCAACTTAAAGCACTCTCTTTTTTTCTTTCATTTTTAAATAAGAATTTTCAAATCTTTGTCTCTGTTAAGCATATCTGATAATATTTCTGCTAACTGTATTAAATAAGTTCCTAGATATTTCTGCAGACATGGCTCCTTATACTTTTCTTATACCTCAATTTGTGTTTACATTAATTTTTAAGTATTTGAACATCATGTAGTCTAATGACACTGAAGTATAATAAATGGTTTTGTTTTTATAAAAGTAACCAGATCTCTTATCTGAGACTTGGTTTTTGCAACGTTAACTGTATACTGTGGAGCATCACTAAAACTCATTTCTATTCTAGAATGGGTGGTTAATTTATATTACAAGGAAAAAGGTGTATGTTTTACTATAGAATTTCATAATTCTTAGCACTGACCACCATCTTCACTATGATCATTATTCCAAGATGACCCCAACTTGTCAACCACTCTTAACAATTCTTACTCAGTAAACATGATGGACTATGACTCCCAGGACAGATCATAGGAAATCAATAAGTGATCTGAGCCTATCAATCTACTATCAGAGACAAAAGATTGTTTTGTATAACTAAAATTTAACAATGCTGTGTTATCTAGCAGTATATGAGGAATGTTAATACCCCTTTAAATCTATGTTCTCCAGTTGGACTCCTCAATTATCATATTGACTATATTTAGTAATATATATGTATGTAAGCATGCATGTATGTATACATATATGTACATATTTATACACACATGTAATAACAATTAGTAAAAAAGAGGCCACAAATTTAAAAGAAAACAAGGAAGAGCACATGAGAAGGTTTGAAAGGAGCAAAGAGAAAAGAGAAATGTTATATTATAATCTCAAAAAAGTAAAAATTATGAAATCACTATCCTCTTCTGTATTTATCTCTTTCCCTCAATTTTCCACTCACAGCATGTTGCACATATAGATATAAGACATTTAAAAGTCATCGCCTTGGGTAATAAATACGCTGTACACAGATATAAAAAGATCTAGCTTTATATCCCTCTTTTATGCAACGGTAGGCTTTCTTATGGTTTTAAGCGTGTGACTGTGTGCTTTCCCCACACTTTTCAGAATTCATGTTATTTCTGCAGAATTTATTGCATCAAAGTTCTTAATAACCAAAAATTCAACAACAAACCTGAAACTGAAAGTAATAGCAAACACCTGCAGCCCCACGCTGAAATCCTCTCTGGACAGAGCTCTCTGCTCCTTCCCAGCATGTTTTTGTGATCTGCTCTATACTCATAAAGCTCATACTTCTATCAGTCATCTCGTCATTAAAAAATACTAAGAAAAATATGACCTTATGTTTATCTCAAATGTTAATGTCACGTTTAATTACATAGATAAGAAGTTATATCTGATTCTATGTTCAATATTAAAAATTCTTATCTGAGCCATGCTGATAAAAGAAAATAGCATGTTTTTCTGGTTATGGCATCATGCACATTTAATTAAGACAATTCTAAGTCCTGTGAGTCAACACTCACCCTTTGGGAAACAGAGGGAAGTCTGCAAAAGATGGTTCATTTGACATTAGAGAAAATGGTCAATTGCATTATTTAAAAATGATCAAACAAATAAAACTAGTGCCCAGAAGAGGCCGGAGCATGATATCAATTCTAAAAAAGAAGTCCTGGAAGATTTTTTGTTTTGGTTTTGTTTTGGTTTGTTTATTTATTTTCTTATTTTTTTCTGGTCCTAGTTTCCTAGGGTTTTAAGATCCATCCTGTTCTGCAATCATCGTTTTCTTGTACAAATAACAAAAGCATAGACCTCAAAATCTAGACTCCTTTCTCACTAACCATGCAAGTGGGACTGTATTTTTGAAAGGATGGGATGACGTAAACCACTGCCCACATCTGTAACAGCTTTCAAAATCTGATCTCTGGTCCCAAGGAAAGAGAAAATCGAGGTTCCTTTTAGACAAAGAGGCAGAGTATCCCCTAGCACCACACGCTCTCAAACAGTGCTGGACACTGTTTGGGTGACTCAGTCTAGAGTAGTTGTCAGGACTCCCCCCAATGGCAGAGACAAATCTAATCCCCTTTGCTCTCTATTCTACACCAAGTCTGCCATCAGGACACTGTTGGGATGACTCTTCATGCTTCCCACCTACTCTGACCTAAGGGGAAGGCAGTGATGACAATACCAAGGCACAGGTGCTCAACCTGAAAGAGTGTGGTTCTCATCATTGGTCTCCATGAAAAATAAAAACAAATTAAAACATTTCTTACTATTTAACTGATTAACCTTTTCACATTCCACAGTATATAAGCACTCAAGGAATCTACCCCTTCTTCTTGTATATATAACAGTATGGAATTTTCAATAGTCTCAGTACAATGAAAAACCCATTTGCCTATATACTCTCAGTACTGAATAGGTCTTCCTCAGTGCCATCTTATCCTTAATAATAAATTATAGTATGTATGTTTGACAGCTAATGCATGAGAGAAATATTGTGAAATTTAATATTATTACCCTACAACAAATGTTTCATTGATTTTTGACATTTGGAAAATAAGATCAAGCAAATGTTACTTAATAATTAAAAAAATAAGGCATGAAATTGGATGCAAAAGCTTTTCCATAACTGGGAAAGGAAGAAGTATGCCTGAGGTGCAATCTTTATGTGTGTGTGTGTGTTTGTGTGTGTGTGTGTGTGCATGCATGGGGGGGGAGGGAGAGAGGGAGGGAGGAGGGAGGGAGAGAGAGATTGTGATTGTGCACGTCTTTATATAACATTTATATTTTTAACTTTTTTTTATTTTTAACTTTTTAATGTAGGTTAAAGCTGCTTATTTTCTCACTCATCCATGTTTGCTAAATGCATCTGTTCTCACACACCAATGATAATAATTTTAGAGTAGGGAACAAACATGTTTCTGTCATTTTCCCTTTGAATATTAATGTACTAAGCCTATTACTAAATTTAAACAACAGATTTTAGTACATATCGAAAGAATGAAAGTTATGTTTGTATGTCTGCTTATGCAAAGTTATGTTTAGTCAATAAAAATGATGTGTATATATTTACAGATAGAAGGAGGATACATTCAAAGAAACATGTTCTTCTACCCATCCTAGTTCTTTAAACTTATGTCAAAAGAAAGAATAATTTTATACCTTATAGTTAAGATAATTCATAGCTGGATAAGATGGTGTTTTTTGAACTGACTTTGGGTAGTTATGACTTTTCTTGAAAATAAAAAGTAAAAGCTAGTAACAGTCACCTGAATTATTTGAGAAATATGAAGTGTTTACAGACTCTCTGAACATTTAGTATAACAATGTGAACTGAGTATCTACAAAAGATGTATGTGGCATATAGAGTTCATTTTAGAAAACACTCCTGGGACAGAATGAACAGGAGATAGGTAAGCCGGGCGTGGTGGCGCACGCCTTTAATCCCAGCACTTGGGAGGCAGAGGCAGGCGGATCTCTGTGAGTTCTAGACCAGCCTGGTCTACAAGAGCTAGTTCCAGGACAGGCTCCAAAACCACAGAGAAACCCTGTCTTGAAAAACCAAAAAAATAAAAAATAAAAAATGAACAGGAGATAGGTAGACAGACATCTAGATGATAGATGAAAAGAGAATTTTATATCATTAACACATATAAAAATATAAAAATGTATTTCTTTTGAACTGAGAATGTAGTTTTGTTTTAAAAAATACAAAACACTTACCTAATATGTCTAAGGTTCTAGATTCACACACACACAATGGATTTTTTGGTTTAAGAGTTGCTTAAACTTACAGGATCACATATTACTTCTTCTACACATATATGAAAAACTTCATAATTCCCAGGTAATTAAATACTTAAAACATTTATTGAATGGAAGAATTTATGAGTGTATATATCTATTTAGATAGGATTTCAGGAACCTTCAAAACAACTATATATATATATATATATATATATATATATATATATATATACATATATATGTAATCTCAGCACTATTTTAATATTCACAGAGATAAGCTTGCATTATCTGTAGACAAAAACTTTCTGTCCTTGTAAACTTTCCTACTCTACACTATCATAGTTGATTAACAATGGAGAACATGTTGTCTAACATGATATTTTCTGGACATTGTCCATGACTAAATATTTAAAAGCATGTAGGAATCATGTGATCTCCAGGCAAGTGGTAAAACATGAAGAAACGTCTATCTGAGATATGTCAAGGACTATTGATGAAAGGAACAATTTCACTAAATTCCAATTTGGTGAAACAAATACTTATGGGGTTTAGTTACTGAGCATGGGTGAGGGATTACTGACAAGAGTGTGAATGACACAAATGTAGTACCTGTACCACTGCAAAACCTACCCCTGCCTGATTGACATCTCATAAAAGCTATTTGCTCCACCTCTCTACATGAAATGCAAGTGTCCCCAAAATAGTCTCTCCTCAAGAATGATTACTGCTAATATAACCTTGTGGAGGAGCCTTGTGACCCTTGTAAGTTTCAGGAAATTCCTGAGACTTGTGAATTGTTTGCTCCATGAGTCTTGTGAGCTTTGTTTACTTCCTGAATCTTAATGAGCCTCCTTGCAGAATGAAACTCTCCACAGCTCTTTCTCACAAGTCCCAATCTGTAAAATTAGGTCATGAGTAAGAAGGAAATGAAAGTGCTAACTCATATTGATTTTTTTAAGACTTCTAGATTCACTCCTTTCTGCAACATACTGAAAATTTGTGTTATCTCCCAAATTCCTTTTGGAATCTAATGTCACAAAGTGATGGTGTCATCTTTGGAAAGTGACTGTGTCACCATGTTAAAAGCTTCATTAATTGAATTGATGTCCTTGTAAAAGGGTATTCAGAAGCCAGTTTTTCCCTTCTACCATGTAAGAACACAAAGGTAAGAGAGTAATCTGTAAGCCAGAAAGTAGACCATCATCAAACACTGCATAGACCTATGTCTTAATATTGTATCATATGACAAGGAGTTTGGCACGTATTTTTTTTCCTGTCTATGAACTACCTATTCTCTGATGCTTGTTAGTACAAAGACTAAAATATTCTCCCATTTTTCTCCTGCTACTCTGAATATTATAAATACTCAAGGAACATCTATGAAAATATGTAGAATATGTTCATCCACACATATAGTAGAGCCTATTAATGGACAATAACTGAGGAAGGATCGCAAACTCTTATCACATAGAGACTGGTTCTTCCTGCTGAGTTGAAGCAAAGGAAAAACTAAGTAAATTCATCATCAAATTTAATATCAAAACACATTTATTGAGGGAGAAGCAGAGTGGAATATCATGGTGATTCAGACACTGTGAATGTAACTTGGTCAGGAGGTTGAACCATGGCAATAGGATGCAAAGGGCCCTATGATCCTTTCAGGAATCATTACAGCATTGCAAGTTGTAAATGGCAAACTAGCAGAATAGATGGATTTTCTCAAGAGAAGCACCAGAGTCTTAGAAAGCAGATGAAAGGTATACAGAGTGTTGGGTCCCTAGAGGACAGGCCTTTGCACCCCCACTTGGTCTGTTTTGCACTCTTGCGGTTGGTTGAAAACAGGAACAAAACCAGAAACAATCTGTTGCTTTCAGCAATGTTTCTAAGGATCTTTACCCCTAAGCCATTGAGTTATGGTGATGAGCTTTCTGCTTTTGCTGGCCTGGCCTCCCCTGCTGATGGATATATATACTGTGTGAGAAGGTTGTCTGCAGAACCTGAAGTTGTGTTGTGTGTTAGTCTCAATGTCCCTCACTCAGAATGACAGTTGCCGTGCTGGCGTGGCACAGAGAATGTAGCAGTACTCCATGAATGCAATTTCTTTTCAATACAGATAGAGAAATGAGATGGTTTGTTCACTATAGTTCGGTCTTTCTATTGTCATTGGCCCAATGATAAAAGTCAAGTACTTCAGTGGAAGTGGAATAGATAGATGATAGGCATACATACATACAGACAGACAGACAGACAGACAGACAGACAGATAGATTGATAGGTAAAACCAAAGATTCCACATACAAAATGTTAATGGTCCAAGAATCTAATAAAAAAAAAAACCTCTGAATGTTGTGCTGTGAGGATCGTATAAATTGGTGGCAGGTGGTTAAAAGGATTTGGAGTGTGATGATGTTGTACCTGCACAATTGGAATAGCACTACATAGAATCTCTGGCTGCTACCAACCTCAACAGAGAGATTCAAGAGGAGGTTCGTACATGACTAACCCAGGCATTCTTAGTAAATTTCAAAAGGTCCTAAGATTATTTTTATAAGAAAACCAGAGCAGTCTAAGCTCTAGAGAAATGCCACAGGGCAAGAGTAGATTTATCGAAGCTACATCACAGAAAAGCAACAAGAGATAAAGCAAAACATTACAGATTTACCCCTTTGAGAGGGGGTACTGAAGTTGTGGGTATATGAGCATTGGTGCCCACAGAGTCCAGGAGAGGGCTCTGGACCCCAGATTTGGAATTACAGGTGGTTGTGAGTTGCCAGTCTAAGAGTTTGGTACCCAACTTGGTTTCTCTACAAGATCAGCGCATGCTCCTAATGGCTAAGCCATTTCTCAAGTGCCATTATTCATAAATCATTCAAATTTTAAACCCACCTGTCGTAGTTAGGGATTTTATTGCTGTGAAAAGACACCATGACCACGGAAATTCTTTTAAGGAAAACGTTCAGTTGAGGGGGCTCACTTGCCGTTCCAGAGGTTCAGTCCATAATCATCACAGTGGGGACTATGGGGACGTGCAGGCAGACATGATACTGGAAGAGTTGAATGACCTACATCTTGCAGGCACAAGATGTCGAACTGACACACTGGGCCGGTATTCTGAGCATAAGAAATGCCAAAGTCTGCCCCCACAGTGACATACTTCCTCTATGAAAGCCATAGCTACTTCAACAAAGCTACACTTCCTAACAGTGCCACTCCCTATGAGATTATGGGGGCCAAACATTCTGACTTCTACACTAGCAATGTTATTGATCATCCTAAATATAACCACACTGATAAAATATGACAAAGAATGTTAGAAAAAAAAAGAATCTCAAAAGAACAAAAATAAACAGGAAAAAGAGACTGATTAAAGTGTTAGACTGGGAATAAGAACAATTTAAGAAAGAAGATTATTTCATTTTCTTGTTTATTGTTTGTCTAGACAGTATCTTTCTCTTAAATGCAATCACTTGACAGTATGGAGGAGAGAGGTGCTAAAGAAAAAGGCAAGTGAGAAAGAAAACCATAAACTCTGATGTAACTACTACTTTTTTAAAAAGAAGAAAGGAAGGAAGAGAAAAATAACATGAAGGAAGATTGTGTATTGGTGTATGTGTATGTGTGTGTGTGTATCTGTCTGTCTGTCTGTGTACTCTCATGGTATGAGCAAAATTTATAACACTAAGCCCCCCAGAGACAGCAGTAGGAAATTAGGAATATTAATCATTAATAACAGGCCAATAAAGAGAACATATTATGTCCTAAAAATTGGCTGGATATCTTAAGTATAACACTGAGGACATTAGCTGATGGGAGTTAGTCCAGTTACAAACATATGGAAAATGAAAAAAAAAATGATGCTATCTTCAATAGTTTAGTGAAAATCTACAGGTGGGAGGAGGCTTGCATGCTTGTGGAGAATCCATATGCAATGTCTAAAAGGAATGTAATGGAAACTGGATTAATGGACTTTAAATATTAATAGGAGGGTAACCAAGCCTCAAAACATCTTGGTAAATCCATCAGCTATCTTTCCAAATGTTACATATTAGATGAAGGAAAAAATAATGAAGATGACACGGTGTGGGAACTCCTTCTGACTAAAGTAGGCACCGGGAAATCCCACTTTCTGTCACAATGTACAGAAAGCATGGTCACATTTAAACCACTGAGAACCAGAGAGAAATTATGTAAAATGATAATAAGCATTATTATAACTGTAAATGCTTTTCTAGACCTTTATTGAAATATGTCACAGTGGAATCACTGCCTGGTAAACTGCTGTTGTTTAGAAATGAAAGCAACAGAACAAAGGGAATCTAAGAGGGTAAAATTGCTCAGCAGCTAACAGTACAAGGTAAGTCAACATGGGGCAATTTTTTTTTTTAGATTTAAGATTATAAAAAATAAAATTAAATTTACACTCATCTGTTGGTAGTTTCTTCCAGGCAACTCCCAAATTTGCAAGCTACTAGGGCCAACTTTCATTCTGAATGTCATCAAATGAGCCAGGTTAGTGTCATTAGCATCACCTGCCACCTGTGACCTCTAGCTACAGGGCCTCTGACACCTTGTCCCTGCAACCACAGCATAAGGCAAGCCATCAGTGGAGAGGATGGGACAGGAGACTTCTTCAGGACAAGTTAAGAACAGGCACATGCCTCTCCTTAGCATGCTGCATTCCCACAGTCTACACGCGACCCTATTCAGAGGTGGGGACTTCTGAGAAGAGCAGCTAGCTCACTGAGCACCTTCATCCTCCAGCATCGGCTCGCCACTTAAGTGGGGCACAGACGTTTCGACTACACTTAATTATCTCATTTTACAGCTGCCAGGGGTTGACTCTCAGGTGGGTCATGCTGAAATTGAGATTTCAATTACTTTCTCTTTTCTCTGTCAGTCCTTTCTCCTCATGCATGAATCTATGAGTACACGCCTGCTAGTAACAACAATGTGAGTCTAAAATTGCGGGTATGTCTAACCTGCAGCACACGGGCTCTACACCCCACCTATTCCTACAACTTCGAGCTGCCTCCCACTATCACTTTATTCAGTATTCTTGTTTCTATAATGATCCCAATCTATCCACGTGCTTAAAACACAAAACTTGATGTTCCTTGAAAACTAACTGCTGTCATGTCACCAATAACTCTACAGCTCTTTCTGTATGTCTACTTTCTTACCCAGGTCACCAGCATACCTCCAGATCTATTGCAATTATATTCAACTTGCCAATGGCCTTTGTCTCTACTTCTAAATCAGTCTACTGTACAAGTGTTCCTCATAACACAAAGGGAGATCTATCCCCACTACTTTAACCCAGTAAGAATTACACTGGCAAAGGTTGCTGTATTGTCAATTGTACTAGTTTAGCTATACAAGAGACATGTGCTGCAGAAAGTTTTACAGCTGGTAATACCTGCCCACATGGTGTGGCCTCATACACTATATACCTGGACACCAATGCGGGGTCTTCCCCTTCTCTCCTCCCCTCTCGTTCCTGTTTGCTCATTTTGATTGTTTGTATCCCATCTCCATCCACCGTTTAAGCAGAGTATCTTATTTTGTAAGTTTTCCCCCTAAATAAATAACTATCTCTCGGTTCTGACCTAGTATGGGATTTCTTTTAAGGATCCATCTCTCCACCCTCAGACATGGATAACAGCAAGTCACCCAAAATATAATCCTTTTCAAGAGCTTTGTGCTCCAACAAGTTTGCTTGTTGCCTTGATCTTCTAACTCTTTATAACACACATCATGTGGCAGGGCAAGACAGTGCAGAGGTTCCTCTATCTAGTATTCTTGCTAAGGCCATTAAGGGTTTAACTAGAACTTGATCTCCTTGATAGAGAATCCCATGGAAAATCACTTAACTCTAATCTAGGAACCCCAGTTAAATATGCCCCAGCTAACTTAGCTTCTGTGAAACTGTTCAGTTATGCAACACCCCTCACCCCCACACTGAAGCTGCAGAAAGAGATACCAGAATGCATTGCTTTTCCTTTAAAAGTCTTTTGCTCAACATCGGTGGTTTTCATTGTGGGTCATTATCTCTTTAAGAGTCACCATTCATTCAAATATCCTGCATATCAGATATTTCTATTATGATTCATAACAATGGCAAAATTACAGCTATGAAGTAGTAAGAAATAATTTTATGGTTGGGGGTCACCACAACATGAGGAACTGTATTAAAGGGTCACAACATTGGGAAGGCTGTCTGCCACTGGTCCAATGCTCAGGGCTACACTTGGGTTGAGGACTGCTTGAGCATCGTCCCAGATGACTAGACCCATTATCTGTTCTTCAGCTGTAGGACACTTAGGCTGTTTCCATTTCCTAGGTATTGTAAATAGAGCAGCAGGAACATAGCTGAGCAAGGGTCTGTGAAATATGATGTCAAGTGCTCTGGGCAAGTGCCAAGCAATAGTTTGTGTGAGTCATATGGTAGATCCATTTTTAGCTTTTCCGAATTCACCACACTGATTTTCAGAGGCACCTCAAGTATCAGTGGACACCAGGATTGATTTCTCATCTTGCCTATTATCAATAATATTGTAATAAATATAATTATGATGTTATCTCTTTGAAAGACTCCTATATTAAGGCCACATTTCATTTCATGATGTATAAATGGCATGTTTTATGTGTGTATCCACATGTTAATGAATAAAATGTTCCATATCACATTTATTATAATGTTGTAATGAACTCAAGTGTATAGATATTTCCTTGACATACTGATTTTGCTTCCTTTGAATTCATATTCAAAGGTAAATTCCTGACTCAAAGCTTACTTTTAGCTGTTTGATAAACCTCCATAATGTTTTCCAAAGTAAATGGCTAACTTTCATGATGACCAACAGCTATGTGAGAACTTTCTTGCTCATATTATCTACCAATCACCACCTTTTATTCATTGATAGCAGCTATTCCTACAGGTTGGAAGTAATCTGCTAATATGGTCCTGATTTAAGTTTCTGTGATGAACAATGTTTTTTTATGTTATGAGAAAGGGTTCACTTCCTTCTTCTTCTTCTTCTTCTTCTTCTTCTTCTTCTTCTTCTTCTTCTTCTTCTTCTTCTTCTTCTTCTTCTTCTTCTCCTCCTCCTCCTCCTCCTCCTCCTCCTCCTCCTCCTCCTCCTCCTGAACAAACTGTGGCTCAATTTCCAAATTATCACAGCCAATAAGAGGAATAGCCCCATCAGGTTGTGAGGAATACAGAGACAACAATTCATCTGGGGTCAATACAAAAGAGTTCCTTTAAAAAGACTTCCTAAAGCCAGCTAGATGTCACAGTGTGTGAAAGTGCCTATCACCCAACCCTAATGACCTACAACTGTAGATGGCACGAGGTCCTTTTGCTCACAGACGAGCACTAGGAAAACCAGGAATGCTAAACACACAAGGTTGTCTCTCAAATGAAAGAGATGTATGTCTGTTTTTACCTGAAAAGCTGAAAGTGGAAGTAAACAGCATAGGTGTGCTATCTGTAGGGCCCAGCCACACCCAGTTCCCCAGACTATTATCACAGGCCCTTCCTCCCTCGACCTCTATCTGGATAGAACCTATCCTTTGGGGAGATGCCACATGTAGACTGTAGCTCGGGACCTCTATGAAGACCTAGACCATACAAGATCCTCCCCTAGGCCCTTAACTTATAGAAGCCATTCTTATGGAAGAGTTCACATGTATTTTGCAAAAGTTTCCACAAGGAGACTTTTTTCCAAAGTTGTACTGTGTTTAAAAAGGCCTAAAGAAACTTCAAGGAGCCAGTTTGGACCAACTAGTCTGGAAGTTTGGACCAATACCAGCTACCAAGTCGCGTTGTGCTGCCAAGATTTCCTTCATTATACACACAGATCATTACTCTGACAGTCATGGTGTTTGCAGAGACCTTCACACACACACACACACACACGCACACACTAATAATAGCAATAAATAATAATAACATTTTCAAATGTTTTAAAAATATTTATGAAGTTAAACACTAAGGAGTTGCCTTCGCAAATGTTCTTTGTTCATGTTATATAATTATTTTTATTTACTTTCTAAAAATTGAAAATTAAGCTGGGCATGGTTGTGCAGACCTTTAATCCCAGCACTCGAGAGAGACAGAGGCAGGTGGGACTCTTTGAGTTTGAAGCTATCCTGTTTTATAAAGCAAGTTCAAGAATAGCTATGGCTGGCTGGGCGGTGGTGGCGCACGCCTTTAATCCCAGCACTCGGGAGGCAGAGGCAGGCAGATCTCTGTGAGTTCGAGGCCAGCCTGGTCTGAAGAGCTAGTTCCAGGACAGGAACCAAAAGCTACGGAGAAACCCTGTCTCGAAAATCAAAAAAAAAAAAAAAAAAAAAAAAAAAAAGAATAGCTTAGGCTACACAGAGAAACACTGTCTCAACAAAATAAAAATGGAAACTTGGTGGTACAAGTGGTTATTTGACATGCAAAACCCTTGGGTTTGATCCCTAATACTGCCTTAAGTATTTAATTAATTAACAATAAATTATTATTCAGAGAGCATAGATGACCTCTAAGATTGTAAACATAGTAAATGAGGTGATCCTCATACTCAAAACTCATTGCTGTGGTTTTTTACAGCATCTTCTTATGATGATTATCCTTATGTCAGAATAAGTATGAAATTTAAAATGTGGAATCAGAACACTTAACATGAAATTATAAATTCAATACAACTAATAGCTCCATAAAACCTTTGCTAAGAAGCCTAACATCTTAATCTCTTCACGTCTCTAAGCCTGAATGTAAGATAGAGAGCTCTTTAATTCATTTTCAGTCATTAAACACACTAATTGTAACCTTTGTATGTGTCAGCCACCCAGCAGGATTCTGAAGATTAATTCATACCAAAGACTTTAGACTCTTCTTGCTGTAAGGCAGAGTTAATAGTCTATGAAATCACTCATTCAAAGAGGGTTCTGTATTCCTACTGTGTGTTGGCTACGGTGGGAGAAATGGTGGGAAGGATAAATATTGATTTTTGTTGTATAGATTCAGTGGGAAAAGATAGATTTTATAAGTAGAAACAATCTAATGGACATGAAATTATAACAGAAGAGAATTGTTTTAAAAGGATTCAGCAGGTCTTGAGAAAGAATCAATGTCCTGTAAGAGAGATGTCAAGCATGATTTTTGTGACATTTTTATCCAGTCTAAATAGAAAGAGTTGTCACAGAAAGATCATTGCAGGAAGACAGGGTATCCATTGAAGTCTACCCTGTGCTGGATGGAATAGTGAATACTTCAGCTTTCTTTAAACAGAAGAGTCCCTGTTAAGCAATTGCCTATTGTTTTTAATAAAATCTCAATTGTTCAATTTTACCAAGAAAGACTTGGGAGCCAGATGCTGGTGTGAAAACTTGCTAGCTCAGAGAGGCAAAGAAAGTACCTACCTGACCTCCTCAGCCAACATTCCAGAAGTCTCCTCAGTCTCAAATCAGCACCTCAAGCTGAATGTCCCTCCCTTATACTTCCTCTGCATCTCTCCATCCATCCTCCTAATTCACCCTTACTCCCTATGTTTTTGTTTTTGTTTTTGTTTTTTTAATAATCTAAGCCAGGCGGTGGTGGTGCACGCCTTTAAGCCCAGCACTCGGGATACAGAGGCAGGCGGATCTCTGTAAGTTTGAGGCTATCCTGGTCTGCAGAGCTAGTTCCAGGACAGGCTCTAAAGCTACAGAGAAACCCTTTCTCAAAAAACCTAGACAGACAGACATACAGACAGACAAATAGATAGATAATCTTGTGTTCACTTCCTGTCAACTAGTTGTTTGCTCTGCCTCTTGACCTATGGTTGATGTTATCTAATCCTGTTTACAATATTCACACAAAGAGTTCTTGTATTAAAGGTATGTCCTAGGGTTGAGCCACACCACAGCTAGGAATAGATTTTTTTTTCCAGTAAATAATGCAATCTCAGGGTTCACAGTGTGATCAAACATCCAGCAATCACTGCCAATCCCTTGGAATTTCCTAAGAGAATGTCCTTGATAACCACAATGGGTACACGGATCCCATTGGGCAGTTTATATTAATGTGGCCACTCAGAAGGTGTCCCATGCTGCCAATCTACATCATCAAAGGGACTGGAGTTACCTTTCATGTGATCCTGAACTCCAGAAGTGGGCCACTGGGACAGGCAAACTTAACTCAGCTATGTGGAATCAGCAAGGCCTAAACAATAAGCCTTAATAAAGAAAAATAAACACCTCTTGTTTTTCTCTTCTCTAGACCAGGCACATGATTGGCACACATAGTAATGTCCTGAGCCTAGGGCTTTGTGGGAGCTTCAGATCCAAAGAACAGAGCTTTTTCTATGCTAAGGGTCTATGGTTATCAACCACAAGGCTACTGAGTGCTCAGTTTCTGTCTTACCGTTGATATAGTATGTGTTCCTCCTGTGGCTTGATTAGCTTCCTGTTTGTTTCATTCCATAGTGTGTTACTTTGTATTGACTTTGTTCATTTACTGTCCACAAATAGTATACAAGAACTTTTTAATAATATTACTTGGCATAAGACATAGCTTGTACAAGACCTCCTGAGCCCACTTTTTCTGTCTTTTCCTCCTCGGGACCCTGTCATGAAAATCAACCTGTTGGTCCAGGTCACCGAAGCTCAGACAAACTTCTCTGGTTGGCAGTTTCTTTGGGTATCTTCACACATCAGTTCCACCAGGCTCATACCCTGGAAATCTGTTTGAGACCCTCTCAGGCATTGACCTATGCTGGTGCCCCTTTGTCTGGCTCTAAATTGTTTATGTTCCCTGAAGCAAATTATAATGGTGGGAAAACAGCTTCCAGTTGAGTCCTGAGAGATAGTCTTCCCCAGGAAAGAGCATAGAAATCCATTATGCAATACCAAATGCTCAGCCCTGAAAAATTAGAGGCAAGCAGCTTCATTATATAGACTGAAAAATGTATATTTGCAAATGTAAATGTATATACATACTCATATATATAAACATATATATATATATATGATGCCCATACACTTACACGTATGTATGCAAGAAAAAGTAATAAAAAAGAGGTCATGAAGGGAAATGGAAGAAATATAATTAGAATCTCAAAAGTAAAATTCTATTCTATTCTTTTTATTACTCAAAAGTATATTCAAGTATTTTATTGCTCAAATGAGTTTAAAAATAAATTCTGAGTATCTTATAACTAAGAAATTATATTACTCAAAAGTATTATGATTTCAAATAAAAAGGAAGAGATGTAATATATTATAATCTCAAAGGTAAAAATAAGTAAATAAATAATAAAATGGTGAATTGTGGAACACCCCACTGCAAACTGAGTTATTTGCTAGAAAGGAATTCTCATTCTCCTCTAACTTTGCATCTGTACATTTATTCTAGTCGGTATCGAATATCTGAACTTGGAAGTTTGAGGGAAGTTTTCCTCAAATAGTAAGGTTTTCCCACCTCTGAGAACCCAAAGGTCATAAGTATGGACAGAATCTAGATGTGGTTTCCAAATGATTGTAACAAAGGAATAATTATCACTGTAGACATTGCTCTGATAAAAACTGAGTCTCTTGTGTTTGCTCTAACCAAAGCAAGAGGTTACAAAGGAACCTCACATGATTACCTGCTATAGTCACTAAAGACTGACAGAGCAACAAACTTGCACAAAACACAACCCCTATTGTGACGGTCCAGCAGTGATCTCTGGTCATTGCTGACTAATGCTGCTCATATGCCACACACCACGGTGGCTGCTGGCTACTGTGAGAACCCTGATGTGGTCTCCCTCACTGCCACTTGCCTCAATCTCTTTGAGTACACATGTAGTTCATAGCAGCACATGTATTCCCCAATTCTCTCCTGATCCTGGATAAATATTGTTCTTTGAAGAATCTCTGTCTGATTTCCAAAATCTAGGTTGATAGAGTAAGAAGCAAAGAAGAAAGACCAGGTTTGCATACCAATCACTCAACTCTAACAATTACACAGGGGTGAACCTACATTTATCTTCAGTTCACGGTGATGTGAGCAGCTGTTATGACAACTGCTATCGCTTTCCCTTCTCAAGATCTGATTCCTCAGACCCTGCAAAGAGCAACTCGCTGCTCAGATATAATTCTGGCTTCCTAGGTGCAGCCTGGTAAAAAGATCAGAGACAAAGGGAAGCAGAAATTAGGAAATCAGAAAGGGAAAAGAGATTATGATTCTGTAGTTTATCATCACTTGGATCAGGAAAAATAAAATAAAGGGAAATTCACTTGGCCTGCCATTTCTCAAAATGTGGCAAAAAATCTATCATGTCACAAGCTTGGCTTTGACAACCTGTGTATTATGATAGACACAATTTACTTCGGCATACACTGAGTTTAGCATTGCCACATTTATATTTTTATTTTTTTTTTATTTTTTTATTTTTTTGGTTTTTCGAGACAGGGTTTCTCTGTAGCTTTTGGAGCCTGTCCTGGAACTCCCTTTGTAGACCAGGCTGGCCTCGAACTCACAGAGATCCGCCTGCCTCTGCCTCCCAAGTGCTGGGATTAAAGGCGTGCGCCACCACCGCCCGGCACATTTATATTTTTATATTTTATATATACATTCATATAATATTGCCAAATAATATTATATTTACATGTAAGTTAACTTGTCTGTCCTGGATAGGTGGTTGTTGCCTTTTTAACCACTTTAATCAGAAGATTAGGTGTTGAGTGAAATAAATTTTTGTTTAGAGAAAGCATAGTCCCTTTTCTGGTTTTTATACAAACCTAGACACGAGTTTAAAATACTGATATTTAAATTTGCACTAAAAGACAATATAAAAATAAGTAATGCCACAAATAATTGTAATTATTGAAATAAATAATGTCTGTGATTAGTCACTAGAAATTCTATGAAAGTGAGTCTATACACATCTAACAATCTGAATAATTCAATCCCTCCATTCTCATAGTAACTCCACAAACCTCACCATATTGTCTTTACAATTAGTCTTTAGAAAATTCAATAGATGGACTGAACCTAAAGAAGGATATCCTTATGAAGGTACAAAAAGCTTGCAGAACAATAAATAGGCTGGACCCCAAAAAATCTCCTCTCCATCTAATAATCAAAACACTAAACATACAGAATAAAAAAAATATTAAGAGTCACAAAGGAAAAAGGCAGAGTAACATATAAAGCCAGACATACCAGAATTACACCAGACTTCTCAATGGAAACCCTGAAAGCCAGAATGCCCTGGACAGATGTGCTGTAGACATTAAGAGACAAGAGATACAATTACAGACTACTATATCAAGCAAAGTTTTCAATCACCATAGATGGGAAAACAAGATATTTCATGACAAAACCAGATTTAAACAATACCTATCCACAAATCTAGCCTTATAGAAAGTACTAGAAGGAAAATTCCAACTCAAGGAAGTTGGCTGTACCCACAAAGACACAGGCAACAGATTACTTCACATCTCATACCAGCAAACTCCTAAGAAGGGAAACACACAAACACTACCACCAAAAATAACAGAAATTAACAATTACTGTCATTAATATCTCTTAATATCAATGGATTCAATTCACTTATAAAAAGACACAGAGTAACAGAATGGATACAAAATTAAAATTTATCCTTCTGCTGCATGCAAGAAGCAAACATCAGCCTCAAAGACAGATATTACTACCTCAGAGCAGAGGATTGAGAAAAGAGTTTTCAATCAAATGAACCTAGGCAACAAGTGGGAATAGCTATTCTAATATCTAACAAAATAGACTTCAAATTAAAATCAATCAAAAGAGCTGGAGAAGATCACTTCATACTCATCACAGGAAAAATACATCAAGATGAAGTCTCAATCCTGAACATCTATGCCCCAGATACAAGAGTACCCACATATATAAAAGAAACATTACTAAAGCTTTAATTTCATATCAAACTTCAACACCCTACTCTTACCCATAGACAGATCTACTAGACAGAATCGTAACAGAAAAATAAGAGAACTAACAGATGTCACGATTCAAATGGACTTACAGACATATAGAACATTTTATCCAAACACAAAAGAATATACCTTTTTTTTTCAGCAACTCATGGAAGCTTCCCTAAAATTGACCACATACTTGGTAACAAAGCAAACCTCAACAGATTCAAAAGAAATTAAAGTAACTCCCTGTATCTTATACGATCACCATGGTTTAAAGTTAGGTAGAATTCAGCATTAATACTAATTGCAGAAAGTCTACAAACTCATGAAAATTGAAAAATGCTCAACTGAATCACCCCTGGGTCAAGAAAAAAGAAAGAAAGAAATTAAAGAATTCCTAGAACTCAATGAAAATAAATGCACAACATACCCAAACCTATGGGACACTATGGAAGTAGTGCTAAGAGGAAAGTTCATAGCACTAAGTACCTAAATAAAGAAAATGGAGAAATCTCACACTAATGATTTAAAAGCTCTAGAACAAAAAGAAGCAAACTCACACAGGAGGAGTAGATGATGTGAAATAATCAAACTGAGGGCAGAAATCAATAAAATAGAAACAAATAAAACAATACAAATAACCAATGAAACAAAGAGTTTGTTTTTTTGAAAAAATCAACAAGATGCACAACACTTCACAACTAATCAAATGGCAGAGAGAGAATATCCAAATTAACAAAATCAGAAATGAACAACAGACAATGAGGAAATCCAAAGAATCATTAGGTCATACTCTGAAAAGCAGTACTCCAAAAAATTAAAAAATCTAAAAGAAATGGACAATTTTCTAGAAAAGTATGACATACCAAAATTAAATCAAGAACAAATAAACAACTTAAATACACCTATAACCTCTAAGGAAACAGGAGTTATCAGAAGTCTCCCAACCCAAAAAAAAAAAAAAAAAAAATCCCAGGGCCAGATGATATCTACCAAAACTTCAAAGAAGGACTTATACCTATACTCCTCAAAATATTCCACACAATGGAAACAGAAGGGACATTGTCAAACTCTTTTTAGGAGGCTGTAGCTACCCTGACATGCAAACAACACAAAAACTCGTCTAAATAAGAGAATTAGAGACCAATCTCCTTCATGAACATCGATGCAGAAATACTCAATAAAATACTGGCAAACCAAATCCAAGAACACAATAACAACAAAAAAAAAAATCAAATCATCCACCATGATCAAGTTGTCTTCATCCCAGAGATACAGAGATAGTTCGACATACAAAAATCCATCAATGTAATCCACCAAATAATTAAAATGAAAGAAAAAACTACATGATTGTCTCATTAGATGTTGGAAAAGCCTTTCTTAAAATCAAACACGGAAATGTGATAAAGGTCATGAAAAGATCAGGGACACAAGGAACATATTTAAACGTAGGAAAAGCACTATACAGCAAGCCAACAGCCAACATCAAATTAAATGGAGAGACATTCAAAGCGATTCCACTAAAATTAGGAATAAGACAAGGCTGTTCACTCCCTCCATATCTATTCAATATAGCACTCAAATTTCTAGCTACAACAATAAGACAACAAAAGGAGGTCAAGGGGATATAAATTGGAAAGGAAGACATCAAACTTTTATTACTTGCAGATGATATGATAGTGTATATAAGTGGCCCTAAAAAATTCTACTAGAGAAGTCCTATGGCTAGTAAATACCTTCAGTAATATGGCAGAATACAAGATTAGTTAATTAGTAAAAAAATCAGTAGCCCTCTTTTATACAAATAATAAAAGGATTGAGAAGGAAATCAGAAAACACCACCCATTATAATAGCCACAAATAACAAAGTATCTTGGGGTAACACTAAACAAAGAAGCTATCAGAAAATGGAAAGAACTCCCATGCTCTTGGATAGGTAATATCAACATAATAAAAATGGCAATCTTACCAAAAGCATTCTACAGAATCAATGCAATCTCCTTCAAAATCCCAACACAATATTTCATAGACATTAAAAGAATAATATTCAACTTCGTATGTGCAAATGAAAAACCTAAGATAGCCAAAACAATCCTGTACAATAAAGCAACTTCCGGAGGCATCACCATCCATGACTTCAAGCTCTACTACAGAGCTATAGTAATGAAAACAGCTTGGTATTGGCATAAAAACAGAAAAATTGACCAATGGAATTGAATCAAAGACCCTGATTTTATTCCACACACCTATTAACACCTGATTTTGGACAAAGAAGTTAAAATTATACAATGGAAAAGAGAAAGTATCGTCAGGCAAAAGTACTGACATACTTCTACTGTCAACAGATAGAAGAAGCAATTGCACAACATCAGGGAAATGCAAATCAAAACAACTCTGAGATACCATCTTACACCAATCAGAATGGCTAAGATCAGAAACATAGATGATAGCTTATGCTGGAGAGGATGCAGAATAAGGGGAACACGCCTCCATTGCTGCTGGGAGTGCAAACTTGTACAGCCACTTTGGAATCAGTATGGCAGCTTCTCAAAAAATTGTAAATCAATCTACCTCAAGATGCAGTATAACCACTCTTGGGCATATACCCAAAGGATGCATACTCATACCACAAGAACATTTGCTCCACCGTGCTCATAACAGCATCATTTGTAAGAGCCAGATACTGGAAACAACTTAGATGCCCCACAACCAAAGAATGGATAAAGAAAATGTGGTACATTTACACAATGAAGTACTACTCTGTGGTTAAAAAAATGACATCTTGAAATTTGCAGGCAAATGGACATAATTAGAAAAAATAAACTTCCTGAGTGAGGTAACACAGACCCAGAGAGTCAAACCAGGTATGTACTCACTCATAAGTGGATATTAGATGTAAACCAAAGGATAACCAGCCTTTAGTCCATGACCCTAGAGAAGCTAGGTAACAAGAAGAGCACTATGAGAGACATACATAGAACCTCCTAGCAAAGATTAGACAAGATCTCCTGAGAAGATTGGGAGCATGGAGTTGGGGGAGACAGGAAGGTGTAAATTGAGGAGGAGAAGAGAATGGGAAGAATAAGGAGAACATGAGGGAATGGGATAGCTGAGATGGGCGAAGGGCAGAGATGGAGAGGAAGGAAAGACATACCTTGAAACAGGGACCATTATGAGGTTAATATGAAACCTGGTCCTAGGGAAATTCCCAGAAATCCACAAGGATGACTCCAGGTACAATTCTAAGCAAGAGTGGAAAGGGTGCCTGAACCTGCCTTCCCTTGTAACCAGATTGATGACTACCTTAATTGTCATCATAGAACCTTCATCCAGCAACTGATGGAAGCAGATGCAGAGATCCACAGCTAAGCACTGATCCTGGTTAAAAGTGATGTGCCAGACTTTGTTGACTCCACTTGGGAAGGCTTACTCTCTATGAGAAGTAGAAGGAAGGGGGTGTGGAAGCAGGAGGAAGGGAGGGAGTGGGAACTGGGATAAGTATATGAAATGAGAAAGGATTGTTTTACAAAAATTAATTAATTAAATTTTTAAAAAGAAAAAGAAAATTCTATAGATGAAATTTTGCCACTTTCATGCTTCGTAGGAAAATTATATGGAATGTCTGAGACCCCAAAAGAACAGAGCAGTATGTTACTGTGAGGAACAGCAGTGCCTACAATTCTAGCTGTGAAGCATGATTAATGAAAGCTCTGAGAGAAAAATTGAGGTTCAACCTGAAGGTCAGAAATGCAAAACTGGCTCTTATCTCTACCTCAGTTCAAAATGGCGATCCTGCCTCTGGGAATCTCAGAATGAGACTGACTGAGAGCTGTCTCCTCTCATCCTATATTCCTCTCTAGTGCTGGGATTAAAGGTGTGTGTCACCAGTGCATGGTCTGTGAGGCTGTCCAGAGCAGCCTTTTTATTCTCTGATCATCAGGCAAGCTTTATTTACTAAAATACAAATGAAATATCACTACATAGCTGTATACACACATTTGGGAAATACACATATACAAGTATGTGCCATTTGGTAATTTTTTGATTAATGACAGACTGTGCATACAACAGTGGTTCTGTGAGTTACCATTGCCTGGTGACACCGTGGTGACCATAAACTCTCAGCACAGTATATTACTCCTGTGTTCGTGCTGATCCTGTTGTGAATTAAGCTCATCTTCAGCCAGTTGTACAAAAGTATGCTATAAGAAGGGAGTGAAACTGCACACTTATACTTGAGGAGCTTAATTACTAAGCATTGCATCTGACTGTATGTTAAGGAGAATAAATAACTGTGTCACTGGTCAATATACTGTGCTGGTTTGTTTTCTGATCCTGTGATAAACACCACCTTGAGGTAGAAGGGGGTTTGTTTCAGTTTACAGGTTAGGGCTCATCATCAACTGAAACCAGGGTAGGAGCTCAAGACAGGAACTGAAACAGAGGACATGGACATGGAGGGGTACTTCGTACTGACTTAACTTCATCTGCCTTGCTCAGACTGCTTTCTTATTACACCTCAAGACCACCTGCCCAAAAATGGCATCTATCACCATGGGCTAGGCCATCCCATATCAATTAGCAATTAAAACAATGTTGACATAGGCCAACTTCATATGGGCAAATAGTCACTCGAAGTTTCCTCTTCCTAGTGGACTCTAGGTTTCTGTGGAGTTGACAACTGAAGCTAACGATGACATATACCTAGCATAATTTTATCACTCTTTGACAGTGCACTCTCTTTCCCATGTGTTAGCTTTACTTACATCTGTAGCTGATTGTATGTACAAGAGTGTTTGTAACATTCTTGATTATATCAAAAAGTCATACAAACATTCTTCACGTAGCAGTTTATTCTTTGCCCGCTTAAGTCATCCACAGCCATAGCTGCCACCATCACATTTAGATGCTACTCACATTAGTTAGTAGAGATTTTAAAAGAGTAAGTTGGCTTTTAGTGTATGTCTCAGCGAGGGTTTCTACTGCTTTGAAGAGATACCACGACCATGGAAATTCTTAGAAAGGAAAACGTTTAATTGGGGAGGCTTTCTTACTGTCCAGAGATCAGTCTGTTATCATTATGATGGGACAGGTCAACATGAAGACAAACACACTGCTGGAGAGGTAGCTGAGAGTTCTACATTTTGTGCAGGCAACAGGAAGTCGTCTGTCCCACTGGGAGTGGCTTCAGGTTATATGAGAATTTAAAGCCTTCCTCCCTAGTGACACACTTCTTCTAACAAAGCCACACCTCCTAATAGTGCCACTCCCTTTGGGGGTCATTTTCTTTCAAATGGTCACAGCATGTATCATTGCATCATTGCATTCAAATGTGTTTGATTATATCTTTGTCGTGTATCTGTGCATATTCCTCCATTTCTATAAATTTTGTCAGCTACAGACTTAATTAAATTCTACTTTTGTGACTCTCTGGAATGAATTTTTTCTGCATTCACTATTATGCAAGTAGGCATATAGCACAAGGTTTCAGTCTCTTAATGTTAACAATGATGTGAATTATGCTAATAATGAATAAATTTATTCATTTCAATCTTCCATTAAAATGTTCCACATAGACATCTCCTCGGATGTTTTAGCATTTGCCAGCTGCCATATGGTAGCTCCATTATTTCATTAAGAAAAGTCATATTTATCATTTGCCAATGATCATTTGACATCGGCTCACTTCAAGGAAAAACAAAGCAAGGTTGATTTCTAAGGAATAAGTATGAGGGCAAATACTATAGTTTTAATTGCTAGTGGACTTCCCAGCCCTACATTAGTGGGAATTTTTTCTTTTGTTAACATAATGGAGCTTGAGTTACTTTTTAATGACCTTGCACAATCAGCTCTTCCCATTAGAGAACAGTAGCCTTTGTTGTAGGCTTTTTATGCATTCATAATGCAATCCGTGCTTTGAAAGCCATTTATATTTTGCCTTTTATTATCTAGATATGCTATTGTAAGTCTTTCACACAGGAAAAAAAAAGTAAAACCAGATAAGCCAACCAATCAGAGAGTAGCTTACCTTTCAGTTGAGGTACACACAAAAATTAAAATGAAAGCAACATTGCAGAATAATTTCCAATTGGTGATAATCTGTAAAGAAAACAATGCATATTTATATGACTGAAGTTAAGTAAGGGTAGATAAGGGTGTTTCAGAAGGTCTCTTAGAGAAGAACACAATGGAAGGAAGGTTTGAATTGAGACTTTTGTCATACAAAACAGAAAATCTTTGAGTCAGAAAATGTACCCAGAGCTAAGGAAGCAATGTGTTTGAGTTTTGCCAATTTGAGAGAAGGCTGGTATGACTACAGCATATTTTGAAGAGTAAAAATCACATATTGTATAAGAAAGTAATGCCCTCATTATACAGTTTGACACAGGAGATAATGATCAAGCATCTAAGCTTTACTTGATTTATCTGCAGAAGTATTTGTGAGATTTGAGACATGCGACATGGCATTAAACATGTAGTTAAAGCATCCAGGCTAGCCTGGGCATGTAGCTCAATGGCAGAAAACTTTTCAGGCATCTGCAAGGCCCACGTGCTCTGCATCAAAAGAAAATAAGAGATTTGAAGAGTGGCAGTGGAATTCTCATGACCACCCTAGAAACGAGTTGGAGTAGGCCAAAGAAGGGTTATCATTCAGGCTGAAGATAGTGGAAGCATCTATGGAGGAAGTAAGGGCATTTACAATGACTGTCCTAGGTATAAGACTGATAGGAATTTCTAAGGACAGATTTGAGGTGATATTTCTGTCTTAGTTTGCTTTCTGATGCTGTGATAAACACTGACCAAAAGCAACTCGGGAGAGCAATGGCTTCGTTTGATTTGCAGTCTGTCATTGAGAGAAGCAAAGGCAGGAAATCAAGTTAAGAACCTGAAGGCAAGGACTGAAGCAGAGACAGTGAGGAGTAAGACTTGCTGGCATACCTTCCCTGTTTATGCAGTAGCGTTATTTTATGCAGCTTATGCCCACCTGACTAGGGAAGGTACAGCTCATGGTGGACTGGATCCACATTAATCACCTAACAATTAAGAAAATATCGCAAAGAAATGCCCACAGGCCAATCTGATTAAGTCAATTCATTAATTGACGTGCCCTGGATGCAAGTGACTCTAGTTTGTGTCAAGATGTGATCTGGGCAAATACTTACATAAGCAAATGACTGAGGTTCATGCCAGTAGCCACAAAAGATTAAAGGGGTTAAACAGCCTTAGGGAGTCTCAGTTGACCTGATAACATTGCTATTTCCATGACACTTAAGACTGGAACTCTCAGTGGGTTATTTGATATTTCCACTGAAAGTTAGGGGAGAGCTCACGGCTTAAGACATAAATTTTGGGCTCATCAGGTGAAAACAAAGGAATAAAACACATCTCAAATGAGAGTATGGTAGAAAACAGTAAGCAACAAACTCCCAAGCAGGGATAAATCCAACACTGAAAAAAATACCAAGGAACCTTTGAATGACACTATTGTTAAGACCACAAGTTGGGACTCTGAGATCAGAAAATTGAAGGTGAAGACAGTGAGAAGAAAAGAGGACTCTACTAGCCATGCTAATGGCTTTGACAAGGGATACTTCCTTAGGTAAATACTTATAAAGCATCATGATTTAAAGTCAGAGGAAGGTGATGTATTTGAGTGGTAGACACAATTGCAAAGAATGGTAGACCGTGTGATTAGGGGACATGGGATAAAAGTCTGCAGAGCCAAAAAGATGCATTTGCCTCCATTCATCTCTCTAAGCAAGGTCTTGGCCCTTTGTATATTTATTCTGTGATGAACTTCCCAAAGATAATTATTAAAATCCATACATGTGGGAAACCATAGGTTAATTGATTAATAGCTCAATTTTGTAGAGTTATCATCTACAAAGTGGGTGGGTATAATGCTATATGACTGGATGGGGTGTTTGACAATTAACTGAAAGACTGATGTATGTGTGTGTGTGTGTGTGTGCGCGCGTGCGTGTGTATGAGCATGTGTACGTATGTGTTGTCATATGCCATAAATTACATTTTATTCAGGACATATGATAAGTACAATGTTGGCCCCTTGATTCTTGCAAATAAACTTTGTATAGTTTGTATCATGAAATACAGAGTTTCCTTCTGGGCATTATACAGAATGTTTTCTCATATCTAAAAATGTTGGAATGTGTGTTTGAGTGTATATGTGTCTGTATGTATTCAGTTTTGGTGTATGTGCATATATGTGTATATTTGTTTGTATAAGTGGGCTGTGTGTGTAAGTGTATGTGTGTTTATTTTTGTATTTGTATGTATATGTGTGTCTGTATGTGTGTGGAGAAGTATATGTTGTCTCTTGTACATGTACATTGTTCTAGGAGGTTTTTATAATGTTTTACACAAGATAGGGTCATCTGGGAAGAAGAAACCTTAACAAGAAAATACCTTGATAGGATATGCCTATAGCCAATTCTGTATGGCATTTTCCTGGTTGATGACTGATGGAGTCAGTGGGTCGATCCATTCCTGGCCCCCAGGGTCTCAATGCTGTAAAAGGACAGCATGAGCAAGTCATAGGAATAAGCCAGTAAGTAGCATTCTCCCATGGCTTCGGCCTCAGTTCCTGCCGTGAGTTCCTATTCTGACTTCCTTTAGTGATGGATTGTGACCTGGGGATTGTCAGATGAAATAAACCTTTTCCTCCCCAAATTGTTTATGGTCATAGTGTTTCATCACAGCTATACATGTATGTATATGGCATCTGTATGTTGTATGTACATATGTGTGTATATTTATGTGTAAGCATATAGTATGCATATATGTATATGGTGTATATAAGTGCTTATGCATGTGTATGCATGTGCATATGCATGTGGTATGTATTAATGCTTATATGTGTATTGTGTGGTGTGTATATATACTTATGTGAGTATATGTGTGTATAAATATATGTGTGGGTTACACCGAAGGTATTTGATGATTTGCATTTCTCTTTACACAAAGTCCTCTTTTAGGAAAAGCCCCACAAGAGTCATTATAAGAATTGTTTCCCGCGCTGCTCCTGAAGTCTTTTTAAAGAAGAGAAGTCTGCGCTGAAATGTGAGGAATCACAGGCCCGGCAATCCTCAATGAATGGTTTAGCTTTTCAAATATTATCATGCCCGAGAAGAGAAGAACTGGAAAAACAAGGAGATCTTGGTAAATAGGGAAAATTGACATATCCAAGATTCCTTGAGCAGAATGTCTGTTACCAAATCATATTTTCCTGTATACTTGAAACTTGCTTAAAGCACAGACCATAAATATTTTAACCTCATGTACAGAAAATATGAAACAACAGATGTATTCATTGGCCTGATTGTAGAAATCATTTTAAAAGGAATTTGCATATATCAAATCATGACTTTTTGTTTGGTTGGTTGGTTTTTGAGAGAGGGTTTCTCTGTAGGTCTGGGGCCTGTCCTGGAACTAGCTCTTGTTTTACAACTCGAATATGTACTGGCACAACCTTTATTCACCAATTGTGCCTCAATACAGTTCCCTTTATAAAGAGGGGATATTATTATACTGTTTTGCCACCAAAACCTAGAGACCTTCATTTGCTTATTGTGTGTGCAGAGACTGGGTAGAGAGAAACTCAGTTTCAAGATCCTTTTATTGTAAAAACATCTTCTAAGATATTAAATTTCCAATTTCCCACATTCTCTTAGGGCCTTCATTTTGAAGCATTATGTTGATATTACTTGTTTAATACATGAATTAAGTGAGGGCTTTAAAGGCATAATATAGTCAAGATTTTTAAATGACTTTATTTGCATTTATTAATTACACATTTGGTTTCATTATACATCTTCAAACACGTGAATAATGCATTTTAGAGATTTTTAAAGTGTAATTAAGAAAATTGCTATGACTCCTTCAGAAATCTTGGAGACTAATATCATCCATCCTCAAGTCCTGGCCATCATAGAATCTGAGTTACACATAGCCAGTAGCTATCTTCACAAATGACACAGACCTAGGATGCAGTTCAAAACTGTTAAAAGCCACCATTCTCAGACCACGTGTGCCACAAACATCCACACCCATAGCCCTAGGGTAAAGGAAGAGACTTTACTAGGCTTTCTCAAGACTAAACAAGGACATCTTTTTAAAAAGTAAGTAAATCAATGTGGAGTTTTCATACAACAGTTTACAGCAAGACAGCAAAGGCTGAAGTGTCAAGCAAGACTTAGACACCTTACATCCTGCCTCAACTTTACAACAGACAGATCTGGGTAATAGACTTGAGTCTCCATTTAGAAGGGCTCAGTTAGATCAGAGAGCCCACCCAGTTCAGGGAGCAGCTGCCAAGATCACATAGCTAGTCCACTTCAAAGGATGTAACTGCCCTTATCAGATACAAAAGACACTATCTCAATAAAATAAAGCACTGTGGACCATCCCCAAAATACTGGGGAAGAAGAAGATGAGAAGAGATTATGGATTCCTGGAAGCAGGCTGAAGCATGTTTTCAGGTTGTAAAATGATGCTCAAGACAGAGGGGATAACAGCAAGGCCACAAAACGTGCAGCAGAGCAGGTGGGGGGCATACTGTGCAGATGGGCATTTATAGGGCAATTCTCTCAATTCCAGATACTTTAAAAGTTTGATACCAGTGAGGCATGAGAATATAAAATCTCTTGAACCCCAAAACATATGGAGTTAATCCAGCCCCTAAGGGTGAGGTCAGCAGTCTGTGTTTCAAAAAGGTCTCCAGGTGATTCTCACAGCAAAACTGCTTTATTTAAATGATTCCAATTTGCATGGCAATGTGACATCTTCTTAGAAAATCCAGCCATCAATAAAAACCTGGTGCTTCTCATATATTTAGTGTATGTAGGGTAGTAATGCTATCCTGTATGGAAAGTGAAAAACGAAAACCCATGACAGGCAAGTAGAAAAGAAGCTGGTCTCAGTTTCCAAGCTGTTGTTATGCAAAAAACAAACATACAAAAACAACAACCCCCCCCCCACAAAAAAAATAACCAGTGCTGTGGCAGGCAAGGGTTGTCCTGTGCAGATGTTGTCACTACCACACAGCTGCAAGGTCAGATGCATCATCCTCAGTGGCAAAGAGATGGGCAAACAATTCTTTCATTGTAATTCCTGGATCACAGCAAAAGAAGACCAGTTGCAAGTATTTAACTCATCATTTTGAAAGGTCCTATTGACTGTAAAATGCCGGAAATATAGTCAACTAGCTGCTGGCCTAATTTTCACGATAGAGCTGTATTAGCACAGCCTGGAAGGCTTGCTGCCAGCAGAGAAGTATTGTGGAGGGCTTTCTGAGGGAGACCGATGTTTTCAAAATTCCGGTCGCTTGATGCACTGTATGTTTAGTTGCCCTTGGAAATCTGCTAGGAATACACTGAAGAGTTACAGTCAAAGAGAGACACCTGTGACAAAACTATCAATTCAAGCACAATATATTCCAGTTTAGCGTCCCTGAAATGCTTATCCCACCCCCTAACAGTCCCTACAATCAGCTTCCACTGCAGCCCTGCTCCTCAAGCCCATCATCCCTGCATGGCTGTGTTTCTGGACCAAGCTTAGACCAGGAGGAAGCAGAGCCAAGCTTGTTCCTGTCCAATCAGCAGCTGTCTGCTTATCTGACCAGAACAGCTCCCTGGGGCAAAGTTCCTCTCCCTGAGATAAGCAGTCTCTTCCATTCTGGGGAAAATTGGCTCTGGAAAAGGAATGTGTGCAGAGCAAGATTACAAGGGAAAGTGAAAGAGAAGCCAGAGCCCAACAGGGAAGTAGAGCAAAGAAAGCTTTGAAGATGGGAAGGATCCATAGAGAAGACAAAACAGGAGCATGGAGGAAGACAAGCTATTAATACTCAAAGTCCAAGAGATTATCCACCCTCAGGACATTGGCAAACCATGCGTAGCTCAGGCAACAAATAATAACAAATGAAAGCGGTCAATCTGTGTAACAGCTCCACCTGTATGAGCTTAAGAATTCTTATCCCCATGCATACAGCAGCAGAAGTAACCTCTTCACATTGGTTTCTATGAGTCTTCAAGGTCTTCTTATAACAGAAGGATAAAATATTACCTAAGTAAACAGGAAGTACATTGTAAGCAGCTTTCAAAACTCTAGAATTGACAGAGACATCACACTGCCTGGACAGTCACCCAAAGTTCTTTGTAACATTGGGGCATCCATCTTCAGTCTATAGGCACATAGTATCTGACAGATTTTTCCATGAAGCAGGAAATTTGAAAGACTGTTTCTCTTATATTGGCAGTTTGTCAGTTACTTTCTTCTGTGTCCTGTAGAATGTCTGGTAGACTCTTCCTGTTTTTTTTTTTTTTTTTTTCTTTTGGCAAGTTCAGCAGTCACTTTCTCTGTGGGTCCTACATGTCCCCTTCATACAGCAAACCATCAAGCAGTCCATGCAAAGCAGTTTCTTACCCAAATGGCTAACCTTGTCACGTTGAAGGCAAATTCCTAACACATTTCTTCAATGCCCATCAGCCTCTCTGAAGTAATTGGTGCTACCAGAAGCCAGACATACCTTACTGTCGAGAAAAATCTAAGTTCTTAAAACATTTTAAATGCCATATTTTGTAGGTCTTTGAAGTGTTGAAGATTATCTGTCTAATTGAAATCTGTGGTGATCCAGCTGCCCTCATTCCCCCTGACCCACAGGGGAACTTCCTTGTGGTCTGTAATTGACAAGGATGTTTGTGTTCTTTCTGGCTGGTGGGTCTCCACAGACGGAGTAGAAGTATAAAAGGTTCTTCCACCTGAAAAGAAGCTTCGCTGTCTCAATCCCGGCACCCCCTGCCAGTCTCGGCTATCCAGGCCCCCTGCCAGTCTCTGCTATCCAGGCTGTGCTGGCTGTGCTAGCTGCAGCACCAGTCCACATGAAACTGGATGCCAGAGTACTGGGTGCTTCTCTCATCACATGGGAGATGGAATCAGTAGAATTAGGACGAAGCTCTAGACAGACCTTGGCTTTATTACAGATTTAAAGCCAGCCTGAGTAGTTGGGAAGCTGCTCCCAAACAAGCAGAAAACTCACAAACAGTGAAGAAAACATTTTTAATCATGTCGGATAAATGATTGGGACATCTAGAGTACTCTTACAATTCAGTAAGAAAAAGATAAATAGAAAGTGGCCATATTCATATATGAGTTTCTCCAATGAGGATATACAAACGGACAATGAATACAAACCACAATGAAATGTCATTTCTTAGGTACTAGGATAGCTCTGATAGAATATACAGGAAATTTTGGCTTAAATAGCTACCTACCTTCACTGTTCATAGCTTACTTTTAAAAGCACATGCATGTTTCTGTTTCCCTATAACTCAGGACAGATATATTTCAGTTATTTAATTTACTATTATTTTCCTTTGATGTGAGGACTTCAACTTAGAAAGTGTTAGAATAATAGGTAAGCAACCATGCCTACTTTTGTGTCCTTATACAGTTATAAGTTAAATGATATTTCTCATGTTATAAGAGTTCCTGATCTCATCCATCTTCTTGGATGTTTAAATTCCCATATGTCTAGCTCAAGGATGCTTTCTCCACCTGCATCAACTGTGCCTGCAAACCTGCCCACTGGAAGAGGATGCCGTATTAGCTAACACACACAAAGCAGGAGGAATCTGCTTGCAGCATTCTGGTCAAAAGACTATCTGTTGTACAATCCTCACAGGCTCTTATTGTCTGTACCCAAAATCAGAATTTAATCAATTAAGGGCATAATTTACAGCATAATCTTATATGCACTATTTTAATAATAAAAAAAAACCTGAAGCAATCAACATTTGCCCAATTTGTGAAAGAGTTTGTATGAGTACTGTAGCCCACACAGCTGACATGCTATCTTTGAAGGATGAATGAACTGCCCCTGTTGACTGAAATATAGTGTTCGCTATTAAACCGAAGAGCAGTTTTGAAGATGGGGATGAAGCCTGGTGGTAGGGTACTTGTTCAGCAAGCACATGATGATGCTAACTGTGACATTGCATGGATGTCCTTGAGAAAACATTTGCTACTCTGAAAAGGGCTGACACGTCCTTGTTGCTACCCATCCTCACTTTTGCTCAGTTATTACCTCCTCTGTATGCCTGTCCCATCCAGCTCACGGAAGCCCATGCTGAGCTTCTCGGTCTCTCTAATGGGAACAGTCAGATGCCTTAACACTGAATGGATATGACAAGTGCATCCCCTGCCTGGGAGAGACAACGTTGGCATAAAGTTGGAGCTCTTCTCAAGCCTTTTGTTAAATTTCATTGTCAAATAAGAAGTATTCTTAAACTGTGTCGGCGTTTCCAAAAAAAAAAACCTAACCAAATAATTGCATTCCGAGAACACTAAAATCCTGGCATGAACCCAGAGTACGCCACTGACATGAAAATGGAGGATTTAGGAACACCCTGGCTGGAAATGCCTGCATGAGTTATAAACACGCTGAGTTTGCCTTCTGAGCACTGGTAAGTGCACTGCAATGTTTTAAATAAATTATCTGTAGCCTTGGTCAATAATTCAGGGAAGGTCTAATTGACACGAGGCGATCTATTCTCTTCTCTGGAAACCACAGGTTTTCGTTTCCCCCCGCCCCAGGTGCTTGCCTGGAGGAGATGAAGGTAACCGGTCTCCATTATTCTCCATAATAGCTTTATGATTCTGCAGACTCTACTTCTAAGACTAAAATACAGCGGCTGCAAATGTGCTGGGTAGTTACTGGCCTCTGTTGTCTCATTCTTGAAATTACTGAAAGGCCTGTTATTTCTCATTCGTAGAGGGAAGTGTTCCTTCCAAAGGCTGAAAGTGGCAAGTGGGCAAGCTAAAAATTCAAGGACCTGCAGGCTCGGGGGTGTTCGCAAGCACTTAACTATACTAGGCAGCAGACTCTGGGCGCAACAGCAGAAGAGCACACGGCTGGTTTTTGCATCTTAAAAAGAAGAAGCACAGAGAGGTAAATTCTCAGACTGGTTGGAAGACGAGGTAAAAAATGCAGTGAGAGCCAGGCCTTACAAGCTACTGGGTCTAACACGCGGCCAAAGAGTGGAGGTTGTATGCTGAACCTCTCTAGTATGCCAAATGTTGAGGCTCTATAAATAAGAAAGCTTTGTAGGGTTTAGAGGAACAGGCATGATGGGAATTCAGAAAACAGTAAAAGGAACCGAAAATCCAAGAATAAGTAAGGTAGTCCCAAGCTGCATGTTGGAATTGTCTTCAGACTTCTCTCTCATTTCTCATCACAGATGACATGTCAGTAATCCCAGCCAATAGGATTGGAGAAGTTATCTGTGTGGTGCCTGTTCCATTATTCCTCTGAATGGCCATAACACCCACCTCATCTCCTGATTGGCCTTCTAACCTGTCCTTTAAACCTCCTCTTTATGCCAAGACTACCTTGTCTGAAACCCATCATTGAATTCCTCTGGCCTTTGAGATAAAATGCCAAGTATTTCACAAATTATAACCATAACAGAAGTACCTCTATTCCAATTGTAAGTGGAAATAGTGCGTAACACGTCTATTTGGTATCTCCGGTGACTCAGTATGATGGCCTCGTCTTGAACTACTATTTTTATTTATACACATATTCCTTTCCATGAAGGATTAATTCCAAATTTTAGGCACAGAATCTTACAAGCATCTATTTCCTGTCTGAAAGTTTGCAGCTTACTATGAACAGTAAAATATTACAGAGAAACACATACAATCTACACAAACACATATGGTTTGGCAGAATGCAGTAGATTGGTATTTATCTTTTTCTTGTCTTTCAGGTCCTTCTTATACTTTTATGATAAAAAAACCTAATGATGGGGGGGACGACATAGTGTGTGATAAAGCAAAAAATACGTGTGCACATATATAAGTAGTTTTTTCAATTGATTATATATTATACATGCTCATTTTAACTGATATGCTTTCAATACAGACTGAGTTTATATATTTCTATGTAACTGCAATGACATACTGATTGTCAGTTGGACAGGATCTCAAGTCACTTTGGAGATAAATCTCTGGGCATGTTTGTGAAGGATTTTGTAGATTGATATGGGAAGATTCACTCTAAAATGTAGGTTGGTGCAATTTCATGGGCTGGTGCTTCTGTCTGTACTGCACAAAGAAGGGAAGGGGACCTGAACGCCAGCATGCATCACTTTCTGCTTCCTGGCTTGGTGCAGTGTAACCAGCTGCTTAAGTGCAGATGTGCAGGTAGGCAAGTCAAAGAACAACTCTTCCCCGTTGCTAGTTCTGTCCTGACAGCTTGGGAGACCTGGTCATCGGGCCTGCGAGAAAGCACCTTTGCCACTGAGTCTTCTCACCAAACCACTGATGGCAAACTTTTAATGGTTCATTCCTTCTTAACTTCTTAGAATACCATGAGTCACTTGTCTGACTAATTGCAGGACATATGGATATTAGTCATCGAGATTTGAGGAGTACTTGTTACTGAGTCAGAGTTTTCCTAAATTTCCACTTATATAAAAATTAAAAAAGCATATTATACATGAGGTCAATTAAAAATGCATGTCACAGAATGGCTTTCTACATTTATTATTAACTAAGCTCAAAACAAAACAAAAACACACTCCAGGCACTGACAAATATATGATGAGAAGGCATGAGGAACTTAGGCTGGAAACAAGTGTCCCATTCCTGATCGTTGCTGTTTATGTATTGAGAAGATAAACGTGTCTTTTCTGTAGAGGGGGATTGTTCCTCTGAGTCTTTAACTCTTTCCTCTGCTGGATGGAGGAGACAGAGTCTGCCTCAGATGACTGAGTTTAAGACTGCCTGAAAGTACCCTTACTTGAACAGGCTCACATTGCTCAATGCGGAAGCCTGTCGAGATCAGTCTGAGGCCATTAGTACAGCATCTGACTCAGTGTACATGTCCTCAGGGATGCGGGGAGGGGGTACTGGAGAAGGATGCTGCACAAATGACGGAGGATTCAGGTGACATGAGGTATACCCCATCTTCACTCAGTTGGTTTGATTCATGTGACACTTTCTCCATTATTATTAAGGATTTGTGTTTCTTTATTACAGTGACATATTAAACTAATCAATGCTCTTTCAATAAATTTATTTTATACCACCAATGGATAAAAACTAGTTCCCATTGCTTGTATTTTAAATTTCAGGGGGCAGTGCAAGTACAAGCATATATGTCTTGTTTTGATTATACACAGGTAATAAACTTCAACTTTACTTTTCGCTACTTTCAATTTTTACAAGAGTTTAGCATCAATTGAAAACTAGATTGATGAGAGAAGAATACTGGATTAAAGTTTGTCTGTGGCCATGTAAGAGTGTGCACTCCATTTGAGTGGCCCGGACACTTCTGACTATGTGGCCTTGAGTGAGGTCATTAACTTCTCCAAATATCAGAAGTCTTCTTCTTGTTTTAAAAATTGCAAATAGCCGGGCGGTGGTGGCGCACGCCTTTAAACCCAGCACTTGGGAGGCAGAGGCAGGAGGATCTCTGTGAGTTCGAGACCAGCCTGGTCTACAGAGCTAGTTCCAGGACAGGCTCCAAAACCACAGAGAAACCCTGCTCGAAAAACCAAAAAAAAAAAAAATTGCAAATAGATTTTTTTCTCGTAAAATATATTCTGATCATGGTTTTCCCACATCCAAATCCTTCCAGACGTTCCTGCCTCCCTATCCACCCAAGCACATACTTTCCTTGCTTTCACTAGCAAACAAATATTCGTGAGGAAGAAGATGAAGAAGAAAAAGAGGATTGGGAGGAAAGAAAGGAAGGAAGGGAAATACAAAATAAAAACAAATGTACCTGATTAGGGAAAAAATAAAAGAATAGGAAAAAAAAGATAAAGAGCCATGGGAAAAGCACAAGAAATACATACAGACACAGAGACACATGCATTCATATACAGAGAAATCCCATATGGACACAAAATTGGAAACCATGTTATATATGCAAAAGACCTACAAGTGTGTAGGGAGGTGAAAACTCCCTGAAAATATGAGGAAAAAAAAAGACCTCCCAAATAGCATTGACTTCCTTTCATGTAGGGCATGGGGACTGCCCTTACATATCATTTGAATACATAGTGAGACTCCATTGGATAAAAGATTTCCTTTGCAGCTAGTTATCAATAGACAATAGCATCTGGGTTAGGCATGGGGACTTCTGCCCACTTCCCCACCCCAACATTGGACCCCATCTGGTTTAGATCTGTGCAGGTCTTGTGTATTCTAATGTCGCCTCTGAGAGTTCATATGTGCATCAGTTCTGTTGTCTAGAAGGTTTTTTTTCTTGATGTCATCCACACCCACTACCCAGAAGACAGTTGGGAAGGAGAAGAGACTGACCCAGCTCCTATCTGTGACTCCAAAGTTTTTGCTGCCTGCTTTCCATAAATCATGTGTGAGGTGCATAGTGAGCATTTAGCATATTTCATTTCTGTTTTCTCCAAATTTTAAGCGAACATGTTTATTTTAAATGACAGGAAAAAACACATAGAAAAATAAGTTATGACAAAAAACAGAGTTCAACATATGGGAATTCTTTATCCTTGTTCTCTGGCTTCAAGAATTAGAACAGCCAACTCAGGCAAAGTAAGAAAGTTCCTGACCTTTCCCCACTATTTATACCTTTCTGCCTTCCTTTATTTATCTGTTAACGTGGGTATTACTGGGGCTTATAAGGAATACAATTGGAATAACTATCAACTGTTGTTTAGATTAAAAATACAATGCCTCAGTTTTCTTGCCATCTGTGCAAAATCCTGTATAGACCAAATGAAACAAAGTCTAAGTCAGCCAGACTTAGAACACTGGCAGAAATTGAACACCAACAGTTAGAAACAAACGTGGAGTTCTCTATCATGTTATTAAGTTAAATCAAAAGTCTATCCACTGTTTAATTTTCTATGGTTGTTCAAAGCAGCGCAATCACAGAACCAAGACTAGATGTCCTGGTTCCTTCGCCAATGTGGCATTAAAGAACCTAGCATGAGAAACCCACCTAATTCATGCCTTAGCTTCAATTATGAGTTATTCCCATGTATTTCTACCAATGACTGATTTTTCTCCCATTTCAGTTTAGTCATAAAGAAAGTCTTCTGTTTGCTTTTTGTCTTTCATTTTTGAGACAAAAGAAAACTTTTTAAAAAAAAGACTGCTTTGGAATTGTGTTCTGATCATAACGACACATGGAATTGTTTTGTTTTGTTTTGTTTAGTACTTGCACGTTTAGAAATAAACCAAGTGTATATTACATAAAAGGGATTCCCAGGTGGGGAGGGTAGAAAGGGAGAGGGGAGGAAGGAAGGGAAGTGTGGAAATGTATAGTTCAATTAAAAACAATAAAGTATAAAAACTGCAAGGACATGATGCTGACTTTAATGACTCCCCCGCCCCCCCAAAAAAAAGAAAGATTGATTAGGCGTGGTAGTGCATGCCTATAATCCTAGACCTGGGGAGGCAGAGATAGGAGGAGATCTCTGGAGTTTTCTGGCCAGCCAACTTAGTCAATCAGTGAGCTCCAGGTTCAGTGAGACACCATGTCTCAGAAAGAAAGAAAGAAAGAAAGAAAGAAAGAAAGAAAGAAAGAAAGAAAGAAGGAAGGAAGGAAGGAAGGAAGGAAGGAAGGAAGGAAGGAAGGAAGGAAGGAAGGAAGGAAGGAAGGAAGGAAAATTGACTTCTTTATCATTCACTTAGCTACTTAAACAATACATCTTAAATTCACTGCTGATTTATCCTCCAAATCCTTGAAAACACTTGATTCCTGGAGATTTAAAATGTTTCCCATTTTCTTGTCAAATTCCTTCCCTCTTGGCTTGGTAATTCAATCTGATTTCCAGGTCTTACCCAATCTTTTGTAACTACATTTTCTTATAGCCAGTCTTGAATTTCTCAAATCGAGTCTCCACACATTTGCTCTACTTAAATGTAAATCTGACGAGGTCAGGTTTAAACCCATAGCTATCTCTTTGTCACTCAGAGACTTAAGCAAAATCCCCTTAAAAGGCTACGCATATGCACACAGGCTTCCTATTCTCAAGCCCATTCCCTCTGCTTGCCTGTTCAAGATTATTTCATACTATTTCACCATACATTGCATACTTAAGCAACAAAGATACACTTACACATCTATGCTCAACTTCCTACATGCCTTTCCATAACTAGAACGTGGTTATTGTAGCATTTATTTAGCTAACCTTTCACAACCTATAAAACACGGTCTAGGCATTGCCTGTTTTAGTAACTACAGTTGCAGAGTTGATGATTCTCCAGCATTCCGCATGTTTCTATTTCTCTATCATTTTCTAAACATAAACAAAATCAGTAATTTTTTTTATCAACATCCTTCACCTATTCAAAGGGCACCTACAATAGAAGACGTAACTGTAAGGGAAACCTTTAATTCACCACTGAGCGTGGTGGACCCTGACACCTGTAAGGGTTTGACTAATGGGAATACTCAGAATATGATCCGCCAGAGAATTTCTGCTTGTGGATGAGTGCTTCGCTGCCTTTAATCTCATTAGTTAGCTGTTTCTTACATTGCTTCAGGTCCAGTGTGATGCTATTCCAAGATGCAGCAGACAGCATACCTCCATTCCCTGCTCTGTACAAATGGGACTCCAAGAGTTTATCTGGTAACAAACATCCCTGGTTGTTATTGGGTGGAAAATTTTAGGAGTCTTTTCAACATTAAAGAATTTATAACCTAAGTCTGATCTAAGTATGTCCCCACCAAATTCTTTGTCAAAAACAATGCAGTTTGGCTTACAACAAAAGAGAAGTCGGAAACTGTGCTGATTTGGAGATTTGGACTTTAGGGAGGGAAAAAATCCTTTTTTCCCCAAAAAGAAATAAGTAATGAGTAAAAGAATAATAATGGCTTGTTTAAAGAAAAGAAAAAGAACAAAATTCAAGAAACCATTCAAAACTCACGGACTTCACACCAAAAACATAATAGTCTATCCTCATATAAATAGATTCATTACTGTGAAAAGAATAACCTTTTTCTTTCGTAGTTCAAGTCTCACCAGCAATGACTGAACTCTTATTCATTAGCTGACTAATGATGAAAGCACACATTTTAGGGGCCAAAGGCAGACTCCGGAAAATGTAAGGACTGTGTGCAGCATTATGTGCTAAAGGAAATAAAAATCAAAGCAAATTAGTCGAGCAGAGGCAGCTTTCAAAGAATCACATTATCTTTAAAAGTTTGGGGTGTAGCACTTCTTTCTTGTCTCCATCTATTTAACAAATAATTACTGACAGATTCAGATGTGAACATGAATGGCTCTGGTGCGTAGGCAGGGAAAATGAGCAATAACTGAGCCATGGAGCACTCCATAGAATATAGGCACGGTTCTAATCACATTCTGTGCATGAAATCGTTAATGGACTCACAACTCTAACGGGGAGACACTATGTTGCTCTTTATGTGGAAACTGAGGTCCATTTTTTTAATAGCTTTTCTCTAGTTTCAGTGTCTAAGCTGTGATAAACTATCAGAGGAAAGACGTCACTCAACGGCTGCTTTTGTGGGGATAGAAATCCTCCCGGTCCCATTTGTCATTGTCACCCATGATCCCAGAACGGAGGACGGTAGGTAACATCTAGTTAGGTGTAGGGTAAGTCTTTATCAAATGGACTACTGGAATCCACTTACCGTTCAAGAATGATAAGAACAGGAGGAATAATAAGAAGGCTTATACAGCGAAAAGTCCAGGGAAGGTACTAGGATTTGTTGACAGATCTCCTATGGGGAGGTACCATCAATGTTCAATCAGCGGCTGTGAGTAGGAATTGCGATGCCTCACAGCTGGTCTCTGTTACCCTCTGGTCATGTGCAGTTAGAAACAGTCTGTGTGTGCTGTGATCTTCACTAGCACAGAGGGGCCACAGTGACTCCTAAAAATTAAAATCCTTTTTAATTAACATCAATTAATAACATGTACAATTATATAATTAATTACTAATGCAAATTAAGATAAACTGAATGAGACAATGTGCCTTCTTGTCATGGTTTATTATAATGAAATTTTACTTGAATTTTTAATTCTTATTTATTTTTATGAATATTTTTAGCTAAATTTTGAAATGATCACATTTGTCGCCATAGCCTCACTGAAGAAAGGGTCAGTTCTTCTCTGTCTCAGGCAGTGAGTTCCAGACACTCTGCGGCAGAGGGATGCAGAAATGCAGAAAAGGAGAATTGATGGAAATTCTCCGGGGGAAAAAAAAAAAAACGAAATGAAGGTGAATGAAACAAATAATCCAGCTGGAATAAAGAATTTGGGACAAGAAAGTACTCATGAGAAGTAGCAAAGATTATTTTGAGGAAGGATAAATAATAAAACTCACATGAGAAGAATTAATTTTAGCAGTTAATCATTGTAATTGTCTTACAATCTGTTGATTTCCTCAGGGAAAATTAAAACAAAATTTGCAAATGTGCAAAAAAAGTCTGAAAGTGTGAAATTTTACTTACATAATTATAGCTTCATTATGTTAACCTTTATATTTCCATTTACCATTACAGCATGCATATATATATATCACATTATATTATAGTGTGTGTATATATACACTGCACATTAGAGTATATATGTGTGTATGTATGTATATATATATATATATATATATGTGTGTGTGTCTGTATTTATCACTCAGACACACACACATATACATGCCTGCTAGGCCAGCAGCCCTCTATCATGGTGTTATATTCCCAATTGTACATTTTGTTATTAATTCTCTATGATAAAAATTTTTTCTTCACAATTTACGCAGGTCCCGCACTCCTGGTTTTATCTGTTTGACTTACATCTATTGACAGCAAGAGTACCCTACAGCCATCTTGAAGACTATTGGTTTAGTGGCTTGCTAAGAGAATGAGACAGGTCATGAAGCAGGGTCCAGTGATTTGGTGTGACCTGCTAGATGACATTGCAATTGGAAGTCCTCAGCAGAGCTGCAGAGTAACCAACAGCATTGAAAATGGATGGCCCTTTAATTCTCAGTAATGGTCCCTGTGGTCAGGGACTTAGGCCTAATGGCACAATAGCACAGGCAGCTTCCATACTGACTTCAGAGGCCTAGATGGTCCATTTGGCATCTCCCTCAACCCTGCTGTTTTAAATACCATTTTTTTTAAAGACAACCCTCTATTGTCTTTGTCTGAAGGCATATGATACAGTGGGGATGTTTCACCCATACATAATTCATTCTAAGAGCAAAAGCATTTAGGTCCCAAGCTCTCAGTAAAGTCATTTGTTCCATACAAAAAATAAAATATTCTTGCATCCTACCTCCAAGTGAGGTTTGTTTTATCCCCAAATGAAAAAAAAAAAAAAAAAAAAAAAAAAAAAAAAAAAAAAAAAAAAAAAAAAAACAGTACGGCACATTAAATGATAATCATGTTCTCCATTTCAGGATGTTAGCCTCTCGCTGTTGACCTCCGTATGGCAGCCTGTTTATGGAAAGAAATCATGGCGAATAAAGGCAGCAAATTAGGTCTCTCTAAAGGAAGGAGAGAGCTTTCGACCTGAGCAAGAGGCTGTGCGGAACGCAGCTGGCTGCATAAATATACTTAGTCAGTAAGACAGTGAACTGGAAAACCAAATTAGGATCTTTAATATAAAAATCTCGAGCTTTGTGGGAGATGCTCAAAGAGAAAATTCACTGAGCTAGGAGAGCGATTTGTTAGAGGAGGCAATCCAATTGAACTGGTGGAGTTTTCTCCTTGTTTAAACGAATATAGGAAAGAATTAGGAGACTGGCTCAAGCTTCCCCAAGTCTTAACTCAAGATACTTGTGTGACAACTGGCCTATAAGGATAAATTTGAGTCGAAAAAGTGTCAGTTTTCTGTTTGTCACCCAAAGTAGGAAGGAACGTGTTGAGACAATGTATGCACTTAAATATAAAATATTAAAATGCTAAATTTTTACATGAAGGTCCAATGCTGATGTTTAAAAAACAGCTTGTATATTTTCATCTACTGCTTCACAATCTCTTAACGTGAATTTTTTTTGCCAGTGTCTGAATAGGAAAAAGATTATTAAAATGAAGCCTGGAAATAAGTAAAATTTTCAAAAACAAAGACTAGTGTGCTAATTTGAGTGCTTTGGCAATCGTGAATCAGTCTTAAATAATTATCATTAGAAGGTTAATACTGGCGCTGAGCCTGAGAGCCACTACAGAGACAAATGAAAAGTACTTTGTTAAATATTAGAATTTCTTAGTGAGAAATGCTATCCAACAACCCAGGGAAGTCCACATTTCTATGAGATCTCAACAGTAACCACATGTTCATAGATATTTGACTTAGGTAATTGGCTTGATTTGGAGAAGCCCCTTCTCCACCTCCTGTATACTAGGATTGTGATGGCTCAGCCTTGCTTTCCAGGCTTTTGTGAATCTTACGGAAATTTGAATGCAGGTCCTCAGGCTTTCACAGCAAGTACATCACTCAGCGAGGCATCTCCCTGGTCTACTAAAGCTTATAACAACTGTCAAATTCTGGTCCCACATAGGCAGCAACTGTCCGGACACTTTTTCATTTTTCTTCCTGTATCTTCTACGGTTGCGTGCAATATAAGGCTAGTTGGCTTTCAATGACGGATTACAAAGAGTCAAAGAAGTCCATGATCAATAAAGTTAGCTCTTAGGGTGATGGAATGAGAGGTAGAAAACTTGGCCTCACAGGCCAAGTTTGTACAAAAGCTCTTGGCTAGCAAGCCAAGTTGTCTACATTTATCCTTAGTCCCTTAGGGATTCATACTGTTGTTTTATATGGAATGCTGATAACAAATCATACATTGTAGAAGGATCTTCTTGTTCCAAATAACAGTGAAGGCTTAGGAAATGAGGAGAATATGATGTCAGTAAAGTTAGTGAATGAAAATTGCCTCGGAGGAAGGAGTAGACTATGGCATCGGGTGAACAATACACTCGAATATGGGGACTGGGAGGCTGTTTGAGGTCAGGAAGAATAGATTCAAGGGAGATATGGGATTAGTCAATTAAGACATGAGTGAGTAGAGGAAAACTAAGTGGAGATTAAGAGAGATTGTTCTTGGATGGTGCTCTTTGAGTGTTGCTTTGGTTTATTTTTGCCCAGGCTGACATGCCCTGCTCAATCCTCTAGAATGGTTGGAGTATACCTCCACCACACTCAGCTGAAGGTGTTTACTAAGAACAAAAAAATTTGGTAACCAGAGAGCAGTACCTGACCCACAGGAGAACATTTGATGCTTCTCTTTATTTTTCAGTGGACTGTGCTTAAAAATACTTACAAGCAGAAGTTAGAATTCGGTGGAGAATCAACACAGGAAACAGACTTCCTCTTACACATACTGAAAAATTCATTCTGGCCCATCAAGAAATTATGTGTGCAGTCACAGACTGAGACAGTCACAATATGACCTCACACATTAAGGTCTCTGGATCTCAGGTTTGTGTTTAAACTCAAACTAGGACATACCCTTATACCATACACATGGCCCCTTATTCTCAGACCTTCAGAGTCATCGACCAATACCTTAGTGGAAAAAAAAATTGGCAGTCAGTGGCTGGATTGATCCTTCAGACCCAAGCAAGAATAAGAAACCTTTTAATGGGCACACTTCAAGAGGGCAAATGACGGTCCAATAACTAGGTTACCTCCTGTTAGTGTAGGTCCATTAGCTGTTGGGAGGTCTCCATTGTGGAGAAGTACTTGTTCAGATAGGATGAATGTCGTGGTGGAGTTTACTGGTAGGTTTGTCAAGCCTTGTGAAGCAGGGCAGTCCAGACAGACCAGGGTACAATTTGAGGAGGCAGCAGGATCCACTGAGCATGTAATTTTATCTTATGCAAACTCAGCCATGAAAATAAGGGCCAGTCAAATGTGGTTATGCAAATAACGGTGCTCAGAGTTCAGTTCTGTCAAAGTCTGGCCCCAGGGCATGGAAGGGACAGCTCTATGAGGTCAGGTTACAGCCCTTCAGTGGTAGAGGTTTGCTTACAGGTTTTAACATTTGGGATTTCTGGGTCAAGCTTGCGAAAATTTTTTAATGGAACCGAGTTCATCTTCTTGGTATCTTAATTATATCTTTCTCTCCTCACCTACATTCTCACTCTAGACTGTTGAGAGCAAATTATGAGGCTTAGCCTCTCCAATCACGAGAGCCAGTGCCTCATATGTCACCACACACAACATATTCATTCTGTTTTTCTGGAAAACGTTTTTGGTAGTTGTGAGGGCCTAGAAGCATAGGTACCTCAGTAGTGAAAGAAACTTACTTCTTGGGTTTTGACTCCAATAAAAGGTCTGCCTTGGTCAGGGTTTTATTGTAATTACAAGCACCACGACCAAAAGGCAAATTTGGGAGGAAAGGGTTTAGTATTCAGCATGGCTGTTCATTACCAAAGGAAGTCAGGACAGGAACTCAAACAGGGCAAGATCCAGGAGGCAGGAGCTGATGCAGAAGGCATGGAAGATGTTGTTTACTGGCTTGCTTCCCCTTGCTTGTTCAACCTAGGACTAACAGCCCAGGGATGGTTCCACCCACCATGGACTGGGCCCTCCTCCACTGATCACAAATGAAGAAAATGCCTTACAGTTGGATTTCATATAGGCATTTCCTCAACTGAGGGTCCTTCCTCTCTTCTCTGATGACTCTAGCCAGTATCAGGACAAAAGAGCAACTTGAAGAGATGGATGATTCTCAGATCTAGGCAATAAATATACAGATTGAACCTGGATCATTTTAGGCAAAAAGAAAAGAATAGCTCTGGGGGCCATCTGAAAGCGCTCTAGGTAGCTAAATTTGAATGCCTTAGTCCAAAAACCATTTGCTTCATATTTGGTTTTTAACTCAATCTTGAAAGCAAATATTAGTGATTCATCATGCACACAAATGACTGCTGAACAGAGAAATCTCTGCTGCCAACAGGTTTTTAAACAAAATGTGAAGAAATGCAACTGACTACTTCACAGTAAGAGTTACTTGTGTCTAGTAACTTCCTAAAATTAGTAGTACCAAGTTCATAATGGCGAAACTTAACAAATACCATGTCAACCAGGTGATCCAAGTAATCAAGGACAAACAGCACTTAAAGCAAACACCTTTGATTGGACTTCATGAATGTGAAGGCTGTTCTTGATCTCTGTGCCCTTCCTCCTCGGAATGTGTTGTTTTGGCTTAGTCTAGAGGAACATGTCTGAACAATACTGCAAAACTGGATTATACAAAATTCCTCAGAATCATTCAGGTATAATGGAACCCAAGGAAAAAAAATGTGATTACAGCAAAGAGGAGCTTGAGAAATAATGAGCAGAAGCAACGTGGCTTCTTTTCTGGAATAGCAGCTTCAGAAAAGAAAATTAGGTACAAACGAAGGAAATCCGAATAAAACTTAGATTTCATTCATCAGAATATATCTAAGCTACCTCATCTTTTTTTTTTTTTTTTTTTTTTTTTTTTTGGTTTTTCGAGACAGGGTTTCTCTGTGGTTTTGGAGCCTGTCCTGGAACTAGCTCTGTAGACCAGGCTGGTCTCGAACTCACAGAGATCCACCTACCTCTGCCTCCCAAGTGCTGGGATTAAAGGCGTGCGCCACCACCGCCAGGCTAAGCTACCTCATCTTAATAATGACAAACTCACTGTAGCAATGTAGGAAGGGAAGATGAGAAACTGCTGGTTGGATATATTCACACTGGGAGACATGTGTCTCTCTGCAGAAGTGTGGTTCTGAGATCCCAGGACACACAGAAGGCAGAACAATTAAATTCTAGTAGCTCTCATGGCTTCTCTAGCTTCAGGGCATTCTGCTAAACTCCAGGCACAGTATGGAGAAGTACAATTCTTTTAAAAATGCCTTCTGGGCACCAGCAGTTCTGTAGAAGTCTGAGAGTCAGCAGGGATCCTCACCTAGGACTGCCAGGCCCCACAGAACCCCACTGGAATCTCAACAGCAGGCCCTCTTTTGTGTTCAGCCTTTACCCAGCTGCCCACTCCAACAGAAATGCCTGAGAACATGACCCGCTCAGAGAAGGAGGATTTCCTTCAAGTGCTTTTGGCTACCTGCAGGAAAGGAATTCTTAGCAGAGAAGAAAAGCATTCTCACTACCAGACCTGGGAAGATTTGGTACAAGAGCTTTAAAGTTAGGGCACTCTGCTCTTTTTATTCCAAAGTAATGGGAGCAGTTGTACATTTAAATTTCATTATAAGCCTTCTATTTACATGTGAGGGCCACAGTAAAGATATTGTCGAATGAGAGAATGTCAGCATTCAGACATACCTGGCCTGCTCCTGGAGGCAGAGTGCTTCCCGGCCTGTTCCTGGAGACCTGGCAGAGTGCTTCACTCCAACGCACATGAGCACATGTATGCCCTGGCCTGCTCTGTGGTCTCTGTGTACATGTGCTGTGCCCTTCCCTTTTAAAAGGTGGGCCTGTGTGCTCTCTTCTTCTTCCTCTTCTTCTCCCCATTCCTCCTCCCGTTTCCCATCTTTCTCGTTGTTTTCCCACAAGGCCCGCTCTATGCTCCCCTTCTCTCTCCCCCTTGTTCCCTCCCTCATCAATAAAACTTCATGCGAACAAGGTGTGCATGGCCTGTCTGTCTCTCACCTGCCATGGGATTCCTTGGACCCTATCCAACCTGCCAAAGTCCATCTTCTGCTACATCATAAGAGAGAATAGTAGAGAATAACAAGAGAGGGAGAATAATGGAGACAATAACAAGAGTACCAGGGTTATAAGGAGGATGAGGATGAGTAGCTGGGGGGAGGGAAGCTCTTGAAATGGATCAGGCCTGGGAGTTTAGGGTATGGGAGGAGTGAAGCCTCGAGAAGTAAAATGGGCCAAGATACTAAGGTGGAGATTTGGACATGTTATAATGGGTACTTGTGGATAGGAACTGTAGGAGCCTAGAGGCCAGCATGGACTTTGATATGCAACCACAGGTATATGTCAATAGGGAGCCCACCAAACCATAAGTCCTTCCTTCCAGAGGCAAGGGAAATGACTCCTCGTGGGGGACAAGAACCTGTTTCACAAGTTTCTGAGGAGTGTTGGTGTTAAGGATATTTTCTAACAGAGCCTCTCCGTCTGCACAAAAATTGGAATTCTTTGTGCAATTCTTATTCTGTGCAATCAGACCAGAATAAGACAAATTAAATGCCCGAGTTTAATAGACAGCAGACTTCCTGGTGGCCGTGAGCATGGCAGGGGAAGACAGAGGGAGCATATATACAAACCCAAAACCATGTGTTGCCTTTGCAGTGCCACCCTAAATACCCTGTGAGAGTGGTCCTGACCCTCCGGGGGGGGGGGGGGTCAGCACTTGCAGACTGGGAGTTGGAGTCCAAGCCCTTGGCAAACTAGGGGTGGGGGTGGGGGGAGGTGGGGGGGTAGTTGACACTTCCAACTCAATATTAGAGTTGGCTTTTATCTAACTGGCAGGAATCTTTCTATAGTCCAGTTTGAACTCATTTCTAGGGATATGCACCCCCGAGACCTAACTTTATATATATAGACTCTTTGTATCTAAAAACAACCAAACAAAAAAAAAAAAAAAAAAAAAACAAGAACAAAATAAGTTGTCCCATTGCCTATGACATTACTTAAACCTTAAAGGCAGTGAAAGAATTGGGTATATACAATGAAAGGCTGTCACTAAGAACAGTCGTCTCTCCCGGCCACTGTGTTTCAATGAGGATTCTGCAGTTGTTTACAAACCATTTCTTCTATGTAATTCTTTTATAATGTAAAATACCTTTCCAGGAAGTTCAAAATTACAGTGGTTAAAAAACTAGATTGGTCACAGAAAAAACTGTAAACAGATGGAAGAAGCCACAGATAGGTACTGGTAGATGCATGATGTGTGTGTGTGTGTGTACAGTTAGATATCTCACTTCTATTCCATTTGAAATATTATTCATTTTTATTTGGGCATATGCATATTTGCTTATATACATGTATGTATCATGTATGAGGCCATGGAGGCCAAAAGAGGCATCAGACCATATGAACATGAACTTATGGAAGGTCATGAGTTGTCCTGTGGGTGCTGAGAACCAAGCGTGAATCTACTCTGAGGGCAGCAGGTGATCTTAAATACTTCGGTATCTCTCCAGCCCAGGTTGCTGTATTTAAGTAAAAAAAAGTATGTAATCCAACATTTATAAAACACTCATGGAATCAAAATTTCTGAATTGTCATGAGCCTAAGCATTTTATGTGGATAATATTTTTATTTCCTGCTACTGGGGAAAATAATATAAAATATAGAGAGGATAAAAATCAATACCACTATTATCAATTCCAATAAACGCAATGAAATTGTGTTTCTTTAAATCAATTTTGCGTGTAGATATCCTTTTAAGATATGTAATCAGGTAACTTCCTCCATATTAGATAAATTCTAAGTCCATTACAGGACAAAACAACAAATCGGGCAGTTATGAGAGAGAGGTAGAAAGAGGGACAGAGAGAGAGAGAGAGAGAGAGAGAGAGAGAGAGAGAGAGAGAGAGAGAGAGAGATATTATTACAAGAACACCTGAGCAAACCACTGTTTGTAATCCACCAAATGGGAAAGTGTTAAAAGCAGGCTGAATACTGAGCTTACTCCAGTGCTGGGTCAAGGAGGAAGAACTACAGATACCTCTATTTCAGCATGTTTCTTTGTCACCCCAACAAGGCATTCTAGGCAGACAAGCAGAGTTCAGGGCAGGCACACGGCTTTGTTAGTGAATGCATAAGGGATTCCAGATGTATAACTCAAGAGATACTAGAGACCCATCACTGAGCTAGTTTTGAATGTCCCCAGTTAAAGAATCAAACATTAGCCCCTATACACCTATGTTACTGTGTTTCTCTATAACCTTAGAAACTGAAACTCAGCTCTGTTGAAAGGAAAAGAAATGGGGTAGGAGCTTTGAAGGTTGAGAATACAGTATGGGTATAGGATCAGGACAGAAAAAAATGGTAGACAAATTAAACAAGAGAAAGTCGACAGTACAGGAGACACAATACAGTGCAAGGAGACTCCAACAGTCAATGAGATATTGACCTTTCTCTCTATGGAACTTAGCAACTTGGAGCAGTAGATAGAGGTGATTGCGCACTCTATATACAAGGCAATGTACTGACTGGTTGAATTCATGAACAACCTAATGGGAAGGCTATGGAATTGTCCCCGCCTAGATGACACTGAGGATGAGTGAACTCTCATTTCTCCAGAGGCAAGATGCAGAGCTGTGCTCAAACCCAGCACATGTGGCAAGGATGCTCTTTCTTGCTAACTTACAAGGTAAAATCATCCTTTACCAGTCTTCTCAAACCTGAGCTTACATCATGACAATTATTGATACTATTATTATTATAACTTTGAATGGAAGCTCCGTCTATGTTTATGTAAATTAGTACCAAAGCACGGACAATATTATATATTATATTATATTATATATTATATATTATAATATATTATATATTATTTATCTCTGTACAGCCACCATTAATGAAGTTGTCAGATTGTCATCCAAGTTTAACTATTAAAATCATAATTTTGGAAGAGAGATACTATTTGGGATCTAGAGAGAAATATGTGGGATGCTATTCCAACTTTTATCTATGTCAGGGATTATAAATATTCTAGTGTTTTTAAAGGGCAAAACTGAGTGCATCAGTGCTTGGGAAGTAAGCCTATAGCATAAAGTTGAACTTCAAACATCCAACGTGTTTCTTATTTCATCCAGTAGAGACTTTAAGGTGATCAGGGGTTATTTGTTTTTGCTGTATCATAGCTTGAAAAAAAAAAAAAAACACCCTTCAAGTGGGATGTGTTTATTTTTAACTCCTGTTGATACACAGCACTGTTTACAATGGCGTCATTGAGCATCTGAGCACCCATGGTTTACCTTCTGTTGTGTGAAGAGAAAAAACACTGCTTGTTTTGCTCCTTGTCAACAACGAAGTGTGAGGGAGGATAGCAGATGCTGCTCTGTGGTGCTGGAGTCTGGGATATGGCAGGAATCTGATGGAGCCACAACTGTACTTTCCTAAATAAGCAAGTCAAGCATCATGGGAAGGCATATTCCGAGTAGAACTCTCATATATATAGACAGGATGTAAAAACCTAGATCTGGAGTCTTAAGCAGAAAGATTAAAGGAAAGAACCAACATAAAGTATTTTACTGATCTAGTAATTCCTGCAAACTTCACCGGCAGTTCAGCTTGAACCTTTGCTATGCATCCCAGGCTTCCTTGAACAGATACGCATTTTCAGAAACACCTCCTCGCTTACCGGGAGCAAAGTCAACAGAGCATCTGGTCGTGCTACTTGAGAAGACAGAGGACATGGATTGCCTTCTCAAGTAGCCTTCTTGTGCTTTTCCAGGAGGTCTCTCTGTACAATCCAGTTCCATCTTGTTTACGACAGTATAAACCAAGAAATAATTGCTGATTTCCACCTGCTGTAGTCTTCTTAAGCAGTACACTGAATTCTCGGCATTTTCTTTTAAAGATTCTGTCTTTCTCCCTTATATTAATTAGTACTACAGGGCCCACAAGGTACTATAATATATAATTTTAATTAAGGAACACACAACTAGAGAGTCTTTGCTGAACAGAGATCTGGAAGAAAATTAAAAAATTAAAGAAGGACTTGCTTGATGCCATGATTTGGCTGCTGTGCCCCTCCCCTTACACACACCTTCCTCCATTGCTCTGCTCTTACAGCCAATATTATAAAACATGGGCAATCTAAGTTGGAAGTACATGTCTGAACTTTTGTATGCTTTATAATCTTTGACTTAATTAATTAATTTACATTTTAAAAACACCTATATGAGGTTTAAGGTGTTTTTTTTTTTAAGTCAAGTAGAAGAGAATTTTTTTTTTTTTTTTTTTGGTTTTTCGAGACAGGGTTTCTCTGTGGCTTTGGAGCCTGTCCTGGAACTAGCTCTGTAGACCAGGCTGGTCTCGAACTCACAGAGATCCGCCTGCCTCTGCCTCCCGAGTGCTGGGATTAAAGGCGTGCGCCACCACGCCCGGCAGTAGAAGAGAATTTTAAGGCTAATGCTTTGAGACTTTTTGATATGTGACATGGATCTGAAGAAACAGGAACAGTAGACAAGGTATAGAGGAGTTAGACGAGGATAGAAACAGAAAAAAAAACCCCAGTATGCATTGAATACATGTATAAAACTGTCAAAGACTAACATCAATTAATCAAGAGAAGGCAATTCTGCCTTTGGTAGTGTCACGAAGGGAACTGGGTATCGTGACTTTAAGTGAAATTGCAGACTTCGGGGGATGACTAGCCACATGCTTTCATGTGTAGCAGATAGAGAAGGTCTCAAAGAAAAGGGGATGCAGGTAGTCAGAATCAGAGCAGGAAAGATCTTGGGCAGGGAGGGACAGAAGAGGGTCACTGAGGTTTCAGGGGAGAATGCTTCTGATGACATACAATAGGATAATCAGCTGACAAAAATTAAATCTTTCTAAGTACTAAGGATATTGTAGCATTTCTAACACAAGGAAATTGCATACTTCTGAGGTGACAGATGCCAGTAAACCAGATCTGGTTATTTAATGAACATTGTACTGAATTGTCACGCTGGATCCCATAAATATGCATAATTATTATGTGGTAATGAAATCTATTAAAATAAATAAAAATAATGAAAATTTTAGAATCATTTCACCATAATAATCAGGAAACCGAAAATCCGCTTTAGAATGGCACTTATTTATTGACGTGTTTTCAGGTGCCTTGGCAATTCAACCCTATGACAAACAACCTGCAAATGTATTAAGATCTCAGACATTTAATAAAAGTGTTAGCATTTTCAACAGTCACCACAGTCCCAAAACTAATGGGAATAAATCCCAGCTTTGAGAGGCCTTAGAAGTCATTTATTTAGCAGATATACTTCATGCACAGAAGAATATAACTAATAATGCCAGCATGTAAATTGGAGAAAAATGCTCACCAAGGTGCGGTGAAAGGAATGTAAAGGTCTTGCTTTTCCACAGTAAATAAGATGACATATTGATAGTGCATCTCATCCCCTGAAGAGGCTGTAGATGATAAACTGAGCAACAACGGAGTCTCTCTCCAGATGGTAAGTGTGGTTTGGGGTTTATTATTTTTTTTAACTTTAACTTGTTGCTCTTTACTCTTTATTCTTTGGGTGCCTGCGACCCAGCTCCCAAATTAACCACACAGAGTCTTACTCTTTCTTGTGAATGCCCAGCCTTAGCTTGCTTTATTTTTTACCACCTTTCCTTAACTTAAATTATTCCTTCTATTCTTTGTGTTTTGTAAATACACCTTTATCTTGGTGAACCATGTTTGGGTTTTGCTACCGACTGTATCCCTTCAACAGTTGTCTAGGTGAAAGGTCTCTCCTGCCTAGTAAATCCATGTCAATACCACAGTGATATCTTTAAAAAAGAAATATTAGCCAGGTGGTAGTGGCACACACCTTTATTCCCAGCACTCACTTGGGAGGCATAGATGTTGTGGGATTCCTCTGTATGCTGTGAATATCTTTTATTACCATTGGTTAATAAAGAAGCTGCTTTGACTTATGACAGGGCAGAATAAAACCTGGTGGGAAATCCCAACAAAGACAGACAGACGGACAGAGAGAGAGAGAGAGAGAGAGAGAGAGAGAGAGAGAGAGAGAAGGCAGAATCAAGACAATGCTGTGTAGCTGTCAAAGGAGAAAGACACCAGAACCTTTCTGGTAGGCCACAGCCTCGTGGTGATACATGCATTAATAGAAATAGGTTATATTAATATATGAGGTATCTAGGAATACGCTTGAGCCATTGGACAAAGTGTAATTAATATAGATTTTGTGTGATTATTCAGGGATGGGTAGCCAGGCAACATAAGCGTAGTCTCCATTTACACAGATGCTGGTTGATTTATGACTTCATAGACAACCTGCTATACTGAGTAAGTTCCAGGGCAGCCAGAGTCATACAGAGAAAGTGTCTATTAAAAATCAAAAGAAAGAAATAGGCTGGCAGTCAAAAATTTCAGGAAATGGAAGTTGGAACAAAAACAATTCTAGATGATGTTTCAAAGTGGATTGGTTTAAATATACAATGGCTGATGATGCGAAGATGTTTGGGTAAAAGCCTGCTGAAATCCTGGAAGGTCTATAGATCCCTAGGTGCATTCAGAAAGCTTGTAGGTAAAAAGAGGACAAAGTGCTAGTGGTTAGTGCTGGCTGAAGGGAAATTGCAGCATTTGTGCAGTTGAATAATAACTGCAGAAACACTGCTCATTGCACACTGCAATGGCAGGAGTTAGCTGCACACACTTATGTAAAGCAAGTCAGACTGTGTCCAGGCTTCCAAGGACAGGGTCTTGGATTATGGAGCAAGTGATATTTATGAACAGGTTTTAAATGGTGACAATGCTTCCACTGCCAAGTGTTGTAGAGTAATGACCCTTTCTCCTCACTGTATGATCTAGACTGGGAATAAGAGGAAGAATGTTGTGAATTAGCAAATCAAAAGCCCAATGTGAGACAGAGGAAGTTTTCAAATGAAATTTCTCTATTGGTATAGAAGGGGAGTTATTTGCCACTCAACAAAACAAAACAAAACACTTGACAGTTTTCTGTGGTATTCTAAACTTCTATAGTTCAGAAAAATTGATTCTTCAAGACAACTACAAACATGATGGTAGAAATGTTCTCATTTCAAAAATGGAACCTAGGTTGTAGGAGGGAACATTGTGAGATGGCCAGTAGGTCAAGGTGTTTAATGACAAACCTGACATCATGAGTTTGGTCCCCAGGACCCATGTTGTAATTGACTAGAATCAACTCAGATTGTCTTCTGATCTCCATTCTTGAACCATGGAATGTCTCTCAACAGGTAGATGGATGGATAGATGGATGGATAGATAGATGGATGGATGGATGGATGGATGGATGGATGGATGGGTGGATGGATAGGTGGATGAATATTCAAAAGCAAATAAATATACTATCCTTAGCTATCCAGTTCTGTGAAACAAAACCAAGCATACATTTCCTAGTAAAGAAAATTCATTATTTTTTATTTCAAATATATTTGTATTTCTGTATGGGAATGTGTTCTGATGGGACGTGTGTGTGTGTGTAATTCACACATGCTAACACTGCCAACCCAGACCATCATTATTGATATTAGGTTTCATTATATTACACATGCTGTCCTTAAACTCCCCATGTATCCTAGATTACCCTTGAGTTTGTCATTCTTCTGCCTTCTGAGAACTCTGGAACTTTCAAGCATATGTCACCATTTCACTTGATCTTATTTTTCTAATGCAGGAATGTCACCACCTAAATGTGAACTGAATTATGTCACTGTGAAAAAAAAAACATTTTTTGAGTATCATTTAAAGTTCTGTCTATTATTTTGGTTTTATTTACATTTTCATGGAAAAGGGCATTAATGGTTTCATCAGACATTGTCAATACATTTTCATGAAGTAAATAACACAAGCTAAAATCATTTAAAGACTTGATTTAATTAGAACCTACTTTTAATACTAGGATATCCTATTGGACAAGGCAGTTATTTCATTGAGACTCATATCATATTTGTCTTGTGAAAATGACAAGTGTAATTTCCTGAAGTAAGCTACATCTCAGCTCATCCTTTCAAGGAAGCAAGAAAGCCAACAGTCTTTTTAGTTCAGGGAGAAACCATCTTCTCCACATTCCTTAGGCCAGGTCTCATCAGTAGTCATACATGGAAACATGTGATAGGGTTGGAAGGTTTTGGCAGAAAAGGCAGGAAATCTAAAACAGAACAGGATTGGCCATCTCTACCTATGCTGCTGGCAAAATTAAATTTGTTGTTCTCAGAAGGGAACGGAAGCACAGAAAATATGAAATACAAGGTTGCAGGGTATCAGAAGAAATAACTGTGACTATTCTCCAGTCAAACCAGCATCAAGTCCCACAACACACAGAAATGTGGAGTACAAGGTTATAGAGCTATTGTAGGAGTCTGCTTGTTTGTTTCCCAGCCGCCCAGACTCTTGAAATAGTCACACAGAAACTATATTATCTGAAATATTGTTTAACCAATAGCTTTAGTGTATTTCTGGCTAACTCTTACATCTTAAATTTACTGATTTCTATTACTTTATATTTAACCACGAGGTTTGTGGTCTGCTGGCAAGGTTCCAGCTGACGTCTTGCATCTTTCTCCCTTGGTGGCTCCATGGCATCTTCTGACTCTGCCTTCTTTATCCCAGCATTCAGTTTAGTTTTCCTGCCTAGTTCTATTCTGCCAAGCCACTGGCCAAAACATTTATTCATTAACCAATAAAAGCAACACATAGACAGAAGGGCTTCCTACATCAGACTATCATAGGAAATGACTGTGACTATTCTCCAGTCTAAACAACATCAAGTCCCACAACACACAATGCTGAGTTAAATTGCTCTGTTCCTCTGTGGCTGGCACAGTGAACTCAGAGTACCAGGATGAGCAGTGTTTGCATCACGTTCCATATGGTTCAGAAGAGACATAATAAACCAATGGTTCAGCTGCACAGCATCAGATGGAGCTGCACCCGGTGTTTTTCGCAGGATTGAGGAGGACTCTAACCAGCCCAGTAATCGCTATATTCAAGATGAGTGCCACAGTTTACTCTCTTGCCTTAAGTTAGATTGACAGCCATTAATTAATGAGCATATGTACCTCTGGTGACAATATGATTAGGACCTAAAATAGATCAAGTGTACTCTCTTCTAATCTATTTAATATTTGTGCTCTTCCCTGAAATTTATTGAACACTGATCTTTTTGAACCTTAACTGAAAAGTTTTATGAATTATGGTGTGTCTAAAATATATACTTTTACTCTTCAAGCAAGGAATATCAATTAATACAATTTATGGGACTGTGTTTCTGAATATATCCCATGGTTCATGTTTTTCCTTGTAATTCTGAGGGAGGGTGAAGTTATTAATTCTTTAAGAAATGGCAGCAACAAGATAAACAAAAATTAAATAAAGACTATGGAGTACGTGGAGTTATTCTCAACCCAGTCTGGCCTGCATTTAGAGATGTTTGCAAATAAATAAGGCAGTGACTGAAGAATAATAAATAATGTAATTACTTAGGAAAAGTAAAACTAACATTATTAATAAATTTATAGTCGCAATATTGAACAGAGACCATAAAAGCAATTTCCTCTAGATGAGCTCAGAATTTAATTCTTTTTTTTTTTTTTTTTTTTTTTTTTTTTTTTGGTTTTTCGAGACAGGGTTTCTCTGTGGTTTTTTGGAGCCTGTCCTGGAACTAGCTCTTGTAGACCAGGCTGGTCTCGAACTCACAGAGATCCGCCTGCCCCTGCCTCCCGAGTGCTGGGATTAAAGGCGTGCGCCACCACCGCCCGGCTAGAATTTAATTCTTTAAACAGAAACAAAGGGGCAGAAAGAACTGGATGGGGGAATGAAGAATGGAGAGAGATAAGTGAGAGACATAAACACACAGAGAAACAAAGATGAGAGACAGAGAAAGGAAAAAAAGGAAAGAAAAAAGGAGGAAGGAGGGTCAGAGAAGAGAGGGGAAGCCTTTAAGCTTAGAAGGCAGGGTTGATAACTTAGAAGGCAGGGTCAATGAGGCTTTAGTTATGGGCCATATTTCAGTGGTGCACGAGGTTTGATAACACTGATTATTCTTCCTACTAAAATCTTATTTATTCTTGCAAAAAAAATTTCCAATAGTTTAAATAAAAAGAATCATCTAGCAGTTAAAAACTCTAAGAAGAACTATTTGAATTTGTGTCAGCAACTCCTTTTCTAAAGTCATGTGGTCTCTGTGGATAATTGCTAACTGGAAAGTCCCTTTCTTCATTCCTACCATGACGTTTCAACTGAAAAGATAGCCTCTGATTATCATTAAGCAAGAAATACCTCTTAGCCCAGTTGTCTACAGACTATGCAGTTAAGGGAGTTATAAACAGGGTGGCATCCATTCTAAGCAAGTTTCATGCACAGCCCAAACCCCCTAAAACCAAGAGTTAGAATACAACAAAAGTCTAAAATAAAATGAATTGACTGTGAATTGACTCATCTTTGCAGAAATACAAAGTTTCTGGAGAAGAATACAAACAAGGTATGGCACGGATGACTTGGATGAGCTTGCACGATGCATCTAGAAAGTTATAGTAGATAACATTAGAGGGATGTGGAGGCATTTTCACCCTCATCACCATATGAACTGGGATTTGGAGAAGTGAGAGGCTCAAAGCACACAAACAGGAATCTCTGGCAATGAACTTACATGTGCTTTGAGTTGGGAGTACTCAATGTATGTCACACTAATGGAGAGAAGCATTGAATCTTTAACTTTAGGTCTATTACTTTTGGGTCAAAGACTTCCTCCAAATATTTCTGGAACTTGAAATCCTATTGTTCCTCCTCAAGTCTAATTCTGTAAATATGAACAAGTGAGATAAGTTTCATAAAGTTGGTATGAACTCATTAACTTCATCGTGAAGGTGTGAAAAGCTGTGGTCTTACTTTTTCCACCCAAGTGGGTTGTCTATAATAAAACACCTATTACTTCAGGGATTTTGAATTAGCAAGCCATCTGGAGGAAAAAAAGCAATAATGAGGACAGCATTACTCATGAGGGAAGGACTGAGTTTGACTCAAGGGATAAACAGTATTATGATCAGTTTTTTTTTTTTTTAAGTTTCAGTTCATATTAAATTATCACACATCTGAGGGGCACACTTCTTTAAACAGAATTCTGCATTATAAACCCAGATTATAGACTTGAAGAAATGGACCAGTAACTGTTAATTAGATGCAGATCCTAATCCTTAACTCAGGGCTAGAGAGGTCCTTTTGATATTCTCACCAGGGTTCACTGTCTTTATGTACCAGGAACTACTTGCTAAGGAACAGGAACACACTGGTAAAATATCCTGCACAAGTGTCTACTTAATATGGGGCTGCTGTCAATACAGAGCTCACACTTCTATTACAAACTACTGAATAAAATAAAGCTAGTACAGGTGAGAGCATGTGAGTTTGTTTAATTCTAGCTGGTAGAGGATGGTGCATTCCACACTGTAGAAAGAAACTTGGCATTGTTCCGAAGAACAAAATAAGGTTTTAACTTTTCTCTCATGAATTGTATTATATTTTGCACTGTCACAATAATGAACCAATATAGCTTTTAAAATCCTGTTTGTCTAAGGTTAGGTCAGTAAATCTATGGCATATTTACAGCCTATTTGTGGTTATGCATTTGAAAGCTGAGGGCTCCTCACAGACATTAAACAGTGAATGATGGGACAGGAGAAAAGCATATTTGAGCTTCATATAAAGTCTGGAGTTTAGGTTTTATTCTTTATATATTTGTGTCACGAAGATAGTCATTTATATTAGCAAAGTACAATCAATTTTATACAGTGCATCTTTAAACAGATGCTATATGACCTGGTAATAATAGTAGATTTACAGTCATTTGTCTATGTACTTTTGTAATAACCCATATTTTCTACGATGAATATATATTACTTTATAAATGAGAAACAAGTATTAAGTGCTTGCTTTTACAAAAACCCTGAGGAGATGAATGACTCATACAGTTGTTTTGTTCAGTTCATTTTAATTTGGTTCACAGAGCACAGCAATGGAAGATGCTATAATAAACATCACAGCAGAAACAACAGATGGACTTTTATTCAGCACTAAACTTCTTCCTGCCTGTCCAACTTACATTATGTAAAAACTCTGATTGCTGCTGAATAACTGGACATAGTTTTTCTTTGTCTTTCTTTGTCCCAAGACATTCAAGTTCGTTATGTGGATTCATCATGTGTATCTATCTCCTTATTTTCCAAAGTGGAATTTAGTCAAATGTTCATTGTTGTGAATATTTATATGAGAACAAATACATATATGAATATACGAGAACAACAAATATATATGTGTGTGTTTTCTGTGTATATATATGTATGAGAACATGTATATATACAGGTATATATGAAGTATGCATGCATATATGAGAACAAAAATATTAAAGGAGAAAGGATTTATTTTGGCTCAAGATCTTAGAGTTATTCCATGCTGGCTGTCTACACTGTTTCTTGCCCGCTGAAAAACAAACCATTCTGGCAGAAGAGTACAGTGGAATGAACTAAACACTTCCTGTGCTGGCTAACTTCTTTATTTCCCCCTTTCCATTCAGCCCTTGCCCTGTTGAATGGAGCTACCATGCTTCCCACCTTGCTCAGTTCTCTCTGCAGCGTCCTTATTGATGCACTAGGAAATAGGCTTTACTAACTTCCTACATGCCTCACAATCCAATTGGATTGATATTTAAGACTAGCCACCCTATCAGTAAAAAGTGATGTCAGGGTTGCTGGTAAAAGATGGAGACTTGACCCAACCCTGATATGAGCATGCAGAGTGATGCAAAATCGTATATGAAGAGAAAGAAGGTAAGTGGGGTATTTCCCATCTAAACCAAACCCCTCTATAATTAATTATGATATAAGCTGAATGGCCTTCTATGCCTACAAGCAAAAGTATTAGACAGGATGTTCTGGGTGCAGTGTTCAAGGAGGCTTGATTTGGTGCACATAGAGTGTTTATCACAATCTTACCTTAGGGATTGGGGAAGAGGATGGGTTGCAGACCATGAAGGCATTTGTATCGCCTCACTTTTACATGACTCCAATGTACTAGTAACTTCTGAACTGGGACAAGGGAAGTTCTCCAAGGATAATCCCGTATACATTGAAAGCCTCAACCCAGAATGACTCTGAAGGGATTGTCTGCTCCAAAATGGATACCGAGGAAAGTGTTTTCCCAGGATTACACTCAACGTGATTCAAAAACTGCTGAAGTTGTGGGTAGAGGAGGCCATGTGCACGGTTAGCTGGCAGCAGAATCTAGAAGTTTTACCCAAGCATACTGGTTTTGCAGGTATGAACGACACAAAAGTAAGGCTTCTAAAAAATTTCTGAAGTATGGCGATTGGTGGCAGGGTTAGATTCCCTGAAAGGAGGCCTTGAGAGAATTTTATATGAAGTTGGGAGAGCAAAGCAGAAGTGGTAAGGGTGACTGCAGGATTTTGGAGATGCCAGACCATGGGAACATGGAGTACACACTCAAGAAAATGGAAGTTTTAGTACAGTCGTCCCAGCAGAAGAGTCCATGTGCACTTTCCGTGGCGAAGCTGGAGACGCAGGCCTGCTGAAACTTTTAGAGTCTATGAATCCCAATGTCAGATACGGAGCTGATGTAAGGTTTGATGTTCGTTGCTTGGGATTTGTTAATTTTAATTTCTCCTTGCTATCCTCCCATCTTTCACTTTAGGAATGAGAATGCTTATTTGATACCATTGTATATTGGAGGTATGTAACTTTAAATTTTATATATCTATTCCAAGCTAAAAAATGGACTTTAGTCTTATAATAAACTTTGGAGTTTGGAACAGTACTGGGACTATTAAGGATGACAGAGACCTTTCAAGAAGGACTAAATAAATTTTGCTTTATGAAATTTTAGGAGTCAGGGGCAAGATGGCTTTATTTAAAATGAAGTCTTTGGATGTCAAGTTGTCAAAAAACAGAGTTGGGATAATTAATTTTGATTGCCAACTAGAAAAGAGTTACACTCACCTAGGAGAAAAATCTCTCTCTCTCTCTCTCTCTCTCTCTCTCTCTCTCTCTCTGTGTGTGTGTGTGTGTGTGTATGCATGTGTTGTGTGTGTTTGTGCATATGTGTATGGATGCATGTATATGTGTATATGTGTATCTCTAAATACATTTAACTGAAGTGGGAATACTCACCTTGAATGTGGCTTCACCATTCCATGGAATGAGTTCCTAGAAAAAGTGTGTCAAATGCAAATTATTTCTCTTTTTGTATTTTTTTAGCAGTGGAGGCAGTATGAGCAGCTGTCATGGTTTCTACTTAAAATAAAACTTTCTTACCTTATATTTTTTTATACCACGTCAAAGCTGTGGGAAATTTACTAATGAAATAAGTATTATTCTAACATTTTGGCTACTATCAGGCAGTGCAGAACATGGTGAGATCTCATGGCTATCCACTGAGTTTTGGACACAAATTGAGATTCTATTCTTTATACCAACAAGAGCTGCATCCAAAATCATTCTTCAAATGCAAGCTGAGGCAGAGCACATTCCCATTTACATCGATGTGTCACTCAAAACCCTTGAATCTTGCATGTACAACATTTATAACCTCTTCTAATTTATCTCCCTAAGTCAAACTCTCCACTCTGAGTTATCTACTAATTTATTCTTCCTAGGAAAACCAAAATTCATTCCACTTATGCTGATGGATCTCATTATTCAAGGATTCTTGCATCTCATGTAATTTTGTCTGTTTGTAGTGCCTTTGCCTTCAACATTGAGGAGCTCCTCAATGTTAACGGTTAAGGGGGAGGATTTTCTTCAGTGTTGTAGCCATTGGTAAGTTGTCCATACTCGCAGAAGTAACCTTCTACTCATACTTACTGTGTCAACCTTTGTTAATTAAACTCATCAATTCACACTCACACCCACCCAATACATACTCTCATCCTGTGAGACAATGGTTTTAACCTGTAAAGATTTGTTTCTTGTACTTGTTTAATAAACGCTGATTGGCTAGTAGTCAGGCAAAAAGTATAGGCAGGGTGACCAAGCAGGAAGAAGAGGTGGGGCAACAAGAATTCTGGGAAGAGGGAAGTTTCAGTCTGTAGTCATGACCCAGTCTCAGAGGAAGCAAGATGTAACTGCCTCACTGAAAAAGGTACCAAGCCACGTGGCTAACATAGACAAGAATTATGAGCTAATGTAAGTTATAAGAATTAGCTAATAAGAATCCTGAGCTAACGGGCCGGTTTATAACTAATTTATAGACCTTTGTGTGATTCTCTGGGACTTAACGGCTGCAGGACCAGGTAGGACAGAAAACCTCAGTCAACATATATCACACCAAAAAAGCGGGAAAGGATCTTGTTAGAAAGAAAAAGGGGTTCAATGAGAGAGGGTAATGGGGGAATGAACATTATCAAGCTATATTTCATATGAACATGAAACTGACAAAGAATAAATTTTAAAAATAATTTAAAATATGATAAAGTACTCTTGTTTAATTTACCATGAATGACTACACCTACACAACTCAGGAATATGGGGAAGTAGAGCCGATGCCTATGCAGAGCTTTCATCTTCTGGCATCTTTGGTACAGGAAGATGCTCTGCACATCCTCAAAAGCAAGGAAAGTGTAAACAGCAACCCAGCCATGATCTACAGCTATGTTCTACCTGCAAGATAAGCTTCTGCAATGGAATAACCGAGCAATATCTGATTTGACTTGAGCCCCACTCCATGAGAAGAAACCCATATCCAAAACTTCCTAGGTGACCAATAACCTGAGATTATATAGCCCAGGGACCTAGAATAAAACCAAATACTACTGTTATTAATACTAATTTAAAATTAGCAATAAAATAATTCCTAATGACATCCTGCTACTAAGAGATCAATGCCTTGCTTAGCCATCATCAGAGAAGCTTCCTTATTCAGCAAATGGGAACAAATATAGCGATTTGCAGTCAGACATTATAAAAAGGATGAGAGACCTTGGAACCCTAAGCCCTAAAGAAGATGACTCCATCAAACCCTGCTCAGGGCCCAAGCGAGACAAAAGAAGAGTAAGTGCCAATGGGAAAGAAGGATACCAAAGAAGCAAAGCCCTCTAAATCAACAGGATGGATGCCACATGAACTCACAAATACTGAGGTTGGCATACACAGGGCCTGCTTGGGTCTACACCATTTGGGGGTACAAGAGCTGAAGGAAAAGTGGACACATGCCCCCATCCCTAGCCCAGAGGCTCTCTTCAGTTGATAACAACATGGAAATGAAAATTTATTTTTTTCCAAGGAAGTCACACTGAGGAAACAAACAATTCTTAAGAATAGGCTGTATGCCCAGAAATAGATGGCCAACAGCTGACGAACTCAATGGGACTTTGTTTTTTTTTTTTGTTTGTTTTTTTTGTTTGTTTTTTTTTTTTATTCTTTTTTAATTAAAATTTCCACCTGCTCCCCGTTTCCCATTTCCCTCCCCTCCTCCCAAATATTGCCCCCTCCCCCCACTTCCCTCCCCCTATCCCCACTCCTCTTCTCCTCCCCCCACTCCATTCCCCCTCCCTCTCGATACTGAAGAGCAGTCCAAATTCCCTGCCCTGCGGGAAGACCAAGGTCCTTCTATCTACGTCCAGAAAGGTGAGCGTCCAAACAGGCTAAGCTCCCACAAAGCCAGTTCATGTATTAGGATCGAAACCTAGTGCCATTGTCCTTGCTTCTCATCAGTCTTCATTGACCGCCATGCTCAGAGAGTCCACTTTCAACCCATGCTTATTCAGTCCCAGACCAGCTGGCCTTGGTGGGCTCCCAATAAATCAGTTCCACTGTCACAGTGGGTGGGTGCATCCCTCGTGGTCCTGATTTTTTGCTCATGTTCTCCCTCCTTCCTTGTCTTATAATGTCAGGTCAAGGCTTTTCCTTTTTTAAAAAATTACGTTTATTTTCATCCTACAGATTCTTTGCATACATTATGGCTTTCAGTTTTATTTACTGCTTTTGTTGGATTTCTTAGTGTGTGAACGAATGAAGCTCTGTGTTCTTGCAGTTTTGTGTGACTTTTTGTGGGATTATTTCCTTGTATTTGTTTGTTTCTGTTCCAGTGTGTTAGTTTTATTTTATCCTATTATATTTTTTTATCATTCTATTTCAGTTATCTCTTAGAAGCCTGTTTGTTTTCTAATAAGAAACAAAAAGGGGGTATATCTGGATGGAAGGAGAGGTAGAGAGAAACTGGAAGGTGTAAGCGTAGGGAAAACCATAATCAGAATATATTATATAAGAACAAAGCAATTTTCAATCAAAAGACAATAAATTCTATAAATTGATCCATATATTTATTTACGTATTTATTTATTGTGTGTTCATGCAGGAGCTTCAATGCAGGTGTCTTTCATTACTAAACTATCCACAACAATATGGAGACTTTGGGGTGTCTCTGGCAGTGATGGACCTTTTATCAATTCTTAGCAAGTTTGGCTTGAGGAGCTAGGGTCCCAGAAAACTCGAGGCCCACAATAGCTGTTTCAAACCACCAACTTTTGGCATCTCGTCTCAAGAATTCAAGACTGAATTTCTCACCCCACAGAGGGTATATTTTAGAAGACATGTATTACAGGCTCAGAGATGGGGGCCCACGAGGGAGCAAAGTAGCGAAGGAAAGAGGGAGGTAGAGAAGAAGCACAGAGCTCCCATGAAGCAGGGCCTGGGGGCAGTAAATAGAACACTGTTAAGATACTTGCCTGCAGACATTTGAAAAGTCTACGGTAGGGACTGGAGGGAGGTATGACAAGGGAGAACGCTGGTCAGTCCTGTGGGCCTGGCCATGGAATGTCCAAATCCCCCCTTTCAATGTCAGTCATAAGAGACAATCACTTCTCAACAAAGGTGTTCGTTTAGGACATGACCAACAATCAGGAACCAGAACTTTTTCAGGTATTCACAGATACCAGTAAAGACACTCGAATTTTTCTGCTTGCATCCTTGCCCTACCTGGCCAATATATCGAGTGTTCTCATCATTGTGGGCCTTTTCCCAACTTTTAAAAGTTAATGTCTTATGTTTATTTTTAAATTTTTAATTTTTTGTGTGTGTGTCCATGTGGGGAAGGTAGAAACGTTAGTTATCAGAGACTACTTTAACAGCTGTTGAAATGCTTCAGAGAAACTAGAATCATCAGAGACTACCCCAAGAGCTGTTGAAATGTTTCAGAGATGCCTTGATGTTCTTAGTGATTTTTGTCATTCTGTTATTTTTCTCTATTACATAACTTTTTCAGAATCAATAAAAAGTTAAAAAAGAAAAAAAACCTTTCCAACTTAACGTGAATTAAATGACACCAAACACCTATGAGTGAAATAATTTAATGGGCAACAGTTACCAAGAAATTTGAAACATATGACACATTATAAGAAATCATACATGAAAATAGTTGCACTTTTCTGTTATGGTTTGCTCTCCTAAGTATAGCTTTTGAATATTTTCAACATTCTTTACCTAATGTTTTACTTGAAATAAATACAAGAGACAATGATAATTTTAGAGAAATATGATCTTACTTCATTACTGACATGAATATTATTTCATGTGTTTTTCTGAAAATAGTATTCATGTGGTTAGCATATTTTCAATTTAATTTTGAAATTAGCTTCAATTTCCAGAATTTAAAGTTTGATTATTATATAAATCTAACAACTTCAAAACTTTATGTTGACTGAATTTTAAAATTACAGCTAAATATGCAAGATAAAAAAATTCCGTGGAAAAAAAGAACAACTGCTTCAAATAAATTTTCTTGTAATTAAGCCTGGAGAAAAAAAGACATATGAAATCTTGGCTTCATTATGGAAAATACTTTTTTCTTTATATTCAATTACTCTTTAGAATAAGAAGTGCCTAAATTGTCTTCAATTTAGGGTAATGGGAAAACCCTATTTTTGTGATATTCTTTTTACATAAACTTTGTATAATGACTATTTTTACATTTTAATCTCACAAGGACTCACTTAGTTCAATTAAAACAGATCAGAAATGGGGAAGCACAGTCAAGAGAAACAGTAATTTAATGTTATCAATTTTAAGAATGTACACAGTAGTGATTTTTCCTTTCTGCCTATCTAGCACCTGTTCTTCTCCTTCTCCCTTAGGGAAACATCTTTCCTCTACACGCAGGTCACTCTGTTCAAGCACAACCTACCTTAGTCTCCACTTGAGTAACAGCCTGTCCAAAGGCCTGATTTGTAAAAGGCACAATGATTGGCTGAAGCTGATCCTTTGATCCAAGTTTACCCAATTAGAGGGGATCTTAGGACTTGTAAAAGATAGACGTAGGTTTCTGAGTACATACCCCTAAACAACAGACAGATAATTTCTAGGTTAAATAGAAAAACTTTAGATCTTAGCTACTGCAGAGAACTCTGATGTAAATAATAAAAACTCTCCATCCCAGGAACTTAATTTGAACCCTGCATCTGTGTTTTCCATCAAATGATAATGTGGAGCTTGTACTTATTAACTGTATCTGCAACTGAATTATCTTAAAGATGTTTGTAAAACTCATACCACTAGTTAAAGGGAGATACAGCTCACTGCACTGTCAACATGCAAGCTTTATCAACATGAAGAGTTCCTGTGGACACACAGAATTTGTACAAATCCACAGTCATCTAGTGTGTGCTCACTACTGACAAATAGAGAAGAACCTAAGTATGATGCTTGCTGTTAAAGATTTTGCAGTATAATTAAAAATAAAATTCATATTCAAATGAATGACTTATCATCAACCGTCTTATAACTAAGTGTTGTGATTAAATCCATTAATTATATAAAGAGTTAAAATCCAAAGACATGATTGTCTGGGAAAGGAAGATTATTTGATAATATAAAGCTTGCCTATGACAACTATGATAATTTATATGAGGCACAATCTTATCAGGGGAAGGTAATATGACTGGGAGCAAATATCAAAATTTTCCTACAGCATTTTGCATATGATCACTCTGTACCTAATTTAGAAGAAAATTTTATTTCTGGTATACCAATGTTCTATTCCTATTTCAACAACTATTGTGTATTCCCTCAGCCTGATAATTTCATTCAGAAATGAGTTTGTATGTAATTAGAAGCATGAATTCCATTCCAGCCTCTATCTTAATGGAAGTTTAATTTGTAATTATTACATTAGAATAGTTGGTAGCTGTTAAAAATCCTGTGGACATTAATAGTCAAGAAATGGGGAAAAAAGGATTATACACTTATGGAGTAGCATGAGGCAAAAGAATTGTATGATTTATGAAAGTAAGAGGAGAGCCATCTGAGTATGTATTTAAAATTATTAAAGGACTCAAGTAATAATTCTGAGAAAGTAAAAAGCCACAGATAATGTAGAATTTTAATACAGATCAGGATTTTAATATTTTCTTCAAAAAACAGGGAATTCACTGGATATCTGCTAGCGTAGTAGTAGTTTGATGTAAATCTCACTAGAATGTGAAGGTTAAGCAGTTGCATAGGAAATGGAGTGGAAGATTAAATATAAGACTATAAAATAGTCTTGGGAAGGAGAAATAAGAGACTGGGGATAAGGAATAAGCTGCAGACTGCAGAGATTTAAGTGAACTACACCAGGGGTCATGGTACAATGTACACGAGAGAACATGGTGTTTGGTTTAGTGTTCTGTGGCAATGTATGTGATAGAATACTGTTTTTGTTCATTGATTCCTCTACAGCAACATTTTACTTTTGTTTTCTATTTTTAGAAATTACAGTGCTGATAGAAAAGCCACATGTCTTAGCATCTGAGCCAAAGATCTTTATGTGATTCAGAGAGCCCTGCAGTCAACCCTCATCAGGTGAACGTGGACAAGCAGTATAGAGAAAACCAAGAGAACATGCACTTGAAAATGTTTGCTGACTCTGGTGCAATGGTGCTGCAGAGTAATACTATTTTCCATGGTGCAGGATGGCTTTTCCTAAGCTTTTCTCACATGTGGAATGAACAGTAACAGGCATACAATATTTAACTGACCCTCTCTTATTGCTACGGGTTAAAAATCCAGGGAAGACCCTTGAGTCAGGGCTGCAGGCAAAGACCCATCCCTGTCAACCAGAGTACTATGAACATTCCTCTGGCCAGTGACTAGCTTAGGATGACCCCATTCAGTCCCTGGTGACAAGGTGGTAGCAAGAAGCTACCAAAATGAGTTATAAAGAATGACCGTTTACTGGTCACATAGCAAGTCCACCTGTCTTGACTTGGTGCTCTCTTCCTCTACACTTACTACTGTCTTTTTTTTCCCACCCCCATAAATCTCCTGTGAGGAGGGGGCTCCACAGAGGCAGGTAAGGAATGAAGTAAAAGCAATGGACCTAATAAGAGCAAAATAAACACCTTGTAGCTTTTGGGAAACATCTTTTAGGGAGCCTTTCCAGGTTTGGTTCATTCTTTCACAAATTGCACACCAAACACACACACACACACACACACACACACACCACACAGTATTATTATAAGAGAAAATGCAGGCAGATATGACCTGGCATCTAGATGAACTGGCATACTGCCCTTCTTTTAAAACAGGGTTGCTCTTTAATTAGCTAGCCATGATCACTTGTAGACAAGGCTCGCCTTGAACTCAGAGATCCACCTGCCTCTGCCTCCCAAGTGCTGGGATTAAAGGCATGTGCCACCCATGCCTGGCCTCATACCATGCTTCTAAGTAAGAGGCTTGGCATATGCTCCTGAGTAGTCCCAGAAATCAAGACACTGAATTCTGAAGGAGTGGCATAGGTAATTGGTCTGCTGGAGTCTGTGCTCTCCAACATCTCACTCTATGAACTTCTGCACAGAGACCCTGGTGATATAAGTACGTACTGTCCAATCTGGGGTAAGGTGCTGACCACTAGTAGTCAATAGGCTTCTGCCATATATGTAGTTGTTCACATGCAATAAAACACATTTTTATCAAACCATGGGCACTGTAGTCTTGTAGGGGGAGCTGTCCTAGGGAACAGCAATGGCATATTCTTTAATCAAAGTTCTCCCTCCCAATTGTCATCTCTTATCCCTTTCTTCCCCCAACTGAATCACTTCTTCACAAATCAAATCACCACCCTACTTTCATTGCTTTGGATACAGCTTACTACATATTGTAGACAGAGCTGCTTATTCATTTCTCAGCTGCCCAGAACCAAAATAATCACACAGAAACTATATTAATTAAACCACTGCCTGACCAATCACTTAGGCTTATGTTAGCTAGCTCTTATATCTTAAATTAACCCATCTCCATTAATCTGTGCATCACCACAAGGTCATGGTCTACTGGAAAAGTTCTGGTGGACTCTTGTGGGGGTGTTTGTCTCCTGAGGCAGCTACATGGCTTCTCCCTGACTATGCCTTCTTTACCCCCCTACCTGCTTGGAATTTCCATGTTGCCTGATTATGTGCTGCAATAGGCCCAAAGCGGCTTCTTTATTAACCACAAAAGTATTGAAAACATAAGAGGGCTTTCTACAAAAATTGGAGCCAAGCACAGTTTCTTGGTAGCCACATTTTTTTCCAGATGGGCTCATAGTGAGCAGGGATGCTGCAGCTCCTTTAAAAGAGGTGCAGTAAAAGCTTCAAGGCTTCTTTAAAAACAGTGACTTCGTGGTTCACCAGCACAAATGGCTTTGACTCTTTTGGGAGGTTAGCCACAAAGCATTTAAATGGGATTTGTGAGCAGAGTGCTACAACATGCTTAATGGCAACATAGACCTGCTCTGTACTTATAAATGGGGCTGTGATCATGGTTCACAGAGGCAGCAAACATGCCTCTGTCATGTTGTACTAAGCGGAACCAACAGACAGAACCATAAATTCACAAGCATACATTACTTGCTAAATCCTTTATTGGATAGTGATGATTTATATTAAAGTACTAATATGGGTTTTTTTTGGTTTTTATTTTTGTTTTCGAGACAGGGTTAAAGTACTAATATGATATTAAGGAACAATCTATAAAGTTTTAACCTATGAAAGTGGATTAATGTCTTTCTGAGGTAAAACTATATTCGGAAGTTAATATCTTAGGAAAATAACAGTTCATATATATATATATATGTATCATACATAACCATTCATATTATCTTATTTAAAATGATGTAGAATTCCAAGTGGTTTATATTGAATATGCTTTATAAACTCATGATGATTCTTTACTGAAAGAAAATATAAACTTATGGTACCCCACTATTTCTCAAGCTCCTTTTTATAGAATTTTTTCCCTGCAAAATATTTTCTACATACTGTAATCATAAAATAGTCTATGCATAATAATTGGTATCACCAATTAACATTGGAGAAGACTGCATCAAAATAATTTGGTTAATAAGTGAGACTGGAACAACCTGAAGATCAGTGTCCCAATAATAAGAACTTTGCATATATTTATAAAAAAGTCGTGATTGACATGATCATGAATGTTCATGCTAAATCCTCTCTAAGTCAATACTTATTGCTGCAAAATATTGTTTACATCACCATCTTTAAAAGGTTAGTGTGCTCAAAGTTCACAACATAAAACATTTAATATTTTCCCAAAGTAGCTATGACTACAAGACCCAATTTAAAGATCATACAAATATTAAAGTAGGGGTGGATTTCCAAACATATAGAAGCATAGAACTCTCACCTACAAACAAACGAACAATCTAGTAGCTCCTTCTTAGATGCAAAGAGAAGTGAAGTCAGGAACAAACAGGTGTCCACCCAAGAGAAAGAAAAAGATGCAGAAAGGCACCATGTCAGAGAGGACTCACCGTGAAAGCCACTGCAGTAGCCAGTGACTGGGTAGAAAGTTCTGAATTATAACTGATCAACCATTACAGGCTTATTGAGGATTATATGAGAGATTAATAATTATGGGGATCCCAGTAATCAGAGACACCACACTGTGAGATTTACCTCTAGGAACTCTATCATGGCAAAATGACAAGGAAAAATTCTCTTAAGATTCTAGCAGCAGCAGGAGAGGAATCCTTTTAAAATATGTCAAGTATTCTGCTTTTAACAAGGTCAGCCTCACAGAACTTACTGGTGAAAGTTGTGGACTGCTGGGTTTTGATCAGTCTAAATGAACCAGAACACTGGGGATACCTCTTCTAGGGTGACCTGATACCCTGTCTCATCTAGAAGAGGAGTAGGGGAAGACACAATGTACGAAGATTATAATTCAAAAGTACAGGCTTTCTTAAAACACTGGGACTTAAAAAGAAGGCTGCAAAATCATTTCCATATCTGTCTACAGTGCCATTTATGACAACTCCTTTTCTTTATAAATCATGCTAAGCTACCAAAAACCCAAACAAAACAAAAACTATAAAACAGTAAAATGTTCAAAACAAACAAAAAACAGGAAATCCTTCAAATACTAAAATCAAACCAAACAAAACAGCCCATAACCCTTACAAAGAAATAAAATACAGCAAAATAATAATAATACTAACGATAATAATAACAATAATGTCTTAGAATTTGAATAGCAAGCATCCTACCAGGCTTGTCACATATACCAGGATATCAAAATGGCAAGACTGGAAGATTTTCAACAACTATGATTAATATGTAAAGGACCCTATATAATATATAAACATCATATTACATATTATATAGTATATATATTTATATTGTATATAAACATCAAGAATGAGTAAATGGGCAATGTAAACAGAGGGATAAAATTATATGAATACAAAGGAAATGTGAGAGATCAGAATTCCCATGATGCAAGTGAGGAATGCCTTCTTTCGCCAGGTCTTGGTCCACCAGGTCTCAGTACACTGAGAAACTAGGCTCCAGGATATCATCATAGAGACTTCAAATACTGAAGAACAACGAGAAGGAAAATAACGGCTGAAGTGATGCAAGCCATTACAAGGGACGTAAGAACTGTGACAGCTACAAAGGTGTAATATTTGCATATGGAAGCACTAGTAGGAAAATTAGGAATCAGAACAAACACACTTTTCCAACTTATTATCAGACACGGAGCCATAGACTGTGAAGTTATGAAGTACAAAATTACAAAGCATATATCAAGAGAAAGCTCCAACTTACATATACCTTTCCAACTAATGAACTTGCATATACCTTTCCAGCTAATGAACTTGCATATACCTTTCCAGCTAATGAACTTGCATATACCTTTCCAGCTAATGAACTTGCATATACCTTTCCAGCTAATGAACTTGCATATACCTTTCCAGCTAATGAACTTGCATATACCTTTCCAGCTAATGAACTTGCATATACCTTTCCAGCTAATGAACTTGGATATACCTTTCCAACTAATGAAGGTGAGAGAAAAGAAGCTAGAGTCTAGAAGCTGAAGGAGTAAAAAATTTTACCTGTGAAAGAACATAGAAAAGAACTAAATCTAACTTCTCAACCATTAAATAAAGAGGAAGGACTTAGTTTATTAAAAAATACCAGTTTAAAGTTCTGCATTTCCCAAATAAGTGTCTAAAGAAAAGACAAACTAAACGCAAACAAAATCTGGGGGAATTTGTTGCCAAAAAGAAAAAAATGTTCTACTTTAAAGAGACGTTAGAAAAGAAAGTATTTTGGGGAGAAGAAAAATGACATGGGTTAGAAACAAATTCACAGAAAACAAAGATGTGAATGAATTAATTCAAAGAGGAAACATATTCTCCACTATTAATTTGCCTAACAGATAATAATAGAAAACAATAATAACATCAGTGTATCTTATTATGCAAAAAATCTGAAGACAATAAAATGCTGTCCTATACAATGCTCAATTTAAATCAAAATCAAAGCCAAGAAAGAGTGGAATTTAAAACAAACAGCAAAGTAACAGCTGGGTGGTGGTAGTGTATGCTTTTTGATCCTAGCCCTTGAGAGGCAGAGGCAGGGGGATCTCTATGAGATCGAGGCCTGCCTGGTCTACCAAGTGAGTTCCAGAATAGCCAGTGCTGTTACACAGAGAAACCCTGTCTCAAAAAGTAAACAAAAGAATGAAGCCGGGCAGTGGTGGCGCATGCCTTTAATCCCAGCACTTGGGAGGCAGAGGCAGGCGGATCTCTGTGAGTTCGAGACTAGCCTGGTCTACAAGAGCTAGTTCCAGGACAGGCTCCAAAACCACAGAGAAACCCTGTCTCGAAAAACCAAAAAAAAAAAAAAAAAAAAAAAAAAAAAAAAAAAAAAATCAAAGCCCACATGCAGGAAATAGAAACAAATATTGGTTTTAACTACATTAGTAACCACTTTGAGTACTAATTGTCTCAGTACATAAAGTGAGATGTTGACAGGCAACACTAAAAGAAAAAATACAAAATATATGTAGCCTCTAGATGTCATTTTATAGTTTATATAGGTTCAAAATAAGTTAGCAAATAAAGACGCATCATGTAAATGCTAATCAAATGAAAGAGAAAGAAGCTTAATTTTCAACAGAATGAATTTCACATTAAGAAAAGCAAACAGGCTTAAAAGAGGGTGAGCTACATAAAAAGAATCAGTTTTCCAAAAGGAAAGATTATTTGTGATCTGAATAATGGTACCATCTACAAGAACCAAAAAATTAGAATAGAAAGGAGAAATAGATGCGCCAAATGTTCTAAAGTCACAAATATGTGAAGGACAAGCCTCCATCCACACTCCCATAAGAAACCCTTCACAAATGTTCTCATCAACTGCCAAGGGTCAACTCATTGGTGCCTCTGGCTAGACGTGGGCAGAATTTCTTTGGTATGTTGTGGTCTCTTATCTGAGGTAAAGAAATGCTTGTTTATGTCTTCCACAAAATGTCATCAGAATTACGATTATCCACATGCTATTTTGCTCAAAATTCTGGAATACTCATCACTGAAGATAAACACTTGCCCATAAATTATGGGCTTTAGGTAAAAATGTTGGTGGAGATTTGCTAACGTAAGTACCATTCTGGCTGGGGGGTTGATTTAAAGGGGAATTGGAATGTGTATGGCTCTGTAGAATGTGGAACATCTTATTCTTTCCCTCTTAACTTTGCTATTATTCTAAAAGTGTTCAAAAAATAAAAATCATTGTAAAATCAAGTCAAAGGGAAAGAGTTTCTATGGCTCAGACAATAACATCCTTTTGAAGTATTTATGTCCACTCTCTGTGAAGCCATTCAAATAAGTCACATGAAAAACAAAATGAACACATTCTTTTCAGCCATTAGAAATGGTTATATTTTTTCATGTTGACATTAATCTTTCCATTGTCAATAATCAGTTATATACATCCAGACAAAAGAGTGCCCTTACATTTGGACTGGAATTTGATATCATGTTTTGATAAGCACAGAATAACATAGCATTTAATGGTTCTTAATTAAAAAGCAGTTACAGATTTCCTTTCAAAGATTCAACATGAACATTAATTTTAACTTTAATAAGCAATACAGGTTTTTCTCACATACTGTAGAAATATATATATATATATATATATGTATGTATATTTCTAATAAATAGCACAGACCTGCAATATGAGCAGTAATAATTAAAATACAGTAACAACAGAGTACAAAAAGATACAGACTTTCTCAGGTTGCATAATTCAGACAAAAAGATAATCTAATTTTATTGCACTGCTCCATACCCCTTAAAAAAAACACACACACACACAAAATTCAGCCGACAAGAGCATTTAGGATGAAGGTCAGTGTAAGGAAATCAGTAGCACCTTTAGTAATTAAAATGATTGTCAATATTTCCAGGAAGCCTAAATAGAGCATTATGACTTTATTAAAAAAATCAAAACTAAATGATATGTATCAGTGAGCTTACCTGCTGCATGTCTCAACACTTGCATAGAATGTTTGACTGAGATATTTAAAATGAATCCTTCAAGAATGATTATCACTTTTGAGTGGCGAAAGACTTCAAGGTGTTTCCCATCTTATTGTCTGAAACTTGTCAGATAATCTTCCTACTATGCCCCAGACTACATCATAGAATACTGAGGGACTCTCAACAATTTAGATCCATTCCTTTGATCTATTTATTTCCATGAGGAGTTATTCTATGTCTGGCCCTCTGCTTGGCATAAACACTGCTCTTCTAGAAACATCCTTGTCCACAAGGAGTTTAGTCTAGAAGGAAAGATAAGACCTTGGAAACATATTTAAAACAGCAGGCAAAACACAAAGTTTCACAGAGGAATTAGGCATTTCTTTCAAATCTGTTGAGAGTGAAACAGAGCAACTCTGGTAGGTTCTTTTCTGAAGCAATATGCCCACGTGACAGACACCACAGCAGGACAAGGCAAGTGCATCAGTACTCCGGAAAGTTTTCCTAACAATGAGCTCATCATCTAAACAATTTACCCTAGATCTAAGTAAATCTACATAACATTTAACTAAAATAAAATGTGCTTTTCTGTGAAAACACCAGTTACCTCATTTTGGGAAGCCACGTTTATACATTTCTTATTCCTAAGAATTGTTACATATATAAAAATTTCCAGAAATTCACCGAAGATCGACTTAGTATAGTCCCTTGCAGACAGGTGAAAGGAGAGCAGTTTATCATCTTATATTAACTGTGGCAGGCATTCACACTGATCACTTTATACTTTGTTTACAAATGGTGAGGCAGGTGCAGCCATGACTTAGATCCTGCATAAACAAGTGACTGAATCCTCTTAGGTGTCAAGCAAGGCTCCCTTAATCTTTACTTCACTGTTATAGGGAATACCCATATTTATGTGACCATGCGATGGTTTGCTCAGTGGTTATCAAGATGCAGAGAGAACAAAACACATTATGTTGCACTTGGAAATCTTAGAAGTAGACGTTAAGGCATAATTTATAATGAAAATAATTTTATAGATTAGCTCTGAAGCCCATTCACTTCAATTTTTTCAAAAAGTAGGTGAGGTAAAGCATATCTTACATGTCTTATTAATGTCAAGGTATTATGTCTAGAGCTCTTCCTCCAAATCTTAATTCAAATTTAAAACTGTAATGAAAAATATTTAGCCAAAACATGAAAGTTGTAACCATTTTTCAAAATTTCCTTCACAGGTGGAGAATTTTTTAACCTAGAAAATAATTCATTAATACATTATAATAAAAACCCTTCAAATCTAGTGAAAATTTTAATATTTGGGAAGATCTTGCCATTTCACCTTCAGCATAGAGATTACTGTATGATACTGCAGACTAAAGTACGATATTGACTTTATCACGACCAGGATAGGTAATGCCACCTTTCTCGAGGCTGTTCCTGTCGCACTGATGTCAGATGGTTACACAGCATCACTCTGGCTGAGTATAACCCACACACAGCTGCCTGTGGAGGTACAAAGGTCTTTCACATGCCCACAAGTCTGCTGGGCCACCTTCAGTTTCTGAACACCTTCACTAACAGTGGATCCTATAGTTGATGTCCCCAGCAACTTAAACAAACACGTGTCTAATGCAGAATGCTGCTTTTGTACTTTGCCAAAATAAATTCCAAGCAGTCACCACGCTTCTTCCTGAGATTTATCTCATTATGGGTGATTTTTTTTTTTGGTGTTTATTGTTGATTTCTGGAGAGGTATGAATAAAGGAAAAGCCTAGAAATGCTGTCTATCCAGGCAAAACAGGGTAAAGGGCATTCTCTGACATTAAAGCTTTAGTTACATTGTTTGAGACACCTGTTAAGTATCTAGTTTTGTCTGATAGAACTCAGTCTAGAACTTTCCCTAACACATTTTCAGATTCTTAGAACATTGCATGAATGATGTCCTTAATTTAAGTGATGACAATTGTGTAGGAAACAATTGAATGTTTCTTTTAAAATAAGGTCTATGCATAGGCAAAAAGGACAATTAAAGGAACACTGATAAATGTCTATTAACATAATACTTTTATCTCTAGAATGGCTTTGATATTACCGTAATATCATATATTGTGCAAAATTCAGCAGCATATTATTACTGTCTACGACAAATCCAGAACTCTCTAGTGTGGCAATCAGTAGGTATTCTTCAAATTAAGTTTACAAACTTGACTTTGCAAAGTATGATTGAAGAAATATATTTGTATTAAATATGAGGAATTACTGAATGTGCTTCTAGGAAACTATTTCATTTATTCTATAAGGTCATCATTACTGATGGCAGGGCTTACCTAGTGAAGAGAATTAAAAGTGTTTGGAAGTCAAAAGATGTGTACTATCTTCAATCCTGCACCTACTCAGAGCACACCATAGCAAAGGTTTTAATCTGCTGATACTAGTACAGTAAAATGTGGACCGCTAACAAGAAATAGCTGAGGTGAGATGGTGCAATCAATTAATTAAACACGAAATTTGATATCTGTATATGTTGAGTGAAAATACATTACACATCAAGATACAATTGCATCGAATGTTCCAAAACCAGCATTTCAATTGGCTGGTCCAATCTCATGAAGTCCAGAATTGCTCAGCCTTCAATCAATACAATGTTGATGGTAGAAAAGCAAATCCCATTGAAACCTGCAGTCTATTTCATTAAACATGTTTTGTATAAAATGGGTTCATCAAAAGCATTATTAGGTGCAGATACAAAGTAAAAATGAAACTACAAACAACTACAGAGTGAACGTCATTGCCGTTTTGAAATTCCATGCTGAATTTAGGGAGGTAAAATTTTTCCGAACAACACGCTGCCCACCTGCCCACACCCTAGTCGGCATCCGTTCAGTGCCTGTTTTGCACATAAAGCTTTGTTTTCTTTCATAGCTTATTTCGCCATTCAAATTAAAACCAAAGAAACAAAAGCTGGCTTTATCGTGTAAAGAAAAATTAGTCACTGTTACATTAATAAATTCAGCATATACTGGCCTTCTCCATTACTGATGAATGCTGCTTACCTAATTAACAGGTTGTCTATGAAGACTCAAAAACAAAAGACCTTGAGAACAATGACAGTGTCATCAAACCACCAGCAAGGAAATAATCTATGTGGAAAATGTCCACAAGGGGAGGACAAAAATCTTAAAGACTTTTATTCAAACATTACAGAAAAAGGAAATTAATTCAAAAATAAGAAATAAAGGCAGAGACAGGGGTGTTAAGGAAAACAAAGCACCTGGGACTGGAATAAGGGTGATTTTGTTCAATGTCAATGTTAACTTTGCTCAACGTGAGACTTGCAAGAACGTCATTCATAATACACATTATCATAAATTTTTCAAGCTCTGTACATCAAGGCATCAAAGCAAAGAGAGCATGGAGATGATGTTTAACTTTATAATAATACTAATGTGAAGAGGCAAAGTCTACTGAGTATGAACACTTGAAGAAAAAGAAGGCTAAGTCTGAACGGTAAACATGATGGTCTCAGTGCACTGTTCATTTAAGGGTGTTTTTATGACATCATAAAACTCTCAGAGTTTCTGACATGCATGTCTCTTAACTTTAGCCTATGTTCTCAAATGTGGAAGTATATGGACCCACAGAATTCAGATCTGTAGAAGTGGTAGGATTAAATGTCAAGACTTAAAATCATCTGAGTGACCTTACTACAAACAGCTGTGAAGTGTGTGCACCGGGGCAACACTGGATTAACAGTGCACAGCACTGCTAATTCCAGTTCTTGAAAGTACGAGGCACTTCCAGAAATACCGGGAAAATTCCAGATGGCAAGTGCCCAGGAGAGAATGATTTGTTTTGCTAGGCTCTGCCAAACTAGAATCAATTATGAATTTATCTTACATACAGAAAAATCCTAAGTCTTCTAGAACACTTACCTTTCCAATCTCAGAATATTCAATTACCTCTCCAATCTCAGAATATTCAAGCCTAGACTAAGGAGGTTTTTCCTATTTGTGAACATGTGCCGTTCTTACATGAAGTATATATAGCTTCAGGGAGGCTATTCTTGCAAATCGCAAATGAGCAAAGCCCTCTGCACCACAGATGGCGTCAAGCACAGATGACACCATCATGAGGAAAAGTGCGTTGAGACCTAGCTCCTCAAACAAGGTGGAATCCACAAGCTCTTCAAATGTACAGCAAGAGAAGATGACAAAGGCAAGAAGAGTTGTGTTCTCCGCGAGACGAGAGAACAAGGAGCATGCTCAGAGGAACTTGAAAACTAATTATTAGGGATATGTTTTGTCAAATAATGAAAATAAGTAGATACTATATTAATGAATTAAATTACTTTAATCTTATTAATCGCATAAATATTTCTTGGTTCCTGGGGTAATCCTATAAATGGGGTAGTCACTAAAATTCAAATTATCATGTTCTATAGTAAGTAATGTTTACAGTTTACATCACAGGTAAGAACAAATATAGGAATAACTTATGTGTACTAAGGAACTTCCTTTACTCCAACTTCAGGGAAAATACATTACACCTGAGTCATATAAACATACCATCATCTATATGAGAAAAGGACTTAATGAAGCACTCTCAGCTGTTATATATAATCATTATTTGAGATAATTTGAACTGATGAGAGAAGCAGGCAATTTGAAATTATATTTTGCATAGAGAAAATTCAGTGTCTAATGAGCAAATAATAAATTATAATATAGACTGCAGTTAAGTCTCAATAAAGTTTACTCTTTTGCATGTCTTTTTACTTGCTTTTGACACTATCAGTTGTATGTGGAAATTGAATGAATTCTCTAGGAACTTTCTGTTTTTAGATAAGCCCAAAAATTTGGGTTGGGCAATATATATTTTTAACTCTAGGGAAATTTCCTGAGCCCTGTGTGTGTGTGTGTGTGTGTATGAGAGAAAGAGGGAGAGAGAGAGAGAGAGAGAGAGAGAGAGAGAGAGAGAGAGAGAGACTCTATTATATCAAAGTAATGACTCCTAGTATGGCTTTGGTTTTAATATTGAGAGGCATTGTGTAGGTAAAATGCATATCATGAATTTCTTACCTCCTTCACCTTGTATTCTCCCATTAAACTGAACCAAACATTTAGGATAATTTATTCTATTAAATATTGGAAATAAAAAAACAAAAAAAAAACAAAAATAAATAAATATTGGAAATAGTCTATATATGAGTTTTTGTCTTTGTAAGGCATTTTGGAAAAATGTAATTTCAACTAATTATAACATCTATATAAAATTTTACTTATACTTTTCTGTATTCTTGATTGGCATGTTGTAGGGCTAGAAGCAAGTGAGTAGACAATTAGACCCTTACAGAATACTTTTGAGCATACCAAATTGAATTGTTTCATTTCTTTATTGCTGTTCAGGTGGAGTGTGGCCACTAGAGTGAAGGTGCTTGGAAGACAGAACAAAAAGGAGAACTCTATGAGTCATGTGAATTTATACTGAGAAAATGTCACGTCTTCAACGTGATACATATTACTGCCTCTCACTGCCTCTTCAAAAAGGACGTAGAAAGAAGGCTAGGTAAGAGTAAGTCCATATAAACAAAAAGAAGTCCATACCTATTTATCTTTCTATGGATGATGAAAAATAATTAAGGTTAAATAGCAAAAGATGAGGGATGTTCAACTAACAAACGGCAAATATATAAGCTAGCTAGTAACTGGAAGCTAAGAGTACTCTAGTTTCCTTTGAATCATAATTAGAACTTTGTGGGCATTTCAATGATAATCAGTTTAGTTTCTCATCTTGAACATCTGAAATGTGGTATTCCTCTGCGACAGGAATGTATTCAGCACTAAATTTGCAGATGAGTGTGCTAGCTACATTCCTCCTGTCCTATGTGATTAGATAGGAACAGAAGCTTTCGGCCAACAGTCTTTGCTCGGTCTTTGAAAGATATAATTAAAGGAACAAGTATTTCAACATTTGCAGTTGGACCGGGAAGAGCAAACAAGTAGATTCATTTCTGTTACAGTTCTCTTATTGAGTCAAGCAAGTTAAGGCTTTAACTTAGAACACGTCTGTTACAGACATTCCTACTTAGAATGTCATGTTTCTGACATGACTCTGCACACCAGGTCCTGTGCTTTGAGACCCTTCCACACCCTTAAAGATCAATGCAATAACCATCGGAAGTGAAGTGAATTAAGGCAACTGAGAAGGAGCAAAGGAAATGCAACTTGGCTTTGGTTTGATTCATCAGCAGTTGACATAACTAAACCTCTTTCCAAGGAGAAAGGAAGGCACCGGGCGGGGGAGGGGGGCGCCCAGGAGGGGGCACAGCATCTCTGCATGCAGGTGTCAGAGCACACAGGTGTGACTATAAATCCCATGGTCACTGCCTTATTGTTCCTCTTCTTCTGCTGTCTGATATGTATATTAGTTTAAAAAGGTATTTACAAAGAGTGCAAGGCATTCTTTTTAGAACTGTTTATGATTGACTAGAATGATTTTTTTTATAACAGAAGTGAATATAAAAGGAATAATCACTCAAAAAAAGCTGACTCAAGATTGGGTGGAACCAAGTTAAAGAAAAGGACACTGCAAAAAAAAAATTAAGGACATTGTATGCTATATGGTGTCACATACTGTCCTTATTCATTTCCTTAAGATGTTGGCACATCGTGTTTTTTATTAAATGATTGAAAATCATAAATATATTCAAAAACGCAAATGTTAAATGAAGAAAAAGCAAATCTGAAAATATGAACCTATGATCCACATTTAAAGCAGTGGATTAAATTTAGGACAAACTCAAACCTTTAATTCTGATGTCATGAAATTGCAGTGTCTATGCAAAGTCTCCTAAGGAATAAGAATAGCACCCACCCTCTACTGAAAAGAAAAGAGGAGGGTATTCTAGAGGGGTGTCACTCAATAGTAAATCACTGAGTTCTATCCATCATAAAATTAAACAAGACATATACAAATATTTAATTTCAGTTGATATTTATAGGTTAGGAAATCACAGATCTGTCAAAAGTGTCTTAGGAATGATTCTGAATCCCAGTTACTTTTACTCAAGAAAATGAGACCATGCTAAACTAACCTGAGTGACAATCTTTCACCATATCAAAACTGTGCCATAAACTAGATACCTAGAAATCCCCAAACCTGTATTTTTACAAGTCTCTCCCCACCCAGCAAGCTCCAATGTTCTGGTTCTGTTCTCAGACAACAGGCAGTCGAAATCAGTAGGGAGCAGAATTTTCAACAGTTCCCTCTACCATGAGGCATCTTCAGGGACTGAAGTCAAAGCCTGGGTTTCTTTTCTTTCTCTTTTGCTTGTTTTAGTGAAGAATTCGAAGACTGTAGTGGGCTCAATAATGACCCCTACTCTTGTCAGTTCTTTTCCTACAAATTACTCAGAAGATTAAGCTTGTGTCATTACTTTGGTTGAGAAAAAATAGAATCTTGCCTACTTGCAGTTGTCAACTAGGATTTTTGGTTATTTGGCTTGGTTATTGCAGCACAACATTGAATCTGGATTGAGCCCAGTTTTTTTTTTTTTAAAGAGTCATAATTAAGGTGTACATTATGAGCTAAGATACAAATCAATGCGGTTTAGCTGATGTTCAGTCTCACTAAAATTCTAATTCAATTGATGTGTTAGGTAAAAATTGTACAGATTATTTGGGGGGGGGGTTGTTCTCTTTTCCAGCACCAGGGACTAATTACAACCTTAAAAAAAAAAAAAACTGTGTGCGCAGATTAATCAAGCATGACTGAAAAAGGAGGCTTTTTTTTTTGCCAAACTTATTTTACAAACACTTTTTTCTGATGTTAGCAATCCCTTAATTTTTTTAGTTTTTAGCATTTTGACTTTCAATATATATTGTTATTTTAAAGCCACATTGTGAAACTGCAGACAAGTAAAACACATTCCCATTGTCTCCCTGGGTTTTTCTTTTACTTAAAAATGACTATAATAATATTTTTCTTTCAAATTCATTTATTTCTTTATGGTCTCCAGATACTCAGTGTTTGTGTGGATATATATTATATGTGATTCTTCATGTGTGAAAAGAGAAATAATTGTCTTCAATTTACTTCATAACAATATCAAATAAAAATGAAGTTTGAGGAGAGATATTTTATGGAATTAAACATATGCTTAAGTAAGCCAGGCTTCTGGGATGCAGATTTCATTCTACAAATAAAAGTCAGTGAAAGATTTAAAAATTCTTCTTTCTCAACACAACACCCCAAGTCAAGTCTGCAAATAAGCCTCTGCATCGATTTTCTGTATATATCACCTCAAAATCTTAGTTTCATTATTGTTTGTGATCATTTGTTTTACCTAAAATCCTTCCCAACACTTTGAAAAACACAAAGAAACTCATAAGCAAATTCATAAACACTGATTTGAGATGAGACATGTTAAATATTGCTTTCTCTTTCTCTGTCTGACGGAGGACTGTGTGCACCTGAAACTTTGACAGTAACATCGTCCTGTTTGGATTTGTTCAAAGCCTCCGATTCTCTGGGTGAACGGGTGGCTGATTTCTTCTTCCGTGCTCTCTCTCTCTTCTTTTCCTTGGCGAGGAGTCTATAGTTAATAGCGTTGCCGATGAACAGCCAAATGCCTGATATCACCACGATTGCCCCACTGGCTATGTACATAAATTTATAGTCTTTAGTTTTATCAACCAATTTACCTATAAGACAGAGAACAATTTTAAGTGAGTCTGATAAAATGACAGCATCACAACTGGGAGAAACTTTCTCAGACAAACTGTATTCCTCTTGTTTAAATTAAAATCAAATCACACTTTAATATAGAAAATATTGTAGCTAATATTCCTATATATAATATATATATATATATATATATATATATATATATATATCAAATTGGGACAAATATCAACAGGATTACCTTAGCAGTATATCACATATATTGAAAACTATTTCTGCCAATAAAATAAGTGATCAAGATAAAGTAGACATACATGTATTTGTATATTACTACATAGGAATATGAGGCATATTTTTGTATACAGGCATGTGGCTTCTTATGTATAACTATTACGTTGCATCAGATACTTTGAGATCACTATTTTCCCATGTTTCTTGGTTACTTTAATTTAATAATGGAAACTTTATAATATTTTGGAAGACCCAATGGGCTTTTGTGTGGTTCACTACTGGCTTCACTGTGCTCATCACAGACTGAGCATTTACCTGTACTAAACTCCTGTGTTGTGACTATGAAGTGATCTCACCATATGGACTACAGATGCTTTTTTTACAAAACTGCTTCAATTCTTTAGTTATCAAAACAAGGCCCGGCTGCTTTCTTTTCTTTCTTCTTCATTAAGACCTATTTTATTAAATATATGTGTGTGTTTCTGTGTGTATGTATTTGTAGCATGTATTTGTGTGTGCCCCTTTGAGGACAGAAGAGGAGTTACAGAGCATTGTGAGTTCCCTAAGTTGGGCGCTGGGAACCGAATTCTGGAAGAGCAGCAAGTACTTTTAACTGCTGGGCCATTTCTCTACTCCCCAGACAGTGAACTTTAGATGAGGCAACGTCACAGCTCACCGTTTAAATCAGGTTGTGGAGTGTTCTCACCCAATCTCTTCCATAGGTGGTATACCACTTTGGAGGTTAAATACCTTGGTTTTATTGAATCTGGAAGTTAACCTGGAAGAATTCCTTGGTCCCAATGAATTAAAACTAGCCTGGTGCCACTAAAGCTAAAGGCTAGCTGACACTACGACATTTTTTTTTTTTTGAGCTCATGCTTAGTTTTTCCTTTTTCTTATGAAAGCATTATTTTCTCAATAACTCCTAAGGACAAACTTTGATTGGAGAATTCATAACTGTAACGTAGACAAGTGCCTCAGTCCCCATGCAATCTGACTGTAATATAGTTAGCACTAAGTGGAACCACTTGAAATATTTGCCCACTTGAGAAGAATTCTCTGGTTTAATTATGAACGGTTGCCTATGTCTATTTGCACTGAAACACTTACCACCTAAGGCCTTTGTGCTTCACACTGGCAGAGGGGCACACAATACCACTAAGGCCTGACAACAACTTGGATGCCTTTCTAATCATTAGAAAATAAGAGATGGAATTTTGATGATAGCCTTAAGACTGAAGAGATAACGAATTTCTCATCTTCACAGAAGCTTCTTTATGTTCTAAAGAAAACAGCTGAACAACTGACTACAGAAGGGTGACAAATTGATATCAGCAAGTCTTTGGGTGCCAGGCGGGCAGACTAAACCCAGGTGAATGAATTTGCATTCCAATGTCCATTACACATATACAAGGATTGTTAGAGTTACACCACAACCATCAGCATCACCACCACCCCATCATCAAAAATGCTTAAAATCTAACACAGAAGATTATTTTAAATTAAATCATGCATGTAATGCATTTGCCATTTGCCTTTGTATTTTAAGTTTAAGTTGTGGAACTATCTGTCATAGTTTCCTTCCAGAAGTGCTCTCAAATATATTGCTAAAGGAAGCCACAAAACAATCCTTACAAAAGTCAACAAAAACCCAATGTTTGTATAGTAGCAATTTTACCCTTTTTTCTCCCCCTTTCTGTCTTATCTTTCTCTGTCCTTTTCCCTTCTCCCTTCCTTCTCTCATTCTTTCATCTTACTTTCTTTTCTCCTTTTCTTCCGTTCTTCCTTCATTTCTTTCTTTTCTTCTATTTTGGGTTTGTTTTTCATGACAGTTTTTCTAAGTAGTTCTGATTGTACTGGAACTTGCTCTATAGACCAGGCTTGCCTTGAACTCAGGCCTGCCTCTGCCTCCTGAGTGCTGGCATCAAAGGTGTATGCTACCACCACTGGTTATTTTTTTCTTTTGTTAATAAAAAAAATCAGGCTATTTTCTCAACTTTCTGATGTGATGGTACCTACATGAACCTGATTTCCTCAGTAGGAATTTTAGAATACACACTTTTATAGACAATTTAGAAACCATTTCACATATTAAAAGTCTACATGTGGTCTTCATCACTTATGAATATGTAACATTATTATTATTTACTCAAAAAACTAAACTTGAATGCATTTCTCTTTATCTTTGCATTCTGTATCAATGATATAAAAGTTAGCAACCTTAGGCAAAACTCAAACCAACATAGCTAATGTATTCTCATAAAGACCCAGATTCTAATCCTTTCAGGATAATATTTGATATTTTTGCTCATTTCTATGTAAGCAAAATATGAATCTGTTCATCAAAAAACAGTCACACTTTATTCTTGTGATATATTCTTAAATAATAAAATAGTTGATGCACATAAAAATCCTGAAGTTATACTAACTATAAATCTAATTTAAGCTCATAATTTTCTAAGTCCAAGATTTTGAGTGAAAATTTCAAGTACAAAACCTCTCCAGTCTTCTATACAACTGTAGTTAGTCAAAGCCACATTAACCACTGCAAAGAAATACTTCTTCATATATATTCACATTATTCTTAAAGATTCTTACCAGCTAGAGGGGGGCCGAGAAGAACGGGGCAACACTCCATAATGGTGACAAGTCCCACGGCACTGGAAAACCTGGCAGGTCCAACAAGGTCCATGAGAGTTTCAAAGAGGACACTGCTAACACTTCCAAATCCATAACCAAAGACTATAGAGTAGACTACCAATGCTGCGTAGGTATCTGCCAGGGGGCAGAGGAGATGGCATACGCCAGTGAATATAACTGAAAAGCTGAAGAAGTACTGGATGCGTGGACGGATTAACTTGGAATTGGCTATTAATCCTCCAAGAGGTCTTGCAAACATATCCACAAAAGCCATCACAGACAGCAACAAAGCTGAGTTATATTCATCCACTCCTTTGTCTTTAGCATATGGAGCCAAGAATATAATAGGGGCAAAAAACCCTAGAAACATAATGACATTTCCAGATAGGTAGATCAAAAATCCTCTATGCTTAAAAAGGCTGAAATCTAAAAATTTATTAATTTTTTCTGCTGTCGATTCCTTACTGACTTTCTTCATAGTTTCATCATGTCTTGAACCAACCTTACTTTTAGACTTTGTCTGACGTGTACTTTTCTGGACAGGTCTCATGAGGCACCCAGCCACACAGGAGTGCAAAAATATGCCTCCCAAAATCAAGAAGCTCCCCTTCCAGCCGTAACTGTTAAATAGGTACTGATTAAAGGGAGCCAGCGAGCTTAAGAAAACAGGACTTCCAGCCATGGCCAAGCCGCTTGCCATGGGCCGTCTCCTATAGAAGTATTTTCCGAGTATTGTTAAGGCTGGTTGCAGGTTGAATGCTAATCCTAAACCTAAAACAGAAAACAAAGGGAGAAAGAAAACACAGCACATTATATCGCTCTCCAAAGAAATTCCTCAAAATGTGCACTATACAGGAAACAGAGAAGGGTAGCAGTAGATTCCAATCTTTGCGGATTACAAGTGGAAATATAATTGTACAAAAAACTAAATTGGTTTTCATAAAAAAAAACATAGTAAGAATTTTTTCAGAGCCCTTTATTTTAAAGAAGTAAGATGGGGAACTACTGAGGTATGACAGAGATACAACAGAATAGGCTATAGCAAAAATATAATTATGAATTCTTAACCAGAATCATATAATCTCACAGATAAATTAACCCCTTCCTTCTCACACAGGCTTATATGCAAATAGCCTCTATTCACTTCTAGTGAGAATGCGGATAACTCTGTTAGTGGAGTGGAACAGTGCACAAACTAAAAGACTCCCAATTTTCAACCCTCTTCTACCTCCCCATAAACATTCCTGTCAACACCATGCCATAATAAAACAGAGAAATAAGTTTACCCCATTATTTCATTCCACATCCATCCCATTCTAAATTGAGCATCTAGAGATGGGTTGAATAAAATATTTTTGGAATATATTTTATTTTAGGAAGTTTTAGTTGATTCTTTGGGGCCAAGATACCACCATGAAATCCTTGGCAGTGCTGGTCCCACCTTTGAGAGACAAATTCCTTCTTTGAGATCACCCAGACATGACAGTATTCAGCTGCATGTATGAATCTTTCTTTTATAAACAGACAAATTGACTTATGTAAACCATCTTCATTGCAACATTAGCATCGGTACTATTCTATTTGTAAAGGACTCTTGAGGTAAGAATCCTTTAGCCTACTAATTTGGATGAATTGAAACCCTGTTGCTAAATGGGTAAGAACTCAACTCTGTGCTACACAGCACTAAGTCCAACCCTTGATGACATTTTTCTGAAATAAACTTTCCCTCAAAGCTGTGGAAGGAGTCAAAACTATAATTTAGGAAAAAGAGGCTGCGACCCTCCCACTTTCTTTCAAGCACACCACTGAGATATGCAAACTGGGAATATGAGACTGATTCCTGTCAGTTCATGGAGAGGCAGCTTGTAAGCAGAACATCTGAACGAAAAACCCTGGTATTAGATTTCATTTATCTTTCTTCATTTTCTCCCTGATAAAAGTGGAGAACATTTGTTTTTAGATGTTATGTCAAGAAAGTGATACACCGGTGACACTGGGACCCAAACACATGAAATTGTTTTGGAATAGGAATAGTGTCCGTGGATAGGTATGTTCTAGCATAGGAACATCAAAACCATGACCTTTTTAGTACACCCTCGCTCTCTTCTCTGCTGAGATAGAAGATAGGACATAAGGGACATATGGATATCCTCTCCACGACAGCGATGCTGAGCTCTGACATGTAATACTTAGATTTGGCATTTAAAGTGTTTTCTCATATAAAAAGTCAGATTAACATAGAGAGGTTACAAATACAGACATTTATTGTCACTATTATTGTTTATCGTTCTCAGTTTGCATCCCAGGTGGGTCTTGAACTCACTATATAGCTCAAACTAACACTGGATTCAGAATCTCTTGACTCAGTTTCCCTAGTGCTGGTTTGTGGTACATTTGTACCACAATGTCTGCATGGCAGCCTGCAAAGCCTGTTGTCTTTGTCAGATGGTTTACATGTATAAATGTGAATGGATCTCAACTCAAACATGAGACAAAAATGTTCATTTAGCCCTTGTTATCTATTCTTCTCTTAAAACATGAAATGTAGATTTTTAAATAAAATTTATTGATAAAGAAAATAAAAATCGTGCTCTTCTATATATGGTTTATGTTGGTTTAAGTGAAAGGGACTTTCTCATGAGGCAGTGAGATGTCATTCTCGACATTTTTGAGAGTGCTGGTAAAAGCAGGCCATTTCAATAAGGGAGAACTCGATGAAGGCTAAAGAGGTTTCTCTGTCACTCATTAAAGCACAGTTGCCAGTGACTTTATTGTTGATGTTAAATCATTGTTATCCCAAAATATATACTTGACACTATTTTTAACTTATATTGTAAGTCAAATACTCTAAACAGGAATAAAAAATGTTTCATAAACAAAGTTGTTATACTAGAAGGTATTTACAATATCACCTCAACTGACTCAACAGTAAAAAGTAACCAAGTCAAAAACAGTCAAAGCTTCTTCCATTTTCCTATCTGTGGAGTGACGCATGACTGTATGATAACTTTTAAAAATCATTTCTTAAAATGAAATGTTTCGCCCTACTGTAGGAAGTACTTCAATGATTCAGATTAAAAGACCCCAGAATAGACTTGCTTTTTAAAACAAACTGAAACAAAACATTAGGAATTTGTAACTTCTTCATACTTTGTATACCATTTAGATGAGAGCAGAACCCGACTCACCTCCAATTAAGCCAATTGTGAGGTAAAGTTGTATCACACTGCTACTGAAGGAAGCCAAGATCATTCCGGCACAGCACAGCAACCCTCCAGTTATCACCACTGGCCGGCTGCCGTAGTTGTTCACCAGGACACTACTGACAGGACCTGAGGTAGAAGAGTGATTAAGACACACTAGCTGAGGGGGACAAAGACTTATCCTTAATATGTCTTTGTTCTGAATGCCGGGAAAGTGCAGTTTCGCAATCAAGACACATTAGTTCATATGTGGTAAAACTGGGACTGTCTAATGTGTCACGTAGACTGGTTTGTTTTCTAACTTTTAGTTCTGCATTACTTTTTTTTTTTTTTTGAGACAGAAGTCTCAAATTCTTAGAAAAAGGGTGATCCTTCTGTCCCAAAGTCCTGATTATCTGGGACTAAAGGAAAATATCACCATTAGTAAAGCTGATGAGTTACTTTATTTCATTTATTTTATAAAAGTTTATTTTATTTTAGTGTGTTATATAGTGTGTGTGTGTGTGTGTGTTTTAAGGTTAGGAGGGGTAATTAGATTCCATAGAGTTAGTATTACAGCTGCCAAATGCAGGTGCTGGAAACCAAACTTAGGTCTTTGCAAGAGCAGCAAGTACTTTTAGCTGCTGAACCCACTGTTCCGATCCCTGGTGAGAATTTTTTAAAATCACCTTATAAAAACACACTACAATAAATTAGAAACATTTAACATGTATAGTTTTTAAAACTGATACCAATCAAATGTAATGCAAAAGTTTTCAACGGAACACAGCTAAACAGGCCTCAAACATCTCTCCAATGGTGGTAAACTCACATTACAAAAATCCAGGAGCCTGGCGATGGTGGCGCACGCCTTTAATCCTAGCACTTGGGAGGCAGAGGAAGATGGATCTCTGTGAGTTCTAGACCAGCCTGGTCTACAAGAGCTAGTTCCAGGACAGGCTCCAAAGCCACAGAGAAACCCTGTCTCGAAAAACAAAACAAAACAAAATAAAAAATCCAGGAATTATATACAGCTTTGGCCTACATTTCAGAAATAATGTATGTGTAGGTATATAAGTCATTAACTGGCGCTCACATTGTTAGGTACACTCAGATATAGTTATTCTTTAATACCATATTTTGTTGACTCTTATTTTTTCTAATATTTTATTCTTAAAATTATGTGTATTCAGTGCATACATGTATGTGTGCATGTGTGTATGCACATGTGTGTATGTGTGTGTCTAGGCACATGTGAACATGAACACATGCATGTATAGGTATAAACATGTCAGTGCTGATGCCATCAGAGGTCATAACAGGTTATCAGGTTCCCTGGGCTGCAATGCCTTGAGGCTATCTTTCAGGCCCACATTTCCTTCATTTAAGATTCTGCTTGTGGTTAGTCCACAGCAACCACAACCCCACTAGTATAGCTATCACATTATACATGTTAGGTTATATATTACATTCCATGATTTACAGGACCATGAATAATGACTCACACGTTAACCATATGAAACACACTTTAACCATATGAAAATGAATACTGACTTTGCCCCAAAGTTCTTTGTGTGACCTGTTCTCTTAATGACATGTAAGCAGCAGCAAGAAAGCTTGCAGAACGAGGTCAGCTCCTTGGAGGAAGCTGCCTGAGGTAAGAGGTAATCCTACCTTTCCGGCAAAGAGAACTCTAGGGCCTGAGTCTGAGACTCAAAAAAAGGAGTTTCAGGAACAACTTACAGGAATTTATTTAACATATATTTCCAATATATTTGGGTGGATGCACATGCAAATAAAAACACTTGCAAATAATTAAGGTCACTAATATGCATATTTAATTAACTGCATGGACGCTGTTTTAGGAGTTATAAAATAGAAGTTCTGAATATTCAACCATTGTGTTTTACTTGTGCAGACAGCATTTACTTTGCTGTCTTGCAAAATATTAATGCAACTTAATAAGTGAACGCACATGATGAAAGTCAGCTTTCTACAGTCTGCCGATGAAGAAACAATTTCCTGTGACATCTCTTCTGTACCTGAAAATTACATTTTACCTGCTACTAGGAGTACTGCTTTAAGGGAAATAAATACATTAGGTCAGAATTGTCAGTCAAAATCAGATCTAGAAAAATAAGTTTTTTCCAACGCTTCAGGACAGGGTTTCTCTGAGTAGCTTTGGAACCTGTCCTAGAACTGCCTTTGTAGACCAGGCAGGCCTCGAATCACAGAGATCGACCTGCCTCTGTTTCCTGAGTACTGGGATTAAAGCCGTGTGCCACCACCACCCTGGTAAAAAATAAATTTTTAACCTATAGTACAATTTCAAATTTTGCTGAATTTGATCATATTTTATTTTAAAATATTTATGTGGCTAAAGTTAACATATATTGAAATTCAGTTACCATTATGTTTATATTCTTTCAGTAAATATAATTAGTTACAATGTAATCTTCAAATGAGATAACTAAAAAAAATATAAAATCTTATATTTAAAGTAGTAGACAAGATAACATTTTTAAAAGACCTTATGGAATACATGCACTTCCAAAACTGCTGAGAAACAAGAGTAAAGGGAAATGATTACAACAAATGAGAAAAGCACAATTATGTGCTTAGTATGGTAAAGGTTACTTGAGGACATAAGAACAAAATAATTACACATTATATAATACTTAATATGGTCCGATTATCTAGAAAAAGGGCATCTCTTTTGGAAGGCACATACCAAAATTAAAAAAAATTTGAGTGAAAAAAATCACTAATAAAGTAAGTCTTATTTTTGCCAGAAAAAGATTACAAATGGGTTATATCATACAGAATATACCATACAGAATATCATTTAACTAAGGCACACAGTTTAATGTAAAATTATTTATTAAGGTTAGAACGTCCACTGTATCTTGACTGAAATCTTTGTAGAAATGATAGAAGGAACACAAGCATCACTCACTGTTACCTTGACTTTCTTTAATGAATAGTAGCAAATGACAAAGGAAGCATTGGATGAGATGGACACAACCCATGGGTGTAGATATAAAAATAATTGAATATAAGAATAAATTGGTTATGATTAATTATTAAACTCAGGTATAGATTGTAGTGTGGAGCAGCGGGCTGCTTCCCGCCGCTCAGTTCCCGGCCACCGGCTAGCTTTAACCGAAATAATTACACGGAAACTGTATTCTTTTAAACACTGCTTGGCCCATTAGCTCTAGCTTCTTACTGGCTAACTCTCACTTCTTGATTAACCCATTTCTAATAATCTGTGTAGCACCACAAGGTGGTGTCTTACCAGGAAGGATCTTAACCTGCGTCCATCTTGGAGAGGAGAGCTATGGTGACTGCCTGACTCGGCTTCTTTCTCCCAGCATTCTGTTCTGTCTACTCCACCCACCTAAGGGCTGGCCTATCAAAGGCCAAGCAGTTTCTTTATTAATTAACCAATGAAAACAACAGATAGATAGATGACACTCCCACATCAATAGATGATAATTCATAAAGGTTTTTTTTCCTATTTCTCTTCTCAAAATGAGTTAACTGACTCAATGTAATCAAGTTTCATTGGATTCAGCTATCTTCACCATTGCCTAAGCTCCTAGGATAAAGCCAACTGACTCACGTAAAGAACAACATAATAAGGGAAGCACACTATAATCTTAAAACTACTCTACTCTAGGAAAGGAAACAATGAATGCAGTTTTATGAAGGACGATAGGTGTTATGATAGACACTAAATACATGATCTAAGGTGTTCACCAATTATTAGGACCAACAAACTGATACATTCTTGGCTCTTGAATTGCAGACTCCATTTTCTCTGTGGTGATTGAACAATGCATGGATAAATTACATAATTAATGACTATATTCATAAGTATCTTTGCTTAGATTGCACAAATACAAGCTTGCGCTTAAGCCATGAATCACAATTTAACTTTTAATATATGGCAGACAATTATACATCTGTACCCAATGGGCGAGTCAACCTCATCTAATGCTTCCTTTGCCTTTTGCTGCTTTTAATTAAGGAAAGCCAGGATAACAGTGAGTGATGCTTGTGTTCTTTCTATCATTTCTACAAAGATTTCAGTCAAGATATAATGAAAGTTCTAACCTTAATGAACTAATTTTCTGTTAAATTCTGTGCCTTAGTTAAACGATATTCTGTGTGGGTATATTTATATAACTCATCTGTAATCCTTTTCTAGCAAAAATAAAATTTACTTTATTAGTGATTCTTTCAGAAATAGCCCAAACTCTTTTCTTCTTAACATTAGCACTTAGGGAATTCATAAAGTATTCTTGATTTGTAGGAGCTATGAATAGATTTTAAAGGTATGATATAAATTAAGACATTTTTTTATGGAAAGAATCCATAAATGCTCACTAATAGCCAGAAGAGACATTGAAAGTAATCCCCACCACCAAGAGGCATATCTCTTCAATATATTAAAAGTTTGGTTTATTATAAAAAAAAGAAAGAGGAAGATGAAAGAACAGCAGACATTCTCATGATACAGAGTATTTCTTAGCTATCAATTGGCTCTGTAACCAAAAGTGTTCCTTTTTCAACAGTCTTAGGACTGCTTACATCCTAAATGTACTTATTTATTTCCTTTTTGTCAGTAAGTCTTAATGTTTAAAATCAGTGTATTCTTTATTTAATCACAATGCTTAATAAACATATTGAATATATGGTTATTAGTTATATATAACATATATTTAGTAAATATGATATATATATTATGATTACTAGTCATATCAGTGATGAACAGTCCCATTTGCATAGTTATACCTGACTCATTAAAATACTTCTATTTGATAGTCAGCTTCATAGACAGACAGACAGACACACACACACGCACACAGACACAGACACACACACACACATACACACAGAGTCGTACACAAAGGGTGGGTATAAAAATAACTTTTATTTCCAAAACACAAGAAGATTAGATTGCATGCTTATAAGACCAGTCCAGTCATGAGTTTGTGTGATACTCATTTCTAAACAATCTCAGAATTATAGAAACTGGTCACTTCCATGAAATTGCAGTAATATAGTTCATAAGAGAATAGTATAGGCCTCACAGCATGTTATGAGTCTCTGTTTGCCCGTTCTCAGAGGTCCTATAGCACCAATAGATAATAGCAAACACAACAAAAGTGGATTTCTTCTCACTTCATGTGTCATGCTCATGCATTTTATTATAAATTTTTACAGGTAGCTGCCATAACCTATTATTAGTTAACTGAGATTATGATTATGCCTTCCAGATAGTGTGCTAAGATTTGTAAAGACAGTATTCCGTAGACTTGCCATGGCAATCCCATGACTGAACTGCCTAACAAAACTTAACTGTTAATGAAATTGAGGAGCAAATACTTTGATTTATTTATGGGTCTCTCAATATTAGGTAGTAAAATGTAGATTGAGTCAGGGACATTTGACAACAGAACTGTTTTAACTAATGTGCCAAGAATATTCAATACGATGGATTTCAGACAACTAGACATGTTTGTTTCCAGTGTGGAATCTTGTCTGACATGGGGGAATATACAGAATTCCCTAATTGGTAATGGGATTGCTAAACCAGACTAGTCTGTGCAAATAGTGTGTGTGTGTGTGTGTGTGTGTGTATGTGTATGTGTGTCACAATTACCACCTTTTACAAACATAATGCTCACTTTTCCTTCAGGGAGTCTGGAGTTTTGGTATACACTATACGGTACACACCAGCAAAAAATGCCTTTGTAACCAGCTCACTAATAAAAGCACTAAACACCAACCCTCTAATTAGTTTTCTGGTAGACAAGTCTTTATGACTTTTGTCACAGTGGTTTCTGGGAAAATGAGACAGTGTGACTCCATGGAAATAAAGGAGAGTCTGGTAAGTTTGGACCTGATATTCTCTCTACTTACCCATGGGCTCTCCCTTTCCTGGTTTGATTTCATGTGTTCACTGTAATATATTAAGGCCACAAAAAAGAATTAGCCTCACACATTAGGTGAGTCTTGTGAAACCTGAAACTTTTGAGTGAATCATTGAAGCAGAAAATTGTATCAGGGACGCTGAGTGCAACTTTCCTTCCCATAGCAAAGGTTAAATATGATCTACATATACAAACAAGCCTATTTCATACATTATTATGTTTTGTAAACACAGGCTCAACATTCTTGCTCCTGTTTTCTTTTTCTCTACATAAGTAACAGTACATGATAAATTCTAAGAGAAAATTTGGAGTGCAAAATAATAGATGTTTCAAAAAACACACTTGATCAAACCTACAGCCAGGAACTGGAACTGAGCATCAATTGGAGTGTTATGAAATTTTATATACACTATAAACACTAACAGAAGAAATGATAAAATATTGTAATTTATTTTTATATGCTATATTTCAAATTTGAATTTGTGACATCCTGTCAAATGTAATAGGAAAATGAAACTGTACAAGATTCCAAGAAGTTACTTGGTTATAGAAATGTACCTAAGTTCACTACAGTTGTATTTTAAAACAACAGCTTTTTTATTTGCTATATTTTTCATAGCGGTATTTTGAATTAGGGAGTGTTATTATTTTAATTTAATCAGAAGATAGACCCTTATCCATTTCTTTGCCTTATGTTTATTTTGCCAAGTTTTTGTGACTAAAATCTCCCTTTCTGCCTCTCCATGTAGGCTTCCACTTATGGATAAACATGAGGGGATATTACTAGGCAGACACCACTGCTTTTATTTACAACGAATAGGATGAAAACATTACACATGGGAATCATGTTCAGTGACCACGGTCCTCACTGATGACTCTCCCATTTGATTTACTGGCAGTCAGCTTCATTTGTGTTAGCTGAAGACACCAGAGAGCACTGACTTACATTCAGTGAGCATTTCAAGTGTCTGAATAAAATGGGGATATTTTAATGAGGGCTTTGAGTAACTGTAGATACCAAGGAAAGGAATTAACAGGTATGTAATATTGATACATAAAGGGACAGGTGTCATGGAGGACAAGATGCTCCAGAGCCATCCCTTGTTTTCATTCCCTTCGTTCTCTCTCTTCTCTCTGTCTCTGCTTCTCTATTTCCCTCTCCCCCCTCTATTTCTCCTTCCGCCTCTCTCTATCTCTGACATCTAAATGAACTAGGTATATACATTTCTCTTTCTTGGTGTGGATTATCAAACTTTGACCAGTGTCTAAAATTTTAAAAATTGAGAAAAGATAATATTCTAAGATTATATCTAATATATGCCTTTATCTTTCACTAAATTTGAAGACTAGTAACATCTATTAAAATAACCGTTTAAACTATTCTCACATATTTCATAAATTAGTATTGTCTTTTATACCCTCACTTGATAAGTTATAATCATATAATTTCTTTTTTGGTGTCTACTTTACAAATAATTCTCAGATGCCTTTAAAATATTTATTTGAATCTAACAGAAAATAAATGTAATAAATGTAATATAACTAAAGAATTTGCAAGTAGGTTCCCACATTTGGTAATTAAGGTACAAGAAGCCATTTTCATACACATTGAATGAGTTAAGATTGCATTGCTAAAGTATTCTCAAATACATACTTGAAACATATGAGAAAATAAAATTTTTAATCAGGAATAATTCTTTGACAAGTGCATGTGTTTCCTTCAGCTACCATAACAGAACGTCAGACTATAGAGGTATATTATGTGTGTTTTAGTACATAAAGCTTGTCTGAAGATCAGAGAGCAAAGCAGCCACACTAGTCAGCCATACAGGCCAAGGAGTTGTGGTACACACCTTTAATCCCAGGACTCGGGAAACAAAGGCAGAGGGATCTCTGTTCATTCAAGGCTACCCTGAGCTACACAAGATGGAATCTGTCTAAAAGAGAAATAGAGCTCGCACAAATGTGATCCTAGTACTTGGGATCGCATGTCTTTAATCCCAGCAGAAGGGAGGTAGAGACAGGAGTCATTTGGTTGGGAGGAGAGAGGAATATAAAGGTGAAGAGACAGGAACTCATAGGAATGTGGAGTGTAGAGTGTGCAATCTTCAGGATTTGTGGAGACAGGATCTTGCCCATTTTTTGGTCTGAGGTAGTGGTAAGAGCCATTGGCTGGCTGCTTTGCTTTTCTGATCTCTATGTTGTACCCGAATATCTGTCTGTAGGTTTTTATTATTCATGCTATACTAGGCACTTTGTGGTTTAAGAGCAGACATTTATTTCTACAGATAGGAAGTTTTGAGTATGAACAAAGTACATTTCATCCCGAGTCCTCTTTGCACCATCACACTGTGTGTCCCTATGTAGACACCAGGAAATAGAAAGCTCCCTGGTGTCTCATAAAAATACTCTTCCTTTCAGTTTAGAACTCCAAATATACAGCCTCTTAGGTTTTCTTGGAACTTCATTTTCAAATATCACCATATGGAGGTTGGGATTATCAAAAGAAATTTGTAGAAAAAATATTCTTTAATAACAATACAGGTATGCACATTAATTACTCTATCTTTAAAATTTTGATTTTTCTTTTGTGAAAATGCATGTTTGCATGGATATATCCATGTGCACCCTCTGTGCATGTATGGTACCTGCAGAACCATAAGACACCATCAGAGCCTGGATCTACAGTTTCAGGAGGTTGTGAACACATGGGGGCTGGGAACTGAACCTATGTCCTCTGCTGGAACAGCAGAACTCTTAACATCAGAATCATCTCCCAAGCTTCACCTTCCCTATCTATATTTTCCCAGAGAGACAATTGTAGGAGAGTAGTTTTTGGCGGGTCATTACAAATAATTTTTACTGTGTCATTAATTTTTGGTAAGTTAAAGATTTGATTGACATAAAATCAAATTTTCTTGATTGACCTCAAAGTATGAGTTAAACAATTATTTAGCAAGTTCTTTATGAAAACAATATAAAAGAAAAGTTTGGATCTGCTTACCTACTAATAATGAATACATATTTAGGTTACAAAGAATTCAGTCTAGGGAAGACATCTTAGTGATCAATGTATAATTTTTTGATACTTCTCTCTTTTGCTTAAATTGCTTATAACACTATTATATAATTCTACTGGAATAGAAGATGTGGGTTTTGTAGCCTACAATATTTTCAATAATAAGATATAGACAATATTTGTAAAAAAAAGAGAAAAATTAAACAAACAAGGTTAAAAAATAACAGAAAAACCAACTCAGAGAAGAACAAATGAAAATTTATGACCTGTTTTCTCTGTGATTATTCATTATTTTTAAAGTCAATGGCAGTGAGCACCGGAGCATTAAGCATTACAGAAAGTTTTAATAAATTCCATTAAATTCATAATGTGTCATAATGATGCAATATAATAAAAGTATTACAAGTAAGAATCATCTTAATAAATTTCATTCAGCCTATCAAGCTAGACTAAAACAATTAAATGAGAAAGTTTTTTCTGAATGCTCACTACAAAGTGCCCATATATGAAGACGAGTACCTTCCATATCTATAGTATTTGACTGTGAACATGGAAGAGGGAAATTTCTCAAAAACATCAGGGGCTGGGGACACAGGTGGTCAAAAGCTGACACAGAAGACAAAGCCCTTGTTCTGTTTCCCACCCGTGACTCTGAAGAAAAAAACAAATAAAAACAGAGAAATAAAAGAAATATGTAGTAAGTAGCAGGTTAGAGACAGAAAAAACTTTGACTCGTGATACAAACACACACAAAATAGACTGGTAAAGCTCCTGTTTGCCTACCTTACGTCAGATCACACCAAAGAACAATTTAGCGGGGTTTACGTGTACTGTGTACACTACCTACATGGCTGTAGCCAGGTGAAAGAAAGTACAAAGAAAGATAAAGCCCTAATAAAATACAGGTTATATAACCAGCACGGCTACATTTGATGCGTGAGTATTACCTATTCCTTCTACAAAATGAAAACATTCGATTTCCCTTGAATAAGAAAGAAAACCAACCACAGACCCCTGTGAATTTATTTTCAGAGTCTTGATGCCAAGAAATGTCATAGACAAACCTTTGTGAAGACCATGCAGCACTCTCATGAGTCTCTTTGGAAATTTGATATCGTGATTTCCATAGAACTTTGCCCAGGCTGCAGGTGTTTGCTTCTGTTTCTTTAGAGGAACACATGCCTTCACCGGCATAGTTACCAGTTCATGTAGAATGACAGATGGTAGACATTTATCGATAAACACAATGGCTCTAAACTTGCTTTGCAAAATCACATTTTATTATTTTTTTAGATTTTAATATAATTACATCATTTCACCCTTCCTTTTCCTTCCTCCAAACCCTCCCATGCTACCCCCTCTTACTGTTTTTCAAATTCATGGTCTCTTTTTAATTGTTGTATACACACATACACACACATGCACACCCTGTATAATGTTAATTGCATATAAATGGACTTAACACAACTCCAATACCTAAGACTCAGGGATCACTGTGGGAGAAGGGGTAAATACATGCTTTCCAGGCAGCTATCTGTGTTGCAAATTAAACTGTACTAAGATTTGACATTGTTATGATAACTAAAGAGAAATTAATTAAAATGCTTTTATTGGCCAAATGTAATAGTAATAAAAGAATTCAGCAAATGTTTCAAACACCCCAGAGTATCAGGTGAAGCACTGCTTTCTGCGGTTGTTATGAAAGAGACTAAGAGGAAGAGTAACAAAGCCGGCCAGATTTCACAAGGTGCACCCCAACGAAGCATGCGCAGAGCTGCACAGCATAAGCAGAAAGTTTATGAACTGAGATATTCCAAAAATCATGAGACTATTGCCAGACCCTGAATCCCTAGAGAATTGTGACCCTAAAAATACAGACTAAACCCCTAAATATTATAACTACACATTTAACAATAAATCGTTCCATGTTCTCTGTGATTCACTCCCATTTTGTTACATTGTCACAAAGGCTGTCCCAATCAAGAACTTCCAATACTCAGTCTGTAAACATAATTGCGGCATCATTTGCAGAAACACCTTCAATTCAGCATCATATTTTAAAGACATGCAAACACCCAAAAGTGAATCAAGTATTAAAAGTGTTGGACTACTTCTTTAAGAGATCCTCAGTTTAATATTTAATGAAATAATCCGTGAATTGCTATCCAGTATTTAATTAATGATAATGAAGGTACTAGCCAATCTGGTGTGAGTGATGGGTATGTGTGTATGGTGTATGTGTGTAGGTATATGTGTGCCTGAAGGTACATGTGCACACATGTATGCATTTGGGAATGTGAAGGTCAGAGGCCGATGGCATACATCTTCCTCAATTGTTCTCCATTTTAGCTTTTGAGACAGGGTCTTTCACTGACTCTGCAGCCAACAGATTTGGTAATACTAACCAAACCAAAGATCCTCTTGCGTCCAGTTTCCTGGTACTATGATTATAGAGGCATAACACCCTGACCGGCTTTTGACAAGGGCGTTTATTGTCTAAAAGCAAATTATACAAATGTAACTAAGCCGGGCTGTGGTGGCATATGCCTTTAATCAAAGCACTCAGAAGGCAGAAGCAGGCAGGTCTCTGTGAGTTCAAGACCAGCCTGGTCTATACAGTTAGTTCCAGGACAGGCTCCAAAGCTGCTGAGAAATTCTGTCTCTAAAAACAAAAAACAAACAAACAACAAAACAAAACCAAAACAAAAACTAAAACCAAAACCAACCAACCAAACAAACAAACAAACAAAGAAAAGTAACGAAAAGTGATTGACCGAGTAAAGTGTGAGGGAAACATCTCAGTAGTTTGTTCATATTCCTGTTTATTGTCACTAGTCGGCAAGAGGAAGCCCCGGAAGCTGATTCAAATTTCATTCATTGAACAGTGAAAAGGATACTGACTTAACGACTAGAGAATTCTTGTGATAATCCAGTGTGAAAAATAGATCTGGACAGGTAGGTTGGTAAGGAAGTGGCTATGTAGATGGGAGAGGGACTGATTTAATAATGCCCCCGATATTCCTTCATATCGTATCATAGATACCATAAGAAGCTTGCTTAGTTTTATTAGTCAGGGAAAGGATAAGTTTCATTTTAGTGACTCATTGTCGCATTAAGAGACTCACAGGTAACAATTAACAGAGAGCAAATCGGTAGATGTCTGATTTCAGAATGAACAAAAGTTATTCCTTAAATCCACTAAAGAGAACAGTGTAGAAGTGTTACAGTAGAGATCAAACGACCCTCAAATAACTCCTGCCATATGATACACAGCTGACAGCTTCGTTGTTTAAAAATGGCTCGAAAATAGAAAGAAAAACTAATTAAATGCTTTATGGCAATCTGATAAATGAAGGTGTTTTCATTTTTATTTTCAGAAAGGGACATTGAAGAATCAGCTAAGTGTGAATTGCATGCCTATCTTGAAACAGGGAGGCACAGAGACGTGGGTGTGCACTGCGAATGGGGATAGATAATTAGCACAGTTTGGAACAGTGTCAAATTTTGTGATTTCTAGCAATGTCACGCAGGAATAGTCAGCGGCTGCTGTTTTTAAGATCTGCATTATGCACCTGTAAACAGAATCATCCCTAGTGGTGAATGTCATATTCGGCCGAATGTACCTATTCTTCTCATTCTCCAAGCTCTGTTGCCTTAATCAATATGATCATAGGCCCCTATGCCATCGATTATACTGGATGAACTGATACTCTGTAACAATTACAGGGGATGAAGATTTTGCTCTTGCTGAGTGTAGCCTGACATTGGTTTTCTTGAAGCTGCGTCACGATACTGAAGCAAGCAGTTCTAATCTTCCTTTGCATAGTAGGTGATACATGAGTGAAATACCACGTCACCCACAGGAAACAACTCTAGAAAAATGCAGCCAAACTACTAGTTTCCGCCTTCTAATTTTCTTTCTTTCTTTTTTTTTTTTTTTTTGGTTTTTCGAGACAGGGTTTCTCTATGGTTTTGGAGCCTGTCCTGGAACTAGCTCTTGTAGACCAGGCTGGTCTCGAACTCACAGAGATCCGCCTGCCTCTGCCTCCCAAGTGCTGGGATTAAAGCACCTTCTAATTTTCTAAGGTCATTAATAAAATCTTCCTTTATTGTAGCAAGGGTACGCTACATGAGGCTCTTCCAGTGTTACCAAGGATTAAGGTAAATTACTGTTTTCTGTAGTTGTTACAAACTAGATTACCTTACAAGACACAACAAAGCCAATAAGATTTTATACGGTTCACTACAAATAAGAGGGCACATGTATAAAGTGGCAAGTTTTTTAACTCAACTATTTCAAGATTGTCATGCTGAAAAAAGCTAATGTTACTAACCTTGATGTGTTTGAAATGTGATAAGCCAGCACTGGGGCCCCTCTTGGAGATGTCTAACCTCTACAGTTCTCTCTGTCTAGATTTTGTTCCTCCACTTAGCCAACAAGAAAGGAGCAAGATCACAAATTCTAAACGTGTCCTAATATAATTTCAATGATTGCATTAAATGGTAATTTAGTTGTCATACTTCTATAGGTTAATTGATTTTTTTTAAAATGTACAGTCTGTTAATTTTATTACAATGCACTGTAACAGTTTTGTGTTTTCTGTTTAAACAGTAAACATTTTAGAGCCTTTCACTCATATTGTTAAAATATTATATATATATATATATACATATATATACATACATACACACATATCTATGTCTGCCTGGGTACTTCTTGGTAGCAAACTATTACTTATGTTAAAGAAGAATTACATTCCATATTGCTTTCCTGCCTTGTGGGGAAATGAGATTGCAAGAACTTACTCATCCATTAAAAAATCTAATTATTTGTTATGTACACTGTCAATATTCTTTGAAGAAAAAAAATACAAGAATTTTCTGCTAGGTTTCAATGCAGACAGAAAGCTGGTGTGGAATGCTAACAATGATAGAACTTAAATAAGATACTTATTCTTTATTATTCTATATTTTTTCAGGTTAGCCTGGAACTCACTATGTAACCCAGGCTAGTCCTGAACCCAAGGCAATCCTCAACTCTCAGCCTCCCAAATGCCAGGGTTAGAGGCGTGAACTACCACACTCAACAGTTAGGATAGTGTTCAAGATGCTCTAGACGACAATGATGTTAGAAACAAAGCATCTTCATTGCACCCTCTGAGGTTTTTTTTTTTTTTTTTTTTTTTTTCCTATAGCTCTTATTGCAGGACAGACCAAGCTCTCTTCAGCATCCTCAGCTTTGGGCATCATAGATGACTTCAAAATAACTGGACACACAAAATCCAAGCTCCTAAAATAAAATTGGCTCCAACTCCCGTATACCTGCTTCACTGAATGACATTCCTGTTCTTTCAAGCAAGCCCCAAACTGGACATCTTCCTAGGTCAGTCCTTGTGTTCCACATTTTGTGCCAGATTAATTGACAATTATATCAACTCTAGGTTGTAAATATACCTCTCCCACAATTCTTCTCTGAACCACTGCTGGTCTTCCTTACTTGTTATTCATTCCATCTTTTACTGAGCATAAATTGATCACTAAAAAGCATAGTATCGATCATGGCTATCTTTGGCTAAGGCCCTAATTGATGATCGGCTTTAGGATAGAGATGAAATATTTTAAAATAAGGCATAGGCCATTCATCATGCTACCTGTGTTCACCTTCACAACTCTTTAGCTTCCATGCTTACAATCTATTTTCTTGGTGAGCACTGTTCATTAACACTCCTTGGAACTACTTAATATCTCCTATGCTTTATTCATACATTTAGATATTAAGGACAAAACAAAAGCTTCCTAGTCTCTGGGACTTTGAAAGCAGTTCTTTTTATTGGCATGGCTTTTCTGTAAATACATATACATACCAATGTATTACATTTTACATATTTATATAAACCGATACATTCACATAGAAATAAATTCATTTAATTTACATAAAATGCATAGAATCCCCAAACTCAAGAGTCAGGAATGATAGCTGTTGGTAGAGTGCTTGTCATGTAAGCACAAGGGCCTGAGAGTCCTTGTCAAAAGCCAGGTTTGGTAGAGAGTAGCACTGCTAAGTCATCTGAGACAGAAGGAACCCTGGGCCTTGCTGGCTGGCCAGCCTAGCAGAATCACCAAAACTCAAGTCCCAGTGAGACACTCTGTCTCCACAACTAGAAGTTAATGACTTCTGAGAGAAGCCCCTCGAGGTGATCCTGGCCTTCGCATGCCCATGCCTGAATGCCCCTTTCCGTGTGCCCATGCCTGAATGCACAATCTGAACACCATGGCTCTTCTTTCCTCTACATCCTAAAATTAACTGTAAACCAATCAATCAATGGTATCAGTTACCGCTCACAGCTTCCTGCTGACCTCAGGAGCCCCCAAGGGTTCAAGTCGATGTCTTTTTGCTTCTTGCAAGAGCACTAAGGATGAGTGAAAAGGAAGATAGTAACAGAAAGCTATAGCTGTATTAGCATGCGACCCTTAGGAAAGCATACCCTGCTCTTCTTTCTGCAGGAATGGACCTTTTCACTCTATATCCAGAGGTTTTTTTTTTGCAAGATTAAGAAATAAGTTTATCCACTTATTGTTTGTGTATGAATGTTTTGCCTGTATGTATGTCTACGCATCAATGTGTAAAAATGCTCGGTGCCCATGTAAGCCAGTAGAGGGCGCTGCATCCTCTGGAACTTAGCATTTATAAGATGATGCAACAATGTGTCTGGTGCCTGTGCAAGCCAGATTCTCTGGAAGAGCAGCTAATATTCTTAACCACCAAGCCCTCCTCTCCAGCCCCCTTTTGCCTGATTTTTAACAAACATCTCCAAGAAATCATGGTTCAGGCATAGGTGAGCAAAGCATTAAGGAGGAGAGGTTCACCCTACCTCTAAAAATATTTTTGCTTCCTCACAACACACTTGTAAACACACTAGAGATTTTCAAAGTGTTTCAGTGCCACCCACTGTATGCAGTACAATCTTCAGAGGTGCCCTAGACACAGATATCTCTGAAGAGCAACCAGGATCTTCTGCACTTATAAGTCATAGTTCTTAGAGTGTATGCTCTGTGTTGAATGACCTGTGGCCAGTCATGAGCACTTCCTTCCCCTAAGGCAAGGCTACAGTGTGTGCCACTAAGACTACCAGCTGTCCCAGTAAGACAGAGTCAGAGTGTGTGAGAAGGAAAAGGCTGAAATACCAGCAAAGGTTACGCTGAATGCCAGAATCATCTATAGTTTATGATTAAAAACAGAGAGGTTGGAGTTGGTAAATAGATTTTACAAATATCTAATAAAAATACTGTGAGAAATGAGTAAATCCTTCTCCTTTAAAACCCCGCAGGAGAGATAAGGAAAGAGACTGATAATGAGAAAATGACCAATCATTTTTTAAGATTCACATGATCTATGGCCATGCTAATTGGAAATAAGGAGGACATTTTGTCTGCCATCATCTTTGTCTGCCTCTGAGAAATAGAACTAAATGAGTCAGGTGTCTTTCCCCAGACATATTAACAGCCAAGAGGGAGACAAAGCTTGAGAAATAACTTAATCTCATATTTTCTTACAAAGAGCAGGGCTTCCTCTTGTTGACTCACCTCCCTTTACAACGATGATAACAGTCTAGCTTGAATGAGTTCTTTGTTCTATTGCCAGCTCCATGTGGCACTGTCGGGCTCTCTGACAAGGCCACAAGTCACTGATCAGAACCAGTTTCACCATCTTATGTTAATACTTAATCTTAAAGTCTGGGATAGAGTAAAAGTCCATAATCAAATCTTATGATCCACTGTCTTCTTGAGATCTCTTATCTCCTAGCTGCTTAGGTATCTTCTGAAGTTCCTAAGCACATCATGTAAATTCCAGGCAAAAATACTCCTTTATCCCTCAAAAAAAACTCTTCAGATTTCTACAATCCTTTCTTTCTACCCTGTCTCACTGTAGTGAATGACTTTCCCAAACTGCTTATGTGGAGAAGACACAGCATGTGATCCAGCAACACCTCAAGTTGAGGGAGCAAACCCTCGTGTTTTCCCCGAGTCCTACCAAGAAGCAGTTGGCAGGATTTTACACCTTAGCGCCACTTTCCGGGTCACCTGGATTCTTTGATCATCTCAGGTTGATAGTTACATTTCACCATCTTCTGTCTATGCCTTTTCAGGAACTAGGTTTTTCTTAGTGTGGTGTACAAAACAGATTAGCTCAGCTATCTGATCTAGAGATAATGTGGACAAGAGGACACATCCCCTAAATCTAGTATCTCAGGACGAACCCTTAAGAAGAATAGGCAGCCTGGGGGCTCTGTGATAATACAATTTGATATTATTCTTCTTTAAAGGCTTAGTCTGTTTTATTGTTATGAAATTAATATAATCACAGTTCTCTGTTCTGTTTCTGCTCTCCAAACTCTCTCATGTACCTCTCCTATCTCTCCTTTAGATTCATGATCTTTTTGCTAATTGCTATTGTATTTGCATATATGAACACATATTCCTAAATATGACCTTCTCAGTCCTTATATAGTTATACAAGTTACTTGTATGTATGTCTTCCAGGCTGACCATTTTAGTATTAAAGGACCAATTGATACGCTTTTCCTTAGGATAGACCACCGCTTCCACTCCCAGCTTTTCTTAGTTGCCTCCTGTTCTCTGTGTAGGGTTGCACCCTGATAGGTTTTTTTTTTCATGTCTAGTTCTAATATAAACACACAAATACAACATTTAAATATGTGAGTTGTGGCCATTATCACATAGTGCAGTGGCAGCATCACCTACTTCTGCAATCTACTCGCTCTTTGTGAAGTGTATACTGATAAAGAACATCAACCCACGGAAGACAAGCCAGAAGATGGAAACACTGGAGGCAAAGCAAGGGCACACTGGTATTGGTATACATATAGGAGGTCCTGAAACACAATCCTAGAAGGCACCCACTAATTCTGCTGGGCCCTCAGGGCTAGGATCAAGGGCAAATGAAAGTATGGCAGGAAGAAGTCTAGAGTGCGGACATCTTAAGATCATGAGTCATGATGGGAAAAAAAAAAAAAAAAAAAACCCAAAATCCTTGTTCCACACACAGACTGACTCAGATGCCTTTCTAAAAATTACAGCCGTAGCAATGAAGTGCGTCACATCAACATGCTTGATAAGCAGACGCCGAAGACGGCAGTTTCAACTAGAAGGATTTAATGACATTACCAGAGGAAGGAGGTTTTAGTGACTGCATTGATTGTTTTGAAAGGTTTATCACTGAGAAAAAAAAATAAATAAAACTTCTGAGAACTCCAATAACCTGAGCAAATTTGCCTTCCTCCACAATGTAATCAAGCAAAATGCTGGCAATTTAATCTAATATTGGTGCATACTGAGACTTAACAGTCTCATATATATAAAGTAAAATATATAGTCTTTTTTAGAGAAAAGTATCATGATGGATAGCTATTAAAAAAAGTGTTCCAAAAACAGTGAAAACTGCATGTTTAAATAAAGGCAGAACAAATAAAAGCTGTTTTTGTTTGTTTGTTTGTTTGTTTGTTTATAGAGCACTGCCATGGTTACCCATGATAAGGCATGGCAGGATGAAGCATGAAAAGTGTTACATGGAACTGACCGGTAAATGTATAAGCTACTCCTACATGATAACATGACTGCAGACTGCTTTCCAATTTTGTTTCTGTTTTTCTCTTGACATGGGCATATTTTTCCATCTGATATTAAAGGGTAAAACTCTCCACAAACTGAACTCTTATTCCTCACAAACAGAAGTAAAACGGCCTACTGCTAATGGATGCAACGTGTCATACATTCAAAATAAATTACTGGCCATTATTCCGCAAACTCCCCGTCATCCGTGTTAGAGACGATGCATTACCGGAACCACCTTTCAGCTGAGGAGTGATATTGATATTCTGCAGTCAGAGCCCATTAAAATGATGCAATGAAATACACCAACATCAGAAAAGACACACCATCTCAGGCTTGTGATGAGAACAGGACTGAGGTTTCCTAGTAGCAAAAGCATTTTCTCCTGACATAAAAACTATGCTCTGAGGTATAAGTTAAATATGCCTCAAATCAAACCGACTCCTTGGGAGCTCAGTAGTTGTCTGCTATTTATACCTCAGCTGTTTTCATACTGAATCACAAAGCACAAAGGGAGTGTTCAAATTATATTCATGAGCTATAAAAAACAATTTTGCCTTCATTTTTGTATCATGCTTTAAATTCTTCTGAAGATGATTTAGTTATATGGGAAATGTATTGCGCTTTATAGTTGCTGACACAGAAATGGAAGCTTCCAGCTGCATTTTAAGAAACTGGAGAAAAATTCAGGAATGTGTGTATTTGGGACAGTTTATAAAGATATAAAAAATTTTAAGATTATAAATTTAATGAAATAATGACTATTCTATTTTTATCACTTTATTTTTAACATATCTGAACAAGGTCTAGCTACATAAAAGAGGAATTGACAATGACATAAATTAGCAAAATCTTCACATCTACAGTGTTGACTATCATCTTAAAGAACTTTTAGGTATAAATTGACTCTAATCAAGCCTCTCATAATATTCTGTTCATTGATGCTGTAGCCAGAAAGTAAGATTTGAGTTCAGATAAACAAGAACAGTTATACCTTGAGAGAATAGGGTTACCATTTAAATATGCTTAACCATTTTTCAGAGCCCTTGCTGAGTCTTCCTTCTGTTGGCAACAGCAGAACAATTTTTCCTACCAATAAAAATGAATTATCCTTCCTTTCTGTGACACTGTAAAAGTCATCCCTTATGCTCACTCTTATAGAATTCAGTCCTTTACACTAGACACTCTCATTGGAAACTCGGTGTTTGCAGGGAGAGGGTACAGAGACGATAGTGGTTGAGTCTAGAAGTCTAACTAGATCCGGCTGAGGCCTGAAGTTGATTTAATGGAGTGGGTGGGGTGATGAATTATCTGTCCACAAAGGGCTGAGTCAGGATGGAATGTCAGTGCAATTCTTATGAAGGCCCGGATACAGTGGTAGAAAAACAAACATCCTGAGTGTTTGAGAAATTAAGAAGTACAGGGAGAAAGCAGTAAAACTGCCTGAGAACGTTCAAAGTGTAAGGATATGCCAGTCCAGAGTTAGATGTAAGATTTCATCACATAGGATCTTCCTTTGCGGTGTGCCCTCTCTCCTGTTTCCTTTGGCTGTTTTTTGAATTCATGGAGATTTGGGAAAAATTTTGCTCTCTGACACAGATATAAAAATTAACTGTTAAAAAACATTACAGGCCAGATGCCTAGGGCAATGTCCCCAGTTAGTTCCTTGGGCACCTGAGGATAGGGAACCTGAAATGAACCTATCCTATAGCCATACTGATGAATATCTTGCATATCACCATAGAACCTTCATCTAGCGATGGATGGAGATAGAGACAGAGACCCACACTGGAGCACCGGACTGAGCTCCCAAGGTCCTAATGAGGAACAGAAGGAGGGAGAACATGTACAACGAAGTCAGGACCACGAGGGGTGCACCCACCCACTGAGACAGTCGGACCCATCTATTGGGAGCTCACCAAGGCCAGCTGGACTGTGACTGAAAAAGCATGGGATAAAACCGGACTCTCTGAACATGGCGGACAATGAGAGCTGACAAGAGGCCAAGGACAATGGCACGGGGTGTTGATCCTACTTCAGGTTCTGGCTTTGTGGGAGCCTAGACAGTTTGGATGTTCAACTTCCTAGATCTGGATGGAGGAGGGAGGACCTTGAACTTTCCACAGGGCAGGGAACCCTGACTGCTCCTGGGACTGGAGAGGGAGGAGAAGAGGAGTGGGGGGAGGGGGAGAGGGGCGGGAGGAGGGGGAGGGAAATGGGAGGCAGGGAGGAGGCGGAAATTTTTTTTTTCAATAAAAAAAAACAAAAAACAAAACAAACAAACAAAAAAAAAACATTACAGGCTAAAGAGGATTCTCTTTCTCCCCCCTCCCACTCCTCCTTCCACTTCTTGTCTCTTATCTCCCTTTCTCTCCTCCATCTTTCTCCCACCTCTCTCTTTGTTTCTTATTAGAACCCATTTTAGTGTTTGAAGACACTTGTTAATTTTATTTGACCCCCCTGATAGCCTGTAGTTCATACATTATACCGTTTTAATGATACAAATACAACCTAATTCCCTGTTTTATAGTGAGTAAAACAGATTCTAGGAGTTCCCTGATGTGGCTGCAATCTGGTAAATTAGTAGTAGAGTCAAATTTTGACCTCATATCTTCTGATTCTGGATAATTTCTTGCTATAAAATACCACGGTAGCATGAAATAAGGCTTGTTTACATTTCATAAAAGTATACTCAGTCATTTCCAGAATACTTTCTCTTTGTGGTGTGGGTCATATAACCTTTTGTGAAAGAGCCAAGACTTATATAAACAAACCTGTCACAGATGAAGAAGTCAGGCTGAGAGAGTTTGGATGAATTGTGTAAGAATCACATGGACATCACATAAAGGAATAAAGATTAGAAGGCAGTCTTTGCACTTCAAATATGAAGTGCTTAAATCCGTAATAAATTCAATGATATTAGAAAAAAAAAGCCAATTAGTATTAATCCAGGACTCTCCTTCCACGCCGTGAATTGAAGCAATGATGCAAGGTTGCCAGGCTTGCTTTTCTACAGCCAATCCTGTGATCTCTGCTAATCTTTTAACCTTTCAAATTTCAGTTTTCCTATCTGGAAATGATGATCCCAATTTTGCCAGATTCATCAGTTTTTTTTTAAAATGCAAAGGAATCAATGTCAGTGGTTGGAAGTTATATATTTAACAAACCCACAATTGCAATATAGCATTGTTTTGTGCTAGCTAATTTGCAGAAAATTCAAAGTTTTAGAGAAGTTTGTTATTTGATTCTTAAATTGAATCTACATAAGAATACAATGAACAAATTTAGACCTATGGGAGCATGGATTACCACAACATGCAGAACGAATTAAACAACTTCTAAAGGAAATCAGGACAGAACCACTGGGGGTATTGTCCATCAGATCTATTCTTGAAGAAATTTAGCATATTAAAAAACACAAAGTCTTCAAGGTCTTTGGACATGTGTAGAAAAGTTGGATGAATAAACACGGCTGTAGAATAAATGTCAGAAGACGGTAAGAGCCTGTAATTCCTTCAAACTAATCAGAGAAATCATAATTTAGTAAGATAGAACAACTGAAATCTGAAAAGTAAGTATTTCAGGACAAAGTTGCTGACCTTACAATTGTCAATTTGCCCAGATATGACTTGCCATCTAATTTTCCTGAATAATTCCCCATGTTATGTGATAACTTTATTAATACATTATTTTATCAATGTACATCCATATCAAAATATCTAGTCCAAAGATTTACAACATATTGCTGTAATGAGTAACGAGGGGAAGTTTTGAAATTCTAGCAGCTCATCATTTTAGGAGTTGTGTTTCTCGGCTACTTTTAATTTGACAGCAGACATGAGGCCAATTCTACAAATTCTGAGAAGAGTGAAAAAGTGTGTTGGACCTTCCGTGTTTCCTGTAGTGCTGGGTGGAAGGCTCCTGTTGTGAAGTCTCAAGCCTAGATTCCCAATAAGGATCCTGGTTATGATGGAGACTAGATATAATGTACAGCACTGAACCACCCATTTTCAGAAAAACAGCTTGTTGGACATCTGTACACAGGGACTTTTCCATATCCTGAAAAAATGTTCCCTGTAAATAAAGACTGCTCTTTCATTCCTGGCCATCTAGACCCGAATAATCACACAGAAAGTATATTAATTACAACACTGCTTGGCAGGTAGTTTAGGCATATTACTGGGTAACTCTTACATCTTAAATTAACCCATTTCTATTATTCTGTGTATCACTATGAGGCTGTGGCTTACCAGGTAAGGTTCCGGTGTCTGTCTCCTTCAGCAGCTACATGGTGTCTCCCTGTCTCAAGGTCTATGGATTTCATGCATTTGTACAAAGTTTGCATGTTTTAACAGTAAGTTCAAATATAAGAATAGATAATTTCAGGCAAAAGAGGACTATTATGAAATTAACAATTCCCAATTACATATAAGCACACCTAAAGTGATCGGAAACTAGAGAGTCATAGGATTTGATTTAGCCCCGCTCTCACAGTATCTTTATTAACCACGAATCAAGAACGATTTTTGCAATTTTTAACTAATAAAAATTATTTTGAAGATGAAAGCTATGTTGTGTAAGTAATCCCAAGCAATATTTAGGTGGAACACCTCTCTAATACTTTCCTGGCACATTTTCAGAATATCTAGGATTCTCCTTTCCTCTAGCAGATAAAGTGTGACATGGTGTGCTAAAGCAAACACCGCTTCACAGGGAAACACAGCTGAATTCTTTTTGCATCACCCGCAGGTTTCATAGTGTGGCTTCATAATTGAAGCAGTGATGACAGGCCTTAGTCTTGAGAGGCCAAGTCCCACTGTTGCCTAAATAAAGAACACACCCACTTATGAGAACCATTCATGCTGATTACTTATAATTCTCCTTAAATAACTGTCATGGACCTATTGTACCCTGACTACAATGCTTGCTAACACCTAACAGACCCTACCCAAGTGTGCAGACAGGGAGAAAAATGAAGTGGATGTTACTAGATCATTAAAATACTTTTATAGTCCAAGACCTGAGACTGAATGAGTGTTGTATGCTTTTGCTGTCTGTTTTGAGCAATGCTTTTCCTAGTCCTCGTTGCTCCCAACCACTCACACAGGAGTTCTTGTGTCCATGCTGCTCATCAAACCCAGTAAGTTTTACCAGGAAGCTCCTGGGTGTCTTGTTTGTTTTCATTTTGGGCACTTGATTTTCTTTATATGTCACTTTTTTCCCATTCCACAAAAGATAGTTCTCCTTCAGGCAATCTCAGTTGTTTATCTCACGGCCAAGTACTCTTGGCTCAGACATGATTCTCTCTAGCTCCCTGTCTACTATGACCCTTCTCCCTTCCTTCTTTTTCCTTCCTTCTTCTTCCTTTCCTAGCTTTTCTTTTCCACTATGAACTGAACTCAAGATCATGTTGACATGTAAATCTCTGAGTTTCATTGAGGTTATTTTTTCTCCTTTTCTGAGACAGAGTCTCAACATGTAGCTCAGTATACATAAATCTGGAATCCTTTCATCTTGGCTTTCCGGGGAAGTAGCTGTGATTACAGGCTCACCAGAGCACCCAACTCTCCGAAGCTGTTTATGTCAAGTTGTATAATACACTTAACACCCTCTGCTGTCCCTGCTGCAATTATCAGTTGGTATCTAAGATTCTCAATTAACTGGCTCATGGCCAAAACCTATCTCTGTTCTATATCCAGTCATATTTCTTAATACCTAGTATACATGATCCCTTCTAAATTTTCTGAACTTTTTATTTTCCCTGAAATTTTGAGTTTATGTGACTTGCCACCATCTAACTCAGTCACCTCCTGAATGAACATAGCTGGAAATCATCATTAACCAACACGACACCTTTCCCTACTCCACTTCAAATGCTAGCTACCACCCCATTCACTGGATTCGTTTCCTTGCATTTTCCCACTGACTTCTTCATTCTCACTAAGGATTCCTTACAGATTCTCTGGCTAGATTTAAATATGATGGCCGATTCTTGGCAACAACTTCTTTGAAAGAGTGGTTGATTCATTTACTCTGCTCTCTGTTCATAGATAAATTTGAAGCCCTAAAAAAGCTCAGCCATTATCTTTTCCTAGAACCTGAAAATTGCCCTATAAGATCACTAAGCTACACCTTAACAGATGTCTAAATTTCAAGACCTGGGGTTTCCAAGGAGACTCTACACTATATTGATATTGCTATATGCATTTTAAATAATTGACTTTCCCCATTCTCTCAGATTTCACATGCTCATTACTCTACTTTTTGGTATAGATATACTCTTTTTTTCAGTACCCATTTTAACAGAATCAGTTTGAGACAGAAGAGTGATTGCTGAGGACTATGTCATCTTTCCAGATTAGACGTCCAACTCTACTTCAATACTCAGCTTATTCCTCCCCAGTGTGATATCTGCATTCAATTTGGTTTGTTCTGGGTGACAGAACTCTGACTACGCTGTCAGTTAGCTGATGCCCCTTAATCATCAAACTGGATGATGTTTGGAGAGTTGCTCACAAATTCCTGATTATGACCACATCCGTCTTTGCATAAGTTAATTGGCTTAGTGTGGTTCCTGATGCACTACTGGGGACTCTCTGAGTTTTAGGTGTCCTCTACCTTCCTAATCTGATCTATTATATAGGGACCGAAAGCGTAAATCCTGCTATCATCTCATTTCCAAGTGCTGTGCTGTTTATAATCTCTATCTTCGCATATGTGAGTAATGATTACTGAATGACATGATTTATAAGACACTGAGGCAGACTATAGGTCTCATGTCAGGACTGTGGAGAGCACATTCCAGAAAGGAGCAGCCCTGACAGCTAAATGACAGGGATCAAATGATTGTTGCTAGTATCTTAAAATTAGCTGCATGAATTCATCCCTTATTTTATCAGAGAATAGAATAGTCTGGCGAAATGAAACCAGAATTCAAATCCCCCCTGAACTCTAACCACTTATTCATTTCCAATCCTTCCCTTAGGATCTTAATCCTGATCAGGGCTGAAGTGTGTTAGCACAGTGGGATTTCATTCTCTAGTCTACTGAGACCACACTAGACACAAGGAACTTTTTAGAAAGATGTTATGTTATGAGCTGTGCCATGTAAACTGTCAACACTCAAAAAATAAATTACAACGGTAGTGTGTAGAAGGCAGTTCAGGGAGAACAAGTGAGATGTGTAACAGATTACGGGGCTGATTTATGATGGTTGGGAACACAACAGAAAGCGAGGAGCTTGGTGACAGAATACTAAGGAGGATGATGCAGTCACTTCACAGTTTTTAAACCCAAGTACAGTCAAAAGTAAAAGTGTATAGCATTCACTGAATAGGATAATGGCAGCATTACTATTAGATAGTTTCTGTATCTTTAGCACACTAAAAAATAATCTCACATGTGTTAGAGGATAACTAGGCAGTTTAGAAATTTTTTGAACCTTTCAAAATACTTTCGTGGAGAAATATGTTTGGCTGAAGAAAATTATTTCTAATGGAAGAATCATTATGTTATTTGTTTATTCATCTCCCTGATATTTGTTGTACTGGCAAATAATTATGCATGCAAGCAGAAGTTCTCCTTGGAAGGGTTTGCTCTCCCTCCCTTACTATTCTGTTCTGAAAAAAAGACTTGAGTCTGAAAACTATGCTGCACAGGGCTACAAATGCAGAGAAGTCAGAGCAGAGTAACAGCGCCAAGTCTGCTTGCACCTCTCTGCGGCCTCAGAACACTCCACCGATAGTAAATTCGTGGTAAATTAAATCATATATCTCGTCATTATTGTGTTTTAAGCCCTAGCTCTGTCCCTCTTTGCTGTTTGTCAAACACCTGAGACCAAAACATCCAAAGACCTCCAGCAAGTTGGAACCTCTCCTACAGAAAGAGATTTATATGTTTGAGGGTTAATATATTGGATTAATTACTTCAGTTTTAATCCTCTTATTTAAAAATGATAGAAAAGTCTACAGACTATTTTCTCTTTTCCATCCCTGCACGTGTGCCCACACAAGCACACATATCCGAAAACAAGAGTGGAAATATGAGGGTATGCCCAGCTTCCCGAGAGACACTCGATATGTTCTTTGGCAGATGTAGAAGGTAAGAAGCTACCCTGTCTCCTCACATTACTGATCCTTTAGTTCCGCTGTCACGTAACCTCAGCAGAAGAAAGATATGAAAGCCGCAGTGACTGCTCTAGACTCCACTGTCTTCACTTCTCAGCTCTAAGATTTTTCTTGGAAACCACCTGACTGCTTTTGGAGCCAATGAAGTACCTATAATATCAAAATCATACAAGGACACAGAAGAGTGTTGTGGGTAGTTTTTGCTTAAGATATTTAAGACCCCAGCTTCTACTTCCAGCACTGTGACAGCCTGTGAAATAGGCATTAAGTGTCTATACTTGATTTTCGTTTTTTCTCTGCAACTGTTCTTATAACTTTGAAGTTCTACACTATGTACGTCCTGTTAGAAAAGAAAGAAAAAGAGCCACACAGTGTTGGTTAGCTGGTACCAGGAACAGCCTTCTCACATGCAAGGGAAGAACACAGTGGAAATAAAAAGACAACACAGAAACAAACACAGTTAAAAGAAGTAACAGTTGTTTGAGGAGAGTCCAATAGGAGGTTGAAGGGTTATCAGAATTTATGAGTGATCATTCATATACTTACACTGTGACCTCACTCAAGCACAGAATTGCAGTCTTGAATACCTCATGCCTATTTATGTCCGTGGCATTTCCACGCTAGATTTTATGGGAAAATATTAAGCCTAAACATTTCTCTGTTGCTTTGACACTGAGATACAGACCCTTTCCAAATACCTTCAACCTTCTCTTTCTTCCAAAAAGTCTTGTTATTTTCTTTTCCACTGGTGATTTTCTGAAAACTCAGGTTCTTTTGTTTATTCTATCTTCTCTAATAGCAATGTATGAATACATCATGCACACCACAACACAGCTTTATAACTTTTACTTCTTTCTACTTCTTCCTAATTGAAGGCATGGAGCGCTTATCTAGGGCTTTGCATTTTTTTGACTTTTGCATTTTTATATTTACTATAAATATATAGTAAATATATATATATATTGAATGCATTTTACATATACACCATGACTTTTTCATTTTTATACATAAACCATGACTTTTACATTTTTATATATAAACATATATCATGATTATTGGAATACAGTAGAATTTCAATACACTCTTATTAGATTTGAAAACAAAGATGAAAAATCTAAGTGCCAAGACAGTGATTCCTACATGATCACACTACCACTGGGTCAAACGGTAGGACTAGAAGTCAATTCTTTCAATGCCTTACATGGTCAGTATTGTCACTTTGACAATGACATCCATTTATCCATTCATTCAAAAAAAATACTTAAGTGTCTACTTTCTTTCAATGTCTTGCCCAGTAGGGATACAGCAATAAAAAGAACAGGAATGTTCATGTGGTATGCATTCCAGTGTGTAAGGAAGGGACTTACATCCTAAATGTGTGATGTCCAACATAATAACATGTAATTAAGCAAGGGTTTTAAAATTTAAATTGCTCAAAATTAATTATAATAAAAATGCAATTACTTTGGCAAACCAGTCTCATGCCAAGTATTCAATAGACACACGTGGCTAGTGTATAGTATTTATTGCGTAATTAGATTTAAGGAATATGTTTTTGTCATTGCTGAAAGTTCTGTAAGACAGCATGCTTCTCACACACAGTAAATTATACATTGGCATGTTGTGGATGGAAATATATAATACCAGAAAGAAATGGATACAATTTTGAGGACATAATGTTGAGATTTTTAGGGTAATTCTAAAATATCTTTAGATAAATGTGAATATCATATAAAGATCTGAAAGAATTGGGCCAGAATATGAGGTTATTTCTTAATCTTAGAGAAAATCATTACAGACAAAAAAGTTAAAAAAAAAAAAACTGACATGTTCTAGGGATAGCAGATGAAGACAGTAATCGAAATGGTTAAAAAGAGGGAAGACCAGAGTAGTCAAGGACAGGGAGAAAATGGGGAAATAGGTCTTCATCGTGAGAGGAGAAGCCTTAGCTGAACCTGGGTTCCTGAATTTTACTGACCATTGTTTGAGAACAGAGATTATGCAATGATAGACCTGGGCTACAGCTAGCAGGGTTATAGATGAGGTAACAGCAACAGAAGTAGGGAAGGTGATTACTGCGTATTCTGAAGAGCGAAAAACAACAAATTTGCTAACTGGAGATTAAGAAACAAGTGCAGCGTGAGTGTTGCAGTCTACTTACCTGACCTGGAGAACAATTCCAGAGTAGACATTAAAACCCGCCAAATTAAAAATGTTTATTAGGCATTTGAAGGTGTTAGAAGGAAACTATAAATTTGGGCCTGAACTTGGAAGAGGTGAAATTAGACATAAGTATTAAAGACATATTCATCTGCAAGTTATATAAACTCATGAGAAAGTTCAAGGTTAGCAGGCCTGAGCCCAACACTAAGCATGAGGCAGTCACCCTTTTCTGTAGATCCAAGGCCATGGTTCCCTGCACTGTAGTAGATACAGAACACAGACCTATCCAGACCCGAGAACTGTCTTGAAAGACTGAGACTCAGGCAGACCTAGCACTAGGTAACTTCTCATAATTCTAGGCTTTGCGATGGCTTTACTAAGGTACAGCTACCACTCCCTCCCTCATGGACCCAGGATCCCAGCCAAACTCTAAAGACCCAGTCAGCAGATCCACCAGGGTAGACACAGACTGTAGGACCAACTATGCTGATATAGGTACCTGGAAGCCAACATGGTAAATTCAGGCACTAGACAGACTGCCTAGAGAGCACGAAGCACAGCCTGACCAGAATCTCTGTATTGGATGACTAATGAGATGGTTTACCACAGAAAACTAGATTGCAAAACACTGGTGTAAGTCGAATATTCAGATGCCAATGTAAAAGAAATACATAAACCAAGGAAACAAATAAATACCAAACAAAACAGTTAAACTTTTCCAGTAGCTGGAAATAGATGAACTACTTAACAGAGAATTCAGAATCATTGAAGGAAGTTTGGTACAAAGCAAAAAAAGGTATAAAGAAATAATTACAAGAAAATAGGGAAAAATAATTGACCCAAACCAGAAATCTAAAAGAAACTAAGTTTTTTTCAAATCAAATAGAAAAAAGCATTATGTCACCTATATATAAAAGACATTCAAAAGCCCACTTTCCCAAATGGATAGATAGCCAAGAGGTAAGGAAAGACTAGAATTAAATTTTGAAACAGTTTCTATCATTATTTAAAAATTATGTAAATACAGTCTTTTCCTAGAAAAGAAAAAAGGAATATAATCTCATAGGCTATGGTAGAAACCTGGCTCGGACAATGGAATGCAGTATTCTAGGACCCCTTGAGATTACTGATAAACTGTCTGGTTTTGTTACTTTTCATTACTGAGATACAAGTATTAACTAAGTACAGAGCTACATGTAACCAAAGTTTTCTTCTCACCATAGATCCAAGAAAATTATCATTATGTATGAAAGGAAGAGAAAACCAGTTATCTAGATCAACAGAGTGAAAATGTGTGGAAAGTGTCAATGAATGCAGCAGTATCAAAAAATTAATAGCACAAGAGTGTTAAAAGATTGTGATGCCTCCAAAGAGAATGGGTTCCAAAAGGCCAGTACAAGCAGTAAGGATAAATCCTGGTCTCATCGGAAGTGCCCTTCTCTGAGGAGTAGATGGGGGTGGGATGCAGAGGAAGGTGTAGGGAAAGAGAGGAGAGGAGAGAGTAGGAACTGGGATTGGTATGTAAAATGAGAAAAGACAGATTTTTAAAAAAGATGGCGATGCCAACCCCAGAGAATCTGGACAACAAAGAAGACCCTAAGAGAGACATACATGGATCTACACAGAAAGAAAAAAAAAGACAAGATCTCCTGAGTAAATTGGGAGTCTGGGGGGCATGAGAGAGGGAAGAAGGGGAGGGGAAGGAAAGAAGGGGAGTGAAGAAAAATGTATAGCTCAATAAGAACAATTTTTAAAAAGATTATGATGTTTGTGATGTGAAAAGTCATGTACTAGAAGACCGGGTCCCGTGGATAGAAAATAAGATACTGTAAAATTAATATTAAGAGGTTCAAAATTGTTGGTAATTACGAGTCTAAGGTCATAACCATAGGAATAAGGGGGTTCCTAGACATGATGAGTTCTAAAACTGAGAGGAACATGATTAAAAGGAGAAGCCGTTAGATTAAAAGATGCTGCTGATGATTATAAAAGTTATTTCTTGTATTATATCTTGAAGATGACAAGATCTGGATTGGAATTAACCATCTTTTCATATGGTAGTCTTAGTTCTGTTGGTCACCATGACAAATCAATCTTTTTTAAAGGAAAACATTTAGCTAGGGGCTTGCTTACACTTTCAGAGTGTGTTGTTATTTTGTTGCTGGTGTAGTAACAAAGAGCTATAGCCTGATTGACAGGCCAAAGAAGACTGGGCCTGACATGAGCTCTTTGAACCTCAAACCCCAAAGCCCACCCCCAATGGCACATGTCCTCCAGCAAGGCCACACCTCCTAATCTTTCTAAATCATTCACAGTTCTACTCCCAGGTGGCCAAGCATTCAAATGTGAGCCTATGGGGGTTTCTCATTCAAATGAGCACATATGGTAAACCTGTTTTCATCATTATTTTATTTGTAGTATTTTCAAAATGCAATCATCATCAGTAAAGTATATATTGATGTATTGATCCAGAATATATTAAATATCACTGCTTCCATTTGTCTAGATTTATTACTAATGAACTTATTTAAATTATATTAAATTAGTTTACAGAATTTGCTTTAATTCATTTTTACTGGTAACATATTTTCAATACACTATTAATATCACATGCTATAAAATTGGTCTTTTCAGGCTCCTCTGGACACTGACTTCTCCATTTTCTTTCTTGCTGAAATTCCAATATAGTAAAATTTAGTTAATACATCTATTTGCGTAAGCCATACCCTTCAGATTGTCATATTGTTTTGTTATAACGTTTCTTAGTCTTAGACTTGAACTTTCTGCTCAACAAAGGCAGAATGTGATTTCCCTGTCTTGCTCAGAGAGGCAAAAGCTACTTTAAAGGCAAACACTAACCCACGCGTGGGTTTAGCCTCATCCCAGTGCCTCCGCTTTGAACTTTCTCTGGCTGTGACAGGGGAGGTTTCATATGGGCACACATTGTTTTTCAGTCTGTTCAAACACAACACAGCAAGCTCTAGCCAAGGTCACAGGCACAATGACATCTCTAATTAGTGTGGATTTGGTGATTTATGCATTTTTTTACACAAGATGCGTTTTCTCTGATATTACATTTATAAAAGAAAGAAATGTGTGGAAGGAAATTCTAATAGGCAAAATGCAAAATCTAGACTAAACATTGAACTATCTAATTTCAATGTACTTAGATAGAGATGTGATGTGAAGTTAAAAAGATGGGAACATGGCTCATTTTCATTCCTTCAATTTGAATCTTTTAGGAGAAAATGAAGGCATGGCAGGCATCGCCATATGATACTTTCTTTCCATCTATTCTTCCACTCAAGTCTCTAAATTTTAGAAGTATCCACATAATTCATAAATTTGAGTATTGAAAACAGACTAAGCTCAACGCTAAACATCATATTGATGCTCACGGTGGCAACACTGGGTTCTCAGGATAGTGAAGTGCCCTGTCTCCAAACCACTACCCCCTATTCCACCATGGCACCATGCCTCAAAAATTAAACAAAATAAAACTGAAGGAAAAGGAAAAGAGAGCTTGTTACTAAGGGATTAATTAAAAAGCTGAAATTTGGGGGGACATGTTGGCAAGAAGGCAGCGTCAAGTCTTCGAATCAGGAATAAAGAATGCCAGAGGGTAAACAGAAAGGATCATCAGTGGAAAAGGCTCATCTCCAGAATTAAGCACTGCAGAAACCATAGCTCCAGCATTTATGGATATTACATAAGATGCATGGAGGATAAAACTCGTGCTCATGTATCTGCCTAATTTAATTTGCCACTTATTAAAGTCATTGTGTGTTAAATATTTATAAGTTTCCTAATGTAACAAGAAAGTGCTGCTTGTGGCCAAGAAGAAGCAAAAGTGTTTTATGAGACAGGTTTCCCTGATCAGTCTTTTACAGAACCTTCCTTCTGAAGGACCAAAGGGGGAGAAAGTACTTCTAGTTTAAATGCTGTTTTCTTAAGAATAGCTTGGAAACACCTACATCAAATGACAGTCAACATTTATCCACTCGTGCGGTGAATCTCAGAGGATAAAACCAAGGAAAGCAAGCAAGAAGTTACACATTGTTCAAACCAGCAGTCACAGGTTTTCATACAAAGATTTTTTTATAACAGTTATTGCCAAAACACACACCAGTTTATAGTTTCACCAATATCACAACAACATGTACACGTTGAGAAAAATTCCTAAGGGTTTGAATCAGCCATTTTATTTTACTAATACGTAGCTCAAATGGATATCAAAATACTATTTTGTTCTGTAGTTAAGTTTTAGAAAATGTTCCTTTTTACGCACATACGTGTGTTGCACATTTGTATATGTGGAAGCATATGCAGAGCCGTGGTCAAGGTCAGGTTGTCTCTTCTCTGATTACGCTCCACCTTGTCTATGGAGACAGCGTCTTTCACTTGAACACCCAGCCCATTGATCTGTCTAGTTTATCTAGCCAGCAAATGAAAGGAATCCCCTGTCTGCATCTCTTGCTAGAGAGATTGATTACAGGTGGACTTCCAGACCTTCCCAGCATTTATGTAGGTCCAGTGAATACAAACTCTCGTCCTCATGCATGGACACACTGGATCACCCTCACAGACCCTGTAGGTAGTTCTATTTCCCTATCAATGTAAGTCCCTGACATCAGCATTGGTTTGCTTTCTTTAAAAAAAAAAAATACAACTGAAAAAAGTAAAAGAAACCCAAATCACCTATATACAACCACACCTGTGTTTTTTATCTTTTCTCTTTCTACATTCCAATCCCTGCCTCATTTGCAGATGCCTTCTACACACATTATAAACAGGAGAGATCAGTTTGTCATGGGTGAGGGCTTTTTTTTAAAGGTCCTCTTTGCTTTCAGTCTTCCGGGAATGCTCACGCATTGCTGTGTGTGCTGACGAAATACAAAGGCTGCTTCTGTGTGTTGGAAGCCAGTGATCTGTGCAAGAGGTGAATACATAAGTGTGTCAGGAACCTGTCGGCCACCAAAGTACACAAGCTTCCAGAGCATACAAAACACGTCATAGTCAGAAAAATCTAATACTCTCAATCGTCATTTATTTGCTCACCAGTTAATGTTTTTAAAACGCTGTCAATCAATAGAAAATACTATCCTGAGTGAAATTAACCCAGACCCAAAAAGAAGATCATGGGATGTACTCACTCATAATTGGTTTCTAGCCATGGATAGGGGCCACTGAGTCTATAATTTGTGATCCTAAAGAAGCTAAACAAGAAGGTAAACCCAAGGAAAAACATATAGTTATCCTCCTGGCTATGGGAAATAGACAAGATTGCCGGGCAAAAAAATTGGAATCTTGGGGGTGGGGTGGGATGGGGGTGAGGGGAGATGGGGAGAGAAAAGTGTGAAGGAAAGGATGAGGGGAACTGGGGGAAACGGGATGATTGGGGATAAAGGAAGGTTGGATAGGGGAGCAGGGAAACTCATATCTTAGTTAAGGGAGTCACCTAAGGGTTGGCAAGAGACTTGAACTTGGAATCGCTACCAGGTACCCAGGGCAATGTCCCCAATTAGTTCCTTGGGCACCTGAGGATAGCGAACCTGAAATGAACCTATCCTATAGCCATACTGATGAATATCTTGCATATCACCATAGAACCTTCATCTAGCGATGGATGGAGATAGAGCCAGAGACCCACACTGGAGCACCGGACTGAGCTCCCACTGTCCTAATGAGGAGCAGAAGGAGGGAGAACATGAACAAGGAAGTCAGGACCACGAGGGGTGCACCCACCCACTGAGACAGTGGGGCCGATCTAGTGGGAGCTCACCAAGGCCAGATGGACTGTGACTGAAAAAGCATGGGATAAAACCGGACTCTCTGAACATGGCGGACAATGAGAGCTGAGGAGAGGCCAAGGACAATGGCACGGGGTTTTGATCCTACTTCATGTTCTGGCTTTGTGGGAGCCTAGACAGTTTGGATGTTCACCTTCCTAGACCTGGATGGAGGGGGGGAGGACCTTGAACTTTCCACAGGGCAGGGAACCCTGACTGCTCTTGGGACTGGAGAGGGAGGAGAAGAGGAGTGAGGGGAGGGGGAGAGGTGCGGGAGGAGGGAGAGGGAAATGGGAGGCGGGGAGGAAGCGGAAAATTTTTTTCAATAAAAAAAAATAACAAAAACAATAAATAAAATTTTACCTAATATTCTGAATGAGGGGGAAAAAACGCTGTCAATCTTCTCTATTAGCTCTTCAGAGCTCTAATGCTTAGTGTTGTTGGTGTGACTTGGAAAAAAATCTAGCTGTAATTATGACGGTTTTAATAACATGTGAGAGTTGTTTTCATTTAAGGACTGTCAGAAAATCTAGGTGATAAATGACATCTGACTGCATGAAGTCTATAATAAATTAGCGCTGTGGTTGCAAGGATTCTGTCACTGTCACAAAACAATAGGCGGAATTCCTAGAATAAAGGTGAGTAGTTAGAGGTACATGGAGCATAGGAAATGGTCGGACATAATCAATGAGACAAGCTCTAGAGGGTATGGCCCATCCTCCCTCTGCCAGACGGGATCTGCAAGTGTGGTTCTTCAGTAAAATATACTTGCGATGCAAATGCTCACGCTCACAGAGCTCTCGGGAGTCCTGGGGAGTGTGTGCTTTGTGTTGACAGTCTGAATGGGCTGACATCTGCATTCTTGGAGAGAGTTAAAAGAGGGCAATGATTGGCTTTCTTACCTGAGCTCAGAGATTATGAACAGAGATTTTTGTCATGCTTTTAGCGGTACCAAATTCACTGCCCTTTTAAGCCTTCTGATTCTGATGCTTATATTACCCCCAGGTTTGATAGTGATGTGCTGGCCACTATGTGTCAGTAAAGGGGTCTGAAATGTGTCAATATGGAATACATGTTAGAGAAGCCTCAGCCAGACATGATATACAATATTGTCTGTGGTAGGTTAATCCTAATAGTTCAAGAGTATAATTAAATAACAGGTTTTAGAATAGAAAGAAGACATGGACATGTGCCGTTCATTGACAGAAACATCATAAGCAGATGCTCACTTTTTCTCAGAACAGACTTGAGTAGTTGTTAATTTAGTATTTATTACAATCAAGACTATATTGACAACGACCTGTAATTTTAACACATTCTGAACTGTGAGGTTACTCCTTTTTTAATGTAATATTTTGAAAATACACTCAAAAGAAGAGAGCACTCATTCCTGTGATCTTGGTGTCTGTTCTGAGCTTAACTGTGTTCCTGTGAAGTCCATCTGGAAGCCTCTACCATTAATAAGGCATTCTGCAGGTATAAAACTTGTAAGGAAGTAAATCAAGTTTAAATAAGCCCATAAAAACATTAAGGAGGATCTCCTATGACAACTGTCCACCCAGAAAGAGACACACTGGGGCAGTGCAGGGAAAAGGCCACCAGAAGAAATAGCAAGAAGGTGGTTACCTGCAAGCTGAGGGGAGACCTTATTACAACCAACCAGACTGGCACCTTGAATTTAGACATTCTGCCTGGAGAACCATGAAGGAGTAAGTTCCTCTTGCTTAAGATACTTGGTCTGCTGTAGTTGTTTCTTACTGTCCTAGGAGATTATTATAGTCCCTTGATTCCTATATTCCATATCTCATTTCGCACATCTATGTGGGCAGAGAGCATGAGGCCCAGTAGGTAGAAGGTCGACTTCCTTCTTTTCCTCCTACTGCCATTGTATAGCAGCTATCATTTAACAGGACACTATTCTCCTTCGGGATACTAGAAGGTTCTCTGCTCTGCCAGGACTTTCACATGCATATTGTTTTCTCTGACTCAAACACTTCCCTGTGTCCTGATTGAAGCTGAACGGTCATCCTTCAGCTCAGAGATAATGCTTGATCATCAGCTATCGGTTCTGTTTTCATCACATAATTTTGTGATGCTGACAACATTGCTTTACTAATTCACATCACAACCATAAAAAAAAAAAACATCTTGAAGGCAAAGCATCTGATGACTCATTGTAGCTTTGGCACGGCTAGACTGTTTGCACACAGTAGATACAGAATGCATATCTGTAGAATAAATAAATTAACAAATAAATTATTTAAGACCTTCTCCCCATTTGCAACATTGTCTCTGGTGATAACTAACTGGCGACAGCTAACAGATACTTATGCAATGGATGTGCAAGAACATTGACTTCTATCAGCTGAGGACCAAAAGCATGCACAATGTGTTTGCTGTATGCAAATCTCAACAGCTGAGAAATTTTTGCTCAAAATTGGCCATCTAGATTAATCCCATGAACTCTTTAAAACAGTGAAATTACTCTGCTATTTTTACATTTATAAAGTAAAGTATATTACTTTGAATTCTCTGATGTTTTCAAACTTAAAGTCACTAAAAGCATGCGAAAAGAGGAAATCTTGTTCCCATTTTTCCAAGACCTGTTAAAGAGGCTTAGATGACATTTGAGAGACGTGGGTAGTAAAATTTCATGTTTGAAGACAGCCTATGCTACAGAGCGAGTTCAAAGCTGGACTGGGCTACAGACACACACACACATACACATACACACACAAACACCAATAAAAACTCAGTTGAGGATTTGGTTCACTGAAGAAAGCATTTAGTAAGTCATAGAAGTAAGTCAGAGAAAAAAAGAAGCATGAAAATACTCAAGGTCAGATGGCAACCAGAACCTATTATCTTGCTCTAATCTAATAGTTAGGTATTCATAGTTTATACCTCTACTTCCCCTGACTCAAGTCTTGGTCCTACTTTTATGTCAAATGGGTAATGAATCCTCTATAACCTAGTGCATCTGCTTCTTCCAATCAGAAGCCTATGAGCTAGAGGCCTACAGCTGGACAACATGCAAAGATCAACAGATTAGGGTGTTCTCAGATCTAAATGGAACATCTGTATCCAACTCTTAGGGATCATCTTAGAGATCAGAACTCAAGCTTAGTGATCATCACGGAAGAGGGGAAAGAAAGATTCTAACAGTCAGAACACAAGGTCTGCATATGATCAAGCCACCAAAATCCAAGCACAGATGAGGAAGGAGCTTATTATGTCCCATCCCAGCTAAGAAGCTATTGGTGACTGGTGACTTGTTAGGATAGGGAGAAGTTTTTTATCAAGGATGTAGCCCTTGAAAAGCTTCTGAGTTCCTGTAGATGGCTCTTCACTTGCATACCTATAGGCTGCACTCGATGCATTTTCAACAACTACAAAACAGGTCATATGAACTCGGAACCAAACAGAGGTGGAAGCGATGTGGAGAAACTAGAGAGGAGGAAAAGAGGGATGAATTTAATTGAAACATGTTACATGCATGTATAAAATTCTCAATATTTTTTTTTAAAAATGGCAAGTGTGCATTTATTATTTTACATAATCCCATTCTATGGAAGAAATCTTCATGAAAACTTTTAAATGCTTAGGATAACTCCAATGTGTTATCCTTTTTTGGGGTGGGGGAGCGGTCTGAGACTTTTTTTTTTTTTTTTTTTTTTGCCTGTCCTGGAATGAGCTCTTGTAGACCAGGTTGGCCTCAAATTCACAGAGGTCTGCCTACCTCTGCCTCCCAAGTGCTGGGATTAAAGGCATGTGCCACCACTGCCCAGCGACTCTTAACTTTCTCAATTCTGCCCTTAGGAAGAACAAAGACATTCCTTCACTAGAAATTCTCTATTCCTATCTTTACTCCCATTAAAGTTGGCTAGGATATTAGCCATTAGTACATCTATGTTAGGTTTCATCTTCCTCCACATTCCCCTTAACAGAGACTGATCAAAGTACTACTCAGTGTACAGCCATTTTTATGATACAATCTAAAACTATCTCATAGTCTTCTCTGGCCTATTATGAAATACTGAGCAGTTATACTGTATACCCAACAGGCAAATTTTCATGATTTGAATAAGCAACATAGTTTAGGTTCTTTGTATAACAATTCTCAAAATCATAATAAGTGGTATATAATACCCATTTCAAAGTTTGGTTTTAGGTCATGGATTTTCCTTGAGACTAGGACGAGAGAAGCTTCTTCATGGAATGTCCAAGGTGACAAATACTCTGCAGTCACTTTTTATTGGAAAAATTCAGTAGCTTGGCTTTAACTTAAGAGGAGGGAACCTGGAAATAAAGGAGATCATGCATATATGTTTGGCATAATAGTCTGTGCCACACTGTTCTGTGTTTCCTTGGAAACCTTCAGCAACACACAGGCCTGAAAGAAATCTAATGTGGCACAAGCATAATACGTGCAGGATTGCTAAGGTAGGCCTGCATGACTTTCTGAGATTTAGAAAGCTAAGAGGAAAGCCCTAGCGATCTCAAACACAAGAATAGAATGACTTTCATTTTTATTGCTTTTAGGAGAGCATTATTATGTGAGTTATATTAATGTTCTCCCCCAAATAGGAAAATACCATAAAGCAGAAAATAATAGCTTTATTTAAATCTTTAAAAGAACAGATAACATCATATATTATGTCCACCGATCTGCTATGCTAAGATCTTCTGCTTCTTAGTCTTGAGGAAAATAAGTTCAATGGTCTGATGTTCACAGGGTGCATAATAAAACAATGTCCTTCTTTATCATTTGTTAGTCACCTCCGTGATAATACAGAACAAATTTCCAGGGTGAAAAAGTCAATTCTGTTCACCATAATGATTGATATTTTCCCCTCCAAATTGAATTACAGGGAACACACACACACACACACAAACACACACGAAATAACCATATAGACTGGCTCCTCAAAATTTGTATTTTCAAGTCCTGCATGTATCCATCCTGGTGTTATCTCTTGAGTAACAGACAAGTTTTGCACTAAAATACTATCCTATGCCATCCCTATTCAGGAAATGAATCCCACATTCATTAAAATAACACAGAAAGTTAAGATTATAATATACTTTCTGCCTCTACTTAGTGCTGTATTAATGGGATGACCACTCAGCTTGACCTATTTGCCGAAATTTGCTAGAACTCCAGGAGACCATATGGGCAGCCAGATGGGGTGCTGTAATTTAGTGCCATTATTCTAAGGATGAAGTAATGTATCAATGTAATTTGCATTCCTTTTCCACCCTTTCTGCATACCTTTCATTAGTTTCATTTTTTTAATTTAGACATCAGGAGGGAAGATAACGCCTTGCTACCAGGGCCCAGATGCCAACTAATTACTACAAGAGGCCCCAGCCCTGACATCCCAGGCCAGACCTCAGAACAATGCTCCATATTTCTGGGTGACCCCACTGCAGTGATTAATAGGTGGAACGCAAAGCCCTAATGAGTGTGTCAGATCTTAGAGGCAAATGCAGTCAGCATTGTGTGGAACACGACCGCAGCTGCTTGGTTAAACTATATGCCTTTTCATCTCATGGTCTTTGAATTTATTTATAATCATCAACCAAGGAAAGCCTATATAAGTAGAGGTCTACACAACAGTAGGCAAAAGCTTAAATATTTTGAATCAAATATTGACTTTGTCCTCTAGAAGCAGGAACTGTGATGTCATACATAATTACCAATAGAAATCAAGGTAAAAGGGGTTGAGAGTAAGGCCTAGGGCAATGTACTTTCGACAGAAGACTTATTAGTCATTGCAGAAAATTAGCCAATCACACTTGAAAAAAAATCTACCAAAAGGTAAAAGTACTCATACCTTAATTAATCAAATCTATCAGGCTTTTATTCTAAATTGTTTTCTCTAAAATAGTATTTATTTTCATTACTGCATAGGTAGCCAAGAGAGTATATAGGTCATGGGCCTACAAAAAACCAAATACCATTGTTTTGTTCAATGAATGCAGCAATAATAATATTTCTAGCGTCATTCTGCTTTACCCATAGGTCTCTTGGCCATCATCAGAGAACCTTCATCTTACAGTAAATGGAATCTAATACAAAGACTCAGAATAGGACAATTTTGGAATAGTAAGTCCTAAATAGAGTGTCTCCATGAATCCCCCAACCCTTGCGGTTCAGTGCACTCCTCCTGCCTTTGCTTACTGAGTCCTGGGATACCTGATGTGCATCAGCTTGCCTAGTATAAAATACCTTTTCGTTCAAATACTAAAACATGGTTGTAGGAGGAACTCTGTGAATGAATAGCTCTTGTGTTGTAGTTTAGTGGGTTTTCATCCCACATCACAATGGCCTTAGGTTGTGTTTATAATTTTAAGCCAAACACCAGACGGTAGTATAATTTCTCCCATAGCCAGGAATGACATGCAAAATGCTGCAACCCTGATAATTGAGGATTTGGGGCAAGATTCCAAGAACTTTGCTGTATCTCTCCAAAATCTCACCATTACTGGTTACTACACAGGATTTTTACATGCCTTAAGCTATTTTCTCAAAGCAACCACAAATAAAACACCTATTCATTTCAATGTAGACATCATTTATTCTTCTACTTCCTTCTCTATTTTAATTATCTTTCTAAAATTGTAAATACCAAATTACCATTGTACTTATTAACTTTAAGAGTTTTCTTTTGTGTGCTGATGATGTGTTCCAGTTGGTAGAGAACTTACCCAGTCTTTATGCCTGTGTTAAACACCCAAACTACATAACCCACACTTGGAAGTGGGGAACAGGAGAATCAGAAGTTCAGTGTCATCCTTCCTTCCATCCTCATCTACACAATGAGATCAAGGCCAGCATGACATACATGAGACACCGTATCAAAAATGAGTTCTCCTTTGTGCCTCTTCAAATTTATACTACACACTTCTTTAAAAGTAAATAGATGAATACATAAAATAAAATCATTTATATATCATGAGTCTAGCAAAAATATTCATTAATATGTCATACTAAGTAATATGAGAAAATTAAAAGTATATTGAAATAAATTAAAATGATGCCATTCATCATTCTTACATCCCTTTATGATCTGGCCAGTGCACAGTCTGTGCCACAACTATGGAAGCTCTGTATACTAGCTCTCCTTTGCTTGGATAGAATGACTATTGAGAAGGAAGTTCTGTCCGGGACCTACTAGGTGTTATTCACTTCTCATTTCTCTTCTAAGAAGATCACAATTATTGTGGCCCTTTCTCAGTATAGGGCAATAATCAGTTCTGATCACTAGGACACAGTGAGAAATGGAGCTCACAACTTTCAAGCCTGGACGCTAAATACTGCAGATGATCTTTGATGTTGTGTCCTTTCTCTTTGCCTGTGAGAGGGCGTAAGTTTAGAGGACAGCAAAAAGTAATGAGTGCTAGTCCAGGTTACACAGGGAGCACTGAATGAGCAGGAAATGAACTTGCATGTCTTGAAGTCAATGAGAAATGGGGATTACCAACATCATCATCATCACCATCATCATCATTATTATTATCAAAGGTTGGGAGAAGATGACTCTGGTGTTGACCTTAACAACATCAATTCTGTATCTTGACTTAAGTTAGTCAACAATATTTTCAACATAAAATTACTAAAGACATAAAGGAACCTGATGTGCAAACTCAGCTGACCGATACCCAGTCTCTAGAGGCATCCGTTTCAGTTATTTGTAAAAGGCAGGAAAAAATTACCTCTGAGGTATCTTAATATTTACCTTAACCTGCCAGGTCAAGGAAAATAGGTTGTCCCAATAAAGAATCATTAAAGAATATCAGAGCTATAGAAGAAAAATATGCACTGTGCAATATCAACAATTTCTATATAGACATAAGAAATAACAGCTACAATCCTTAAAACAAGTCTCCAAAATTGATTTCCAGAAAGTGTTTTTTAAAGCAAAGTTCTTCAAATACGCAGTCAAATAGAATTTAAATGATATTTTTGATAATCAAATAAACAGTTTAAGCATGTCAGTCTGATTAATCTAGAATCATTAAAATACAAAGAAGTGGAAAAATCCACACTTCCACACTGATACCAATACATTTATCATGCACATATATACAAAAAGAATTATTTATCGTTCAAAGCTTGTTTTGGTAGTAAATTAGAGAGACTGCTTCTTAAAGAATAATTGGTGTGCCTTTGGCCAGTCAGAATGTATGTCAGTACTATAAGGCAAGAGTATTGCATTGGGTTTTTAACTGGTTTAGCCAGGAGAGAGAGAGAGAGAGAGAGAGAGAGAGAGAGAGAGAGAGAGAGAGAGAGAGAGAGAGAGAGAAGAGGGGAGCATAGGGAATACATGATAGTGTATGTTCTCAGTCCCATAACAGAAAGATGGCAATCATTTCTTAGACTGCCAAGAAGATTAGGAAGTACCATACAAATCAAATGAGGAACAAGGCCTTGGACAACAGCAAATTCTAATAAATATTAATTACTATTGCTAATGTTCTGTTTTCTTTACTTATATAATAAAAAATATTAGGTGATTTATATGATACCTTTGAATTCTTATATTCTGAGTCTATGACTGTCCTTTGAAGTTAAATTGCCAGCTGACAAATGAAAATTCTAATACCCTTACATTTTAAGTGAAGATTTATGAAAAAAATCTATAAAAGTCTGATCTACTGTTGAGAATAGATCACATAATAATGAGGGATTCCCATTATTTAACACTCCAATGTGGGGAGGCTTGATGTATTCATGTTCTCTCATGACTTATATTCTCGTTTTAACATAGACTCTAACAAGATAATTGGAAGCAGTCAGTTAAATAAAACAATGTCATCATCTTGGGTGTCCTAAAGCACTAAGGAACTATTCCATGTATAAAACTTGAATATGTGTAGAAAGTATATGCAAGCAGTCCTTTTGGCCAGTGCAAAATAGAGTATATTCTGGGCTTATAAACTAACAGAAACATTTCCTTTACAGCTTAAAGAAAGCCCATTGGCTAGCTATGGAAATGGCGAGAAACAATTCCAACATTATCTTGCATTCAATTCAAACTGAACAGGAAATGATCCACTTGCATTCTTGATAAAACGGCAGACCATCCCACTAAATTTCCTATCAAGACTCAAAATGAAGCAAACAGATCATGATGCTAATCATTAAAAATCATTAAAATGCAATTATAATTATGCTTTTGATTGATTCAAACTGAATATATAATAATAATAATAACAATAATGTAATAAGAGTCTTAATGTGTGCACATGGTTAAGGTGAAGTATATGGTCATAAGGAACTATATTCTTATTCCAGAAATCAGTGTACACTAAGAACCTTACCTCCTGCATACATGACAGCCAGCATGATGGATGATATCCATGCAATTTCACTGTAGCTAGCGTGGAATATTTCCTGAATATCTTTGAAGAATACTGTGACAGCTTTGGGGAAGGCATATGAAAATCCAATGGAGATAAAGGATGCACAAACTACTACCCAACCCCAACCTCCATCTGGAGGAAGGGGGTGTGGAGGAGGAGCAGAAGTCTCCGATGGCATTTCTGCACCTCTGCTGGAGACTAGAGCAACCTATTGAAAAGAAACAACAACAGTTCATGTTATAAGTCTGTGTTTTGTATCGCGCTTGAAAGTTGCTGACATAGCATTTTCATTTTAACTACAATATAATTTTATTAATACATTCGGTATTATTGTGCTTGAAAAATTATAAGAAATTCGAAACAGAAAATGAGATATAAAGCCTTCATTATTAAGAGGAAAAATCTGGAAACGATGATGTGGGAAGTCCTTCTGTATATGTGTTGCTTTTATTGATTAATGAATAAAGAAACTGCCTTGTCCTGTGATAGGGCAGAGTAGAGCTAGGCTAGGTAACTAAACTGAATGCTGGGAGAAAGAAGGTGGAGTCACAGAAGCCATGTAGCCGCCACCAGAGACAGAGTGATGGAATCTTGCTGGTAAGCCACAGCCACATGGCAATACACAGATCAATGGAGATGGGTTAGTTTAGGATGTAAGAGCTAGCCAATAAGAAACTAGAGCTAATGGGCCAAGCAGTGATTTAATTAATACAGTTTCTGTGTGGTTATTTTGGTTCTGGGCAGCTGGAAATGAACAAGCAGCCTCCCCATACAAACACTTATGTATGGGAAGAAAATATTTGAAAGTGAAGTTAATAATCCAGATAAACCTGAAGTGCAAACTAAACAAAAATAAACATTATTTCAAGCTTACTTGGAAGTATAGAGGAAATCACCTACTAGACTTCAGGAAAGAACACTTTCTTCTGTCCATGCATCTGCTTGTATGTGTATTGTCAGGGGTTGAAATATGGTATTTTCCACAATTTTTCTCCACTTATTTTTTCAAGAAACAGTCTCTCATGGTATTAGGAGGTTTCTGATTTGGGCTACTATTTGAAGCAAAAGCTCCAAGAATAATTCTTCCTCAGTACTGCAGCTATAGGCATTGTTTTGTTGTTGTTGTTGTTTCTTTGTTTGTTTATAATATGGACTCTGTAAAACTGAATTCAGGTGCTCACGATTTTGTGGCAGGCACTTAACAACTGAGCCACCACCAAACCATAAGAATAATACCTTAATGTAAAATGTTCATGTTTCCTTTCCAAAATTAATGCTGCTAACAGTCTTACAAATATGTTACTCTGCCTTTCTGTCTGTCTCTCTCTTCATTGCCAAGAAATTCTAACAGCTATATGGGTATGTGTTCTTGTTTGTTGAGGGAGTGGAGAAAAGGTTCTATATATGTATACACCTAAGAACACTTAAATATTCTCCCACGGAAAAAGACAATGCACAGTTTAATATGGAAGAAATTACACACAGTGAAAACCTTGCCTCCACATCCTCTCAAGGTACAGAGATGCTGCATTGAAATGCAGAAGAAAGAGCCACATTCCTGTGTATAAGAGTATATATTTTTGCCATATGTTTTCCAAAATCAGCCCATGGATAAGTTTATCTCCTTCGTTTTTAAATGTATACGTGGTTTTCACACTCACTCCCTTGCAAACACACACACACATACTCACACAAGTGTATAAGGTACAAAGAATGATGTTTTCATGTTATTATTCAGTGTGGAATGACAACTCAACTGTCTTCAACTTAACCCAAATTTAACTCAAATCCTTATGCAATGTTCATGACTCTTCTTTCCCTCCGCCCTCCTTCCTCCCTCCCCTTCCTTCCCCTCTCTCCCTCCCTCTCTCCCTCTCTCCCTCCCTCCCTCCTCTCTCTCTCTCTCTCTCTCTCTCTCTCTCTCTCTCTCTCTCTCTCTCTCTCTCTCTCTCCTACCTAAGGACTACTGTCTTAGCACATTCAGAGCATACAGTCAGTACTGTGTATACAAAGCTTCTCTCTCTCATTCTCTCTCGCTCACTCTCTTGAAACTATCCAAGAACTACCGTCTTAGCCGGCTCAGAGCACACAGTCAGTACTGTGTAGTACAAAGCCCACTGTAAAAAGAGCTCTGCACCTACAGATTCCACACAGCTCTGGGCTTTGAGCACCCCTCTGTGAGCACCAACTTCTTTCTTGGCTCCAAGCCTAAGAAAATACCCTTCTATTCTAGATGTCTGTGACTTCAGATTTGTTTTTTTTTTTATTTTAACATTCAATAAAAATGAGATCTTTAATATTTTTCCTATGGGGTCGCATGTCTAGAAATTTAGTCTAATGTCCTCTGATTCCTCACATAGTCTCACAAAGGTGACTGCAACCCACAAGTGTTTGAATGGGATCAATAATAGTGTTTTATCAAGTTTAATTATAAGATAAGGGTCTTCAAGATTTTGTTGCAAAGGACATAAAGACCATAAAGTTTCCTGGCTGTATGGTCCGTACTGAGTGTTTATCTGAAGTGAATTTTAATGTCATTGATGACACTGACACAATTGAGTATGGTTTTTCAATGAAGCTTTCTTTACAAAGTAGTCTGATTGCAGCAGTTTAATGATGCTTTTAACAGACATTAGAGAAGAAAACCCAGAAGAGAAAAACACTATCTAACCAATATTATTAACAATTGTACATATTTATTTTCTTTATTGTTCTATATGACTATACGCCTGATTAATTTAAATGATAATGTAATCCCATGAATCACAGAGACACAACTCTAATTTTATAAGTTATTTTATTATTTTTATTAGTTGTCATAGAATTTTTGTAACTACACAAGTTTGAGACAATATAGAAAATACATGAGGTATAAATCATAATCTTAAAAAATTCCACTTTTGATTGACACTATGGTTAATAGAAAATTTATATATTATATTGTATTGTTCTTAGCTCTATATTCTATATATTACATAGTCATATGTTGTACTAAGGGAGTAAAATAAGCCAAAGAAAAATCACTTGACATTTTTATTATATTCTGTGTGTCTAAATGTCCTTAAGGACTGAAAGAGTCAAGAGCTCTTAATTTCCAAAACATTAATAGTCGGAAAATTTCTCTCCATAGAAATTGTGTGATTTGACCTTAAGCATTCCCCAGTGTTGTGGTGCTAAAGGATTAGGCACCAGCCTTTGGTGCTGTTAGGAAATAGTTGGACCTTTTAGTTATGGAGCCCAGAAGGAAAAAGTGAGGTTCCTGGGGCGTGCTTTTGTAGAAAACTCTGGGACTGTGGACTTTTCTCTCTTTCTTCCTGGCTCCCACCATAGCTATCTTTCGTATAACACATCACATGCTCCCAAACATGGTGTTTTTACAGGACAGAGACAGGAAATTCTTGAGAACCAAGAGGTCAGCCAACCCAATGTCACAAATCAGGGGAAGCATAAACTCTCATCAGGGCCCCTATCCAAGGACACAGAGGTGGATGACCTGCGGCAGGAGCCACAGGCAGGTGCTGTGAAAAGGAGAGAGGATTCTGGGATGTGAGGAGCATCAGGGAGCTCCTGAGTTAGACTTCTGGAAGTATGCAACTGCTTTTTGAATCATCTGTACCCCTGCAAGTTAACGCCAAATGATGGAGGTGGGTCATCTTTCTATCTGTTGTTTCATTGGTTAAATAATAAAGAAACTGCCTTGGCCCCTTTAATAGGACAGAAAATTAGGTAGGCGGAGTAGACAGAACAGAATGCTGGGAGAAAGAAGCCGAGTGAGGAGTCGCCATGATTCTCCCACTCCAGACAGATGCAGGTTAAGATCTTCCCTGGTAAGCCAGCTCGTGGTGCTACACAGAATATTAGAAATGGGTTAGATCAATATGTAAGAGCTAGCCAATAAGAGGCTAGAACTAATGGGCTAGGCAGTGTTCAAAAGAATACAGTTTCCGTGTAATTATTTTGGTTCATAAGCTAGCCATGTGGGCGGCTGGGTGCCGGGGACGCAGCCCTGCCGCTCATGTTACAACACCCAAAATCCAACCCGTTCAACTACTTGGACTTTGCTGAGATTGTAACTTTGGTCTGTAAGGGGTCCCCATCCAGGAGTGAGCAGTTTGTGTGTGTGCACGCGCGTGTGCGTGTGTGTGTGTGCTCGTGCATGCCTGCAATGTCTCCCTGGGGACAAAAAGTCCTCATACAACAAAAGTCTACAAAAATGTCAAGGAAGTCAACAACAACATAGGAGGTTTAGACAAATGATGCGTGTAAAGTGGGTATTGGTTTCTAATGAAAAACACTTCTGTTAGGTTATATAACCTGCCACTTTTGTCAAGAATTACTTTTAAAAAGTTTATATTATATATTTACAGCATGCTATAATCTTATTTGTTTCTTGTTGGGCACAATACTAATTATCTCTTCTAACTCTTCACTTACTAGGTTTTGATATTTTGCTGATCAATTTACAACATTTGAGTACCAAAAAGAGCATCTTTAGAAATGCAAAATACCTAAAGAAAGCAGAGGGAAGGATGGAGTGTAAACATTGCTTAAATAAGTAAGTACAAGACAGCAAATGGTCTTGAAAGTTGTCTTAAGAATCTGAGCTCATTACAACATTTTTAAATTAAATTGTGATGTTACCAATTTCCTTCTTGCTTGAAAATTATAAAAGAAAACCTGAAGACTCACTGGAGGAAGCTGATATGGAGCAAACAGCTTTTTCTTGTAGGAGTAAAGACATGGCCCTGTAATTTTCCAGAGTGCAGAATGGAAACGAAACCGTCTTTCACTACTAATCCATGAATTCAAATAATTGCAGTCTTTATCACACTTGATATGGTAAACACTTAGAAATAAAATTTCATGATTCATTTCCCCGTGGTTCTTAAAGGCATAATTATGCACACTCTCCCTCCAGGTAAAGACACCAGACTCATCCCTTCCCCACCAGCTCCGCTTGCTCCCACAACCTGCCTGAGGGCCACATGTTCCTTTTCAGCTGGCCCTTCCCCTCCATGCAGAGATGAGAGACTCGTGCCACCAACACATCCACAGCTGCAGCTTCCTTGAGGACCCTGTGTCCTGGACTTGCGTGCTCTCTGCACTCCCAGGTTGGGACCTCAGGCACCCACAGTCACTTCACTCACTCCAGCTGCTTGAAGAGAAGTCCAAAGCACCTACCATCTACCACTGAGGATTATCTGTGAGCTTTTTCTCAGTCTGCATAGGTCTTCCCCGTCTGCCTGGGATGAGCTAGGGCCACTTCTGAGACCGCTTTCAATACTGAACCCTTAAGCCCGTTTCAAGGATCTACAACCCAACAAACCATGCAAATAGAAAATCAAGATCTTATCACTCATTCAACAAAGGGGAAACACGATTTCCATACAAAGGAACACTACCAAAGACCTAATTTAATATCTTTCTATTCCATCACAAAAGCAAGCAACATATTAACCAAAACAGTAGTCTCTGCTACAAATTGGTGCTCCCACTCAACCATACACCACCAACTGTCCACTCTCAAATGACCTTAAACATACAGGTAGCATTATATAGGTAGAAAAATTCTATTTAGGAATGTATATCACATACAAACATGCATACAGCAACAACTAGTGAAAAAGGTCACATACAAACATATATATTGCTCCCAATATTCTGTTTAGTGTTTTATGTTGGTATCAAAAATTTAGGCTGCCTGTATCATGGAGAGTTTTTCTTTCTCCTTCAACTCTGGCAGGTACTTTTTCTGGGTACATTTGTCTAGGTTGACAGACATGGTCTTTCAGAATTATTGAGCTCCAGGCTCTTCTGGCTCTTAGAGTTTTCCTACGAAGTCAGCTCCCGTCCTGGTGGATTTTCCTTTATACATCCATTCCTAAGCTCATTTCCCCTGGAAAACAGCACATCCTGCAGCTCTGACCTCTTGCTTACTAGCATCTGGAGCTGATCAATAGTCATACACACACACTCCATGATATTTTTCCTTGTGAACAATTCTGTAATGTTTAATGTACTTGGAAGCTGCCATGTTTTGTCCCTTTTATTTGTAAGTATGACCAAACGAAGCAGAAACAAAACTACAGTTTTACCTGTTGTCAGATGAGCACTTTGGGTGGTGTGTAAATCTAAGCCTAGTCACTTTCTGATGATGAGCAATATTTGAAGGCAATATAAAGGGAGAGGTAGAGCCGACTCCAGATTATCTAAAGAAAAAGAAGAAACAAGTATTAAATGTATAACTGGATTCCACTGCCTTATTAGTCACTAACTTTAATTTACCCAGTAATTCTGCACATCTTGTATAACAAGAATAATTAAATAAGCATTTGTATATGCATAAAGAGCCATACTTGTCAAATATATATATGTATTATGTATGTATGTGTGTCAATATTATGTATAGCTATAGATATGAAGAGCCAAACATGAAAAGTGGAAGATAAAGAAAAAATCAGCTTCTTTAAAATTAATAACAAATTACAGGGCCATGAGAGAGAGCTCAGTGGATAAAATGCTTTCTGTGCCAGCATGAGAAACTGAACTCAACTCCCAGCATCCATGTAAACAGTCCAGCATATGGTACTCTCTTATGATTCTAGCCCTAGGGAGTGGAGACGGAAGGATCTCTGGGGTTGGCAGGCTAGCCAGTGTAGCTGAATGGATGAGTTCCATATCCTACTGAGAGATTCTGCATCAAAAACAACTCCAGAAGAATGGCACTGGGATTGGCCTCTGGTTCCCACCTAAATTCACACACAAATGTGCATACACCTGGACATATTCAGACACATGACACAAGAAGTGATTATACGAGTACTTACATTATAAAAAATTTATTGACATTCATTAGCAACCACTCAATTCCTTACATCTGTTTAAATAATTTTCTGCTAAATTGTGTGTGTGTGTCTGTGTGTGTGTGTGTATGTGTATATGGGTGTGTATATACAAGATTTACTGAAATACTTCTAAATATATATCAATAATGAACAGGTTTTAACACTGAAACACAATGAGTAGCAAAAAAAAAATATTCTAGGCATCTGTTTCTGAATTTAAGCTTCAGACCCAGGTTTAAATATCTAATGAAGCAAATATCTTCATTCAAGACATTAACCTCAATATGGTTCTGAATATATATAATTCGGTATACCAGATAATATTGACCAGAGTAAGCACAAGAAAAAGGGAAAACTAGATTCTTTCAATTAAATGACCCATCACCTGCTTTGACTCTAGGGCTGCCTGTCATAAGGTTTTGAAAGAAGACATCATGACCATTGGGTTAAAGGTGCTTGTGTAACAGGATGAAGGATGCGTGGAGAGCAACAAAGAGAGTGAAAGAGTCTTAAAGTCACTGACTGGATCTAAGAAACTGATAAGGAACAGAGCTAAAGGTTCACTCAGTGGGCATCCGGGGCCTTAGAAGAGTAGTTTATGTCACCTCTAGTTTTATTGGAATGCTTGTGAGTTGCCATAGCTTTCAAAAGCTGGGTAAGTCACACTCTCCAGCCTCCCTCATTGCCATCCTATGCTAATGTAGGAAATCTTTATAGCTTCCTTTTTCTCTGGCATAGTTAACTTCACTGAGTGCAGGGCACAGCCTCAGAGAAAGCCCGAGGCATCCCTGAATTGGTTCTGACCCCAGACTGTAGTTAACCGCACCCATGTCTTACATAGACCAGTTTAAAAGCAAGAATATAAGGGACTCTGAGAAAAATCTCATGATGCTGTCTGCTCACCAAAATTTCTATGGAATTTTACGGTGTACAATTTAACCGATCCATATTTTAGAAAAAGAAATCTGCATCATAGGTACCTTCAACAAATGGATTAATAATCAAGAAGCTCCAATTTGGTTGTTTCAATTAATCTAGTTATATATTTTCTCTACTGATTTTGATCAATCACGGTCTAGTTTATAGACACACACACAATATGAATTTGTTGTTTATTTTGACCATGCATGATCAAGTTTTACAAAATTGTGTTTAATAAACAATTATTAAGACAACATGAATTTTTATTTTAATTTTCTAAACTAAAAGTTTTGTGGATTTCTTCACTCCTTTGCACTACAAAGCAATGCTGTTATAGCTATCACAGGAGGATGTATTTTCTAATACTGTTGCTATGAATGCCACATGCTTATTATATGAATAAGTAATGCTTTAATGATTACATTACTTCTAGACATTCAATTATGTTTCATAATCTACAGCTTCAGTCTGTTCAAGGCTCTCTTGCACCCCCCACTATAGAATATCAGCACATTCCTTTACAAACTGTGAAGAGCCCTTTCTTTACCTTCCCAAACCTTAATCAGACAGTGTCATATTTAATCTTAAAAAATGAGGTCCTGAAATAATATACTCAGCAAACGAAGACCCAGGTAAGAGCAGGTAGGAGACTATTGGCTCCACTGTAAATCCTGTATGCTTTAGATTGAAGCAGGAACTCATTACCACACATACTCAACAATGACCTATGTATCTTCTAAGTAAATCAATATGCCCCAACAAGAGCAATTATGTGATTTTCAGTACTCCATTTCTTCTTTCTTACACAAAACAATATAACAATGTCAAATTAATTTATAGATAGTGTTTTAAGCTGAGGTACACGCTCATCCAATTTAAAAACAGGAATTAAGTAGAACCAAATCTTTTCGCTTCCAACTTATCATTGAATTAAAATTGAAATCTAACTGTGTGTGGGGGGGGTGCTCTTCTTCTCTTCCACATGGACCATTTTTTAAATCCTGATAACTGAGGCCCTCAAAATATCAACTACAGAAAACCTATTTTTAGAAGCAAACTCTTGCTGTATTTAAAATGACTCCAAGTTCTAATTGATATTAAGGGTCAAAAAGATTTCTTTGGAACTGGTACTTTAAGGAAAAACAATGCATATTATACTAATGCATTGTAAACCTAAGAAATGAACCATTCACAGCAAACAATCATCCTGGTTTACGATATGCTGTTAGACTCTTGTAGAGGGCAATTACAATTAGCTAAATGGTGTCCATGCTCATGGTATCCGTAAGGTACCTTGCGCAGCAAAACCATAAGGAGTTTCTTAAACCTTTGTCTGTATCAGTGAGGTGAGGTCTGCTTGCGGTTACACTATTCTTAGACTAGAGAAACAGAGTTTAGAGAGACAGACACAAGGGCCAGAGGATGGAAGCAGAGCAGAAACTGAAGAGACCACAGCATAGAACACCAAGCAATGACAATGACCACCACAGCACGTCTCCACCTTATGGAGAGATGGAGCCAGCTGAGCGTTCCACACCTTTTTGGGCAGTGCTCTTCTGAATGTTGGCCTCCATCAGTGTTAACAGTAGGTTGGCACTGTTTTCAGTACGAGGTTTATACCAATGTTTGAAAACCTCAGTGAGGAATTCCCATGCTGGAATGGTAAATTGTTTCTAAAAGCTATAAACAGAGTGATTGCAATGTAATATTGTCTCTTATGTAGATAATTACATAATCATGTGAAGATATTTGAAAACGCTTCTTAAGGACAGTCATCAAAGAAGGGCAAATTGCTTCATTCGTTGAGAAAAGCACTAATTTCATAATATTTTTTAAAAGTGATACAGCAGATCTGTAAGAACTAATGCAACAAATGAAAAAGTTCATCATAAACAGTAAACAAGGTTATATTTTATTTTACTAAATTCATTGCTATTTTCAATGTATTAGTATTTTGCCTGCTTGTATATGTGTCCACTGTATGCATGAGGTGTCACTGGAGGCCAAAGAAAATTGAGTATCACCTGGAACTGCAGTTACAGACAGCCATGAGCCACCATGTAGGTGTGGAAAACAAACCCAGATCAAGGGCAAGCGCTCTTAACTGCTGGGTCTCACTCCAGGCAGCTTCTGTGTGTTTTAGTCTGTACTGTACTGGTGTTCCGGTATGGTGTTCTGGCTGAGTGAATAACATCGCATTGTGTTATACAGCAACAGTGTGGGAATCAAGGTTGCAGGCCATGCTACCTCCATGCCTTATCTTTGGGTCCTCTTTGTAAGGAAGGCTTCTAGAAGGAGCGTTGGTCAACTTAAGCATGTTAATATTGGATCTGACAGAACTCGATTACTTTCCACCCACTTTGAAACTGCATGGCTAACATGGCGAAGAAGATATCTGCACAGAATGCCGTGCACAAACATCTGTCCTTTGGATGCACTCAAATTCCAGAGATAAGTGGAATAATAAGTATTTCTCCTCCAAATTCACTCCATTCTCCTGAAAGAAAACCTCTTAACTACCCCTCAGAAGGAAGGGTTCACATTGCCTCACCACCTGAATGGAAGAGGCCACCTAAATTTGCCTTGGCAGGTAGGAAATCTTCCTCCTGTTAGGCACCACTGTACAGATTAAGTTTATATGTACAACCTAACATGGTGGCTCATGCCTGTAATCCCACACTCAGGAGGCTAGCAAAGTCGGATCTCAAGTTTGAGCCAGTGTAGGTGTAAAAGCCTATCTCAAAGCCAAACAAAAATATGTCTTTTTCCTATTAATTTATCTGTTGTTGTAGGTACACTAAAGAAAGCTTCTGGAGAGCCCTGGTGCTGTGGGAGCTTGATCCATTTGGCCAATGACATTTGGAGGTGACTTGTCATAGGTTTGGCTTTCTCTGATACATGACTGGATTAAGAACTGAGATGAGGTGGGGAGGTTATGTCACACACTCTCCGGCTTCCAGACATGCTACTCAGGAGTATTCTCCACCCTTCCATGGTGGATGAAGAGGCAACAGCGTTGTTTCCCCACTGTATTCGTGAATGTGTGCATCCCCCATTTCATCCCTTAATAAATATGTTTTCTTTCCAAACATCTGTTGATTTCTCACAATACGATCAAGTTAAAGGAAGATTTTCCTTTAACCATACATTGTGCATGTGCTTATATACACACACAAATTATCCAGAGCAACACATAAAAAGCTATTAGCTGCAAATAGTTTGGGGAAGTAGCTCTATATAACTTGTGGGGCTTTAAAAATGTTTATAAAAATCCTATAATGGATACATATTATTTTTATATTATAAGCTTTATAGCATTAAAATTGCTAAAACACAAGGCTGTAATGTGAGCATATAAATCTGTTTACTTATAAGATGGTTGGATTCAAGGGCTGGTAGTTCTATTTATATTAAAAGAGCCAAACCTGGTGGCACAGGCCTGTGACCCTAGCTATTCAGGAACACAAGGCAGACACATTCCACATTTCAAGATCTGCCCAGTCTCGAGAGTGAGTTCAAGTCCAGCAGAGTCTAGTTGATAAGGTTCTGTCTCAAATTCAAAGGAAGACATAGGACATTCATAATTTTTTATTTCATAATGCTTCTGATGTTCTTTTTCTAACACCTTTTTCATCATACTGGGGAGATAACTCCTTGATTTTAGGAGTCATTAGAAATAAAATCTTGCCCATAACCCTACCACCCAAAAAACACACACTGTTTCAAGTGCTAGGACCATAAAGAGCTTGATCTCCTTCTATCCATACTGGATTTCTGATGAGACAGACCCAGGGGTGTGTATAAAATGTTCAGAACTTCTCGAAGCAAGGACAGGAAATCATTTATACACGTTCCCCTCATGACTAATGAAAGTCTCAGAACAACCTATAAGAGACCTTGAACAGTGCTTGAGAGATTTGGAATTGCCAGTTTGGAATCAATCTACAAGGGCTTCCTGGATGTTCTACTTTGCCTCCTCTTGGAGTGATAAACACCATAAACAACGGCCATGGATGGAAGAAGGGATTTGTTTCATCTTAAAGCTTACAGTCCATCATGATGCAGAGGTCACAGAGGAACCCTGCTCTCCTTGGCTTGCTCAGCCTGATTTTTTATACAGCCCAGGACAACCTGCCCAGGGGTGGCACTACCCATAGTTGCCTGAGTCTTCCCATATCAACCATTAATGAAGAAAACACTCCACAGATTACTTACAGGCCAATTCTAGAGAGGCATTTTCTAAATTGACGTTTCCTCTCTGTGTCAAGTTGACAAAACAAACCCAAACCCAAACCAAACCAAACAACCATACAACAAGAAACTAACAAGCACACTAGTCCTTAGTCTCAATTTCAAAAAGGACTAAATTAATACTGGCTTTAAGAAGGGAATCCTTAAAAATCCCTGGATATTTCTAGCAAAATTAAAAGGTCAGAGAGTACTTTTCTGCCTCTTCCATTAAATGTCCACTTGTCAAACATCAAACAATGAAAAAAACCTGTATTATTATTATTATTATTTTCTAGTATCAATAATAGGAATCAGAAATAAACCAGAATCGAGGTAAAGTTTCTGGAAGGAACAGTACCATGCGGGCAGGATTAAAGTATCACAACCAAGGGTGTCGGCCTGGTCAGAGACATGGGGCCACACACAGACCTCCTTGTCACCAAGATGAGCCACTTCGTTCTACTGTCTCCTCCAGCCACCTGACCGTGGGACTCTCCTGTGAGTCATCATTCCTTTCAGAATTCTGGGCACCTTTAGTTCCATTTATGACACGTATCTCTGTCACTTAGTGCTTTGTCAGGTAAAGTCACAGGATTCTACAGTTTCTGCTCCTTGGAGTCATAATGTTAATATCATGAGGGAAATAGACTGTCTAAAGCTAACACTGGACATTGGCTGGAAGTAATACTGTCATCTTGATAGGATCTTGTACATTCCATAGACTACAGCTGTGAAAAGTATAAAATAACATTTAACGTGTTTAGTGAAAATGAAGATATAAACCAGTGTCAGAAAAATCCAAAGTAGTATTGAAAAAAATACCATAGTAGTATTACCTACAGTGCTCAGGTGAGGAGCACAAGAATATTCTATTTCCTCAAAGGAACTGGATGTAGGAGTATCATTATATAACATAACACAAAACACTTTAGGTTAATATTACGGTTGCTTTCTTGCTCTTTTTTTATTTTATTCAGCTCTACATTTTTCTCTGCTCCTCTCCCTTCCTCTCCCCTTCCCTTCAGCCCTCTCCTATGGTTCCCATGCTGCCAATTTACTCAGGAGATCTTATCTTTTTCTACTTCCCATGTAGATTAGATCCATGTATGTCTTTCTTAGGGTCCTCACTGTTGTCTAGGTTCTCTAGGATTGTGATTTGTCGGCTGGTTTTCTTTGTTTTATGTTTAAAAACCACCTATGAGTGAGTACATGTGAGAATTGTCTTTCTGGGTCTAGGTTATCTCATTCAAGATGTTTTCTAGCTCCATTGATTTGCCTGCAAATTTCAAGATGTCATTTTTTTCTGCTGTGTAGTACTTCATTGTGTAAATTACCACATTTTCCTTATTCACTATTTGGCTGAGTGGCATTTAGGTTGTTTCCAGATTCTGGCTATGACAAACAATACTGCTATGAACATAGTTGAGCACATGTCCTTGTGGCACGATTAAGCATCCTTTGGATATATATCCCAAAGTGGTATTGCTGGGTCTTGAGGAAGGTTGTTTCCTAATTTTCTGAGAAATCGCCATACTAATATCCAAAGGGGCTGTACCAGATTGCACTCCCACTAGCAATGAAGAAATGTTCCCTTTTCCCCACATCCTCTCCAGCATAAAATGTTGTCAGTGTTTTTGATCTTGGTCATTCTTACAGGTGTAAGATGGAATCTCAGAGTTGTTTTGATTTGCATTTCTCTGATGACTAGGGATGTTGAACATTTCCTTAAGTGTCTTTCAGTCATTTTAGATTCCTCTGTTGAAAGTTCTCTGTTTAGGTCTGTACTCCATTTTTTTTATTGGATTATTTGTTCTTTTGATGACCAATTTCTTGAGTACTTTGTATATTTTGGAGATCAGTCCTCTGTCTGATGTGGGATTTGTGAAGACCTTTTCCCATTCTGTAGGCTGTCATCATTTTGTCTTGTTGACCGTGTCCTTTGCTTTACAGAAGCTTCTCAGTTTCTGGAGGTTCCATTTATTATTTCTCTCAGTGTCTGTGCTACTGGGGTTATATTTAGAAAGTGGTCTCTTGTGCCAATGCATTCAAATGTACTTCCCACTTTCTCTTCCTATGAGGTTCTGTGATGGGGAAAACCTTGTTACCCAATTATCTTTAAGAGGTGGAGGCCAGGTAAGACATGGTTTTCTGGGACCTAAGAAAAAATCTGTGTGCCACCCAGGTGCTCTCCCTCTGCGCCATTCCCACAAGACACTGCTGAGCTTGGATTTCTCACTTCCTGTTTCCTGAGTTTTCCTTTTATAATAAATAAAATAGAATTGTTGTATCCTTTAGCTAGCCTGGTTATTTCAACCAGTATGACAGGCTTTATGTTGAGATCTTTGATCCATTTGGACTCGAGTTTTGTGCATGGTGATAGATATGAGTCTATTTTTATTCTTCTACACATTGATATCCAGTTATGACAGCACCACTTGTTAAATATGCTTTCTTTTTTCCATTTTATAATTTTTGTTTCTTTGTAAAAAAATCAGGTTTTTGTATGTTTGTGGATTAATATTAGGGTCTTCGAGTTCAGTTCCATTGGTCTTCCTGTCTGTTTCTATGCCAATATCAGGCTGTTTTCAGTACTGTAGTTCTGTAGTAGAGTTTGAAGTCAGGGATTGTGATGTCTCCGGAAGTTTTTTAATTGTACAGAATTGTTTCGGCTATCCTGGGTTTTTTGCTTTTCTATTTGAAGTTGAGTGCCGTTCTTTTCAGGTCTGTGAAAAATTTTTCTGGGATTTTGATGGGCATTGCATCCAACCTGTAGATTGCTTTTTGGGAAGCTTGTTATTTTTACTATGTTAATTCTGCCTACCCAAGAACATGAGAGGTTTTTCCATTTTCTGGTGTCTTCTTCAAATTCTTTCTTCAAAGATTTAATATTCTTGTCATACAAGTCTTCCACTTGTTTGGTTAGAGTTACTCCGAGATATTTTATGCTATTTGTGGCTATTGTGAAGGGCGATGTTTCTGTGATTTCTTTCTAAGCCCACTTATTATCTGTGTTGGTTTCTAAAAACCTACCTTGAAAATGGTTTTAATTACTCAAATAGGATCATAAAGTGAAAAAAAGAAATACATTAAACTTGTATCTGAAAAATATCTCTGTCTTGGCTTTTATTACTTTTCTGATTTATTTATACTTAAGTGAATTAATATTCTTAAATAATTATAAAGATTGTAAATATCTCCCTATAGAAGGCAACCACATAAACATACTGTTGTAAACAACATTCTCTGATCGGCATCTGACTGTATAAATAATATTTATCGTCACTTTAGGGATAAGTACCGATGAATAGTATACCCGGCACTTCACCATGAGGACATCTTTACAGTATTATTTAGTAGCCGTCAGCCCTATTTCTCAGACACAAAGCTGAAGTTAAGGACTTGCAAATCTTGGTACAAGCCTTCCTATGTACCTGCAGATGCCTCTCACTTGAGACCAAGGCTGGTAAAGAATAAAAAGCTGCAAGCCCTCGGCTGTCAGTACTTTAACTCCATGTTCTCCCTCCGGCTGTAATTATCTGTTCCCCAGTGCGACTGGACTTCTGCCCTCCAGCAGTTCAGGGATAGCTTTCCCACTGACTTAAAAAAAACAATCCTTTTACAATTTCCAAAGCAAACAGAAGAAAGAAAACCTGGAGTCCTTTTTACAATATGTAGGACTGTGTAATATTTAGTTAGGGCCTGGGGTTTGTGGGAACCTAAAACAATGATCAGTTTCCCTTTCTCCACTACAAGTAGGTGTTTGTCAGCACACAGTGACACCTCACCTCACAGACCTGCTGGAAACTGAAAACTACCAAGATGGAAAATATTGACAGCCAACCCGAGGAGCATGACCACTTAGCCACATGACACATGGTAGAGGAAACCGTCCAGTCTCATGATCGGGCACATGACCAGGAGTCATGTGACTCACCAGCACCATCCAGTATTAACATCACAAATCCAGAAACAGCTTGGAGTTCAAAATTCCCTTTGTACTGAATATACTGTACTCAGAATCAAAGTAGAAGAAACAAACAAACGGTAATATGAGTGAACCTGACATTAGGAGCAGCGTTTATACATGCCTACGCCAAGGAGACTGTCAGCTCTGGTTCAGATTCACACCCCGGTCCTCATCCCTACCACGTGTCCCTGTAAACAGAGTACTGTTCTCACCTACAAACTTTAAGCATGGCCACGTGACCTCTTTGAGCCAAGGAATATAAGTCAATGCCATATAGGCCACAACCAAGAGTAAGCTTAAAATTGCGTGGGCATATTCGACTTTACCCAGCCTTCTAAAATGATATCAGATCTCATTAGCCTAGATTCCTGAAAAGAAAAACACTCCTGAAAGTCAGCAATCACCAAAGTAGCAATTATCGGAGACAGTGTTGACAAACAACCTCCAAGAGGCAGGAAAATAGAAGCAAATGTGTGTTATTGAGAGTGCAAAGTCACGGGAGTTGCTTTATAGAGCAAAAGCAATCTGAGGTGGGGTACAGAAGACAAAGGCTGATTGGGGTAGCCATCTGAGGAGACAGACAGTTAGCAAAGAGGCAGTACCAGGGAAGGTCAGAGAGAGGGCAACCTATTTTGGAAAATATCTGGCAAACCCTTTCTCCCGTGATATCCTGAAGGGGTATTTGGGTCTCCAGGAAAGAGGTAAGGACAAAATGTTAGCAGCTTCGGTTGTTGTAATTAACTAGATTCATCGGTTACGTTGAGAAGCTAAAACACCTTAACATATTTAGCTGGCCTGCAGAGATGTGAAAAGAAGTCACACGTATTAGCAGACATCAGAACTGATAATCACAGTACCTCCAATTTTAATCACTGGGCAGAATCTGCCAGTGACCTCAGCAAGTACACCTTAGGCAAGACCGAGTGCTGTAATACTGTATTGAAATCCTACGTATTCTTTTCTATGAGATGTCATGGGGACAGAGGAACATTTTTGAGTGACTACTGTCTACAAATGAACACTGTCACCATTCATCACGTGGGTACTTTCATTTGTTTTTGTTTGAACGGGGACTGTTTTATATCTCGGTCTGCTAGCTCTAAACTCCAAATGTGACTGAGGATGACCTTGAACTTCTCATTCTCCTTCCCCAACTTCCTGTTAGAATTATAGTCGTGAGCTTCCACGCCTGGTGTGTGTGTGTGTGTGTGTATGTGTGCGCACGTGCTAGAGAATAAAACCAGGGCTTCGTGAAGGCTAGGAAGACCTCTACCAACCAAGCTCTAGCTCAAGTCTTGACTTATGTTCTGGTTTTGTGTTTTATTTTTTCTAATTACGCTAGAAACTTCCATGTGTCACTTGAATGATGCTACTTCCCATTTTTCTTTGTAATCTCAAATGACCAGCCTCATAACTTGTATTTTGAGGCTACTAATACACACACAACAGGAGCTATTGAACACAGAAGTCTGAAGCTCTGAGAGAACAGATGTGAAGTGACCGACAGGCTGGCAACTTACACAATGGTGACTGCTCTATGCTGGACAAAGGGATGATTTAAAATGCAGTATGGAACTAAAATCCATGAATTTCAGCATCTTACTTTAAATGGTACACAACTTCCAGAATGTTACAATATTGTGTTTTCAAATTTTGGAGCATGGCTACAGGTAATTGGAACTGCAGAAAGTGAAATTGCAGATAAAGGAAACTACAGCCCCCTTCATGTCTGTTCATCTTTAATCTTGCATCAGGACTAAGTTAAGTTAAAAGCAAGGTTATCAAGCCAGGGAAAATATCAAAACGTGAGCCTAGTCTTAGCAGCCTTTAAATTTTCTTTAGCTTATGTGTGTTTTATTATAAGATGTATTAAACTGACAAAAATAATGTTTATTATTTTTAGTGTACAACATAATATTTGGGAAGAAGTAAACACTGTGGGATGATTAAATCAAGTTGCTTGACCTATTATTTGACAAACAGCATTGCATTGTGAGAACACCTAAACAATATTTTTTTTTAGTTTTAAAAAAACAAAACTGTTGGAAGGAGGCTAGAGAAATGGAGATCAGCATGGCATCCCTTTCGATGTGAGCAACACAAATTTTACGTATTAAACACGTGGAGTGGCACACATCAGACAGAGCTGATGGCATGCAGAATGGTCTTCACTGCCCACTTGACCGGAATCAACCATGACAACACACTGCTGGGTGTGTCCAGAAAGGCGTTCCCAGAAGGTGAACTGGGACTGAGGATTGATTATGGGCACTGAGCCCCAGCGTTCATCCCTGACAACCGACACAATGTGACCAGACACCTGGCACACTCCTGCTGCCATACCTTCCCAGAAATGACAGGCTGTGCTCAAACTTCAAGACGGAAAAAACCCTGCTTTCCTTAAAATGCTTCTGTGAGATGATTTTGTCAGGGTAACGCAAATACTGAGCTGTACAGTGTGACTGTTTACACTAACTTGATCTGCACACACGTGATCTAAAAGTCCTCTGCAGAAGGGTGCGTTTCCAGACGTGGTGCCAGCCTCACTGGGAAGCAGCAGGAACTGAAACAGAAAAAGTCAGATGACTGGCATGACCCTAACAGGCAGTAATCTGAAATGTAATTTTCAAAATTAGAACACAATATGAAAGTTCAATGCCCACATCAGGGCAAATGTTAATCATGTGTCACCGTTCAGGTAGGTGACAGTTACACGTGGGTCTTAATTTCCCCATCCATAAAATGATAGGTAGAGAGGAAGGAAGCGTTTTACAAGGTTCTTTTGAGTATGCTTTGTGTCAATCGATCACACTAAAGCAGTCATCTTCAGCAGACTTCCTTAGTGGAAAATATAAATTTCTTCCTGACCTGAGAAATGGTACAGCTATTCAAAGCCAAATAGTGAACAGGTATATAATATTTGTACAGTCGTCCCAAGATTCAAAAAGAAAACTGGTTTAAATGAGAAAAGTGCTTTTCAAAGAATCACGGAAAGAATTCAATGATCCAAGCAGACACAGCTTGTCTTTGGCAGTTAAGTCCAGGTGCCCCCGACGCTAAGTCTTCCTTTTCCAAAGAGTACTTAGAGTTTTGTTCCATCCTCAAATCATAGTTTAATTTCCATAAGAAGTTGTCATAGGAGATCCTGATGTACAGGGAAGGAGTTTTCATTAGTTAGGACCAAAATGGAGAAGTCTGCTTTCAGACTATTTGAAAGAAAATGCTCCCATAAACCTGAGACAATTTGGCTCAATGCCACAAATCAATCACACGAAGACATTTCTGAAGATAAAATGCAAACAGTACCATGAGTACTATGTCTATATATTCAAGGTTTGAAAGCATGACAGTCTCCACTCATGAACTAGGGATTTTATACAGTTCTGTTTCTGAATAATTCATACACTATCAGAGACACATACTACACAACTAACAAATGAAAATCATATTACTCATACCCTGTAAGATTAAGAAATTCATGTAAAACACCATTTAAGCACTTGCTAGAGGTTATGAAATACATATAAACTTTATGATACCATATTGATGGGGACTAATAATTGCTAACATTCATACAAAGGATTCCTAAAACCAGTGAAAATAATGGAGACTAATTGTTTCCACATTTTAGGATGTCCTCAAGATTTCAAAATTTGTTGCAAATATCCACTCTAATCAATTATCACACCCATATGCCATTAAATTCCGAGTTCTGATTCCTAGCATTTAGAGTTCAAGGGCCACTAGAGATTGCATCAGGACTTTCAAAGAAAAGGAAGAGAGATTTGACCCCCATGCCCTCTTCCTCATTGTGTGATACTCTGATGGCACGGAGGATGGATGTCTTCATACACCAATACCTTGACCTAGCGCTTACCAACTTTTATCAAGAAATGAGTATTACTCTTTATATGTCACCCAGTTCCAGATGTGTTGTGACAGCATAAAAAGCAAGACCGACACAGTTATACTGTGGGGAGCTGAGCTGGGTGAACAGTGTTAACTACCAGGATGTGTTACTCTAGGCAGGACACGGGTGAAGTAACAGAGATCAACAAAGACACCAGTACACTGTGTCCTGAGGGGAAAGGAAAGCTCTCCATCCAGACATAGAGAGCTGGAGAGAATGACGGTGGAAAGGAGCAATCCATTAGCCCTAAAGCCTTACAAACTGTATTCTGGCCTTTATTTTAGTATTAAGGATAAAATTGAGGTGGCCTGCATCTTAGAAAATAACCCAGGACTGGAGAGATGGCTCAGAGGTTAAGAGCACTGGCTGCTCTTCCAGAGGTCCTGAGTTCAATTCCCAGCAACCACATGGTGGCTCCCAACCCTCTGTGCTGAGATCTGGCGCCCTCCTCTGGCGTGCGGGAATACATCGAGATAACCCCAAGGATGAGGCAAAATGGTTGGGGACAGAGGCTATGACAACCATTGCTTAGACTCTCCTGTGGTCACCCTCTAGGCAGTTGCTCGGTGGTAGAGCCTTTGCATCTCTCACTGAAGGTCCCTGAAAAGACAAGCCACGGCCATATTCTTCGTGAAAGCAGAAGGAGGGCAGATCTGGGCGCCCTTAAGGAATTCGAGTCATCCATACTCTTGGGAAATGGATACCAAAGCGGAGTGGGAAATAGAGGGCTAAGCGATTGATAGCCATTTGAAGTTAGGGTCTCAGGGAACTCTTTCATTATGAGGTGTGTAGAAAATGACACACTTGACTTAGAATGAGTTCCATTTAATAGAAATTTTGAAAATACCACTGACTTTAATAATGAGCATTTAAATGCTTAAAATCATCCTCCCAATTCCAAGCTATGTTTCCCCAAATATTTTCCAGCATTGGTGTTAGAATTTCCAACAGTTTCCCTGGTATGTAGAATACTAATCTGTTGGACCTATCAACTTCCATGAAATTTCTACATCTAGGCATTTATTAGAAGTTATGCTGTAGTTAATGAAAAATAAAAAGCAGAATTTCTTTAGATCATCTGAAATTCCACTGCAAGTTCAAAAGATTAACACAATCACAATTCTTTCTTTAGTACTTTAGTCATGTATATATATATATATATATACATATATATACATAAATGAGTGTATATAGTACTTTGCATAAAGCCCTAGTTTTGATCTCCTCCTACACCACGTAAATTGGACATGACAGGAAACACCAGAAACCTCAACACTTGGGAGTGGAAGAATAAAAGCCAGAGTTCAAGAACACCCTTGAGTGCACAGTAAATTCAGGGCCAGTCTTGGCTACATATGACCTGCTCTAAAAAGAACAATGGTAAGAAAGAAAGACGGGAAGGAAGGAAAAGAGGAAGAGAGGAAGGGGGAGAGGGGTAGAGGAAGAAAAGGAGAGGGGCAGGAGAGGGAAGAACACAATAATAAATTAATGTGGCATATTTTATTTCTTAAATTTTTAAAATATTATTCTAATCCAAAGCATTCTCAAGGAGAAAAAAGAAGTGATTTCTAATGTTTTCACTCTGCAGAAATGACAATTTCAGTGAGTAAGGGTTATGTCTGATTGCCCAAAATTGTCTTAAAGTACATTAGTGGACTTGGATAAATTAACAAAACTCTGATAACTACTAAGACTTCATATGAGTAATAGTCTACTGTTAATAATAAAAAAACAGGAGTTAATTGACACTTTTTTAAAAGAGGAAAGAAAGAAAATCATGTACTATACTACAAAACTGAAACTGCTTTTTTTCCTAAAAAGAAACCTAATTTAAAAACATTAGTTTATTCAAATTGCACATGTGCTCAATAAAAAAGAAATTTAAGTTTTTCATTCAATTACTGAAAGAGCGTAGTAAAATGCTTTTAAAATGAAGCAAATTGTTTTTACCCAGAAGCGTAATAAATCAGAAGCAAACTGTCAGTCCTTAGTCACTGAGACCATCCATCTGCACAGTGCCTCTGCTGTCAGCTTGAGGTTTGAGGCTTAATCATTTCAGGAACATGAACGCCGTGAGCCATCGTTTGCCCAAGAGACACTTGGGTACACATAACCATGCCACTGCCTTCGTAAATTTCTTGACAATTTGCCTGAAGGTCAATCGGCAATGAAATAATAGAAATCATAGGTTTGGAACAGTATATGGGGATACGGATTTAATGAATATTTACCCTGCATTGTGATTTGATTTTATGTATATATGCAGTAGGAAATATGATTCAGGATGCAAATTTCATAAAGCATATAATAGTCTTAAGATGCATTTAATAAGTGTGAGAGTTGGAAAGAACCGATGACAATTTCAGAACTCCTGACCCCAGGTTATATATTTTGCATAGGGTTAAATTTCACTACTCAGTTTGTGTCAAATAAAGTCTCATTTGTTACTTTACAAAGCCTACTCAAATGCCATTGCACCATGTATCCTGCTTATTCAGACTATGGTGCAATTATGGCTGATTGGAAAACAGGCCACGAATTTCTCTCTCTTTACATGTGCCTCTTGAAATAGCTTCGTTTGCTTTTATATTTACTCTGGAGTTTGGCCATGTGATTTCTTTTATTAGCTTACTGAAGCTGTGGTAACATAGCTCAACCGACTGCGTGACTTCAGCAATGCAAATTGATTTCTTGCAAACTGATTTTCTCCTAGATCCAGTAGCTGGAAGCCCAGGTCGGGTGTTCAGTGTGAAAGGGTTCTGGTGAAGGATGTCTCCCTGTGTGGTCATCTGTTTTCCATAGCTCAAGAAAGGACTAATGGGGATCAAGACCTCAAGAGTCCTTATGAGAGCACTAATGCCACCAGACCAGAGTCTTCCTTCATGAATTAATTACCTTCCAACAGCTCCATCTCCAAATACCACCATTTAAGGTATGATAAATGTCAACACAAATCTGAGAACATGAATATTCTAATATTCCATCCCTCATTCTGTAGCCAGTGAATGAGCCAGTAGTAGGCATGAATCAGGTAGAAATCTGAGAAGGATTCGTGTGGACAAGCCTATTTTCACTAACCAGGTCTCAAGGGTATTTGTCTTCTGATCCCTGTGAGCACCACCTCCAAGACCTCCATTCACCTACTGAATGATGAAAGACATGAGGCTGTCCCACAGCCATCTTTGATGACCCAGGCATGTTAAAGTATGTGCACAAAATCCTTGATGACCCAGGCATGTTAAGGTATGTGCAAGAAATCCTGAAAAGTCTAGCATTACCAATCTCTGAGAAGAGTATAACTTGCTATTTCTAGACCTTCCCAGCCCTCTCTCATGGGCTTCAGTTCTTTTTGTCCTATCACGTGCAAGTGTGGTTTAGGATATCCGGAAGCTGTATCCCTCCGTGGGTTTCTGAATTCTACTCCAGATCCTAACTGATTGGATTCCTTGTCTAAGTTCTGATGGTTTAGTAACAGGAACACAGCTCCCTTGCTTTATTTCTTCCATTCTCCTACTGCTAGCCTTTGTTCACTGTAGTGAACGATATTAAGACATGTGACTTTACCTTCACCTAAGCAGACCTATCAGCAGTGGAGATAATCTTGGTGACCTGACACCAAGTATCAACACAGTTTCAAGTAGCTGCTGTTCCACTAGCTGCCTGCACCACTCAATGTCAACATTAGCACATGCATAATTTGAGCTCCTTGTGCACCATGTGAGTACAAACATAATCTGAGCTCCTTGTGTGCCATGCATGGTGATATGAGTGACCCTGGAGAGTCCTTTTACTAAACATCAGCCACAGAAAAGAAGCCTCGATTCTATGATTGCATTCACATGACTTATTAAAGCCGGCCTTCCTAGAAGGAGTGGGGTTGGTAGTTCTAAACTTGCAGTCATGGGCAGAGCTGTGTGTGGCCCATGTCTTCACTACATGCACAGTCGCTTGGGAAAGAACAACACAAAAGCATAAACGTGCTATCAGTCTTACTAGTAGCTTGTCTCCGCTTGAGCTGACTGAACTATCAAGACTAGAAAATGGCTTTAGTGGCTTCTTTCTTAGTTCTGTAATGTTACATGAATATTCCATACTTCAGGACGCAGGAGAAAAGTTAGCTCAGTATTCAAGGTGAGTGTTTCATAGTCTAAGAAAAATGACATGAGGTATAATTCTCTCATTAAAGTGGTTGAGTAAGCTGTTCTACAATAAGATCTGTGCAGAGTAGTGTATAGTGTACACTATAAGACCTGTAGAGTAGTGTATAGAGCACACTATAATAAGACCTGTATAGAGTAGTGTACAGAGTACACTATAATAAGACCTGTATAGAGTACACTATAATAAGACCTATATAGAGTAGTGTATAGAGCACACTATAATAAGACAAGTATAGAATACACTATAATAAGACCTGTATAGAGTACGCTATAATAAGACCTGTATAGAGTAGTGTATATAATACACTATAATGAGACCTGGATAGTGTATAGAGCACACTATAATAAGACCTGTATAGAGTAGGATATAGATTACACTATAATAAGGCCTGTATAGAGTAGTGTACAGAGTACACTATAATAAGACATGTATAGAGAACACTATAATAAGACCTGTAGAGAACAGTGTAACTACTTAGTTGAGTGTGGGTTATGATTACCTTCCAGTTTAATCTTAAATGATGAAATGACTTACTACTACTACAAGATGAGAGGAAAACATACCCAAAAGGAGTATCTCCTAAGGTCCTTGCAAGAGAAGTGATGTTATTCATTGATACTGTTGGCTCCCTCTTCCAGATGGACACTAGTGGTGCCCAACAAATATTACAACCAAGTCCAGCAGAGCTTTTGTCACTTGGGGAGACTGACACACAACGTGCACATTGATTCATTTTTATAAAAGCTGTCCAATATTCTATTGGGTGTGTACGAAATAAGCTTTGTGATTTTCCATTATCTTTATCTTGGCTTTTATGAGAAAGGTATTCAGTGTGTCTATGGTTTTTATAATATACTAAAGAAGAAAAAATGAATTAAATAGTGATGCAACTTAGTTTATTGCTAAAGAAAACTAAATATACTAGGAGTTACAAGTGAGAGAAATTATATTCACTAGTGTTATGGTATAGACCTTGAGTTCCCCAGTGATTCATAGATAGAAAGCTTGGTTTCCAGGTCAGGAGGCTAAGGGGAAGGTGGTGGGGCTATAGAGGGTACAGCCTAGTGGAAGGAAAACTTACTGCGGACATCTTTACAAGTACTGAAAGCCAACCATCTTCTTTCTCTCTGCCTCTCTGCCCCTCTCCCTCTCCTTCTGCCCACTTTCCCTGACTATGCCTCCCCACTTTCTGCTTCCCTGAAACAGTGGAGTTTTCTCTAAAATGCTCCTGCCATAATTTTCTGTCTTGACTGAAGTGAAAGTTATGGTACCAAGAAACCATAAACTGAAAATTCCACAGATATGAATAAAGAGAAATCTCTCCTACTCTAAGTGGTTTATGTCAGTGACATAATCTACAGTATGCATGGTCTATAAATAATGTACTGCATCAATGACATAGTACTGAACTGTGCTTGGTATGCTGGAATTCTCAGATCCGGCATTTATTCTATATATACTGATGCCACGTATCATAGTGTGTTATTGAACTAACCTCAAGAAATAACCAAAGCTACTAGTCAGAAAGAACAGCTCGATATTCTTTTTGCCAGTACAAACTCATCAGTTTTGGCAAATGTCCTTCTACACTCAGAAGAAAATACTGAAAATTCTGCTAAACACATTGACTTCGTTGTATGTGGGAACGTTAACTGGTGAAGCCATCCAGATGGTCTCTTACGCTGCTCCACATCCTGAATCTTCTAAGAGCTTTGTAAGTTTTATGACAAAGCTGATAAAGAGGAGGAAGTTCTGCCTGTAAAACATCTCAAGTCAGATCAAGCCATTTATGTTTTATGAGTGAGAGCTCTGTGACTTCATTAAAGCTTTTGTTCAAATAACTGAATCAATCAAAAAAGCTAGCTTAATTCAAATTCTGGGGCTGTCACAGAACACGCAAGCAGAATCATCTTTGTAGAGATGTGACATATTCGTCCATCTAGAAAAAATACAAATATAGTTCTTTGGCTTTTATAAAAGGATATCATTTTGTCAGACCACACAGTTAGAAATCAAATCTGCTATATCCAATAGAAACTCAGAAAACTATGGTGCCAAGCATTGCAGATTCAGTCAAAATCAGCCACCAGGTCACGAAAGTCTATAAATTTACATTTGGTGGTAACTCCTCCGCTGTAAACAATATATAAGCTGAATACAGAGAACCAAATCAAGTACAAGTGGACATTTCTACCGCTCCAACAATGAATGTATGCAGTGTTGTGAAACGATGAGCTGCTGGAGCCTGGAAGCTGTCAGAGAAGCTCGCGCCCAAACAGCAGGAGGAAGTTAAATGCTCCATGCAAGATGGACAGTTGTTAAGACTGCTAGTGATACTAGCCCAGCGCCCACCTGACTTTGCTTCCATGCTCTCAGGTCCTCCTCAAGGAAGAAAATAAGTCTGTGGTCACAAGCACATGGGGCAATTAAAAGGAAAAAAAAAAAAAGAAAGTATAGCCAAGAGGATGTGGGCAGGGCTACACATGTAAAACAGAATGATGTCTCAATTTCCACAGTGCTAACACAGTACAAGGTCTAGCACATGCAACCTCTTAAGATTTTTTAAAAAGACATTATGACTCAAAACTTTGAATATTCTACAGCCACTCACTTCCCTCCAGATGTGCACATTTGTACTGAAGAACTGCTTCTGGCACAACATACACGCTATGGAAGAACAGAAGCACTTCATGGGGGCTTTGACAAAGGTCCATATACTCATACGGCGGAATGCACAGGAATTAAACGGATGAGCCGAAGCATCAGGAGTCAGTAGCAGAATCTAGGCAGAACTGTACTGAGCTACTCTCTCACCCGCTTAGAATAGCTATTATGTAACATCTAAAATTAGTGCGTAACAAAGAGTGGAGGAGAGTCGCCTGGCAGTGTTAAACAAACAATCCCCACACGTTAGAGAAGAGGATGGAAGGGCCTCCCAAAAGCAAAGGTAGATGCATAGGACCAACTCATCCTACTTGATAGTGTGCAGCTCAGGGAAATGAAGTCAGTATAAGGTGCATCTGCACGTCAATGCTACTGCAGCGTATTTACAATATTAGTTACACAAAGAAACATGAAACTGCCTTTTCCTTTAAGCTAAGTGAGATAGCCAAGGAAAGCACATATGGCTTGCACGCCCACTTGCCTTTGCAAGCTAAAACTGTGAACCTGAGAGTAGCTTCATGGTTACCAAGAGTTAGATACATGTGGAGTAGGAGGGACGCGGACATAGGATGGGGAAATACACTGAAATTCACTAATGCCTATAATTCATGTATAAATTTAAAAAATAAAAGTAACAAATAATTAGAGCTGGAAGGGTAGCTCAGTCAGCAGTTACCTTGTAAGTTGGAAGACCTAAATTTAATTCCCCAAATCCACTGGGAGTTGTATCCAAAACACAGTCATGAGATGCCCTCTTTTGAGTTGTTGGTCATTGAAACATTACACGTGATTCCTATTGCCCTTGGCTGTCTTCCAAAGGTGTAAGACAAATCCTTAATGCTGAAGACATCATGTATTTAGATAAAGAGCCCAAAGGCCAATGAGCTGGAACTGACCTGACAGCTTTTTTCCTGGGGACTCATTTTTGTGGAACCAGAAGGCACCATGAAAGATTCCAAGGAAAGTGAAGTAATGGACACTCCTACTCAGATATGACACACAGGAACCATAACTGCTTGCATGATCCAGTAACCTTAAGAGTGTAGCAGTGGCGCACATGCCTTGGCGGTAACCAATAGCTCTCTAAATAGACTCCGGAGCTCTTCAACAAGAAGAAATTTATTCCTGGAAACCTATCCAACTCCCTGGGATTGGTGAAGTCATAAATTCTAAAGAAGAACCTACAATAGCCACATTAATAACCAGCATAACCCCTAGCTACATTACATATACCCACAGAGCAATCCTTATCAGTCACCAAGTTAACTCTCTTTGAGACAGAAGGAGTCCATTACCAAAAACTACAACCAACTAAAATGAAGAGTTGGGGAATCCAGTTCCAAGTGATACATCAGCAGCCAGGGCTACTGTACCTAAGGCTCAGGGGAGACTGCAGAATAGGAGCAGAAGAGTTTACTGTGAGAGCGTGGCTCCTAGTAATGTCAGAAGTGACATGGGAAAAGTCTCGCTAACATAACTTCCTAGTGATGAGCTCAACAAAGATAACACCAATAGAGATGATAATATGTACAGAGGGAAAGTTCAAGAGGCCTCAAACCAAGACAGAGAACTTCAGGCAGCTAAGAATGCGGAGAGTGAAGATTTAGGCTTCCCTGGGGAAGAGCGCACCTACCAGTTATCCAATACCAAATGGTCAGCCCTGAAAACTTACATACAAGTAACATTATACAGACTGAGCAGGCTGTGTTTGTGTATTTAGGAATACATACACACGTATGGTATGCAAAAACTACCAAAAATAATAATAAAGAAACTATGAATTTTAAAAAGAGCAAGGAGGGATATATGGGAAAGTTCACAGACAAGAGAAAATGATGAAATTATATTATATTGTACCTCGAAAGTTTAAAAGACAGCAGATGTATTTTCAAAATTCTCAAAGAATAAAATAAATGAAAATGACATAAAACATTCAAGGAAATGTGTAAATTTAAAAAATTCAAAACAGACAGAAAAGAATATAGAAAAGATGCATAAGGACCCTCTTGTCTGAGGACCTGGCATCCCTTGAATTGCACACATGTGTGACAGATGTTTGAAACTCTTCCAAAATCAGAAACATTGCCAGCCTGTCTTGAATGCAACAAAATCAAAAGGACAAACAAACAGAAAACTAAAAGAAGAACTCTGAGGGTAGAACTATGGCTGTGCTTGCAGACGACAGCATTTTCTCATTTTAGAGTGATAAACCATACCTGGGAATGAGGGGGCAGAGATGAATTCAAGAATGGAAGAAACAGGACTGATGGTGCATGGAGCTGAGGTGCAGGACTGAGCAAGGCTGAGACCCTGGACTGAGACCCTGGGCTGGGACCCTGGGCTGGGGCTCGCATCGCCCGTGGCAGGCTCAGAAGACAGGGGTGCCAGGCCTTCACATCCTACTGGAATTTGTTCTACTCAGCTGTGATCTTGTTTAGCTATACTAGGAAACCTTTCTTTCCACTTCCTCTTTTTTGGAATGAAGCGTTCCTCCTTCCTCTCTCCCTATTTTAGTCTGGAATTAATGACCCTGGATACCAAAGTTTCAGACGTCCACAGGGAGAGAAGAATTTTATTCTGGAACATACGTCCTACTGTGTGTCTGTCCATTTAATTTTGATAGGATGTAGACTATGGGTTGATGTTAGAAGGACTGGTCTTAAAGACGCTGGGATCTGATGAATGTATCTGGGGGTGGGTAGGATCAAGATCAGGGAATCCCTATTATATTACATTCTTGAAAATCGGCTTTAACTCCTATTTCTTTGCAGTGTTTCATTATTTAGAAACAAAGTATGCTAGTAAATTTTCTATGTCAAAAACAACCCAATAACCAACTTACAAAGACAGGAAACAGATTTTGTCTGACAGCTTTAGAGAATGTAGACCATGATTCTGTCCTTGGGCTTGTGGGAATACATTGTGTACAGGAGAACAAATTGATTCACTTCCTATCTGGGGAGGTAAAGTCAGGAAGAGCAGGGGACTGATAATTTCACTATCTCCTTAAGGGAACATTTACTATAACCAAACATCCCCAAGCCCATACATCCCAAAGCTTCCATTGCCTCCCAAGAAGTCAAGCAAGAAACAAGTGTTTAACACACAGGGGAGTCAGCCGGGTATTCTAGATGTAAACTCTGGCACAAGGCTGCTGCAGATATACCTGCTTAAAAGAAGTGGGCCGGTTCCCAAGTCTGCCAGCAAGAACTGGAGGAGACAAGGAGATGTAGTCCAGCCTATACCTTACTTCACACTTTCAGCATCCTGAATGGAATGAGAAGAGTTTTCAGTTGGTCTAAGCCACACACCTAGTGCAGCTGTGTCCGGGCAGACCTAGGAATGTGAGGAAGGATGCTTCACATACCAGGATCATGTGAACTGGCCTGCACAAGCATGACAACTGCTACCACCCCACTTATAGCTCATATAATGTGGGGAGGTTCTCACAGGTCATGTGCCTAACCCATCATTTAAGTCAGTGGATGATAAGCAACTTGATTTGTCAACTTTTGATAGAACACTGAGCAGTAAACATGAAAAGACCCAGGACTTCAGAGTAGACACAGATTGTTATGTGCTAATTGAAGAACATTCTGCAACTTTAACAAGAAATGTGAGTATATCAAGCTCAAAAACCTAACTTCACACTGGGGAGATGTGCCGATGTGTGGTGAGCCCACAAGTATTATCCAGTAAATGGGCAGCTGACAGATCTATTGATCATTGGACAATCCACGGGACATGTTTACAAATACTCCGCTTGGAGCAACCCATTTTTGTAGAGCTACCGGGACATATGTGCTTTGGATAAGTCACTGTCAATTCTGTAAAAATCTTGTGAAATCATGTCATTTCTCCCTTCTTTGGTGTCGTATGTAGCCCTGTATAAACCTGACTTTCCCTGTGGGGCAACCAGATACCATGAAGCTAAGGTGAGTAAAGGATTCTGTCAAGCCTTTGTTCTCACAGAAAAAAATCTACATAAAAATTGTCCCCCACAAACTTTCTTTATTGACAGTAGTCACTGATAAGAAACGAGCCTCATACAGGAAGTGGTATGTCTGCTCTAACAGCAGACTCAGGAAAGTATGATCTACTGGTCTGACTTAGCAAACTGTCAAGATTCTGTATGTACTCTTCACCTTGGCTTCACCTAACATAGGATCATAGCCCAGAAAATTAACTATTAATTCAGGAAAAAGCCCTGGGTTGCTAAAACTAGCCTCAGAGAGAAAAATGTTCCCCTGGTCACCCTGCTGGAGTCAAATCCAAGGTCCCCAGAAGAGATTCCTTTTAACTTAAGCAGCTGGATGCTAAAGCAATCAAGACCGCATGTTAGTATGGCTACCAAGGCTGTGTTCCCACCTGCACGAGAACATCACAGCCACACTCCCTCTGAGACTAACGTGCCTCTTTTACCAGATTCACTGGTTTCTTGTGACTCTATAGAAATGTATGCTTGATATTATTGTTACCACCTATGAGACTTTTAACTTGTCTGTACACCTATGCAAACTAAAAGTGTTGTGGAGATCATCCCTTTTGACCCTTTACCCTTATGCCCTAATGCCCTTATGCCCTTATGCCCATCTTCCCCCAAAGGAAAAAAAAAGCACGCAGAAAAAAACATGCCTGAGTCAGTTAGTTTGTTTTACCCCTCAAGTCCCATTCCCAAGCAAGTTTTTGCTTGTATTTAAACTGGTATTCAGTAGCTCCCAATGTCACTGGGTAAGAAGGCTTGGTCTGCAAATATGAATCCCAGAAATGGAATCTCCAGCATTTTAAACATTCATGTTTAAAACCAGTATGGCTGTGTGCCTGTAATCTTGGTATTGAAAGTTAGAGACAGGAGGATTCCATGAGGATACTGGCCAGCCAGTCTAGTCGAGATAGTGAACTTCCGGTTCATTGAGAGACTGTCTCAGGACACTAAAGCAGGTGGAAATCAAGGGAGAAAATGCTCTAAAAACCTGTGCTTGCCTCAAAACACAGGAACGTGAATGTGTACCTGAGTATTCCCAAGCATGCTGGAAACATTCTATACCACACACACAGACACTGACACATACACACAAACACACACACACACAGTCTTACTCCTTAGTATAATTTAGAGCATCATGACAAACAATGACTCTCTCTTCAGATTATATGTGGATCACGACAAGCTTTACGTGAATATTCGTATATTACTGTGTCCTTTGATCTAATACTCTCTTAAATTTCCTTAATTAAGGAATCTTCAGCTTTCTAAGAACTTATAAATTGCAGACCTCCTCAACATTGCTTTTGAGCACATCAAAGTGACTGTTGATATTCTAATTTTTAATTTTGAGGAGCTCATTTTGTATGGAGAACTTAAACAAACCTGAGCAAATACACAGGATCCAGTTTTACAAGTCAAACTGACAAACACAGTTCCAATGCCAAAGGTGAACCGGAAAATACCACTGTCCCCTGCTCTTCAACTGGGAAAGCTTTGCCAGCTCTGATCTAACATGGGAACTGGTTAGGGAATAAAATATGATTTCCCTTTCAAATCCGGCATGAGTGCAGGTTAATAAACCACCAACTCTACCTGTCGCCCATGAATAGAGGCTTTGTTCCAGTTCCAGTATTGTCCATAACGCCATCATGCCCCCACTCTGGACACTTGTATAAAATGAATGTTCGTCTGTGTTCCTACCATCTCCCAATTTCAACTCCAAAATCATCAGTCATTTTCTGACATTTAATTTCAGCTGCATCACAGAACTATCTAGCTGCTGATGCTATACAGAGCTCATTCGGTTTGAATCTAAATCCAACCAATACAAGTTCTCTTGGCCTTGGGTGTTTGTTGAATAAAGAAGATACCAGTAGGCAGACACCTTAGCAACAAAAACTCGCTATTAAATTTGTCTAACCTATGCTCCTAGGGTGTAACAATGTGCCCTTAGTGAAGAACACTTAATGCAGAGTTAGTAATTCTGAAGCCGTGCAGGGTAGGCAGAGTCACCTTCAGCAGCGAGCTATGAGCCTGCAAATGTAATGAGCAAGGGTCTGTAGTCTCAATACTGTGCAGGAGTTCCGCACGACCTAGAGCTGTGGGACCACCTCCTCTTTCCACTCAAGCAGCCAAACTAACCTACATACCAAAACTCATGCCTTATACTTTACTATCTTAGTCAAGTGCCCATATTTATGAGGCGTAATGACTTATATAAGAGGAAAAAAAAGGCACTTAATTGTAAGATAATATAAGATACAAATAACATTTTAGTGAATAAAGAATCAGTCCTATTTTCAAAAATTCAGTACCAATGATTTAAAATCTTTCCTCCAAACCAAAACTTGGCAAGCTACATAATGTGAGGTATTCTTTTAAATAATTATGGCTAATTCATATTCAGCCAGGAGGGCTAAGAGCCACAATAGTAACTTTTATAGAACATTTAAAAATTCTCTTTGCTACTCCAAGCACACAATCTCTCATTAGCCTCAGCTCAGTCCACTTCAGAACTCAAGTACTTTTCCACGAGGCAACATTTATGAGTTTTAATTTGTCTTTCAATAAACTTAAAACATGAAATCAAATAAAAAGAGTAAAAAGGAGCCATGCCTATAATCTACCAGAGCCAACACGAGTACAGTTTGTAAAAATTTAAAGTTACCTGGAGAGAGAGAGAAAAGCTGCATTAGCTGCTTGTTGAGGACTCAGAGCTGAAAATACAGGCGATTGATCATTAACTTTTAGCCAGAAGCAAACTTGCACACAGCTCTCCAGAGGCCAGTTCTCTGCTTTCCCTTCCGTCTCTCTTCTCAAATAGGGGAAAGGTAGCTCCCTCTCTTTCTGGAGAACTTGCTATGGCATGCACAATTAGTTCGTACTTCACACGGTGTAACGTAGACGGGGCTTAAATTATATCCAGGGTCAAAGAAGGTAACCTGTCTGGCACTTTGAATTGTTACATTTAATCTTCTGGATTCTCCTCTGCTGTTGAAGTAGACACAATTTCAAGGGTACTTTTTTCCCATCATGTAATTTGATATCATGTCTGGAAGACACTGCAAAAATTATGTACAATATGCATTGCTGTGTCTATGAATTGTAGCTAATTCTGATATTGGGAAAGACGGTATTATGAACAAATACTTAAGAGGTCAAAGTCATAGGGCTTCATTTTGCTACCTGGAGTGGACTTTAGGTGTCTTCCCTTCTCCACCTTTTTCTTATACTGAGACATGGCCTTTCAGCAACCCTGAAGTCATGGATTCAGCTAGACTGAGGTGGCCACTGAGCCCCAGCCACTATCGTGGCTCCACCACCTCTTGCTGTGGTGACAGAAGCATGCTGTCACTCTTGGCTTCTTACATTGGTGCTCGGGACACATGCATCAGGTACTTCACTGACAGTCATCTCTGCAGTGCTGAGGTATTTTACCAAATAATTTGCATCCGTCATCTTATTCTTAAACAATATAAGATAGGCAATATGCAAACATTTCAAGTTTGGGAACACTGGGTTTTGTTTTGTTTTGTTTTGTTTTCCCTAGGTTTTAATGGATCTAAGGTCCATATTCCTCTCTACTAAACAGCAAACTAGTGTCTCCACAGTCAGTGGGAGGGGTTTAAGTGCTCATGGTGAACTTGACAAATCCTGGAGCCACTTAGGAAATGGGCAGCTGGGCAAACATGTGTAATTATCTTTATTACATTTATCAATCATTCCCTGGAAAGAGGATCCTTAGTGGGGAAGTGAGTAGAGCATCAACATGCATGTGTTCCTGGCTCTCTGCCCCTTATTGGGGGTGGATATTACAAAAACAGCTCCTCCCACCTCTGCCTCTGTGATGACCCATGATGGCTGGATGGTAGGTAGCCTGGATTACAAGCTGAAAGAAAACCTTTCTCCATCAAGTTGTCTTGGTCAGAGGATTTTATCACAGAAGCAGGCAGAGAAACAGAGACAAGACACACAGTTACCAATGGGAAAGATTCAGTTGTCCTGGTCAGAGGATTTTATCACAACAGCAGAAACAAAGATAAGACACACGGTTACCAATGGGAAAGATTCAGTTCTCAAGAACAAGCACCAGATACCAGTCAGTTGCAAAATATGCTTCCAAACGAGCTTAATAATGTGCACAATAATTATAACGACCAATTAATAAGGATAATTCTCTTCTAGAAATTTTCTCTGATTTGACTAAATACAGTAATTATTTCTTTTTAAATTACAAGGTAGGTTTCTGCTTCTTCTTTTAAAATCTTGAGTTAAAAACTAAAATGAAAAAGAAGTATAAGGAAATTCTCTCCTACAAATACAGACCAACACCGAAATCTTGGTACGGTGACAAATTGTTGTGTGGATTATCCCACAACATAGTAAACATACGACAACCCAGAGATGACATTTTGACAGAAACCTCTTCAAATGCATCTTTGTCCCAAGAAAGCTCAGCACTCAGTGACTCCTGTCAAAGGACAGATTGCAGCAACTTAGCGTAATGAACTGAACAGCTTCCTGCCACTAAATAGAGTGGGTGTTCTAGCAGCCAAACTAACCTACATACCAAAACTCTGTCATGCCCCCTCTCTGGACACTTGTCTGAAACACAGAGGAAGAAAAAGAAGATCACCATACCTTACCCTACCCCAAGAGAGAGTGAGAGAGAGAGAGAGAGAGAGAGAGAGAGAGAAAGGAGAGAGAGAGAGAGAGAGAGAGAGAGAAAGGAGAGAGAGAGAGAGAGAGAGAGAGAGAGAGAGAGAGAGAGAGAGAGAGAGAATATCCATTTCAAGTATTTTCCTTGTAAACTTGGAGAGACCAGGACTGAAAATAACTGATTGGTTAACATCTGGCACCGTTTGTGTGAAGATTAAGGTGAGAGGTAAAGTCATTATCTCATCAACTGAAACTGGCCTGCTTGGGAAATGCATCTGATTATCTCTGCAATCTTGACTTCTCATGGCGCACGCACAGCAGCTCATTTTCACACATGGTGACCCATACATTTAAATCATGGGCAACTCAATTTTAAGACCCAACAACATTTAAATCATGGGTAACTCAATTTTGCCTTCTTAACTTGGTCAGATGGGACCAAGAAACTTAGATCAGGAAACAATGTCTCGTGTATAGTTTCTAACACTATTCAGGGTTCAAAACATTTATTTGAGATAAAATTATTATGTAATACAAATGACGAAGCAATCAAAAATAACTCCACAGATTACCTAAGTTTCTTTAACAATAAAACTGCTAAAGAATAAACATCACTGAAGTTGTCTGTTTTATCTATTGAAAGGATGGTAATAAGACTCAATCTTATACACAGAAAAGATAGCAAGTGTTAACAAATAAGTACTATTAACTATACCACAAGTGTTCACTTCATTAGACTTTTATATGTTTAATATCTTGTTTCAGTATTAGAAGATATTCTAAATAGAGAAATAAAAATATGCTTATATTTGTTATATAAAACTTTGGGGGTAGGAAAGGGAGAAATTAAGTAGTTATACTCTAGTCCCCCAAATTAAAAAAAGCAATTCTGTAATCAATAAATAACTTCACAAAACCCATATGATGATCAAGTATACGGATCATATATTTTGCACTTTTAACATCTTTTGTTTACTGCTCTTACAATGTAAAATCCTTAAAAATTCCATGTGCTGATCAAATCACATTGAGTTTACAGACCATGCTTGTAAAGATTACAAAGCTCAAATTTTATATAGACTTCTTATAATTTTTCTTATATTTTTCTTCACTCAACGTATTATGTCTATTAAACAGTCATATCATTCTAAATATCTATTTGTATTAATTCTACCCCAAAATTAAATTTGTCTAGGACTTAAATTAAGGATTAACATTTGGTGTCGTTGGAAAATGAGCAAATTCAGCTGGCTTGACTCCCCACACAGCAAGGATATTGGCACATGCGGGCACCCTTGTGCCCAATGAACCACACAAGCTTTCTCTTTCCCATTATCCTTTTATAACTAACAGGAAGTATATGGTATGCAAAGCATAAAGAACTCGCATACTTGTATCTGTGCAACCAATCCTGTGTTATGTGAGATGAAGGCAGCAGTGTTGGCTCCGCCTCCCTCCAGGAAAGACAAATGCAGAAGAACCCTGCTCACGCTCACTGAACCCTAGGGAGACCAGGGCAGGAGGTGACTAACCTTTGCCAAGGTTACATGTTCTCAAGAGTAATCCAGAACAATGATCACGAAAAGGTTCGTGCCTACAGACCCCCGAGGTTTTAACATGCTCCAGTCCGTTAGGTACAAGAGAGAGAGGAAATAGTCCCTGAAAATCTTGATGAAGACATGTGCGGCCTTGGAAGAGGCTATTCGCCCCATGCTTGAGTCATGACAATAAGTTCTTGGCGATAGATCTGTTTATATTCTTATTCCCAAGTTTCAGGCAGCCATTGCATATTTCCCTTGTGAGGTTTCATGTTGTGCACATTACGGCTGAATGTTAAAACCAGGATGACTGAGCAAAACCCAAGCGTTTCATCTGATCAAAAAACCTAAGGAGTTATAAAGAATAGAGAGCCCAGGTATATATTTTAGAAGGAAATTAGTTGAACAACAAACAAACAAAAATACTCCCAATGTGAGCTGTGTATCTATTTGTTTTTCTCACTGGGAATTCCTTTTTCTATTTTCTTTCCTGGAAAAAGTAGTATCACCTTCATATTCACTGAACAGATCTGATTGTAATTTTATATTCTGAATTCTAGAATACAGTAGAAGTCACAATAAGCAGACAGCAGAGGGAAACAATCCTAGTTCATTTCCTGAGCTAATTATTCCCCAGAGCAACAACATCAAAGGCGTCTTGTTTGCAACTTTGATATCAAAGCCAAGAAGAGAGCTATCAGTCAAATTTGCATCATGGAATAATCCCTTTAAGGTTTCAACATATCAAAGGAAAATAAAACAAGGTGGGAAAAGATTTTAAACAAAAAAAATATGTATTTTTTTCAGAACATTTCTCCTTCATGGCAGTTAATAGAGCAGAAGCATGGAAAAGGTGATTTAGGCAAGGAGACATTTAGGTCCCTTCCTTCTTTGGTTATTGTGCGGTCAATAGAGCACTGTAGGAATTCAGCTAACAGATGAGCATACTTCATCTCAGAACCTGTGGTTTCACATAACTCCAGGCATCACCCTCGCATGGACCAGACCAAATGCTGTCACATGTACCAACCCTCTGCCAGTGACACAGCACAAAGTCCACACTGGCAAGAATGTCTCTTTTTCCGTGTGAGATCAAGTTTCCGACTATCCGGACACATCCATCTTCTCATCATTTCATGAGTACCTTGTAACTTCAACAACTGCAGTACTCTCCAATTTTTAGCTATAAATCTGTCTAATTACAGACCACACACAACTGCCTACCTACCTAACCCGTATAAAAATTCTAGAAAATCTTTAAATAAAATATAGTATGATCAAGTGTGCATTTCATCTACTGCAACAGACTACAACACAAGGGTGCATATTTCAACATTCTCCACAATGTCTCAAAGCTTCTTTAATGAATAAATTACTTAGCTTCTAAGTCATTCTAAAATGTTTTGGTGAAAACCTGTCACTGCTGCTTTAAAGGAAAGCATACATAAGCCCTTCACCTGATGACATCAGAAATAGCAACAAAGAAATGGAGAGCCAGTGAGATGAGTTGATGAATAAAAGCGCTTTCCATATAAGTCTAATGACCTGAGTTTGATTCCCAGAACCCAGAACCCACGTAGACATAGAAGGAGAGAATCATCTCCAGAAAGTTGTTATCTGACTTCCATACTAGTGCTATGTCACATGCATACCTGTACTCACGTACACACATCACACACCCGCACCCATGCATGCACACACACACACAAAATAGTGTTGATAACTAAAAATTAAAGCTTCTCAATAGAAGAAAAGTGCATCCATATGACAGATGATCAATCTGTCCCTGAACCCTAGTCAGAGAAGCTTCTTCTTGAGTAGGTGGCAGTTAACATGGACAACCACAAATGGACAGAGTGTAGAGAGTGACTACATCATACGGTTCCCCTCCAGGTTCAGGGGCAGAACAGAGAGGCTGTGAGAGCCAGAGATAATGTGAGACTTAAAGGAAGCAGTACTGTCCGGATCAAACAAACCTAATGTGAACCCAGAAAGACTGAGAGCATGCACAGGGCCTGCGCAAGTTCAAGCCAGATGAAAATCACAGCACAGAGGAGGGAAAGTCAACACAGGAACCATCTCTAATCAAGACGCTGTTTGTAGCTGACAGTTGCTTGCATTGGAGAAAGCAGTTCTCTACAATGAAGTGACACTGGGTCTGTCCACCCACACTTAGGAGTGATCAGCCAGCAGAAAGGGAAATCCAGGACAGTGGTTTTTATTGTATTTTATTTCTATTTTTTTAAGAAAGAAAGAATGTGCATTTGGGAGTAAGGAGAGAGGGCAAGAACTAGGAGGATATAGAAGAAGAGAAAGTACAAAAGCAAACTACATGTATGAAATCCTCAGACACAGACATGTTAGAAAGAGAGAGTTAATAAAAGGATGAAAGGTAACACACAGTAATACAGGAGACACAGTTAGCAGGAGCTTTGAGCATGCCTGAAGCTACAGTAGACACACAAATTAATAATAATAGTAATAATAATAATAATAATAGCAACAACAAAGGTAAACTTTTAAAAATGAAGAACATTATTATAAATTCATGCACAGAGACAGTTAATGGGAATTGTACCACACCTGAGACTTGATAAGGTTCCAGTGCTTCTCTTCCTGTCTGCTATTTCTTTGCATATCCTAGATATCCTTGCTGACTCTATAGCAGCACAGGACAGTGGCCTTCTTTGCCTCTGATGGGCCTTATCAGCCCCAGAGTCCTCACTGGGTCTCTCTGTCTTGGGGACTCTCACCTGTTTCCCTACACACTCTAACAGAACTCATCGCTTGCAGTCCTTCACTGCAATATAGGACTGGGGTCCTAGGTTTTTTTATTTTGTTATAGGTACTGGCTTTTACTTTCATTGTAAACTTGCAGCCTATTTCTTACCTTGGACAAACTACATAACATAGGCTTATCACCTACCTGGTGGTTTTACATAGTTACTTAGGCAAACACATCTGCTAAAATAACACTACAGTCCATTCTACATTTAGGTAATGAATTTTTCAAAAAAGGAAAAAAATAAAAAAATATTCATCCCCCCAAAACGTTAAGCAGGTTTGGCGAGGTCACTCCATGTTCCTTTTCAGGAATCTTATTACAGAAGAGATGGGTTTTGAGGTGAACACTCTGTGATGCTGTTTCTAGGGCAGATTCTTCCTCTGAGAAGGGAAAGTTAAGCTTGGAGATAAATTCAAATTAAAATCTCTACTTGATTATGTATTCAAGCCACATTCTCTAGTCCAACATCAGGTTTAAGAATTGAGTAGATGCCTCTAAGAAGTTAGCTGAATCTGCTTTTTTCCCCCTGTGCTTAATTAATTAGTTTAACCAACATTTAGTGGGTGGCTAGCATACAGAAGTCATTATGGCAGGACTAAGGAGGGATGTCAAGGTAAGCAAGGCCGGTAATCTTTTCTCTTACATGCACTCTCCCCATGATGAATATAGATGCATACAGTGCTAACCAGCCAGAATTATTAAAGCCATAATAGAGACAGAGTCTTATTAGAGTCACCAACGTCCTGTAGAGCCTTGTAGAATTTAACTGAGCACCACATGAGACAACAAACTCGTAAAACTATATACTACAGGCATCTTTTGTATCACAAGCCTGTTAAACAATACTAGGTGTTGATTCTCTTGATGCTATAGAGGAACCATTTCCTTGTATATGAAAGCATCACCCTTTTGACTAGACTTTCTAGGCACACGTTAACAAATAAAATGGCTTAGCCTTGACAGGAGCTCTCAATTCATTATTCTCAATCATGTGAGAGGTAGAAAAGAATAAAGACTATGTTTAATTTTTTTCTAGGTATAATATACTGCCCATGGAACCTGGCGTTGACTATAAGCTGTCCTCCAGAATCTGACAGCAAGGTCATTGCTACAGACAACACCTACAGAACAAATGGAACATGGAGAAGTCAAGCTGGAGACTAGGTAGAGCCTTCACACCTGCTTTCTAGCATTTTTGTACCAATAATTAATTAATTAATTAATTAATAATTAATAGAGAAATATAAACATGAAGCCAGCCACAATCTCTTTGAGCTGCAATGGTGCCCTACATACAAGATATGCTAGCGCAATGGTGACCCAAAGCTTGTGGAAGGAACCAAGCAATATCTGATGTGACTTAAGGTCCACTCCACGAGATGGAACACCTACCTACCTGACACTGCTTGGCTGACCAAGAACCTGAGACTAAATAGGCCAGGAATCCAGGGCAAAACAACTATGATGTTTAAAAAAAAAAAAAAAAAGCAATAAAATGACTCCTAATAACGTTCTGCTGTACTGAGATCAGTGGCTTCAACACACACACACAAAAAAAACATAGACATTGCCTATATGGTAGACGAGAGCTAACATAGAAGTGCACAGATGGACAGTGTACAGAGAGTGAGTGACTCTGTAGCACTCAGTCCTAAATGGGACATCTTCATCAAGGCCCTCCTCTCAGGGCACAGGGATCTATGCAGAAGAAAGGGCAGAAAGATTGGGAGCCAGAGCTGATGGATGACTCCAAGGAAACAGCCCCTTCCAAACCCAACAGGACTGGTGCACATGTGAACACACAGAGAGTGTTGCAGCCCATACAAGACACGCACAAGCTCAAGGGAGACAGACTCACAGCACTGGAAAGAGGATGTGGGTTCCCTCATCTAACCAAGAAGCTATGGGCAACTGGTGTTTGCTGGCTGAGAAAAACGACAGTTTGCCCAGTGGAGTCTCACCAAGTATATGAACAATACTTCAGGGAGGGCTCCATGCCCAAAAGTCGCTGGGCAAAACAAGCAAACAAAAAACTCAATAGTATTTCTGTAGACTTTCTGTCTCATTTTTCATTTGCTTGTTCATTTTGTTGCTGTTGTTCTATGGGGGTTTTGCTTGTTTATTTTGATCTTTGTCTCTCTTTCTTGTGTGTGTGTTCTGTGTTTTATTTGTTTCTGTTGTTGTTGCTTTGGAGAGAAAAAGAACACAAAGAACATAAAGTTAGGCAGGTAGGTGAGTAGGAAGAATCCAGAAGGAAGGCAGAATTGGGGGAAGAAGAAAATGACCAAAATATACTGCATGAAATATATAAAAAAAGAATACTGCCCAAAACATTTACAAAGCCAACTGAACCTGAAAGTAAAAGAAGCCCCACTTGGTTGTTAGTCCAGATGCCAACCCACAGGATCAGAATTTCAATGTTAGGAATGAGGTCAACGACTGTGTGTGGAGGAAGTGATGTCAACCCATGAGACCAGAATTGTATGTCTAGGAGTGAGGATACAGTGACTGTGTGTGACCTAAGAGCGGTTTATTTCTCATAATGGTGAGCTAGCTGGCTTTGCTCACCCTTCTTGAAAGGAATTCCAGAAAGAGAGCGGGAGATAAAGCAGTCATACTGAGGAATGGAACATGCCTAACACATCTGCTAACTCATTGCAGAGGCTTTTTTTTTTTTTTAAGTTCAGATAGTTCCTCTCTTCTTTATTTTGTTAACTTCTCAATTAAGTTAAATCAGGAGCAAGAAAGAGCAATGAGGCAGGCCACACCAGCCATAACTAATTCATACTAACCCAACTGTCATCAGAGTGACTTCACCTAGCAACTGATGGACACAGATGCAGAGACCCACAGCCAAACATTAGGTTAAGCTTGGAAAATCCTATAGAAGAGGGGGAAGAAGGCTTGTAAGGACCAGAAGGGTCAAGGACACCACAAAAAATAAAAATAAAATAAAAAACCATAGAAACCAACTAACCTGGCCCATAGCGGCCCACGGAGACTAACATGACAACCAGGGGCCCTGCATGGGACTGACCTAGGCCTTCTGCATATATGTTATCTTTGTGTAACTTGGAATTTTTGTGAGATTTCAAACAAAGAAGGGGATGTTTCTGACTCTGATGTCTGCTTTTGTGACCCAGGATCGCCTCATTCAGCCTTAATAGAGAAGCAGGAGCCTAGTATCACTGCAATTTGACATACCATGTCTGACTGATGTCCATGGGAGACCCGCTTGTATCTGAAGAGAAGCAATGCAGGAGTGGATGGGGGGAGTAGATAAGAGGTGTGTGGAGAGACAGGGAAAAGAGTAAGGAGGGTAAACTTTTGGTTGGGATGTGAAAATAGACAAACAAAAAAGAGCAATGACTTGTACAGACTTCAAATTCATCTCCGACGCTACCAAATTCTCGCTGTACATGTCCACATCATCGGCCACTCAGAACTCCGTGACTCTCAGCTATATTCAGGTAAACGAGATATGAATTAGCAAACATGGGAAACGTAGAATTGTAACGTGGAAACAGAAGGACCACAAATATGCCAGCTCTATTTGAGAATGACGCAGAAATCTCATTTAGCTACAAATACAGTGTCACTGTCTGCTTCTTAATCACATATCCAGCAGACTTGTGAATATAATGTCTAAGTATCCAATTTAAATGAGTGGCTTCCCTCATGTTTCAGATGTCTGTGTAAAGAATGGGCTTTGTTTTGATTTGTTTTCCCTACAGAAAGCAGCGGGTGCTCAAAGACAGGCACAGACAGGCTGCTCTATAACCATAATGCACAATTAAAGACAGCTTGGCACACGCAGCATAGTGCCACTGGCCCGTGTGGGGGTGGCTGCAAGGAGCAAACAGATCTCACCACACTGCCAGCTCTGCTATGTGCATCCATGGCAATTCAGGGATCACTGGGGGGTTAGCCCGAAGCCTTGGAAAGATACCACTTCTCCATTCACGTTTAGGATGTCAGTATTGTATGCGGTCTGAATAAATCCAAACATGTATCTTGCAATATAGATCCTATGACCAAGTTCTAGCAAACCGATCAAATATTCATTTTTTATCTAGAGCCACCACCATTGCCAGAAGAAGACCATTTCTACACTACCACTGAATGAATGCCTCTTAGAGTACATCATGGAAAGCAACATTCTGAGTAGGTTTCCCTTACTTTCAAAACATTTATTACTGAGGCCCCTTCTTACAGGATGTTACACACTTGGTGGTGCCAAGATACCTGCATGTTTGAGCAGTGATATCAACGCAGGCATGGAGACTGACTACCAAGAGGCTGAGGTAGAAAGGTGATTCCCAGGAAATGAAGCATTACAGAGTCTGCTAATTGTGCACAATTAACATTTAATTAATTAGTATTTGTGACCATGTAAACAAGGGAGAGAATGACCTTAAAAGCATGGCATTTAAAAAATTAACTGATATCACACTGTGCTGTTGACAGTATTTAACATCATTAAAACATGTCTAGCCCAACGGCAGCCACTAACAAATTTTGGGCACTACTCCGTGTAATTGTTTTTAAAAAGATAATAAAAATTATGAAAAATATTAGCTAAGGAATAAATACTGCAATCACAACAATGGTTAAGTTTGTTTGACTTCTAAGATCTGTCAAATTTGCTCCAAAGTACTTCAATAAATTAAATGATTTTCATAACAGCCAATATGAAGAAACTTTGTAATATTCTCATTTTATAGAGGAAAAGATTGTATATGAACAATTTGAACAGATTTTAATCAGGAAGCTTCAGAGCTAAGAGTTGAAACCAGACAACAGAGGCTACAGTCTGTGCTCTTAACGACGAAGATGATGAAACATGCCAGGGGCGTGTATCCAACAGAAGCCAACTTGCTCAACGATCATAAGCAGTTATGACACAATATTAAATATGGCAATCACAATTTGTTCACGTTAAAATATCCCAATTCAGCAAATGTCATGAGTTAGGGAAAGCAGACAGACAAAAATACTACTGGACATCAAGGGAACTCACCAGCTAGCTCTAGGGAGGAATTGTTCTGCGTTCACGTGCCCAGATATCCTTGTCAATAGGAAAGCAGCGCATCCCAACTTTGACTCCTAGAAGAATCAAAAGGAGAGTAACATTTAATCACTATAGCGCATGTTAACATAAGGGAATCTAATTCTATGTCTAGATGGGTTCTACCATCCAGCTTTCTCTTGCCTCCATGTCATTTCTACTGGGCTTTCTCTATAATGCTGCAGTTTGATTTAAAGTCTTCATTAGGTATGAAAGGATGATTTAGCTCAATGAGCTGATATTATCAGCAGCAGCAAGACTGTGTTCTAACCACAATGTCATCTCTCTGTCTTCTCTCCAAATTTAAATGTACAAAAATGAAGGCTTTTTTCGTAAAAACATCGTTTCATTTCAATCAACTCTCTTTTGAAATTTTAAAGTCATTTTCTTTTATCGTCCGAGTGATGTTTACCTGTACTCTTAGAATGATAATGTATATAAAAGAGTGTGTGGTTGAAAACAAAAATTTAAAATTTCTATAAAAATACAAGAAACTCCACTAATATTAACTAAAAATTCAAAGCAACATTTCAGCAAGACATTGAAAGTAGAACAATGTTCCAGAAGCACCATGGAATATAATTAAAATATGACCATCTGTATTCCTTGAATCTATGAACTTTGTAACATGATTTTTACTTCTTTGTCCAATTCACTAACTTGGAAAGGAGAAAAGACACAAAGTGATTTGTTTTTCTGATCACTAAAACCAATACAATGAACTTTGGGGTGTGACTACGAAGAATCAGGCGTCTGCAGCTGGACAGCGCAGCAAGAGCTTACTGAAATCCTTTGCTATGAGCAAAGACAACAGAGCAGATGGCAATACATGAACTCTCCAGAAGTTTCCTCACGTGGTCAGAGAGCACTGCTTGACCTCGTGGTTTACATAGAAGGGGATTCAACAGACAATCTGATATTAATTTCCAAGATTATAATAACCATATTACTTTCACATAATTGTCTTAATGTAGTAAAAAAATCTTGCAAAAACATGTCAATTTCTATATGCAAAATTTTCTTTGGGACAGTAATTAAACTCATTTGAATTTAAAATTACTATTAAAATATAGTTCACCAAATTACTCATATTATCATGTCATGATGAGTAAGATTTACATATTTGACTAAAGCATATTTAAGAGCATAACATCTACTACATTTAACTTACTATTTTCAATAATAACTAAAACAAACACTTCTGAATTTATTTCATTTATAGATATGATGGTTTGTTGGACTTTTTAATTCACATAAACATGATGGTTTATTGGTATTATCTGTCACAATCCATATTTGTCTACATATTTATGTTACTTGCACAATAATCATAAAAGCAACATCCTCCATATTTTGATTCTCAAGTGAGATAAAATGCTACTAATAATTAGTAAAAATAGTAATAGTGAGAATGATATAAGAAAGTTTTTTTCTATTTTTTTCTTCTTTTCCCCAACTATAAACTTATTCTAAAAATGTAAGATAAGAAATTTCCTGATTTTCATCCAGAATTTCAGATTCTTAGTTCTTTAATTTACATTATTTTGTCATATAAAAGTAGGCCAATAAAAGCCTTTTTATTTGCATTAAGAGATGTCTTTGATTTTAATTTTTTAAAGAAAATAAATTGACCTGAAATTCATATGTTTAAGTTCTGACATATTAAAATATTAAGACTGGTTTAGAATTTATATTATGTCTATCAAATACATTTTAAAAAAAAACAGATAACTAAATAAAAATAAAACACTTTTTTCTTTTTGGTTTGGTTTGACCTTACAAGTAGTTTTCACCTTGCAAGGGTTGGTGTCTCCAACCGTCTAAAATTACATCTAAAACACAGAGAGTTTAACAAGACTTTCATATATCTAAAAAACAATTAGTTTCATAATTCCATAAGTATAAAACAAATAATCAAAGCACAACCTATGCTTAAAAAAAGCATAATAATTTAGTAATTCTTATTACTTTAATTACTTTAATCCACAAAGTAAGAGAATTTTCCTGTTCTACAGGTACTCCAAATTCAACACAAATACAAATGAAATGAAAAACATTGAGAAAAAAGGTTCAAGTATGAATGTATGGGTCTGGAGAGATAAATTAATATATAATATCTTATCACACAAAGATTTTTTTCCTATTTATTTATTTATTTTATACAGAGCCTAATTTTGTAGTTGAACTTATATATACCCAGTTGGTCTCCAACTGGTGGCAATACTCCTGCCTCAGCCTCCCAAAAACTGGAATTATAGACATATATCATGCTCAACATTATTTTTCATTCCATAATTTTGGAGCCCATGATGAAGTGGTTTAAATGGTCATACATTTTAGAGAGTTAATATTTCCATTATGCTATTTTAATACTCTGGCATTTTGTAATGCATATGTATCTAGCCTTTCTCATGACTTGATTTAAAATTTTCAGTTATGAACAAAATGAGTTAGCTAGGACATATGATCTTTTGTAACTAATGAAGAAAACAAATTTTAATAAACTCACAAGTGACATACATTTGATAAAGTTGTTTATTTAGGTATGTCCAATTACATAGGTAGTAAAATACAAAGTGTGATACAATTATACACCATTCATGTGTACACATGGTTTATTATCATCTGCAACATGATAAAAACAGAAGAATTTAGCTATCAAATGCAATTGTGCTGATGTCCTTAACAAGTCAAAACTAGCTCAAAGTAAAGGACTGTCTCAGAAGCCAGAGTGACTGCAGCAGAAATATTTAATGCTATTGAGATTCACATTCAGATTTTCAGGAGAAATGAAAGATAATGATGAATTCTCTTAGAAGAAAGTTTCTCCCTTTAATTCAGAAGCATTTTCTAGTCATGATCATGCTTTTAAATAATTGGTGGTCATTAGGGCTTAGCAAAAGTTTCCTTGAGTAAAATATTGATTAATATCTGGTTCATAATTCCATGCATTATTATAGTAGTTAGTGTTAATAAGACAAAACAACAGAGAAGCTAGCCACTACCTTCTTTTAAATCTCCTCTTTCTTTCCACAGAAGCCCCCAAAACATGTTTGTTTTGGAAGCAACTGGTGAACAGAAGGAGAATTTAAAGTCAGTGACTAATGACATGGGAAAACACATAAGGGTCACATCAGCTGACCAGCAGCTGACTCTCTCGAGGTGGAAGAATGCAAGGGCGCTATTCAAGGGCAAACAATAACATTCCTTTAGTAGCTAAATGATTAGTGCGTGACAGCAGGTCCTACTTGGCCCTAGAAACAAACCCACTGTGTTAAGATTATCCAATCACCAAGGTGACCTCTGAAAGTCAGGAGACAGGTTACAAAAGCCTTTACATCCAACTACAGACTCTTCTCTGTGGCTGTAGTGTGAAGCCAGGCTCATGGTCAACTCCAGAGTTCTATTGTATTCTTTACTAAATATTATCACCTAACATCTGCAAACAAGTCTAAAACAACTGAAATATGATACAACTGGAAACCAAAGGGAGAGCACCTACTGCCTTAGAATAAAAATAAAAAGAGAGAACTGTTTTCAGTCTAAACATTTCCCTTTTTTTATCTTGATGCTTTAGCAGAAATAGTGAATGAATGAATCTTCTTCACGTATCTTTGAACTAGGGATGCAAATGCTCTACCTTCCTACTCAAGTCAAGGATAAAAGAAGTCTACAGGCACTGCAAACAAATACAATCTGTTTGCTCCTCTGCTAAATGTTAACCATTAAGATCCTCAAAGCCAAAATGCATTGCAAACAGCCATAGACATCAGCCTGCCTAGTCAAAATTTCACCATGTAGAATTATCTACGCTGGAGGTGGAGACAGCAATGAAACGTTGGGATGGAAGATGCAGGAGGAACAGCCACACAGCAATAAAGAAAATAGCCTAATTGATGTCCACCTTTCCTTCTCTGAACACACACGATCCTTCACAAATACTGCTTTTACACATGATTAGGATGGACGGGTATGATGTAAAGCTATGGAAAAGTGATCCCAGAGACTTCCAGCTAGAGAGTGTGGGGCTGAGGATGAGCCCAAGCTGCTCCATTCTCAGGTCTTCTACTGAAGTCCTAGGAGCGAATGTCTACCATGGGCAGACCTCCTTTCAGGCTTCAGTACAGGAGTCAGAGGAAAGCAGACTTGTTCCTGAATCTGATCACTGATTTTGGTCAGGGGACTTTCAGTTGTCCTTGCCTGGTTATTCCACTGTTCCTATTTAGTTGTTGTCCTTGGAGAAATGTTTGGGGAAAAAAATATTTCACAGCCAAGGTTGCTGCAAAAATAATGGGGCAGGGAACCCTGACTGCTCTTGGGACTGGAGAGGGAGGAGGAGAGGAGTAGGGGGAGGGGGAGGGAAATGGGAGGCTGGGAGGAGGCGGAAATTTTTTTTCAATAAAAAATAAAAAAAAAATAGAAATTGAACTCAGAGTGAAATTCAGTTTTAAGAAATTTTCAACTTTTCAAATTCTAGGATATGGAATTGCAACAAACAGATTAGAACTACAGATGGATACTTTTTGTTGTTGTTACTAGAAGGTAAAATTGGCTATTCCGGTCTTTCCAAACATACTGATGAAGCCAACATCCCCATTTCAGAGACAGGAAAGACTAGGTATAATTAATTTTAGTCTTCAGTGTTGCAGAGCTTTAAGGACAGGGGTTATTATCAAGATTGCTAGAGCTTTATCATCCTGTCCACAGAGTCAAACAGTTAAAAAATGTATTTCATAAACACCAAATTTATTCATAACAAATGTATGAATGTACTACATGATATATAAAATATTCACACTAAACTTTATTGAATTTCTGCAAAATTTCAGTTAATACTGTCATGCATCCCCTGAAAAACAACTTCATTGCTATATATTGTTGACAAGTGCATCTATTTAGCAAGCTCAAATTGCTTAATTTATATTACAGTTACCAAACTGCTAAGATGCTATTGGTTTAATATGTAACAATAGAAATTAATTCATTGAGAATGATTCAAATAAGCAAAAACTGTGATATATGAACTATAAATGTTATAGAATAATTTTTAAAAATGAAACATTAATATTTTTTAAATATGCATATATATCAACATGAAAATTTATTGGTCAAATATTAACCAAACCCACAAAACCAGATACATAAATCCAATTAATTTCATCCATTTGCTATTCTGAACTCAGCAGTGAGGAACACAAGCCTAGCACCCCAAGAAGTGTGCATGTGGACTTCCTTCAAAGAAAAGTGTGTTAACTCAGGGCACAGCAATATTTTCCAGAAACAAGAAAGTGCATTCAGTTAAAAGCCTACAAGTATGATGGTCCCAGTTCCTATAATGTCTCTCTGGTTATTGCTCTAACTATCCAAATAAACAGCTTCCTCTAAGAATTAATTCTATGTCTCTGTATAGTATTCACCCAGCAGTGCATTCTTCCATTTGGGTCACTCTCTCTGCTTAGTCACACAACTTTGGGTGCCCTTCTCAGCCGTTTCCACCCTGTAGATTTCTACTTAAAAAAATAATAAACCAATTCTTTTCAGCCAGGACACTGTATCATCACCAAATTCTTTTCATTTCTAAGACTGGTTTAGACTTTCTTTTCTCCACACATTTAGGTCTACAGCGGTATATGCAAGGGCTCAGTGCGATCCGTCTGTGGCCATTGGAGTTTTATCTTTTCACCTTCCTGAAAATAAATCCATTTTAATCGAGGTTCATTTCAATGCCACATCACCCTGAATACCAAGACTCATCTATCTTCTTTGAGACCATTTCTTTGAGATCCATTTTTCATCATCCCAAAATACTATCATAATTAATGATGGTAATCAATACTCAGAGACTGCAATCAATAACTTCATCATAAAATTCATGACCTCTACTCGACTTTTATTTCTAAAGTAATCTGCTTCAAACTTGGACTTCACGGCCGTTGTGACAACCTCTGTTACCAGAGTCTTTGGCATTGATACTGTATTTCCAAATTACAGATTCCTGTCTTTTATTCAATCTTTGCTCTCATTCTAGAATCTCCTTGATATTGGGCAGACCCTTGACACATCTTCCAAACTAAGAGTCAGTTCCCAGCCTCTTGACGTGTCTTCTCCACACATTCGAAGCTTCAATAAAAAGTTAAACATAATTCTAATGTTGTTACTAATTGAACATGTGGCCCCTTTTTCCATCTAAATAGGAATAATGGGCAGCTGATAACTGCCAGCAACCCCAGGCCTTACAATGTCCAAGGTCTAAGTGCTGTCCTGGTGGATTCACAGGTTCACAGTTCTAATCTATGAGTTAGGAACCTTTTGTTCTGGACTGTAAAAGTCATAGATTAATGATGGCTGATACTCCTGTTTGGAGGCTTACAGTCTGGCATTGAACAGACAACAGTCCCAGCATGTGGCAGCCATTGTAATTCTAGGTATCTAACAGTAGGGAGGAGCTGAAGCAGGCAGCAGCAACCAAGAGCACAGAGCAACTGCTCTTGTCACCGCTCTCAAAGAAACCTAGGACGCTCAGAAATCCCCAGCCCACTCAACTCTAGACTGTGAGTGGTAAGGTCCCAGTGGACACTGCTTCCGCTCTTGGCTCTTGGAGTCAAGACCTGTGAGAGCCTTGATCTCTAAAGTCTTGACAGCTTTCTGGAGCTCCTTCCCCAACCAGAGCTTGCAGCTTCTCACAGCTGGGCATGCCCTCTGAGTTTCTAATATCTCCATTCCGGGTGGTTTCTGACCTGGTCACTCTCTGGAGGTCTTCAGCTGCTTTCTCATTACTAATGAGATGCTGACTATCTCACCTTGGCTCCCATTCTAAAGCCACTTACATTGTCTTGTCTTTGTTACCAGCCCACTACATTGTGGTAATCATAAAAACCAAAGTAGGAAATAAAAGATCACCCAAGACAACATTCCTTTGCTTTCACTAAATGTTCTAATAACACCGAAATTAATCTCATCCTCCAGCTCTTTACATGTTAGTTCACATCTGAGTCTTCCCTGCCTGAATGTGTGGGGTCCTACTAAAGAATTGTCTGTTTTTTCAGTTAAGCAAGCTCCTGCTTATTCCTCAAGACCGCTTTAAAAGTTCCTCTCCTATAAGTGCAACACACCAGAAAGACTTTTCAAAAGAGAATCGGGAGACTTACTCAGAGGCTTGATCTTCAGAGAGGGCAGTAGGAAGGAAGCCTCACACTGAGGGTGCGTGCACTTTAGCTATGAATGTGGCCAAACTCAAAGTCTGGAACAGACTTAAAACATTATGAAATTTTACTTAATTTTTACCTTTTTCAAGTGACCTGCAAAGTTCTCAAGCATGAACTTCTCAAAGAATAATGTTTCCAGCGGTAAAGGGCTGAGCATGCTCTCCAGACTCTACTGATGACCAGAGCTGCAACCCTTGCTTTACTTTTCTTTCACCAACATTTGCACTTTAGGAAAGCACATTAAGCATTCCCTGATGGCTCAGAAACAGTCTCATGCTTCTGAAATTTTCCAGGAACTACAAAGGTATCTCCAACTGTTAGGAAATGGCCATGTTCTGCTGTCTGCACAGAGATTTTAAAGAGGGAGGGAGAAAGGGAGAAGTCAGGCTATACCTCACGCTCACTGAGGGGAAAGTAAACATTGCACAAACAGGTCACTGATTTTTCTACAGTACAAAAATTCCTTAAAGGCTAGTTATTTATGAAATTATAAAATACGTCTAAAGTATTTTCTAAAACAGACATTGAAGATTTCAACTTTCGATCTCCTAAAAAGATAAGTTCTATGTGTCAACACCTGGTGTTTGGAAGGGGGAGAGGAGGGTTTTTGTTTGTTTTGCTTGTTTTAGCTCCCACCCAGTGTTATGTCTTCAATAAAATAAATTCTCCTATCTTAATAGAATTTTTATTTTAGATGAAATGCCATCAATATCTGAAGGTCAATATTCACACTTAGGCAATTCATACTCTACCGACAATTCCAGCCCAATGCCTCTTCCATGTTCAGAGCGGAATTAGAAGGCATGGCACTCAGGACAGAAAAGGAACCATCACAGTGGACATTTACGCTCCTTTGGGAGTTGATGTAAGTGATCTTGATAATCCCATAGTCACCCTCTCAAACTGGAAGGTGGCTGTGGCATTTATTCAGATTTCAAAACCTGTTTCGATAGCACACTTTTCTTGAACAATACCAAATTTCACCAAAATTCTCCCTGTACAGGGAAAAGGCTGCTGGAACGCCAACATCTTCGTATTTCTGGGCTCGATTACGCTTGTGTGGTAACACTTCTCTAAACCTATTTTAAGCTTCCTCTCAGGTTACAGTAAGCTGTATTGTAAATCTAATTACACTTACCCACAGGGAAGAAGGCACCTGAGAATGCTTCTCTGTAATCTACTTAAGGAAAGACACTACTGTTTTTTTTTAAAGCACTTATCAAAATTGTTATTACATGGTTATTTATACCTCTAATGGCATATTTTCCACCACAAAAAAACCCACAGGGGCACATGGATACATTATATACATAATACCTCTCACCGTGCCCAGAATGTCAATAAATGATGAACAAAGGGAACAAGGAACACGGAGAGAACTAAGTCCACACACATTTAAGTAATTTTAAACTTATGACGAGCCGGGCGATGGTGGCGCACGCCTTTAATCCCAGCACTTGGGAGGCAGAGGTAGGCGGATCTCTGTGAGTTCGAGACCAGCCTGGTCTACAAGAGCTAGTTCCAGGACAGGCTCCAAAGCCACAGAGAAACCCTGTCTCGAAAAACCAAAAAAAGAAAAAAAATAATAAACTTATGACGAAAACTAGCATGCTGTCACAGAGACTCTTGAGTCACAGTACAGTCAAGCACAGACTTTCCAATTCAAGTGTAATAGATCTAATGCCAGCTTTGATATTTAAAGTTCTGTGAGAAAAAAAAAAAACAAATAAACAAAAACCAGCAGACTCAACTTTCCCTTGTTTCGTCATCTATGGAATGTGAACAATTACGCTGCAAAAAGCAAAGGCAACAAATACACAGCATGGTCCACACACCAAGCAGGAGCTACGTGAAGGAGGTAATATCACTTATGAATGTTTATGTCAGTTTTATGTAAATTATATTAATCTAAACTACCCTTTTAAAACTTGGCAATAGGGGCTGGAGAGATGGCTCAGTGGTTAAGAGCACTGGCTGCTCTTCCAGAGGTCCTGAGTTCAATTCTCAGCAACCACATGGTGGCTCACAACCATCTGTAATAAGATCTGGCACCTGCTTCTGGCATGCAGGCATACATGGAGGCAGAATGTTGTATACATAAGGAATAAATAAATAAATCTTTTTAAAAAACTTGGCAATATAAGTCTGTTCTGAACAAATATGGAGAGCGATAACTCAGCAAAAATGCAGAGTATTTAGACAAATCTCTCAATTTCTTCATGCCTATTTTAACAAGGACCACCCATCCCTCTCAACAGATTTCTTCCAATCATATTCTAGGACACTTTCCTGCACATTATGCCTATATTATTTGTAAGCCTGCTGGAGTCTGTCGCTCTGGCCCACACAGCACTCCGAATGCAATGGGACATCAACACTCTGGCTCACACTTCATGATTTTCCTCAGATCAGCAACTTTGTACATTTTGAAGGAGTCTCTCTTAAACTGGACTTTCTCCTGGGGTACACCTGCCTTGTAGTCCTCTGAATGAAGAATCAAACTTGATTTTAATCTTTAATATTGATTTAAACATTTAACCAATGGATATTTGCTGCAATTCAACTATATACCAGCCAGGTACTGTTTTGTGGGGACAGAGTCACAAACATGAATGCTGTAAGGTCCTGAAGGATCAAAGGTCTTACTATTTTAGGGGTAGAAACACAGAAGCACATGATTACAGAAAATGCAGTAATTGAACTGAACGTAAGAATGATGGATCTTCCGTGAAGACTGCAGAGGGTTACCTACAGCCTGGGATGAATGTAGGACATGGAAAGATCCTGAGAAAAGGAAGGGTTTGAACAATTCTTAAAGAGGGCAATTCAAATCAAAACTCCTTTTAAATTCCATCTTACACCATTGCTGGTGGGAATGCAAACTTGTACAGTCACAATGGAAATCAGTTTGCCAGTTCCTCAGAAAATAGGGGACCTATGTACTTCAAGATCCAATGATACCACTCCAGCATACACCAGAAAGATGCTTCATCCTCTCTACAAGGACACTTTCTCAACCATCTTCATTGCTGCTCTGTTCATAACAGTCAGAAGTTGGAAACAACCCAGATGTCCTTCAAGAGAAGAATGGATAAAGATAATGTAATACATTTACACAATGGAGTGTTACTGAGCTGTTAAAAAACAGCATCATCAAATTGTAAGTGGAATGGATAGAAGTAGAAAAAAAAATCATCCTGAGTGAAGCAGCCCAGACTCAGAAAGAGTAATACGGAGTATGTTCACCTATATGTGAATATCAGCCTTCAAATCAATAATAACCAAACTACAATCTGTAGACCACAGAGGTTAGGCATAGAGGAAGGGACTGGGAGGAAACACATAGATCTCCCTGGAAGGGGGAAATAGAACTTATTTTATTGGAGGACTGGGGGTGGGTGGAGACAGGAAAGGGGGTAGGTGGGGACAGGAACAGGGGAGGGGTGGATATGGAGGTAAGAAATGGCATAAGCAGAGAGAGTCAGCTAGAATTGAGGAGCATTTTAGGGGCAGTGGCAGTCCTAAAATATATAAAAGCAATACCAATGCAGTCTCCAAACGATGAGCAACACGGTGTCCTGACTAGCCATTTCTTGTCACCGAATGAAGTTTCCAATACCAAAACTACAAGTTTCCAGTACTGTGACAGTCACATCCAACTGAGTTGTTGGTCAAAGGGATCCTAAGGAAGTCGCAAACAACTCAGGCTGTTGCCAAGACAACAGGTTGCTTCCACAAACTGACAGTCGGGCCCCATTGCTAAAGGCAACACCCACACAATTTATTGAACACTGAGAGTTAGAGCTGGTACCTACCTAGAACCTTCACCCACATCTTCTAGTGACTTTGATATGGAGAGGTACTAGTCAATCCGACCTGCCTGTAAAATACAGTAGGGCAATGGTGGCATAAAGCCTGTGGGAGCAACCAACCAATGCCATTTAAGGATCATTCCAGGAGTTGGAACACATACCTGATATTGCTTGGGTGCCCAAGAACCAGACTGTAGATATCTCAGAGATCTAGGGTAAAACCAAATACTACTGAAAGAACAAAAGAAGAGTAAGAAGAAAAGCAAGGAAGAGGAGAAAGGATAGTTTTTGTTTCATCTTATATTTTATATTTGCTAAAAATAAACATCATTGAGACAAAAAGAAAAAGAAAATGGATATGGAAAAATGAAATAAGTGTATAGTTTTCATTTTAAAATAAGAGAATTAGGAGGCATCAATGAGGCCAAAAGACCAAGAATTCAGTTAATACGAGAACACCAAAATAAGTAAAGTACATGTATACCGAAGTTGCTAAGATGTAAACATTATTTTGAAACTTTTATTAGATTGAAGTTTAATTCACAGAGTTGGTGTCTGGTAGGAAAAGGCTTAATTTAGATTGTGTATGTATATATACATATATATATAGAGTCTTTGACATATATATATAATTAAATATAACTTATAAGGTATATTATATTATATTATATAGTATGCAACATGTATCTTAATGTATATTTTAAATAAATAATAACATAATATAAATATATGGGAATATATGTGCATGTGTACATACATATTTTCTTTGTAAATACTAAAGAGGCTTTTTTCCTCTTGACACTGTATAAGCAATATTATCAGGGTTTTGGATGTGCATCATTATTGCTGAGTACACGGATTCAGTCTGAGACCGCACAATGGGGGTGTCAAACCATCACTACACATCCAACTAGCAAATGCAAACTTCTCTATGAACTCCGTCCAGAGAAAATCCACAAACGCTTCCTGTAGCAAGCATGACCCACACTGAAAGGCATGACCAGCTATGATTTATTAAGGTCTGGGCTGGAGAAAGGCATCAGAATACCCAATACAACTGACACCTTCTCTTCAAGTCAGAAACATCTACACAAAATGACTGTTTGGAATGCTACAAAGGCAATATTTTGCAATGCAAAACTACAATAAATTAATTTGTTTTTATGCTGGCAAAAATTTAATGATATACCTCAAAATTACAGAATGATTATAAGTTTTGAAAGGCTAAAAAAATTCACTTATGAATACAAGTTCAATGTGTCCTAGAAGGCAGGAGCTGTGTATTGTTAAGCATACTATCTCTATCAAAGAAAATGGCTCTCAGCAAGGTTCCTGGATGCATAAATAAAAGAAGGCTAATTATGATTAATAACAACCTGGAAATGTTGGCACTGACTAAACCTACACCTGCTCTGCCAATACAATAGACAAATTAAAAAGACCCCTGCATTCGAAATTTGTCAGAGAAGAGTGTAGGAATGAGGAGAACCCTCCTTCGGCCAACATGAAAGACCTCTGGGGTAGAGGTGGGGGAGACAGCCACCTACAGAGTTACTTTCCATGTGCTTCTCCACCAAGTTCACACCAGCACATACAACTGCTAATACTCATCACACCTCACATATCTACAGAAGATAAAGCTTAAAACATCACACAGGGTGATTTCCAATGAGACGTAGGAGCTATTAGATTGCTGAGGAAATTTTTTCTTGATATCAAAATACTCTAACTTCTGGGTAATGTCTTGGAAAAGAAATTTGGAACCTTAGACTCTTTTTGAGGGTGCTGAGATGAAAGTGGCTATTTCCAGTTATTAAAACATGGCGGCACTTGACTTTGATAGGGGCTGCTAACAATTTTCTTTTTATATGTCAATCAAGTGGAAAAAGGGAGAGGGGGTGTCATCAAAAACAATGCTAAACAATCACAAACACTTGGTATGATAAATGGTTTTAGTAGACAATAGCAGCATAGGTCTTCTTGATATTTGGGGAGACAGAATCCCAGTGTATTTTTTTTTTTTTGGAAAATCGCTCAATTTTTTTTCAGAACTCCAGTCATTTCATTCTTTTTTTTTTTTGATTTTTTTTTCTTGCTGATTTTTTTTATTAATTAATTAATTTAATTATTAAAGATTTCTGCCTCTTCCCCGCCACCACCTCCCATTCCCTCCCCCTCCCCCAATCAAGTCTTCCTTCCTCCTCAGCCCAAAGAGCAAGCAGGTTTCTCTGCCCTGTGGGAGGTCCAAGGACCACCCACCTCCATCCAGGTCTATTAAGGTGAGCATCCAAACTACCTGGGCTCCCACAAAGCCATTACGTGCAATAGGATCAAGAACCCATTGCCATTGTTCTTCAGTTCTCAGTAGTCCTCATTGTCCATTATGTTCAGCGAGACCGGTTTTGTCCCATGCTTTTTCAGTCCCCGGCCAGCTGGCCTTGGTGAGTTCCCGATAGATCATCCCCATTGCCTCAGTGTGTGGTTGCACCCCTCGCCGTCCTGAGTTCCTTGCTCGTGCTCACTCTCCTTCTGCTCCTCCTTTGGATCGTGAGACTTCAGTCCAGTGCTCCAATGTTGGTCTCTGTCTCTGTCTTCTTTCATCGCCTGATGAAGGTTAATATTCAGGGGGATGCTTATATGTTTTTCTTTGGGTTCACCTTCTTATTTAGCTTCTCTAGAGTCACGAATTATAGTCTCAATGTCCTTTATTTATGGCTAGAAACCAAATATGAGTGAGTACATCCCATGTTCCTCTTTTTGGGTCTGGCTTACCTCACTCAGGATAGTGTTTTCAATTTCCGTCCATTTGTATGCAAAATTCAAGAAGTCATTGTTTTTTACTGCTGAGTAGTACTCTAATATGTATATATTCCATACTTTCTTCATCCATTCTTCCATTGAAGGACATCTAGGTTGTTTCCAGGTTCTGGCAATTACAAACAATGCTGCTATGAACATAGTTGAGCATATACTTTTGTTGTATGTTTGGGCATCTCTTGGGTATATTCCCAATAGTGGTATTGCTGGGTCAAGAGGTAGGTTGAACCCGACTTTCCTGAGAAACCGCCACACTGCTTTCCAAAGTGGTTGCACAAGTTTGCATTCCCACCAGCAATGGATGAGAGTGCCCCTTTCTCCACAACCTCTCCAGCAGAGGCTATCATTGGTGTTTTTGATTTTAGCCATTCTGACCGGTGTAAGATGGTATCTTAATGTTGTCTTGATTTGCATTTCCCTGATTGCTAGGGAAGTTGAGCATGATCTTAAGTGACTTTTGGCCATTTGAACTTCTTCTGTTGAAAAGTCTCTGTTCAGCTCAGTGCCCCATTTTATAATTGGATTGATTAACCTTTTACAGTCTAATTTCTTGAGTTCTTTGTATATTTTGGATATCAGACCTTTGTCAGTTGCGGGGTTGGTGAAGATCTTCTCCCAGTCAGTGGGTTGCCTTTCTGTCTTAGTGACAGTGTCCTTTGCTTTACAGAAGCTTCTCAGTCTCAGGAGGTCCCATTTATTCAATGATGTCCTTAGTGTTTGTGCTGCTGGGGTTGTACGTAGGAAGTGTTCTCCTGTGCCCATGTGTTGTAGAGTACTTCCCACTTTCTCTTCTATCAGATTCAGTGTGTTTGGACTGATATTGAGGTCTTTAATCCATTTGGACTTGAGTTTTGTGCATGGAGATATATATGGATCTATTTTCATTCTTCTACAGATTGACTTCCAGTTTTGCCAGCACAATTTGTTGAAGATGCTCTCTTTTTTCCATTGTATACTTTTAGCTCCTTTATCGAAAATCAGGTGTTCATAGGTTTGTGGGCTAAAGTCAGGGTCTTCTATTCTATTCCATTGGTCGACTTCTCTGTTTTTATGCCAGTACCAAGCCGTTTTCAGTACTGTAGCTCTGTAATAGAGTTTGAAGTCAGGGATGGTAATGCCTCCAGACGATCCTTTATTGTATAAGATTGTTTTGGCTATCCTGGGTTTTTTGTTTTTCCATATAAAGTTGATTATTGTCTTCTCCAGATCTGTGAAGAATTTTGATGGGATTTTGATGGGGATTGCGTTGAATCTATAGATTGCTTTTGGTAGAATTGCCATTTTTACTATGTTGATCCTCCCAATCCAAGAGCAAGGGAGGTCCTTCCATTTTCTGGTGTCCTCTTCAATTTCTTTCTTCAAAGACTTAAAGTTCTTGCCAAATAGATCTTTCACTTCCTTGGTCAGAGTTATCCCAAGGTATTTTATGCTATTTGTGGCTATCGTGAAAGGTGATGCTTCTCTGATTTCCCTCTCTGCTTCCTTATCCTTAGTGTATAGGAAGGCAACTGATTTTTTGGAGTTGATTTTGTATCCTGCCACATTACCAAAGGTGTTTATCAGCTGTAGGAGTTCTTTGGTAGAGTTTTTGGGGTCGGTTATGTATACTATCATATCATCTGCAAATAATGAAAGCTTAACTTCTTCCTTTCCAATACGGATCCCCTTGATCCCCTTATGTTGTCTTATTGCTATTGCTAGAACTTCAAGCACTATATTGAAGAGGTATGGAGAGAGTGGACATCCTTGTCGTGTTCCTGATTTTAGTGGGATGGCTTTGAGTTTTTCTCCATTTAATTTAATGTTAGCTGTCGGCTTGCTGTAAATAGCTTTTATTATATTTAGGTATGCCCCTTGTATCCCTAATCTCTCCAAGACCTTTATCATAAAGGAGTGTTGAATTTTGTCGAATGAGAACACGCAAATAAATAAGATCAGAAATGAAAAGGGGGACATAACCACAGACACAGAGGAAATTCAGAGAATCATTAGATCTTACTACAAAAGCCTGTATGCCACAAAACTGGAAAATGCAAAAGAAATGGACACTTTTTTAGATAAGTACCATATACCAAACCTAAACCAAGACCAGCTGAACGATCTAAATAGACCTGTTAGTCGCGAAGAATTAGAAACAGTTATCAAAAATCTCCCTTCCAAAAAAAGCCCAGGGCCAGATGGTTTCAATGCAGAATTCTACCAGAACTTCCAAGAAGAGCTAATACCTATACTCCTTAATGTATTTCACAATATAGAAACAGAAGAGTCATTGCCAAATTCCTTTTATGAAGCTACAGTTACCCTGATACCAAAACCACACAAAGACCCAACCAAGAAAGAGAATTACAGGCCTATCTCACTCATGAACATCGACGCAAAAATTCTCAATAAAATACTGGCAAACCGAATCCAAGAACACATTAGAAAAGTTATCCATTATGATCAAGTAGGCTTCATTCCAGAGATGCAGGGCTGGTTCAACATACGCAAATCTATCAATGTAATCAACCATATAAATAAACTGAAAGAAAAAAACCATATGATCATTTCATTAGATGCTGAAAAAGCAGTCATTTCATTCTTGTAGCAAGCAAAAATAATCACACTGTTTAGAAAGGTGGAATTTGAAATTTTTTTTCTCCCAGTGTGCAAACAATACAAGATAATGTGAGACTACACTGTGAACAACAAAATGGGGACATTTGCAAAATTTTAAATGAAACACATAAGTTGTAATCATGGCATGTTCCTCCTCCAATTCAAACACTAAAAACAGAAAGAAAAAAATACCAATTCTTTTGGGACAACTCACAAAAGTGATAACTCCAAATTTTCCCTAGCAATGCCGCTTGGGTGCCTTCAACTGTTAGAAAAGAGCTCTGAAACAGACACCTCAAAAGTCATGCCAACTCCTAGAAAGTTTCCATATCCAAGCAGGGTATAAGTCCTCTGACATCATACACACATTGCACCATGTACCACTTCAATTGGCCATTTGATCTGTGTCCTTGCACAGCCTGGGAGAGCATCAACAGAAAGACTGTCGAGTCTGGGAATTCTCTAGGGAATTGTTAAACGGGAGAGGGATTCCTGGGAAACCTTGATCTGCAAAGAATTTTGACAGAATTTGCACAAGACCATGAACATCATTTGTGGTTTGTGACGATGGTGCTTTCATGGACTGAGACCTTCAACTAGGAGACAGAATTAAATTAAACTGTAAAATGTCTACTTAATGTTGGCTGAGAATTGCAGAATCCATTGAAGTAGAAAAAATATCTATACATCCAGTGTCAGAGGGTTGGAAACAGCCATATTGTTTTGCTTTAATCTCTGATGATATATTCCCTATCACAAAAACTATGTTCCAGATGTAGACTGTTTTCGGCTTCCGTTTTAACACAGGAGATTTAAGCAGAGGAAGATCGCATCAAGAGTAAGTGCGACACACTTTTTTGCAGCAAACAAAACTTTGATGGGACACACTGAAATTAGTTTCCCCAGAAAAGAGCAAAGACAGTAAGATGAATAATCTCCCTTGTCAACTGGGACTAGATCTGGAATCAACTAAGAGATGAGGTCCTGTGCACATTTGTGGGGTCTTATCTTGATTGACATTAACTGAATGAGAACACCATCCTGAAGGGAAGCGGCACTTCTAGTGTCGTCCCAGACAGACAGAAAACAAAGGGGAAAACTTTGGCTATTTTGCCGGCTTCTCATTTTTCATCTTGCTGGGGTGTAGGGACATAGCCCCACCCATTGGGGGCGTGTTCGCCTCGGGCTAATGTTTACTGATAAATCTGCCGGGCGTGAGCCCAGCAGCCCTTTTCTTTTGCTCCGCTTTTCCGGTACACCGCGGGAACCTGTGGTCCTGTAAGTTTATTTCCTTATTAAAGCTGTATATATCTATATAATCTGTCTGCATTCATTTACACCACCACACTGGGGAGTTCATCTACGTTGTTTTCAAGTGCATCTACCTTGCTACTTACTTCCTCTACCATTCTCCACAGGTATCAGTCTTCCCATGGGAACTGTGGACCAGAGATGCTCCAGGAGTCCTGGACTGGGACTGCCAAAGCACACAAACATGGATGAAGCACTTAGTGCACAGCCTCTCCAGGGTGAAGGCAGACCATCCTGGAATACCCATACAGTATTCTGTAAGTCAATCTAATAAATCCCTTTTGCTATAAAATTATTCTGTTGATTGATTAACCTTTTATGGTCTAATTTCTTGAGTTCTTTGTATATTTTGGATATCAGACCTTTGTCAGTTGCGGGGTTGGTGAAGATCTTCTCCCACCTTCATCAGGCGATGAAAGAAGACAGAGACAGAGACCAACATTGGAGCACTGGACTGAAGTCTCATGATCCAAAGTAGGAGCAGAAGGAGAGTGAGCACGAGCAAGGAACTCAGGACGGCGAGGGGTGCACCCACACACTGAGGCAATGGGGATGTTCTATCGGGAACTCACCAAGGCCAGCTGGCCGGGGTCTGAAAAAGCATGGGACAAAACCGGTCTCGCTGAACATAATGGACAATGAGGACTACTGAGAACTAAAGAACAATGGCAATGGGTTCTTGATCCTATTGCACGTAATGGCTTTGTGGGAGCCCAGGTAGTTTGGATGCTCACCTTAATAGACCTGGATGGAGGTGGGTGGTCCTTGGACCTCCCACAGGGCAGAGAAACCTGCTTGCTCTTTGGGCTGAGGAGGAAGGAAGACTTGATTGGGGGAAGGGGAGGGAATGGGAGGTGGTGGCGGGGAAGAGGCAGAAATCTTTAATAATTAAATAAATTAATTAATAAAAAAAATAAATAGCAAAAAAAAAAATTATTCTGTTGAGTCCATGTTTCTAGAGCACCCTGGATAATCCAGATAGTAGCAATGATAGAGAAATATGAAAAAGGAGTCCTCAACTCCTGATTCAAATGGTTAAATGACTAGGAATGTTTAGCAAATACATCAACATTTTAAAAATTATTATTCAGCTCAAATCCAGGTAAGAAAAGAAGGATACAAACTTTTGCCACATGTGTCCACTTGCATTGATACATCAGTATAAAGAAACAGAACAGAAAGGCCAGTGACCACGTTTGTATTTAATGCTAAAATTAAAATTAAGAAGTGTACCTCACACTGGGTCCAACCACCAAGGTATAGAACATCTCAGATGACAAGAGAAACGTAATAACCCATGAAGACCTAGAAAATACCACAGTCTCCTTTTAATTTGATATTTACATGTAATAAGTGATTTATAAGCTATTCATAAATAGTAATTGCTATATAGTATCCACAGTAATGTTTTCAATGTGCTAACTGTCGATCAACACAACTATTATGAGTTCTATTGGTCTTGTATAGAACCTGATAAAAATGCCCAGCATGTTTATAACATGAAGGGGATATTAACAAATCAACCACTGATGACCTGTGTGAACCTGAAAACTTTAATTAACCACTAAAAGTGAGTTTCTTCTTCAAATATGAATACCTCACAGGTTATTAAAAACTCTATGTATTGTTTGAACACTTGCATGCCACAGGATAAGATTTGAGTAATCATGTTTAATTTCTTAGACATGCAACAATTCTACACATATCTGAATTTCAAAGTTGTGATCACTCCATCTCATGAGGTCATGGAGTTCATGTTTATCTTCTTTGAAATTGCATCAGAAGTTTTTCTAACATAAAAAGATAAAAATCTGATGAGATTAAAATTCACTTAGACTATTCCACACAACTCCACCAAAATGCTACTTAAATGACATTAGTGATATAACTATTAAAATATGTATATATACCAGCACTTCTAAGTGTACACTTAAGATGAGTCTCTCTGTAAAGAATACTGACTTCTACTTAAGTCATATGCAAAGACCCAGAACAGGTAGGTGCATGTTGATGTTAAAGAGTCTCTGAGTACAGGGTACAGCTAATTCTTTTTCTTAAAATGAATTTTGCGGTCGCCTCCTAGAAAATACGCCAGCATGAATGTATTAATTTAAGGAAAAATTCAAAAGATTGTGTCAGGGAAATACTTTCTTCTGACAGAAGCATTCACTTTTTCTCCTCCAGACACTCAGCAGTCTTTGCCCAACAGAAGTCATCTAACTGGACAGTTCTATGAAGTTACTACACATCTCCCACTACAGCTCCATCACACCATTTAGTATTATATGCTTGACACTTGGATTTTTTTCAAACACTAAAATAAGTTTCCCACTCTGAAAACTCCTTGAATTTTTTCCAGATTATTCAATAAAACAAATGGTGCCCAAGTAACTAATTATTAAAGGCCCTTTTACCATTCCCTAGCTGTCGAGGTATCACGACTCCTAGTTGGTAAATTGCGTAGTATGTAATAGGTTCTGCCTAAGCTCACTTGTATATAAAGCTGAAGAATTTGCTTCAGCTAGATTTCCAATGGAAAGAGAATTGAGGGAATAAGTCACAGAGGCAATGTTAATAAGGGGCAGAAATTCAAGCTCTGATCATACATTTTGTACCTGTATATAGGAGAGAGCTTTCCAATTAGGGCCAACAAGTGGAGAGCTGGTAACTCCAAGCTGAGATTTATAAGGTGAGGTCAGCAGCACGTAATGAGAATCAGGAGCACATACATCCAGTGGTAACACCTTTAGTATAAGCAGAGTTCTTAAAGCAAAAGCTAAGAGCTCCGTGACAGGAATAAATAACGGACAGAGCATATTCTAGCCTTAGGACTCGGGGAAAGAACTCTGGCGGTATTCGACAGTTTTCACTGGTGCTTGCTGAAGGAGTTCTAAAGGAGGCTGCTTAGTTCTAAGTGTAGCAGATGTGTGATACATAAAAACCACAAGAGGCGAGAAATAAACTTTTATTGGAACTGCTTCCTTCTCTCAGGCTAATTCACACCCAAGCCCATTTCGGAAGGAGGACGGAAGGGGAAAAGGAACAACAGAGAAGGGGAGGGATGCAAGAAACGACGAAAGGTAGGGAGAAGGGAGGAGATGGTTCTGTTCGTTTCCTCCACATCTGCTAAACAATCAACACCTGACAAAGATTCTCTCCTTAGGCTTATTTTCATAACATCCCTGCGTCTTCTCCTAAGGCCTTCTATGTCTGATTTAAAAAATCTAGTTTCCCAAAAGAACTTGCCAAGACAGGTTAGCAGGTGACCTTCACATTAATCACGAATCTAATCAGGGTCCACAGCTTCCACCTCAGCCACAGGAGATCTGTCCTGTCACCCAGGCCTTTGGGCCTTAAGAATACTCTAGGTTTTTTTGTCCCGTCCTCTCTCCCCCACCTGTGCTGTCTTCAGAGCCAATGTCAATACTGCCGCAATGACCCCACTTCCTAATCCAACGGCACCACATAAATCTCCCTTATCCCGCTTCTAGCCACATCTTTGAATATTTTTCTTATTACAATAAATAATGAACACACTGGAATTCACTTGGCATGCATTGTACATCTATTGGTTAAACCCTAGATTGCCCATGTATATATAGTGTTACCAGTTGGAAGTCTTCTGCCCACCCTTGAAGGTCATCTACATGCAGCTCTGAAGTATTATATAACAGCACATACCTGGAAGCGGCAAGTGTGGAATCACATGACCCTAAACACGTGACTGTGGGCAAGACAAAGAACCTGACTACCTGCAGTTCCCTTGTTTATAAACTACAGTTAACGCTAATAACCACCTGCTTTTTATGTTATTTTTCTTTTCTATTTTCGTGGCAAAACACCTTGTCAAATGCAACGTATAGAAAAAAAATTTTTTAAGTGGTTTTTAGTTTCAGAGGGTGAGCCTGCGACCATCACAGCATTGAACACTGTGACTGACAGGCAGGCATGGAGCTGCAGTAGTAGGTGAGAGTTCACATCTGATGCATAAGCATAAGTCAGAGAGAAAGTTAACTGGGAACGGTGCAGGCTTTCTAGACCTCAAAACCCAACTCCAGTGACACACCTCCCCCAACAACGCCATACCTCCTAATCCTTCCTAAATAGTCCCACCAATTTCAGATCAAACATTCAAATCTATAAGGTCTTGTGAGCCATGCTCATTCAAACTACCACAGATCCTTTAAAAATTCTTTTCCTAACCTTAATGGGTGGAAGTACACCAGATGAAGTTTGTGCAATGGCAAAATTGCCCAATGGTACATTTCTCAAAATGCCTCCCTGCCATTGCCAGTCATGACCAAGGGTGTCTACTCCATGTGCACTAGAAATCCACTGATCTTAGTTATCTAATTTTTATCAATGAATCAGCTGAAACTTTAACCCCTGGAAACACAAAATCTTGTCTTTATTAGTTAATTATGAAATAGTTATGAGAAAATAAATCTATTCAAAATTGAAAGCACGTGTACCCCATCCATCCAAATCTTAAAGCATTAGTAAGAGACCGACTCCGTGAGACAATATTTGATTCCGGTGCTCAGCAGATTTGTTTGATGTCGGGTGGGAGAAGGGAACTGGCTCAGTTCGAAGGCCTGTGCAAGCCAGCTCATCTCCACGTGTATTCCACTAGAGCTTTCAACAAGGGCACTCTGACGAAAGAGGCCTTGCCTCCCACACGGGAGATGAACAAAGAACCCCTGAGTGTCTAAACGAGTTTCTTATTTTCATTCCCTTGATACGTGGCCAGCACTTAGGGAAGCATGCTCTTGCAACTGTTCTCCAACCAGCTACAAAATGTGCTAGAGCATGTTCAAACCCATGAAAGACAGAAAACAGCTCCCTGTTTTCAGGGCATTCCATAGGCTCTTGAGCTCAGGGTGAAGCTGCAGGAAATCTGAGGTGTGGACTTAGAGCTTCGCCAAGATCCAGCACACCACACCAAGCAGAGCAGCCACAGACAGGCAGAACTCTGCCTGAAGTTCAGTGGAATATCCAAAGAGAAAGAGAGGAGAGTCGGCTGCACAGCTTCTCACACGGCACTAAGTTCCCGCTGCTTCCCCCCCTTGCTTTACCATGCTGTGATTTAGTACGACTGTAAATAACAGTACCAGTTGTACAGGGTAAAAAGAGGTAAATAATACCTTGGTAAAAAGGTTTAAATATGCACAAAAAAATTTGAAAGCAAGTTAGCATACAATGAGTTCTTTAGATTTTAATCACTTAACAAGGAACATCCAAAAGGAACACAGTTTCTGGTTGGAGACATTGAACTAAGCATCACTGAAGAAACTGAAATTGGAAATGTCCTACAAGAACACAATACTGTCAGTGGACATAGATTACATAAGAACAGGTGAAAAGTGTGCATACAGAAAGACATAATTAAAACTTAGAGAAGGGCCATAATAGATTTAAAGCTTAAGAAACTCATGCTTAAGTATTTTTTTTAAAAAACTCAGGTTCTTTGAAACCTCAAATGACTTAAAAATGTCAGTCACTTCCATTCCATTTAAAAATTGCTCACAAAATGGCTTATTGTCTTTCATCTTATTTCTTATGAGTAAACCACTGTAAGTATGCTTTGTTACATAGATAGTGGCCATTATACAATATTTAAGGAATTTGAGAAGGTATCATTTTAATAGTTGCACAAGTGTTAAGTGAGGATCTGATAAAACAATGAATGATTGCTGAGTTCCAGCTCCTCTGTAGAAGAAATGGAGAAGAAAGGGTATAATAAAGTGCAGGGTGTTGCGGGCTAAATGCTTGCATTTCCACAAATGTATGTTAAAGTCATAAATGAGATGCTATTATATGACAAGCTTTGAGAGGCTGTAAATACTAGTGAGACAATGTAGTGTTGGCTTGTTTGCAAGCACAAATGCAGAGTCCAGGTAGCATGTTCTCTCTCTCCCCTTCTCCTAATCCAAGAAAATGGTGAGGAGAAACACTCACCAGAAACCAACCATCTTTATACCTTGAATAAATGTCTTGTATTTGAGCAAAATAGCTGCTCATATTCCCTTATACAGCTCGACCTGAAGAAACAAATAAACAGAGAGAGACCTACTGACTGACAGACAACTTAACTTTTAAGCAATATAAATGAAGATGGACGAAAGTATTTTGGAAGAAACTAATGTAATCTTAAGCTAGTTTGATGTCTATGCAGAACAGAAATGTATTAGCTTGACTAGATTATCTTGTGATGTTAATTAACTGGTCACATTTTCTAGTCACCAGCTGAGGATTTATTGATACGGTTGTTCCTAAGACAAGTGTTGGTGGAAAAATTTGAAATAAGGTATTATTTGTTTTCTATCATTACATAATATGGGAGGCTGATATAGAAGCTTGTAATTACAATCAAATGTGATAAGGCTTAGATGAAGTTTGTTTGAAAGCATCAAATATTCCCCTAGAGACCTTGGCATGACTTTGTAGAGAAGTAACAATGAGAAGTCATGGAAGAAAAGCAGCTAGAAAAGAAGTCATTTCAGAGGTAAGATCCAAGCACTCAGATGTTGGGGAATATTATTTTAAGATGTGTTACTTTAGTCTATGTTGTGGAACATGTGTTTAATGATGTAAAGATGTGTTGCATTTGTTTAACTCTATGAAGCTGTGATTCTTTGCCTGTCTAAAACACCTGATGGTCTAAAAAAGAGCTGAACGGCCAGTAGCATAGCAGGAAAAATAATAGACAGAGCTGGTGGGAAGAGAGTATAAATAGAAGGAGAAACAAGGAGAAAGAGGAGGCACAACAAGAGATCAAGGGGAGAAGGATGTTAGGTGCCAGCCACCCAGCCACTCAGCTACACAGCCAGACACGGAGTAAGAAGGAAAGAAATGTTATACAGGAATAGAGAAAGATAAAACTCCTGAGGTCAAAGATAAATGGGATAATTACAGCTAAGAAAAACTGGCAAGAAACACCCCAAACTAAGGCCAGGTACTAATAACTAATAATAAGCCTCCATGTGTGATTTATTTGGGAGCTGGGTGGTAGGCCCCCCAAAAAGCCAAAAAAGTAAAACGTTGCACAACACTTGAAGACTTAATTATCGAGGAAAGCCACCAAGGGACGGCTCTCAGCCAGGATCCAAAGGGGAGTGAATTGATAAGGAAAGTGTATGACAGAGTCTAAAAACATATAATAAAATTAAAGTTAAGGATTGTAGCAACCTTGTTTATGTGGTCACTGTAAATCATTATGCATGAGGAGGATTGGACTTGAGGAAACTTCTAGTAAAATCAGTAGCAGTGAAGAATAAAAAAGAGAGAAAGATTGGCAATAGGATAATTCAGACAGATGTGAAAGTTCTCAAGTGCACAGACAGCAACAAGGAGAGCAGAGGTGGCAGAGGTGTTAGATTTAAGAATGCATCTAAGCTCAATCATACTACAAGGACATTTGTGCAACTATATTCATAGCAGCATTATTTGTAATAGTCAGAATGTGGAAACAACCTAGATGCCCTTCAACCAAAGAGTGGATAAAGAAAATGTGGTACATTTACACAGTAGAGCACTACTCGGCGGGAAAAAATAAAAATAAAAAAAATAAATAAACATCTTGAAATTTGCATGCAAATGGATAGAACTAGAGGAAAAAAAAAACCATCCTGAGTCAGGTAACCCAAACCCAGAAAGATGAACATGATATGTACTCACGCATAAATGGATACTATCTGTAAAGCAAAGGATATTGAGCCTATAGTTCATGGTCCTAGAGAAGCTAAGTAACAAGATGAACCCTAAGAAAAACATACGTAGAATCCTTAGAAAAAGGAAATAGACAAGATTGCCTGACAAAATTTGGAGCATGGGGGTTGGGGGAGTAGAGAGGGCAGAACAGGAAGACAAGGAGAGCAAGGGAGTGGGGAGGAGAACTTGAGGGAATGGGATAGTCGAGATGGAAGAAGGACAGAGATGAGAGCAAGGAAAGAGATATTTTGATTGAGGGAGCCATTATGGAGATAGTAAGAAATTTGGCACTAGAGAAATTCCCAGGAAACCACAAGGATGACCCCCAGCTAAGACCCTAAGCAATAAAGGAGAGGGTGCCTGAACTGGCCTTGCCCTGTAGTCAGACTGATGAATACCTTAAATATCACCATAGAACCTTCTTCACCCAGCAGCTGATGGAAACAGGTGGAGCACTTGACTGAGCTCCCAAAATCCAGTTGAAGAGTGGGTTAAGTAAGAATATGAGCAAAGAGGTCAAGACCATGATAGGGACACCCACAGAAAGAGTTTACCTGAACTAACGGGAGCTCACTAACTCTAGCCGATCAGGGAAGAAAACAGCATAGGTCCAAACTAATTCCTCTAAATATGAGTAAAGTTGTATGGCTGGGGCAGACTGAGGGGTGGGCCACTGGTAGTGGCACCAGGATTTAACCCTAATGCTTGTACTGGCTTTTCCGTAACCTGTTCTTTTCGGATGGATACTTTGTTCAGCCTAGATATAGTAGGGAGGGCCTTGGACCTTCCCAAAAGCAATGTGCCTTACCCTCTCTGAGGAGTGGATGGGGTCGGGTGGGAGGGTATATGGAAGGAATGAGAGGAGGGGAGGAAGTGGGAACTTGGATTGGTATGTAAAATGAAAAAAAAAGGTAGCTTGTTTTCTTTTTTTTTTAAAAAAAATTAAAAAATAGAATGCATCTAAACCAAGCATGTAGTGTAAATGTAGTGTCATAATAAGAAGTGTTTAAAAAAAAAAAGCTCTTGGGGCGCTGGAGAGATGGCTTAGAGGTTAAGAGCATTGCCTGCTCTACCAAAGGTCCTGAGTTCAATTCCCAGCAGCCACATGGTGGCTCACAACCATCTGTAATGGGGTCTGGTGCCCTCTTCTGGCCAGCAGGCATACACACAGACAGAATATTGTATATATAATAAATAAATAATATTTTTTTAAAAAAAAAAGCCCTTGGCATTTCCCTCATGGAACACTGGTTGAATACTGATTAGCATATTTGCCATCCTAGCCATTGTATCAAGAAGAGCCCAAGTGCCAGTGGTCACTCAAGATGACCACTACAGAAGTCAGTACAGGAGGAAGAGCAACCTAGAACCCTTCCAGCCCAGCGGGATTCACCCAACGGTGACGAAGCTGTATTGCTACAAATAAAACGAAACATGAAAAAAGGAAAAGGCAGACACCCAAATAACAAAGAGAAAAGGGAGGTCTCTAGGAAGAAGAGAAGGGTGGAGACAAGGCTTCATGCACATAAAAGAGAATGGACCTGAGTATAAATGACACATTTACCAAGAGAAAAGTGTCACATTTAATCCTACATTCCTGGAACACCTATGGGCAAAAGGCATGCCATTTCTCAAATGTTAAAAGTAAATTTTTGAGGCTGAAGTTTCTCTCTGGCAAAATTAATCACAAACATTACAAAACACAATCAAGAGAGAAAGAGGGGATGGAGAGAAGGAGGGACAGAGAGAGAAAGAGAGTAAGAATTTCATAACACCATTTAACAAAGAGGTAGCTGTGAAATTTGCACAGTCTAAAAAACCTGAATATGGGCTTATTAAACTTTAAATATTTCTGGAAGATTTCATTTATTTTTTTTTCTAATTAAGTGAAAAGACCTGAATAGATTCCTTTTTTCATCATTGAGGTTGTGACACAATGCCACAAGAAATTATTTCTGGTTTAATTCACCAGTTGTGCACAGACTCCACTGGGGCCCAGGTCAATGTGTGGGAGCATAGTAGGGTGTGAAAGGGATGGGAGCTGCAGGGAGCTGCAAGATTGGCTTCATTTCTAATGAGGGAAAAGTTTTATTTACAGGACAACTCAGCTGTGAAACTGAAGCAATAACATGAGTGAATTTAAACACTCCACATTTAAAGGTCGAGTAGCCTAACAACTCTTACCCATGTTCTAGTAAGTAGAAAAATGACATTAAATAATATTTATAAATATTTATGAATGTTAAAGAATAGTCTCTTGGTGGGCACTGACTCTTACATGCTATATATTCAGATGAAAGTTTGAATCCGTTTTATTCAGTGGCAGAGAATTTAATACAATCTAAGCCTCTAAGCCCCTTTTCTCTGCATCCTGCTAGATTTTCCCTTTACTCTGATTACACTGCCTGAGCTGTAACCTTGGCAGTCGAGAGAGAGAGAGAGAGAGAGAGAGAGAGAGAGAGAGAGAGAGAGAGAGGCAATCAAAGGGAAAGTGAAGGAACTCATGCTGCGGAGTGAGCTGGATTTCAGGGGTGCACTCTCAACACGCGGACAGTAGGATGCTCGTTTTGATATGAATCGGACTCTTGCTCCACGGTTAGACTCCCAAGCAAGGAGTGGGACTCCCGCGTCCACATCTGGACTGACCCTGACTCTGTTGTTCAACTGTGAAACAGTCCCCAAAGTCCCGAACCTCAGCAGTTATCACCTGTAAAATTGACAACCAGGGCGAGGTCTCCCTAAGACGGAAGCATGAACGCATGGTGACCAGGGAAAAGGGACAACTGAAGTAGTGATCGCTTTCTTCCTCAGTTCTGAGTTCTAAGTCCTGAGGATACTCAGAACGTGACTGAGTGTACTCATTTATGGAAATTTAGTCTCAGTCTACACCAGCACTTTTAAATCCTAAACCCTTCTCTCAAAGACGCAAAACAAATACAAAGCCGTGAGATTCTTAAAGGATAGACAAAATAATTATTCTTTGAAATAATTAATAATTTTCTTAGAATTGTGGTACAAAAATACTCATTTCTCTGAAAAATTCATAAATTTTCTTTTACAGCACATGATTATTCTTACTAACATATAACATACATATGCATATGTCTATGTTAGTATACATTTATATGTGTGTGTTAGTAACACATATACATGATAGTATGTTGTGTTAGTAACATGTATGTGTAACATATATGTGTTACATATATATATACATACTTGTCCAATTGTGTTGTGCTGACACACAAAATATGTTTTAGATAATTAATTATAAAAATATATCATACATTGAAATAGGAAAATTTTCATATGTGAAGTTCTACATATGCTATAGCTATCAACACATTTTACAAAATTTGCCTCTTTGGCTACCAAGGCTAGCACTCTTTTTTTTGTATATAAATGAGCTTATACAATAAAGTATTTCCCAGGCTGATGTACTATTTGACTTCGTATTCCATATCTGTATTAGAGATGATGGTCACTGCCACTCATTATTCTATTTGCATCTAGATGGTACTAAGAAACCTAACTAGATATACTTATATTTCATGACTTTAACTCCAGCTCACAGCTAAGGGGCCTTAACAAGTTCAAGGGGAAAAAAATATAACTAAAATTATTTAACAAACACTATATTGAAAGGATTTCTCTCACTTTCCCATGGAGAAACTTTGAATCCTCAAGATGCCTAGGGTAGTCATTATCTCCATTTACAGAAGAAAAAAGGGAGTTTGATGCTGATCAGGAAAATTCTCTAAGGATCAGATCTGGTAAAATCTGGAGTCGAGATTCAGTCAGCCAATCTACCTGCTGACTTCCAATCATCCTATATACAGTTAACCAGTTTGCTGCTACTGTTCATACATGTGGCTAAGCCAATTGCATGTCAAGAATTTTAAGTAATCTACGGGGAGACTCAATCAGTGCGCTGTGGTAGGTACTAGATGTGTGAGATCATTTCCCATCGCAAGTGCATGGGCAGTTTATGATTAACATCTTTACAGACTGTTTTATCTGCAGCTCCCCTGGTTCTTGCTTAAGAAGGTCTTATAAATGGGCATTGTTTGGATCTTTATCATGTGAGAATTATTAAAAAGGTGAACTAAGTCAGGTTGCTAGTTAAGAATTTAGGTTTCTTTCTGCCAGGGCCTAAGGCATTATCAAGCACTGTAAACTGGATGTTGTGAAGCAGACTGGGCTCCGAGCCATTTGAAGAATGCCTACTGATTACAAACCCTCATCTAATTTTTTTGTTGTTGTTGCTGCTATTGCTGTTCCCTTAGACTACTGCCAAGTTTACAAGTAGACTGGTTTCTCTGCATTTGGTAGGTGCATCTCTCCCCATCTTGACCTCCCTCCCTTTCTCTCCCTCCTCTCTCTCTCTCTCTCTCTCTCTCTTTCTGTAGAGCATACAGATGTATATACCATACATTGTTGCAAGCTCTGGCACCGGGTTCCATACTCTGTGGGCTCTGCTGTATGTATTCTTTGGGCTTTGAAACTCCAAGACCAACCACATGGTCCACCAAGTACCTAAGGAAGGAAACCTGAGTGGTTGGTTTAACCACAAGTTTCCTTTCCAGTTAGTTTTATTTTCTGGCTGTTTCATATTTACTTGTTATTTTTAATATTTTATAAATGTTTAGATACTTTCAACAATGGAATTTTAGATTATAAAGACAGTCTTACACAAATTAAAATTTAGAATCGTTTGTGGAGATATACTATACAAAAGTGGAAACAAAGTCTTAATCTAACATAATATCATTGCAATATGTATATATAAAATATGTAAGATATATATCATATGTAAAACTAAAAGAATAAAATCATCTAGCTAATGCATAAAGATTTATCAGGTACTTGATGATGGCAAAAGACAATTATACTCTGGCTTATGTTATCAATATATTATGCGACTGAAGCACTTGACAAACTTCTGCATTTTATTTTTAAATAACCAAAGCTTAGGAGGAGGCAGACAACTTAAATATTTCAAACTAGAAGAAAAATGATCGTGGATTACATGGCAACCCAGCAACATTTGAGTAGGCTGATAGTAATGTTTGAACGTATAATGAAATGGATGCTTCTAATGTTAGCTTACGCTTCATTAAAAGATGGTTTTCTAGCTCACTTAACAATCTGTCTTTACCTCACTATGACATACATGAGAAGCCCAAAGGACACTCACAATTTTCTCATTTTGAGAGCAGGACTTGATAGGGCTAGGGCATTAATTTCCTATTTACTTCAACCTGAGTAACTAGAGAACAAATGGTAAGCAACGGAGCAGCAGTGTAGACAAAGGAGAGAAGGTTACAAACATGGACAGGTATACTCTGCACCCCCCCACCTCACTCGAACACTATGAGCAGGTATATTCTGCACCACCCTCCACCTCTGTCCCACTCAAATACTACTGGCATGTATACTCTGCACTGCCCTCCGCCTCTATCCCACTGAACACGATGGGCAGGTATATTCTGCACCGTCATCTGCCTCTATCCCACTCAAACACTAACTGGAAACATTTGAAATCATGTACTTGTATGTGAAAAAGTAAAAACTAAATTTAAAAAAATGATCTGGGTACATGCCCACATTTGAAACAAAACTGTGCTCAGACCACATTCTGTTTTTCTCTCACGATCTCTGTAATCTAAGAATAAAAAGGGAACAGTAGCTTGGAAATTTAGGCAAAAATTGATTAGAGGGTATCCCAGAGAACTAGGCATACAAGACTAAACATTAGAGGGAATATAAGCATGACTGGTAACTATAATAAATAATAAAGAAGGATCTGTACACTTGGCCCAGTAGATGAAAAGGACATGATGGGGAACAGCATGAAGCCCAGGCAGCACAGGCATCTTCATGCATATGATCTACTCTAAGACACCAGGATCTCAGCACCTGGGCGGGAAGCAAGAACTCCATTACTCATAAGAAAGAACATGGCAGAATTCCACCACTTACTGTGGACTGCAAAGGCAGAAAACTCAACGTAACCAATAACAACCCTCAAAGCAGAGAAAGAAATGTGATGTCGTGAAACGCAAGGTCATAAACACGGGCCTAGAATTCTCTTCCAAAAATACTAAGGTAAATGATAAATTGTTGAAATGTAATATCGAGAATAATAAAAAAACTGTATATGTTTCTTGCACTGTAGAGGGGTGAACTCTTGTATATTATCCTTTCTCTGGAATGTTCCTGTTAATTTTTTCTTATTCCCAAATGCTTGATGCTTCTACCTCTTCTACAAGGATTTCACTAATTTTCTCTAACCAGTTTCCTGTTTCTTTTTCCTTCATTAGAGACATAAACCTTATTCTGTCCAGCTGTTATAAGGATAAAAGCAATTCAAGAACAGAGGCAATCAGAAGGCCCTTAGTTATCTACTTTTCAGACTGTCGGTACTGGAAAGATAAATGCTATCACTTCTGAGATTCATGGGCAAGAAATACATCTTCACCCCCTGGGTGATGCGGGATTCCCCTCTGTATGCTGTGAATACAATTGGTTAATAAATAAGCTGTTTTGGGCCTGTGATAGAAGAGAACAGAGCTAGGTGGTGAAAACTAAACTGAATGCTGGGAGAAAGAAGGCAGAGTCAAGGAGAAGCCATGTAGCTCCGCCTGAGCCCGATGGAAATTTGCCTGGTAAGCCACAGCCACATGGCAATACACAGATTACTAGAAATGGGTTAAATTAAGATGTAAGAGTTAGCCAATAAGAAGCTAGAGCTAATGGACCAAGCAGTGATTTAAATAACATAGTTTCTGTGTGATTATTTCGGGCTGGGCAGCAGAAACAAACAAGGGGCCTTCTTCTACACCTGAGCAAGGTCATGCTTGCCTCCTTAATGCTAAGCCTGATGCAGATCAACAATGTTGTGTTGTGTTTGTCTTTCATAGGCACACCTCATTGTAATTTCAGTAACCTTGACTTCTCAGAGGAAAGGGAGTTATTTGTTAGTTGAAGTAGGAGACAATTTTCCAAGGTAACCTGTTTTAATTTGCATCTAGAATTTGATTGCTAAATCTATGATACTCAGAGTCTACTTTCTGTTGGCAAAACTCAGAATAACATACATAATCAAACCTGTTTCACCGACAGGTATTTTTGGTACCAACAAATCAAAATCTATTCAGTTTAGTTTAAGGAAAGAGAAAAAATAAAAATAAAGACTGCCGAGACTCAGAAAAATCATTTTCCCAAATGAAAGTATCAGAAACAAAGTTTTGTGTCTGTCCTTCTTCTGCCCTCTTCTCTCCTGCCTTCCATCCTCAGCCCCTTCTTCTCTGCACACGGAAGCCACAGAAACGACTGTTTCCCCCAAAGAAGGGGCACAGAAACCAGAATGCATTATCTCTAAGGTCAGTCAACAGTACTGCATTGGCCCTTCCTAACATTTGAGAATTGGCCATAAAGAAATTGTCTAAGGGGCTGAGCTCAAGTCTAGATTACACCAGCTTGAGTTCAAATCGCCAAAACCCAGATAAAAAGCTGGGTATGGCCGTTGTGAGCACCTGTAACCCCAGTACTGGGCAGGAGAAAAAAAACAAAAACCTGGAGCTCACTGCCAGCCACTTTAATCAATAGGTGAGCAACAGGTTCAATGTGAGACCCTGTCTCAAAAAATAAGGTGGAGATTGGTTCAGGGTGACACCCACTCTGACCTCACACACATACATACATGTGCACATGCACCTATATACCCTGACTCTTTCTCTCTCTCTCTCTCTCTCTCTCTCTCTCTCTCTCTCTCTCTCTCTCTCTCTCACACACACACACACACACACACACACTTGCTTGACTGAAGGTCATAACAGTACATTTCTATCCCAGAAAGAATTCTACACCGTAGGTGGGAAGAAAAAATGGTACACATAGAAGCCAACACTGTGAACCGACCCATCTTCTCAGAGCCTCTTCAATTTATTATTGACAGATCACACCCACTCAGAGCAATCACTTCTACACAGCTACATACTCCTCACTTAAGCTTAAAAAGAGTTACATCAGCCTAAAGTTTAGATCTTCAAAAGTAAAGTCCTGTGTTGTGCATAAAAATATGATTAAATAGGTATTTATAATTCTACATATTGTTTATCAGTTAATTTGTCTTTTGTTACAAAGGTGTTCCTTTACAAAGGACAGATATTAATCTCCTTTTTGCTGGTGAAGCAACAACCTAGAACCCCACTGCCCAGCGAAGGGGATAAGGACCTGCATTTTCTGTTGCCAACGGGCCCTGAAGGTTTCAGGTGCTAGGAATATGGCGAGGTGCTATCATGTAGAGTGTGGGGTGAGAACATCTCGTTTCAAACATCGTCTCTATTATTTATAAACTTCGAGAATATTAGCAAATCTCATTATGTTTTAATGTCTTAGTTCTTTTTCTGGAAAAACAAAAGGAAATAACGACAGTCCTTTCTATGTGTATGGATTAGACAAAATAACATATTAAGTATGCAGAATGGTACCTGCCAACCGTACTCATTATCATGTACACATGTATTATGGACACATGCTCCATTCTCTCTCCTTACCCAGTGGCTTTGTCACAGTATACATGTACCACACAGCCACCAGCTCAGTGGAGTGTTGTCTTACAACTCCAGGGGCCAAGTCTGACACACATGACTACCTCACTGGGTGTGTGGACAGGACAGAGTTTCACAATTGGCCTAACTCAGGGAGGAATAAAAATATGACAACACAAAGAATATAAGGCAGAGATACTTTTCCTCTCGATACAATATGAAAATAAATTCATAAACAATGGTGTCCAAGAAAAAGAATGAGCTACTTATAAGGTGGCAAATTCACTGCTTTTCTGTCAACCTTTCAAATGAAGCTATTTTGTAGTGTTTCACCAACTGAAGGACATTAACTCATGAACAATAGTGAGCAAATACTAGGGTAAATAATTTTTTAAGTTTCTTTGATTTTATAATTCAATTTGGTAGAGCGAGACTATGTGAAGTAGCCCATGGTATTATACTGCAATTAAGTTGTAATGCAAAGCTGTAATTTCTAAAGTTCTCCTTTGGATTCTATACATCTGAGAAGGGAAGACGCATGCCTAGTAACTCCGTTTACATAAAGACAAACGTGTATTGGAGCAGAAGGTTAAAGGAAACTGCTCTTAAGATCTAAATGCTGGCTTTACATACAATGAAAAATCAGAGTTTTAGAGATGATAGAAAACAATGGATTTTTTTTGAGATTTTTCATTATTATCATTTCACAAGTATAAACAGATAATAGGTTATATACTCATAATGTCTACGTAGCAAAAGCAGTCAATTCCCAAGTCAAATATCGTTTCTATTACCAAACATGCGTTGACTGCCTGATCTCAGCCTGTGGACCGCTGCTATGTTTCCCCGTTACTGATGGACTCTTATCCCTCTGGAACCGAAAGCTCAAATCAACTCTTTCTTGTATAAGTTGCCTTGGTCATGGTGTTTTATCACAGGACCTGAGAAGTAGTAAGTTTGCCTACTGCCATCACTCAGGAGGGAAGAATCAGGTCGGCACAACCTGGTGTCAGGTGCTGTCACAAATCTTACTTTAGTTGCAGACAGAGTTTCATTAAAAAAAAAAAAATTAAATGAATCTGGAGTTGGGTCTAGGAAAGGATTAACAATGATTTCTGAAATGGCCTTGGATTCATTTCTGCTTTTTATACTATGCATTAACTTGAAGCAGCCTTCTCAGAACTGACAATTTTGAATTCTAAGTTTATAAATTATAAAGCTGAAATACACATTAATTCTGAAAAAGAATGAAGATGTTTTACATCCTATCAAATATTCAGCCAATATTTAAGTATGCAAAAGAAACACATGCATTTTATGAGTATGAGATTATATTTATCTTTAACAAATAGTAAAGTGTCTTTGAAATCAATTCATGGCATATTAATAAGTAGTTTATTGGTAAATTTATGTATGCATAATTATTTCATATATCTATGTACCCAGGGCCACATAAAAATAACTTCAGCAGAAAAAAAAAACTTTCACAAATAGAAAAGTTTGAAGAAGCTCTCTTCTGAACGATGCTCTATAAAATTTCAGTAATGTCATTTCCTAACCAAATGGTATGCTTACCAGGTTTTGAAATTTTATACTCTAGATTAAGTTGAGTGCTATTCTAACCAAGCAGCATTTGATAAGTATGTTAACGATGAGGGATGACTCTCTCTCTCTTGCTATCTATCTAAAACTATCTATCGATCTATCTTTATGTGTGTGTGTACACATGTATGCATATATATATATATGTGTGTGTGTGTGTTGATGCCTGTAGAAGTGTCATGAGCAAGAAATTATATAAATAATATATTCACAGAACTAAAGATACAGAGTAAATTAAATTGATAATACAGGAATAGTAAGCATTTACTCTCTATGTAATGGGGAAAATGAGGCTAAGAATAATACTAAAAGAGTGAAGCGATGTTGTCCTCACACCACACTATTAACTCAAAAATTATTCAATGGAAAATGTGGGGTTAACTGTCATCTAAGCCAGTCACCTAGTCGAACAATGCCTTTATGTCATGACATACAGCAATTAAAACTTACAAAGTATTATCTTAGATAAAATCTTCATCATCTTATTCTGATTTAAAATGCTAAAGTACTAAAATATCCTGCTGAGCCTGTGTAGAAGGAGTTCTATTCATCTTCTAAATGCCTGCTAGGGAAAGTGTGGAAGAAAACACACTGCTCGAGCCATGTCTCTGCTCTAGAAATGCAGAGATTAATTGCTGTGAACTCTACTTTTCTTGAGAATAAAAGTGACCCAGTTCTTCTTCATCCTGCTTACTAAATACCCACTTCTTGCCACTCTCACCACCAGCCAAACTGAAACAACTGAATAACTAATCTAGCAGAGTCTTAAAGGTACACTAGGTTATTTTCCAAAATGAATGTCAAATAAAACAAAATTCAACAAATAATTATTCATTGTATTTGTAAGAAATATCTAAAGATTTTTTTTCATTAAAGCAAAGCATCCATCAATTTTGAAATAAGCTGAGGAAAATGAGCTTTATGAGAAAATAAATGCATATTCAGATTATTTTAGTGAACTGCCCAGAATGTCTGTGTTGAGGGGCAAATGATTTTTTTTATAGTTCCGGTTATCTAATTCTATTTGGTATTGCTCAAAATAATGACCAAATGGTTTACATTAAAAGCAAAAAGAAAAATCCCCACACAGGACACAATGAAGGTATTCTCAAGGCGCTTCCATGGTCAGTGGATAACAAATGACCCTAATTTTTTTACTATACATATGCCTAGTGAAACTCTGCACAATGAAATGCTTGCTCTATTTATACCTAAAGGTTAGAGACCTGAGGTGGCGAAGTCACAAACCAATTGCTGTCGGCACCATGCTGTTGCGTGTCCTTTACGCTTTTCTTTGTGGGTCTGGCTTCTGGGAACTATTGGGTTCCAGTGACCGTTGGATGTAATTTCCCCTTTTAGCGAAAGTGAAGCACATTGCAGAGAACAGTCACCAACCCTAGGCTAGGGTTAATGCCAAGGACTGAGTCAAGTTGTAGTGCAGGAACCAGGTCAGGGTGCACAGTGAGGCAATGCCAGGCTCCAGCAGGCCCCCTTTGTGTTTGTCTGGCACCAGGGAGCTCACAGGGATGAATACTCTTTTTATTTTGAGTACAGGAAAGTTTATGAAAGTATTGCCACTTACAAAAACCTCTTTACACTGATTAGAACTTAATCTTTGCAAGTCCAGGAGTGGATTTTTAGAGCAAGGGCTGCGTCATCCATGATGCTCGTCGTGTATAAATAGTCACTGACAGAAGAACGCCTGGTAACAGGGAGGTGTTCCCATCGGCACAGTGAATGTGACTAGACAGTGTTGATTTCACAGAGGTGTCTGGGAGAACTCCATATCTGAGTTTCTTCCAGTCATGACACACGTGTCTCACTATAAACCTGCTTCCCACGCTAGCAGGAAATCCTTCTAGCATGCTCTACATTAGCAGAATATCAAAGTCACCGAGAAAAGAAGAAAAGGGTTTGTTCATGCTAACTGCCATATTTAAGACAAGATTTTACTGAAAATTTTAAACAAAATTCTACTGAAATTATGTCACCCTGTGTGTATTAAGTTTTAGTACTATGGGCATTTAAGACACGGTCTGGAGCTGGGCGGTGGTGGTGCACGCCTTTAACCCCAGGACTTGGGAGGCAGTGGCAGGCAGATGGCTGTGAGTTCAAAGCCAGCCTGGTCTACAAGAGCTAGTTCCAGGACAGGTTCCAAAAGCTACAGAGATATGCTGTCTCGAAAACCAAAAAATGAGACACAGTCTGGAGATGTAGAAAGGAAGACGGCCGTTTAAAAGAATGGGTAAACTCCAAAGCACAGGGACCCATCTATCACAATTAAGAAAGAAGATAAAACATCTCCATTGTCTCAGTGTGTGTGTGCACCCCTCGCGGTCCTGAGTTCCTTGCTCTTGCTCTGTCTCCTGCTCTTGATTTGGACCTTGAGATTTCAGTCTGGTGCTCCAATTTGGGTCTTTGTCCCTGTCTCCTTTCATCGCCTAAATGTTTTTCTTTGGGTTCACCTTAACTCACCAAGGCCAGCTGGCCTGGGTCTGAAAAAGCATGGGATAAAACCGGACTTGCTGAACATAGCGGACAATGAGGTCTACTGAGAACTCAAGAACAATGGCAATGGGTTTTTGATCCCACTGCACGTACTGGCTTTGTGGGAGCCTAGGCAGTTTGAATGCTCACCTTACTAGATCTGGATGGAACTGGGTGGTCCTTGGACTTCCCACAGGGCAGGGAACCCGGATTACTCTTAGGGATGATGAGGGAGGGAGGGGGAGGAAAATGGGAGGTGGTGGCGGGGAGAAGGCAGAAATCTTAAATAAATAAATAAATAAATAAATAAATAAATAAATAAATAAATAGAAAAGAAAAGAAAGAAGATAAAAGTGACAGCAGGTTCAGAGTAGTCTGCACCAAAGCCACATTTCTCCCTTCAGAATGCTGCTTCGCTGCTGGGCCCTTCATGAAGGGGAGTACCGCCTTCTCACTTGGCAGAAGGTAGAAGAAGGACACGAGGCTCGACGGCTGCAGGGAGCCTTCATCCTGACAAAGCATGCATCCTCACAAGCCACCACGCAGTGAAGGCCCTACTGCAGAATGCTGTTATCCTCCTATGTATGACCAAAGCACTACAACCACAATGGCAAGTAATGACGTTTCACAAAATAAAGTTTGATTCATCAATAAAATAAAGACGTGACACTCTGATAGCATGCTGGTCCACCTTTTCATAATATGAGAAGCATATCCAAACCACTCTTTTTCAATCATTAGGGATTTGATATATTTTTAAATGGCCCCTGCCCCCGCTAGAGTCCAAACCATCTATTTAAAAGTATTTCTCACCCTGGGATACAGTCTGGAACCATGTGCTTCCTGGAGGCTCCAGGATGTCTATTGTACATGTTAATCCTACTTAGCATCATAAGAGACTGATCCAGAATACTGGTTATAATCCTAAAATGTTTCTAACTTGACCTTTTATTGCAATGCTCACAGAAGACATCTTATATATTCAGGAAGACCTGCTTTACATAATTCCCTCTTGTGTGAATTACTGGTTTCAGTCCTTTGGTTTTTGTGAACAACTTGAAAAGAACAATTGTTTGAAAAAGGACATAATCTGCGATTCTGGCCTGTCTGCGAAAGCATTCAATTAACAATGAAGCACTAAAAAACAAAACCGAAACATTGTAAGTTGATAAATAAATGAGAATTAAGAATTTTAAAAGATGAACATTTCTTATTTTCCTTCTTCTCCCTCTGCCATGAAAGACTGCTCTGTGGGTGATGTTATTGTACCTGATAATTTCTCATACTTCCTTTGAGGGTCAAGAAAGTGATTTTTAATTGCAATGTGTGAAGCAAACCTGCCTTAGTTTCTAGTCTTTGTTGCTGTGATGAAATACTCTGATAAAGGCAACTTAAGACCAAGCATTTATTCTAACCCAGTTCAAGGTACAGTCTGTGATGGTACGAAAATCACAGCAACAAGAGCCAGAAGCAGGTGGTCACACTGATCCACAATCAAGAAACAGCCATGAATGTGTCCTACTGCCCAGTGCGTTCTCTTTCTCCATTTATCCAATCCAGGATCCTCTGTCCAGGAATAGTCCTGCCCAGAAACAAGACGGGTCTTCACACATCAACAAATATAACTAACTCAATTCCCTACAGAAAAACCCAAAGGCCCATGTCCAGGTGATTTCTCTTCTGCAGTGTCCATGATTTCCCTCGAGCATGGCATATGGACACACAAGGGGGTGTCAGTCCTGCAGGACAGAAGACCACAGGAGACAGGAGGGTGTGTGTGCACACAAACTTCTCAACCTTTTCCCTAACTCACCTGGGCATTTCTATAACATATTCAGAACTAGATTGTGGTAACAACGAAGTAGCTGTTGAGGGTGCCAGGTGGCTTGCAGAGCTATGTGAGGTGACACCTATAAAAGCCTCACTTCCCAAACGCTGGCACGCAAACAGCATCAAATTTGTTAACTATCTTCTCTTTCTCACTTTCCAATCCCTAAAATCTAAGTTTGTAAAACCTTTTGAAAAACTTTCAGACACCAAGAGAGTGTTAGGCATTAGGACTCAGAACCACACCCTATATAACTGTGCTGTCTGGGGAGAAAACATGAGAATCACTAAGGCTTTCCAGCTGTTAGCCTGGTGACAATCCCAGGTTCAATGAGTGTCCCTGTCTCAATTGGAGTAAGACAGAGGATTCAAGAACAGGACACATGAAATCCTTCTCTGGCCTCGGCACCTGTACATGCATATGTGCACATACCACACACACAACACTGGCACATGTATAAAAAATTCATTAAATTTCATGAACTATTAATTAATAAATTAATTAATGATCTAAGCTTATCTCACATAGGATATTAAGTACTATTACTTAGAGACAAGGTCTAATACAAAAGAGGATTAATAAAATGAGGAACAATTTAAAATATCTTGAAACTAAAAATGTTGGACAGAACGGTCACTCCTAAAAAAGGAAACTTAAAAGACATACATACATAAGCAATGTCATCATAAATATTGGTATGTCTTAGCAAATAGTTACAATTAAATTTATAAAAGATTAAATATCTTTAGGCATGTGTCCTCCATTTGTGTGGAAACATAGAAAACATATGTAGATAACAGACCCAGGTTCTTACTAAGACAGACTAATAAATCTATGTTATTAATAAAAATACAATTAAAAACAATAAATATCTATACATTTACTCACTAGATTATTTTTATTACATTAATAGTATGTGTTAATTAAAAATTAATGACGAAAGAGAGTGATCAATTTCCACATGAGTTTCAGATCTGACATCTGCATGTCCTCCCGTGGTAGGTCATTATTGTGTGTAATTAATGTTCTCCCCATAGCCTGGTGGCCAGACAACTCTCCATAGAGATGCTAATGCAGCCCATGGGACAGTATTCATATTTTCTTAGGCTCCCTGCAGCTTCTTCCTGTCATTCACTTTTCTCTAGCTCCACATTATTTGGTCATATCTAATAGAGAGATGGTTTTGTGATATTAGCCTCAAGTGAAGAAACAAAGAGGATCTCTTACAGTAGATGTCCATCCAGTTTACTTCCCCAAGTTTCAGTTTCTAGTGGTCAACCACAATCCAAAGGTAATAATTGCAAGATTCCAGAAATAAGAATTCAGACATTTAAAATTAGATGGCATTCCAAGCTGCACGACAAAGGCTTGTACTCCCATTCTTTGCCAACCATGGCACAAATTATCACTGTCCAGTGTATCCATATAGTGTATGCTTGCTGCTATGCTGGCACTATATTGTCTATGTTCATCTAACATTAATTGTACTTAACAATTCCCAAACAGGCAAGAGAAATCGTCCTGGTAGTCTAAACACACCAAAGAGTTGCCATAAAAAGCTTACTTGAAGTGACCACACAAAAAATTATATGAAAGATGTATGTAGAGGAAAAGCTGATCAATACGACTGCTAGGTTAAGGCATCTACTGGGGTCTGGAAATGCATCCCCTGTGGATATGCACGGACTACTGGCAGTAAGTTCCATTGATTCTCTTTTCTCTGAAAGTAGATTTCTTTCTTTAGAAAAATACATCAAGCACTTTAGTGATACACAATAGTTAAGTAGAACCAACATGACTATTAGGAAGGGAGACTACACCACACAAGAGAAAGAAAAAGAAGAAACAGTCTGATGTTAAGAGGCAAAAAGCCGAGATAGGGAGCTGCAAAGAATAAATTAATTAGATAAATGACGGTTCACGAGTCTACACTTTGACATCACAGATTCTTCAATAAAATAAAACCCTTGCTTTAAATATTCATTAATTAATTCAAATAGTTCATATATTGAATTTAAGGGACAGTGTTCTAGATGAACACTAAAAGCACTCATGGGCAGTAGCTCTAACAAATGCGGTAATATGGCCCTTTTGTTCGGCAGACTTCAGCACTTATCCATACTCTTCTTATGTTCAGTTTTGTAGTACCTGAAATGACCACCTCCTCTCTTAACCGGGGCCAGTCTGTTCTCTTCGCTTCACTAACACCTGACACCTGCATCATAGGACATATAAATCTCTGAACTTCTAGAGCAAACATTTTTTAAGTACAAAATAATATGTGTCTTGCACTTTGAAAGCTAATTTACAGCTACCCAGTTTTCCCCTGTAGACAGAGCCATCTAGAACATATGGAAACACACTGGTGTAGCTCCCTTAAAAACAACAGACAACAGGCTGGATGCAGCCCCCAACGCAGTAATTTGTCATCTACCATTCAAGACAAATATGTTCTCTGCTGTTCATTTTAAGACTTAGTTCTACGCTTGATTTTATCTTTAATTAGTGAACATATTTCTGAAATTATAGTATCATGGGAGAGAAGGACCTGGAAAAGATTTTATTATATTATTATATTTTCCCCAAGCCTCTCTGCAGAATGTGCGACCTAGAATGCGTAATAATTGACTGATTTTCACTGATTTAAGATGTGGGAGGTAGATCAGCATGCTATCTGCATCTTCCTTGCCCTGGAATATCTGCAGAGGCAGCGACTCTCAGGGCACTCTAATGGGCATCTTACCTTGTAAGTGTTCACGCTCCCTACCTGTAAATTCTATGATCTGTCTTACATGGCAATACAGATGAGAAGAGATACTGTGTTTAAGGAAGCACATACAATGGAGGCATATAAATGGTATCAATAATTTTGTTGATACATATTTTACATTCTGAGGTGAGCAGCTGTTAAGTCATCTTCCTCATTGTGGTGGAAATATTTAAGTGTGCATCTGTGCACAACCACATCTATGTGGAGACTAAAGAATTCCCCTCGAAATGACCCTTGAGATACCCAAATGTCACTACTAGCTCTCAAAGCTAAATGAAAACTTCAGATTGGAAAATTGTTGGAACATTATATCAATAACTGAGTATTTTCCTATAGGCTCCCAAAACCAGAAATTTTTTTACATAGTGGAAAGATGCATAATATCAGGAATTCAGGATGCTCTTTGTATCATGAGCTTTCTATTTGGCTTAGGGTGTGAAATGTTGTATTAAAACTCATAAATGTTATGTAAAAAAAAGAATCCTCGTGAATAAGAAAGTTCTTCCTGAAAATACACAAAAATATAATCAAATGGAAATCAAATGATCACATCAATCATTTATAAGTTAAAAATATTATTTACTCTCACAAAACAAACCAAGAAATGGGCTTTTCCTAACTGTTCTGAAAATGAGAAAGCTTGGCTCTGTGAGCTGATAAACATATTTTAGTCACACAGCTTAGTCATTGCTAAGTCAAAAATTCCCAAGAGATCTACCTTTTCAAATCCAAAGTCAAAACCTACAGAGACTGAGAAAATGGTGAAATGCTAAAAATAAAAATTACAGAATGAGACAGACCACAGAGATATGGCATTCCAGTTTTACCAGCAGCTTATCTCAGTGACATAACTGTTTACACTTTTTTAATTATTCATATAAGTACATAGGAAGGAAGCATTATCTGCTTTAATCACAATCATCACTGGAGATCTAAAAGAGTATTTATTAGAACAGTCTGAAAAAAAGGTCACATCCTCTATCTTTAGATGTGTCAAAGCTTTCTTCAGAGTTCCTCTACTCTGTTCAGTCATCCACTGGCACCCACCATGAAATGGTGCCCTCCATGGCTTCTGCCATCCCTTAAAAATGAACTGAAAGGTGGGATTCTGAATTACTTTCAGGTCATCATGGTTCTTGCCTGGTATGGGAAGTCCTTCTGTATATATTTTGCATATACAGCACAGAATAAAGAAGCTGCTTTAGCCTGTGATAGGGTAGAATAGAGCTATGTAGGGAAAATTAAACTGAATGCTGGGAGAGAGTAGGTGGAGTCAAGAGAAGCCAGGCAGCCACCAGAGGGGAAAGATGTGAGCTGCAAGCCAGAACCTTGTCAGTAAACCACAGCCATGTGGTAATATGCAGATGAATAGAAATGGGTGAAATTAAGATGTAAGAGCTAGCCAATAAGAAGATAGAGCTAATAGGCCAAGCAGTGACTTAATTAATACAGTTTCTGTGTGGTTATTTCCAGTCTGGGCACCCGGGAGTGAACAAGTGGCCTCCTACTATACTTGCCTCTTTTGAGTTCATAAGCAATACGATTTTGATATTTCCTTATGTTTCCTCTTGCCTTGGAATTGTCCCTTCAATTATTTTTTAGATATATTTTAATTTTATTTTATGTGTATGTGGGCTGTGTGCCTGGGTGTATATATGCGCACCACATGAAGGTATTGCCATGAAGTCAGAGAGGCATCAGATTTTTTGGATCTAGGGTTGCAGACAGTTGTGCTGGTAACCCCTGAGCCATCTTTCTGAACCCTAAATACTGCCTCTAAATAGAAAGGAAAGTTTGCTAACCTTGCTAAATATGTAATAAACCTAAACTTATTATACTATACTAGTCTCTTGTTTTAAACATTTCATTTCTCTTTTTTCTTCTAAATTACTGAAAACACACAGCAGCACTGAATACTTGAAAATACTAAAAGTTAGGCATGTTTTGAGGTTAACAGTCTAAATCTAGAAAACTCCACCAAGAAGAGGTGTAACCTTGGCAAAATATTTCACCCCATGCATTAATTATCTCATAACTAACCTAAATATAAAAACAGTATTTCCTAAGGTTTTTGAAGATCACGGATAAAGTGCAATAGATTACTGTCTTAAAACACCATGACCAAAAAGCAAGTCTAAGAGAAGAGGATTTATATGGCTACACTTCCACATCATCATCATTATCTAAGGAGTCAGGACAGAAACTTTAACAGGGCAGGAAACTAGAGGCAGGAGCTGATACAGAGGCCATGGAGGAGTTCTGCTTACTGGCTTGCTCCCCTGCTTGCTCAGCCTGCATTTCTTTTAAAGAACTAGGGACCAGCAGCCCAGAGATGGGCCCTCCAGCTTTGATTGCTAATTGAGAAAATCCTGGTTCTCATGGACGCATTTCCTCAAGTGAAGCCCCTTGCTAATAATGACTCTAGCTTGTGTCAAGTTGATACACAAAACCACCCGGTACAACTAACCCCTTGTCAACTTGACACACAAACATCTTACTATTAGGCCACAACCCTTCCTTTCTTATTCACCCCCAAGGTCCCACATTAAAAACATAAATAACTTAAAAGTTCCAGTCTTTACAAATTCAAACACATTAAAATTTCAGTCTCTTTAAAGTTGCCAATTTCTTCCTAAATCTGAAGTCTTTTAAATTTCAATTTCAACATCTCTCAATTATGGACTACAATAAAATTAAAAATAAACCAAATACTTTCTTACTTCAAAAGGGAAAAACCAGGGCAGTCACGATCTGAACCAAGCAAAACCAAATCCCGATAGTATAAATAACTCAATGCCAAACTATCTGGGGCTCACTCACGATCTAGACTCCTCTGCCCTCTGCAGCACACACAGCTTGTCCTTTAGGCTCTGACTGGCTCCACTCCACTGCTGCTGTTCTTGGTGTTCATCCATGGTACTGGCATCTCCAAAGGCTGGGGACTTCTGCTGCAACTGGGCTGCACTTTCACCAATAGCCTCCCATAGGCTGTGTTCAGGGAGTCCAGCCTCAGCTTTTACCCATGACCCCTTCAGTTCTTTCCTTCAACTGCCACTGAGGCTGCAGCTTCCCCAGTGACCTTTCCTGGCCTCTCAAGGTGTCAGTCCCCAGCAGCTCTCTCTCCATGAGATGAGATCCCTTCATGCCTTCAAAACCAGTACCAACTGGGTGACACCAAATCTGGCTCCCAGGACAAGGTACAGCCTTGGCCACCTAGGAAGCACAGTTTCTGTGTGCTCTTAGAAACGACTACCCAGAAGATTCCACCTCAGTGATGCCGGTCTCTTCTCAATCACTGCTAATTGCTTAGCTCCAGCCATCCAGCATCAACTGTCCTAGAATTACAAAGTTTCACTTCTTTGGCCAGCTTCTCTTTAATCACAGCTGACTCTTCAGTCCCAAGTAACCTGAACGACAACAGAATCTTAATTCAAAATAGCAAACGGCTCCAATGAAGTCTTTAAACTTCCCTCTGAAATTTCACAAGCCAGGCCTCCCTCCACTTCTGCACTGTCGTCAACATTCTGTTCTTCCAGACTCTTAAGGAACATTCCACTGAGCTCTTAAGGCTCAGTGAATCTTCTAGTCCAAAGTTTCAACATCATTTTACATGGTCAAGTCTATCCTAGTGATACCCCTCTGTGCTGGTACAAATTTGTCTTATTTAGGGTTTCTATGGCACTGATGAAGCATCATGACTGATGAGCAAGTTGGGGAGGACAGGGTTTATTTGGCTCACACGTCCACAGCACTGTCCATTACTGAAGGAAGTCAGGACAGGAACTCACACAGGGCAGGAACCTGGAGGCAGGAGCTAGTACAAAGACCATGGAGAAGTACTGTTTACATGCCTGCTTCCCCTGGTTTGCTCAGCCTGCTTTATTATAGAACCCAGGTCCAGGCCAGGGCTGGCACCACCGACAATAGGCTGGATCATCCTAAATCAGTCACTAATTAAGATAATTATAGCTTTATCTCATGGAGGTATTTCCTCACCTGAGGCTCCTTTCTCTCTGATGCCTCTAGTTTGTGTCAAGTTGATACAAAACCAGTCAGTACACTTATCTAATTTCCAGTTGAAATCACAATTTAAAGGGAGGTTTCCTTCATTCCTCCCAGTGGTTCCTTCATTTGTTAATTCACTACCCTGAGGCTACACACAAGGACATGGTCATTCTGGGATCATAAAGGAGTTGTTCTAGAAGTAGATGCCATACACATGTGGTTTCATGCTTTCTGGCCATCCCACTTCACCTCACTAGATAATATTGATGATCAAATATGTCATGAAGGGCAGAGGGCTATGATCATGAATGTCGTAGATATGTGTCTAGACTTTCCTAAACTTGAATGCTTCAAGAATTCAACATTCATGAAAAAGGCCCCAGTTGACATGAAATTCCCCTCTGTATGCTGTGAATATGTTTTATTACCATCGGTTAATTAAAAAAAATCTGCTTTGGGCCTGACAGGGCAGAAGAGAGCAAGGCAGGAATTCTAAGCAGAGATAGAGGAGAAAAGTAGGCAAAGTCAAGAAAAAGTGCTATGCAGCTGCCAAGGGACACACATGCCGGAACTTTACCTGGTAAGCCACAGCCTTGTGGCAATATGCAGAATAACAGAAATGGGTTAAGTTAGTTAATAAGAAGCCTAAGCTAACAGGCCAAACAGTGTTGTAATTAATATAGCTTCTGTGTAATTATTTTGGGTCTGTGTGGCCAAATGAACAAGCAGCCTTCGCCTACATCCAGTCATTTAGAAAGCTTCTCTGACCTATCCCAGGTAAGACAAAATGTGAATGTAGAGTCTAAGCTTGATCCTCACTGTAAAATTAATACTAGGAACAAAAATACTAGAACGTAACAGGATTTCAGGCTGAAGGGGTAGTATGACCCAAGACATGATGTTGGGGATAAAATGAAGATGAAGAGGGCACAGAAACAGTACTTTGATTTGGTTTGGATGACAGTAAGAGGTGAGCCTAGGAAAGCTGTTCCCAGTGATATGCTTTGGGGACACAGGTAGTGGGAACTGCCGATATCATTATTACTTGTCTGCAGGTTGCGGGGGTGGGGCCGCTGCAGGAAGAGCATCTAACTGCATGTGTATTTCGGATGTATAACAAAGAAAGGAGGAAGGGGGTCTTTCAAATGTCAAGATGAATGTGACGCCAGCGAAGGAGATGTGGAAACAGTAAGAGAGCAAGAAAAAGAAGAGGAAGGAAGGAGAAACAGGGTAAGGGACCACAGAGTGCTGGAGGTGACAGCAGTGCAGCATAGGGAGCTAGCCGTCCAGCAGAAGCATGTACATTTCTACGAAGGCCCAGAGTTCTGGTTACTTCTACATGCACCGCTGCACCCCTTTAATGCAGGGCTGAGAACTGAGCCCAGGGCTTCAGGCATGTAAAGCAATCTACAAACGGAGCTACATCCCTAACCCAGGCCATTGCTTTAAAATATGGTCTCTTGGTCCTTAGGTTACTGATGATAGATATGGGTTTAAGATTACAGAATCCTAGTCCCTCTCTGGGTTGTGCCCCTTTGCACTTTAAAAATGCCCACCATAATATGCCACTATATGCCACCCTCAATGAGGAGAAACTAATGCCCGCCATGCCACCAATACACAAACTTTTGAGACTGTGAGTTACATGAATACATTTCATTTCCCAGGTACCTGCTTCAGAATTCAGTTCAGCAGAGTATGTCTGACCAATACACAATTGTGCCAGGTAACTGCTTTAAATAGAATCTAATGAAGAATAAAAATAGTTTCACACTATAATTAGTGAAGAAATGAGCAAGGGTTTGCAATAGTTTTCTTTAGGCTACCAGTGTTTTGTATAAGTTTTTATCTAAACAAACATTTTGCTTTTGATTGAAAGTTATTGTATTTATGACAGCTGTTGCCAAATATGAGTAACTGCGTTCTGTAATTAAACCACATGAACACTGCCATGGAATTACCAATAAACTGCACAACACCTTTAACAGAAAAGAAAACTAAAGAAAAAAAGAAGAAAAATAAAAACTCCCTCAGCACAGTGTAGCTGCCACTCAGGAAACTTGTGGGGTTTTTCAGAAACTCCTTTGAGATTTCCATGAATATTAATGAAGGTGCTGGCAATGGTTTTATTATTAGGTCAGGAAAATTATTTACAAAATATGTGCATCGTTTATCAGTACTGATACATATGAATATATTGGAAAGGTCTCTGGCGAACCCAAGTATAAATTACTCCAGCCCTACCTGGAATACTTTTATTATTGTTAAGCTCAGTGTTTAATTTGTAATTAATTATTTCCATCTTTTATAGTGCTAGGGGTGGAACCCTGGGATGTTTTCATTCTAATCTAATATTTTTATTTTTCAGTTCATGTCCACAGCAGTCCCATGTCTTTACTGATAATTACAGATGGAAGGGGCTGTTAATATTTACTCTTCTACAAATCATCTGTCAGGCTGCTCTGTTGTATGGTGGGTGTTAAACACCCAATCTTCAAACAGGCAAACTGGCCTTTGAGCTCAACACTTAAGTGACCAAGTAAGAAAAAAAAGCTCTCTCTGAAATTCTTTTAAATGTTCTACTACTCATTGAGTGACACTATACAGACATTTCCCAATGCTTTTCCTGACATATTGATCCAAATGTTCTTCTGCTGCTGCTGCTTCTTTTATTTTTAATCATTATAGAAGTGTCTTGTGTAGACCAGGATGGCCTCTGAACAGCTATGAACTTGAGACTGGCCATGCAGCTTTCGATTACCCTGTCACTACCTCCCCAATGCTGGAATGGTGGAATGCATTCCTGGCTGACCCTGCTCAGAAAGCCTGCCACAAAGCAGGATGCAAAAATAAAATCAGTGTGTTCAATGTTTAATTATGTGCCACCAATAAGGCACCTAGCTGGGGTTTCCAATCAGTTAAGATAAAGAAGCCAGTGAATTTGGAAATGACCTGTTAAATGCAAAGCCAGTATTAATATTGGCTAGCTAGCACACCTTAAATTATTTCTACGCACGTGTTAGTTCTAAATAGTATTGCATTTGGTCATTATAAGCTACATATAATATGTTCTTTCTTCTATTTTATGGAGAAGAAACTGAGATTTGAAGATGTTTGACAACTGGTGCTAACTGGTTAAAGAACCAATAAATCATAATATAGACAGGCTAGTCTTCAGATCACCTAGTTTGACCTCTGCTCTCTCCCATCCATATGGCTTCCTAGATCAGTCAGATATGATCTCTGTTCTCAAGACCAAGAAGTCAGGTGAACAAACAGAATGCTTCCCAAATAAGTAGAATTTAAGGGAAAAGGGAATGTCTGGTGGAAGAGACTCCCAGGTCAATGTCAAGAGAGGCCTGATGAAGACAGATGGCACCAAGTCATGGGAACAGGAGGGGCCTTGACCCCTGAAATAGGTTGGAGGATGGGCTAGGAAGGGAGATAAAGGCGGTGAAGAACATCTTTTGCAATTGTCGCACGACATTGTATTTGCTGTGCATCTTTTATGACATTTCACATCATTATTGTCCTCTTGGATGTAAAAATATTATAGAAGTTCAGCTCTCACATGGCATAAAGAAAAGCTAATTGCTCCATCTTAAAAGCCATTTAAATCCAGCCCCTAAAGGAGTATTGTGTATGTGTGACTAGCTCTCCTTTCTGCTCAGAGTGGGCTTCACTCTGCTAGCATGGGATATGTGCTCCTTTTGCTAATTCCCTATGCAAGAGAAAACAGTTTTCTAATTCGCACAAATAAGTCTCACAAACTAGATGGCTCAATTAAACACAAAGATTTCAGCTTTCCTGCCTTTGAGGGCAGAATCCCTGTGGTACTTCCTGCCTGAATTAGAGCTGGAGACATGGGAGCTTAGTGTGATCTTTGCTCGTTTCCTTCTCCTCCTCTCCCTCAATATCCACGTCTGTTGCTCTTGACGTTAGTCTTCCTGTAATCTGCCCTTCAGTAGAACTACGTGCCAGGCGCCAAAGGGCACCACAGACAAAGAAGTATTTGCTCTTGATTAATGTCATACAGGGCAGAGCTTGTATCACACAGATCTTATGATCCGGCGGCCTGTGTGTCCTAGTTCTGTCACTGAGTAGCTGCTATAACTTGAATCCCAACAACACACATGTAGAGCCTGAAACGCTTACAAAATGTTATCGAGCTGAGAGGTGCCGAAGTCACTCATACAGGAGTGACACTTCTCATGAGATCAGTTAGGCCAAGTGGGACTCGGTTAGTTACCAGGAGAGCACTTTGATAAAACTTAAGACCACCCAACATGTTCGGCCACTTTGGCATGTGCCTGCTTAACCTACTACATTGCTATCTTATCATTTTCCAGGAAACACCGAGAAGACGCCAGTACCATGGCATTTGGGTTTTCCAGCCATCTATATCATGAGGCTAATTAATGTCTTTTTACAAATATGTAACACAGCATCACATATTGTTAGAGCAACACTAAACAGACTTTGCTGATAGAGTAAGCCCTATAACTGTGCCTAAACACGTCTGTAAATAGAAGTATAGACCAATCTACTCTATAGGGTTCTTACATGCTAAAAGAAGAATAGCAACATGCTTGAAGACAGCATTCTAAAGACGCTAAGGATATTCTACTGTGGCATGGACTGCATTGGCGACCACTGCTGCTTGACAGAGTTCCAGCATCTGGACTTTGCAGATCACAATTCTCCAGACCCTCTTTACTTTCACTTTTAGTGATTCTCACTATGATGCCTTTCCCTTTGGGAAGTTTTGTGCAGACTTTGAAGGATAAAAATGTGTACAATGGTAGTCTCTCTGAACAAAATAATTTTGTGCGGGGAAAATAATCCCTGCCACCGAGGAAATAATCTTGGTATCTGGCTCTTACTGACTTTATATTTAGCTTCCCTTTGTCATACAAATGTCTCCTAAGTGTTTGGTGAATGAGCACAGAATCAAAAGAAACATCTAGAGACATCCCTTTCATGAGTCCAAAAATATAATTCTGGATAAGGAGCAATTTTGAAGTCATTCTACCTTCCATACGGGTAGGAAGGATGAAAGTCTGAAACACAGGACAGATGCTATCAAAGAAACAGGTATGCCTAGGAACATGGAATTGATAGGAGTGTGCCCTAATTTGTATATAAGAAACTGTTGATGACTCTGCAGGTCACATCAGAGAAGGGCAGTGCATGCTTGCAATCCCTGTCCCTGGGGAACAGGGCCAGTGTGAAGTTTTCCTATGCTGCACAGAGAATCCAGGGCCAGTCCAGCTAACTTAGCAAGAGTCTGCTTCAAAATAAAAGTAGAGATTTTTTAAATCATTGCGCAATGATAGAGCCCTAAGTTTAATCCTCTGCTACTCTACAAAAATGCAGATTGTTAGTAAACAAACAACTCAGAAGGAAAGAGCGGTCTGTAGCTACGAAGTGTTAATGTGAGCATCCGTGAGTTGTGGCAGCACACCACACATTAGCTTCCCTGTGTCACCATGTCCTTCCCTGTCCCTGGGATCATCGGTTACCCTCTCATCTAGATGGACTTTAATGCGCAGCACTCAGGAGCAGAACATGGAGTTAGGATCGTCTCTTTGTCCTCATGTGACTTACCCCGTTCAACTCTCGTCTTTGCTCTAGGGCCCACGCCCAACGCTGATTTTCCTGCCGCCCCCTTAAATGCACACCTTTAAGGTTGCGGTGACAGAGTGTGCAGTCGCTGGAACCTGATCAGGCCTTGAAAGGCTTCCTCCGTCTGTGCTGACTGGGTTCAGCCTTGAAGTCTGGAGTGCTAGCAAAGGGCATGTGTGCCCATGATTTTCTATTGCCAGGGCTTTTGAGGGTCATGTTCGTCATTCCCAGCTATTTTTATTCTTTCGCTGCATTTCTTGGTGGTTTGACGAGGGAGGAGGACATGGACGATTAGCTTTGAATTGCTACTAGACAGCCCTCATTCAAGGTGGCCCACTCTTATTTCTCAACCAAAGTAAGTTAAAGAAACACTTGCAGAGAAATTGGTGTGTGTGTGTGTGTGTGTGTATGCGTGTGTCTGTGTGTTGTGTGCCTGCCTAAGCACTACTTCCCGAACTGTAACAAGAGTAGTCCAAACAGGAATGAGAGATGCCTAGGGAACTACCACCCCTCCCAAAGCCATCTGCTGTCCTCTCAGCTAGCAGAAGTAGAAAGGGACAGTGAGCCAGAAGGGATGCAGCATCCTCCGAGGCTCACAGCCACCTGTGCGACCTGGCCAAGACTGGCAAGCCCAGCGTGGTGTAGTGGCCCAGAAAGCCCAGAGGACCTCAGGGTGGTGCAGGCTCTTCTCAGGCTCCTGCAAGATACCACAACCCTTAGGCCAAGCCACAATCCTCTCCTGCATCCACCTTGCCAGCAGTCTCTACCTAGGATTCCTGGGGACCTAAACAAAACACCTTCCCTTCTTCCCAGGCTCAGGTCTTCTGCTGAAAGAGCAGCTGTTCCCTTCACGTACTTCCCCACCCATCCACACCCACTGCAAGGACACCACCCTGGATGATGTGGGTCCGGGAAAGATGCTGGGGAGCAGCGCGGGAGCACTCGCCTGGAGGGCCCACTTGACGTCCTGCCATGCCCGGACCAGAGTGGCACCAGCTGTGGAGTTGGTGGCGTGAACCCTGCGACCTCAGGGACCTGGTAGCTTCCGCCCGAGCCCGCGCCCTCTCGACTTGGGGATTTTTGTCTATATAAGGGCTCACGACACACGGCGAGCGCGGGCTGGCAGCCGGGCTGCGGGTTTTCCGCACCCGCCTGCGGTCCCTGGGTAGCCGCACTCGCCCTCCTCCCGCCTCGTCCTCCTCCTCCCGTCCTCCCGGGGAGCACCGCCTTTACCTGACTCTGGCACCCGGTGCGCGCACCGCCGCTCTCCCGGTCCCCCCGCCCAGCTGCAGCCGCCTCGCCTCGCTGTCACCGGCTGAATGGAATTATTTATTTATTTATGTCCCCTGACGTGTCCTCGCCTGGCGAGGCCTGGGGGGAGGGGAGGTGCGGGAACAGAGGCGGGTTGGGGTGCCCGGGAGCGCGCCTGGGTGCGGTGCGTGGGAGGACGCGAGAGGAGGGCGCGGGCTGGGGGCGCGGGGAAGGGAGGCGCACTGAGCATGCTCCTGAGGACGCCGCGGCTGGCACTTGTCGGCGCCGGCTCTGTGGCTCCCGACACTCCACTTCGGATTTTAGCTCTGACCAGGAGCGATCTGTGGTGGCTGGGCCGCCCAGACTAGCTCCTTGCCCTGTGCTTTGGCGCCCAACCTGAAGAGGCAGGTGTGAGGTAGGGCTGGAGAGACCTAGGCTGTTATGCAATCTCTAGATAAGGATGCCAAGAGGAGCCGGCAGAAGGCAGAGAAAAGAGCAAGACCTCTTTATGAGCTAGGGCAGAAGGGGCTGTGTGAATCACCCCTCCTTTCAATCGTTCGTTCATTAGGATTTCTGTAGGGAAGGGAGTGCTGGCCTGATTGAGGATAGAGAAAGAGATTATGGTCAGAGCCAAATCCCCCCATGTAAGACAAAGGGGGAACAGAAAACAGTGCAATAAGACACTGAAAGTTTGAGAGTTCCGGGGCCAGCGGTGACAGAGTAGGGGGTGGGGGTGTCGATTGTAACTAATTTCTTTCCTGTTTCTAACTCACATTATTTACATTTTGAAGACAGGATTTAGTTTTTGACAAAGAATGCTAAGGATAATAACGGCAATCCCCACAGATGTCGATTTGGTTTCTTCCCCTAACATGCCCTCCTTGGGGAAGCTAAAAAGAGGAAGGGTTGGAATTGAAGGGTTGGACAACTCCCAAGACTGGCTTTCTTTAGTATCTTTAAGTGGGACTCTCTACTTAGACAAAAACTGTGTGGAGGAGTAAGTGCTTGATTTGAAAACTTGGTCCAAGTTTTCTGCCCGTATAGCTGGCTTTTCCCCCCCTTATTTCATAATGCAATACTCCATTAGATGCAGTCCTACAATTCCTCACGTTATACACACTTGTAGACAGACACAGTAAGGTGGTACCTCTTGGATAACGTTCATAACATCTTACTTAGTCCCAACTAGTCAGTCTGTATGCAAAGGCAGAATTTGAATATCAACTTCTGCAATTACAAAAGAGGAATATTGTTTCCCTAAGACTTAAGCACGACAATATATAAAGTAATTGGAAGATAATTTGAAAGGATCAAATTACGCGCGGTGTTGGTGGCATGTGCCTTTTATCCCAGTGCTTGGGAGGCAGAAGCAGGTGGGTTTCTGTGAGTCTGAGGCCAGGCTGGTCTACAGAGTGAGTTCCAAACCAATCAGAACTGTTACATAGAGAAACCCTGTCTTGGGGAAAAAAAAAAAATCCCACAAACAAACAAACAAAAAATATCAAGTGGTTCCAAATGTGGCAGCCAAAAAGTTCAGCGGGTAAAGATGCTTGCCACCAACTCACGTGACCTAAGTGGCCTCTACATGGCAGAGAGGAGCTGCCCTTTCAAGCTGCCCTCTTACCTCCACACCCCTGGCAAACATGTCCATGTACACACATGTACACATGGAATATGCACAAAATAATAATAATAACAAATGTTACATTTTTTTAAAGAACGTTATAATTTTAAAAATAAAAGTTAAGGCAGAACATTCTAGAAATGAACAGTTTTCTGAGGAGAAAAAAATCAGCATAAACGGACATTTGTAGGTGGTAGAAATTGAGTATCTAACAAAGATTGTAAATTTCGTTGCCAAAAAAAGAGTGACAAGCATTCAAGAAAACAATATAAAGACATAGCAAGGTCATGTTCTTGGTTATTTGTTATTAAGATTTTTTGCTCATGCATCACTTTTATTTCTTTTATAAGAAGAGGAAGCACAAGAAAATATACAGTTCTTGAATTTAATCTGTTCTCCCCTTCCCTTCTCTTGTATGTTTTATTTTTATATCATTCTTTCTCCAGTCTCTTGTCTTATTTAATCCATTACCGAGCTTACAAAGGTCATCACTAGACATTTTAAAAGCATAGCATGCTTTTATGGTGTTGCTTTTCCAGTATTTAAAAATGAATCCAGGATGGCTTGGTGGTGCAGCTGAGGCAGGAAGACCGGAGGTTCCAGGCTACAAAGTGAGTTCAGGGGCATCAAGAGCTACTAGTGAGCTAATGCTTCCAAACAGTCAGGTCCGCAACCTTCCTAATGCTATGACCTTTAATACAGCTCCTCGTGTTCTGGTGACCCCCAACCATAAAATTACCTCATTGTTACTTCATAACAGTAGTATTGCTACTCTTATGAACTGTAATGTAAGCATCTTATATGAAGGATGTCTGATATGCAGCCCCCAAGGGGATGGCCACCCACAGGTTAAAAACCCACTGCTTCCAATTAAAAAAAAAAAAATTCTATTTTTGCCTTAAGGCTGAGAGTGTAGCCTAACAGTATGAAGCTTGCCTAGTGCAATACCATATGCTAAACTCCCAGGATCACAAACAAACCAACACCCCCCCCCCCGCAAAAAAACCTCTGAATCTAATTTTCTTCCCTCCCTTGGGTTATAATTGAGAATTTCTTTCTGAATTGCTTTGCTGCTATAGCTAGGCTTTGTATGTAAATATTTGTTTGGATTACAAAGAAATCTGAAAGTAGAATGTACTAAGAATAAGTTCAGTTATTTAATGTATATAATCATGTAATTTGTTACTTAATATTATTCAGAGCTTTAGGAGAAAATATAATTCAGTGAGAAGAGAACACATATGAAGAGAATTCAGAACACTTTGTCCCCTCTTTATTTTCATTACTCATAACCTAAAATAACAATGGTTTAAGAAAAAAAAAACAGGCAAAAATAAAATGGGATCTGCTTCTCTAGCAGCTCACGTCCCACAAAGAAACAAACTAGTGAATTCCTAGGCTGTGCAGACTTATGGAATCCGACTGTCCACACCCACAGCTGCCCACTTCAGGCTCTGATTCTTTGCCTCCATTCTCATCCTCAGTCAGCCTTTAACTTCTTATATTTTTTCTCTCTTTTCTCATTCCCCACCTTTTGTAGCTTGTATTTGTGTGCCCCTCCCAGGCACAGACAGTAGGTCATCAACTCTGTATCCCATCCAGTATTTCGTAGCAATCCATCCCTCTCTAAGTTCTCCCAAAGACCATGATTTTACCTCTTTTTTTTTTTTTTTTTTTTGGTTTTTCGAGACAAGATTTCTCTGTAGCTTTGGTGCTTGTCCTGGAACTAGCTCTTGTAGACCAGGCTGGCCTCGAACTCATAGAGATCCGCCTGCCTCTGCCTCCCGAGTGCTGGAATTAAAGGCGTGCGCCACCACCGCCCGGCATGATTTTACCTCTTTAGGACATTTTCCTTCCAATTCAAGTTACACCTGTATGTCTTTGGGACTTTTAAATTATCTCTCACCATAATAAACATTTTGTTGCCGGGCGGTGGTGGCGCACGCCTTTAATCCCAGCACTTGGGAGGCAGAGGCAGACGGATCTCTGTGAGTTCGAGACCAGCCTGGTCTACAAGAGCTAGTTCCAGGACAGGCTCCAAAACCACAGAGAAACCCTGTCTCAAAAAGCCAAAAATAAATAAATAAATAAATAAATAAATAAATAAATAAATAAACATTTTGTTGTTGTTATTCACAGGTTCTGGTTCTTCCTATATATATGTAGGTGTAGGTATGAGTCAGTAGCTTGGACATTTTTTTTTTTTTGGAAAGAAGTATTCTGTGATATGAAGAAAGCACAAAACAATTCCTATGTTTTATATACTTGAAATACTTTTATTATTATTTCCTATGATTGTGTAAATACAATTATTCTGTACACATGTGTTATTGACTTGTTTTTTTAATGTGCAAAATAAAACTCATGTTTCATTTTTAAAAATACAATTTCCAGTAAGTATCTGAAAATGTATTAGGTGTACACATGTACTCCTAACACACAGCTTGGGCAAAAGCCAAATGTTAAGCATACGTTCTTCATAAGTGATATAAGCTATCTTGGTAACTAAGAAATGTCAACCAGATAATGTAAATGGAATTGCTTTGTAAGTTATAAACCTTTTCATAGAAATAAAAGATTGTATTATTAAATATGACATATGTACATGTTTAGGAAATAGTCCATCAGAAATAAGACAATGGAAGCTTGTTTCATTAATCATTTTTAATGGACAAATTGGACAGTTGCATAATGCAGGCATAGTTTTCATAGAAAAATCAATCACTTTAGTGTCATCATACTTGAAATAAATCTCATATTAAGATAAGATGGATATCTTTGGTTCACCATAAGGAGAAGCATTTGTCATGTAGGAGCTAGGGATTTGACTGGGGAGTAGAATGTACAAATGTATTTTCATCCCCCGTCACTCAATCAAGTTATAATTGTAGAATAAAGCTGTGACCCTTGACTATACTAGAGAGAAATTCATTTCTTCCCCACTCCAGGTATGGGACCTTTAAAGATTGTATCTGCATTTATTTGAAGGAACATTTTTCTCCTCCATTTCTGCTCTTATTGTTATTTGTCCATAAAAAAAAACCGACCAACCAACCAACCAAACAAACAAACAAACAAACAAAACCAAAAGTAGTAAAATTAGCAGTGATCTTATGATGTTTATTGATTTTGTTTGCAAAATAGGAATCAATTGATTGCCTACTCTGTGATATGTAGAATCTTAGTCAGAATGGAGAATAAGAACATAGGCTAATATCATACAGGAATGTCCAACTTACACCCTAGGACATCTATGTATGTAACTCAACACAAAAGCATCAACTTACTTAATACATGATTTTTTTTCTTTTTTTCTATTTCTTTATTTTTCCTACTTGGTTGGATTTTTCTTCAGCATGAACTTTATAAATGACAAGGCCATGTCACAATGTCAAAAGTATGGACACAATGAAACGTCTTCAGTCTATGTGGATTGCAATAGGGTCATCTAAACATGATTTTTCCATGTGATTTAGGATTATCGGAGCATGGCGACTTGCTCAGAGAGGAGGTATACCATGGCCTATTTTTCAACAACAAGGAAAAGGTAAGCCTTGACTGAGAAATTACTGTCCTACAAATTCTCCTGTCTACACGGGAATCATAAGTCAGAATTAGTTTGCTATTGCTAATGTAACAAACGACCACAGAGTTGCTGACTTCTAATATCACAATCTATGAGCTTACTTTGCTGTAAGTGAGCAGCAGTCTGGATGAGTTTGGCTGCTTTTTCTGCTCTGGGTCTCACAATCTGAAGGAAAGTCTGTTGCCAAGCTTCTTCACACCGTCTAACAGGTTTTGTTTCCCTGAGTTTATAGGGTTTCATGTCCTTGCTATTTTTTGTTGCTGCTTTATTTTCTGAGACAAGGTTTTCTGCAATGGAGGATAACCTTGGACTTGTGGTCTTCCACTACTAATTTAGGTATCAATTTCTAGAATTCTTGGTGAGCACTTTTACCAGTGAGCTATGCCCCCACTGCTATGGGTGTACTTTCTAATAAGTGCCTTTCCCTCCCAGGTGTTGTGATGACAGGCTTGAACTAGCATACTCAGATTTATGTGAATCTGGGTGTTTAACTCAGGGCTTCAAGCATGCCAGTCAAGCAGTCTGCCAACTGAGCTACATCTCCAGCCTCTACTCCCTATTTTCTTGATTATTTTCATTTTGTTGTTATTGTTTCTTTCTTTGCTAGTTTGTTTTTCAAGACAGGATCACGGTTTCTCTATGTAGCCCTAGCTGGTCTGGACTTGCTCTGCAGACCAGGCTGACCTCAAACTTACAGAGATCTGCCTGCCTCTGCCTCCTGAGTGCTGGGATTAAAGGATTAAAGAAAGGTGTGCACCACCACCTTGTCCTGTCTGGCTTAATTCTTCTTGAATAGTAGCAACTCAGCTCTCTTAAGATGCCCAAATTCCTTGTTACATTGCATTCCATCTTCACAAAACTACAGACCCTCAGGTTGTCTACTGCTTTGAATTTCTTTGCCTTCTCTTTCATCAAAACATCTGTTAAGGGCTTCTTTGAGTGGACTGAATTTATATAGATAGCCTCTCTCCTTTAAAGTCTGTGATCTTAGATCTTTAAAATCCCTCTTGCCGTATAAGAGCATGCTCACAGAACCTATTGAATACAGTGCAATCTGCTTCCAAATGTAGAATAACTAACTTGGCCTTTAGGAGATATGTGATGGAAGATGTTATGCTGCTTTCATGAAAAAAAAAAGTAGAACTTGACACTTACTGAATTTTCTGTTGTTATAATAACTTATCTGAGGCTGGATATACATAAAGAAAAATGATGATGGATGCTGCAAAATAATTCCATACTATCTGAGAATTGAGTATAATAAAGGGTTATTTATTTAGGGGTAGACTCAAGGATCACAGTCCTCTGCACGAATGGGGAAGAGGAACTGAATACAGAAGTCAGAAGAGAGAGCTAGCCTAGCACACACTTTACATTGGCATTTATAATGTAAGAGGCCATGCCCAAGTGGGCTGGTATCTTAAAGAGTGGAGGGAATGGGAGTATGAGCAAGGAATTCAAGACCATGAAAGGGTCATCCACTGAGACAGTTTACTTGAGCTAATAGTAGCTCACCAACTCCAACTGGACTGGAAATAAATGTGCATGGGAACAACCAACCCCCTCTGAAGGGGGTTGACAGCTGGGGCAGACTGAGGGGCCACTGATAGTGGCACTGGGATGCGTCTCTGCTGCATATACCGGCTTCATGGGATCCTATTCTCTTTGGATGTAAACCTTGCTCAACCTAGACGTAATAGGGAGGGCCTTGGAATTTCCACAAGCTGGAGTGCATGGCACTGCCTTAGGGGTGGAGAGGGGGTCTGTGGAGGGAGAGGGAGGGGACTGGGAAAAGAGGAGGGAGGGGGAATTTGTATTGGTATTTTTTTAAATAATAAAAAAGGAAAAAAAAAGAAGTGTATGGTCACCCCATTTGCATATGAAAATGTTAGAAGGAAATCCACATATTTTATGCCCAGGAAATTTTTATAAAACTATGCAATATAAATATTACTTCTAACACTTAGAAACTCTCACCTTTTCCACCTTGAACCAGGTTTTAGAACTAGAATACTATTGCTACATAGATGACTGGTTACCAGGAGCAACAATTTTACAAGACCAGGACAGTTATACTTAAGCGATTTTTACAATCTTTCCCTGAAGCTACCTATGCCCATGTGTTTGGAGAAGGCATACTCACATAGCAAATAGATAAGTGTGCAAACTGATAAAGGCACCTAGAAATCCAGTGATTTGTCGTTTCCCTATGTAGACTTTGGGTATCTGGGTTCTAAACAGTAAGTGTGATATGGCCAAGGTCCAACTCAGCTAGCTGGCTTCTTCTTTCGATCATTCATTTAGTGACCATTCTTCCATAAGACTGGCATGTTGATGTCTTGGGTTTCTCAGGTTGCTTGGTGGAATGCAATAGATTGTGTGAGTTAAATAATATACACTTATTTCTGACAGAAATGCAGAAACAGTGGGCCCACAGGCCAGGGACTTGATAAGAAACGGAATTGTGATATGCAGATGGCCAGCTTCTAGTTGGGTCCTCACAAAGACCCTGCTGGGAAGCTCTGTGTTTTCCTGGAGAATACTAATATTCGTCACCTTCATGGCCTCATCTATACTGAATTAGCTTCCTGTACCTTTAGCTCCAAATAAGCGTCCCCAGTATGAGGTAGAGTTTCAGTTAATAGATTCTTAGAAGACACAAATAGGCAATAACCTCAAGAGTAAAAGCAACTGTCACACTGAATAATGAATAAAATTACTTTTTTAAAAAAATTTTAGGTAAGTCATCATAGTGAGAAAAACCACAATGAAGTCTCTGAATCTAGGTCGCCCTCTTTAGTCAACTTGGTAAAGCTAAACAATACCCCCATGGTGATGGGGACTGTGGAGAGCTAAGGAGACCAGGGCCACTCTAATCGGTCTAAAGCAAGCAGGGGTGATGATCTCAGGTTAATAAATATCACTTCACTGAACTCACTCCTACAGAAAATGGATCATTTTTGAGGAACTATTATAAGCTACTACAAGCTCAGCAAAGCAATAGCCTTCAGTACTTCCATCGAGTGGAATGGTGTCAGTAGGTTAGCTCAGCCATGAGTGTGCAGCTTATCGTCAGTGCTTGGAAAAATCAACCTTTTTCTATATCATTCTGAAGAGAATATAAAAACCATACGACCTTTATATCCAAAAGAGAGAAATGAGTGTTTGGAGGTGTTCTTCAAAACCATGCTAACTTTTCAGTCTTCTTTAATTTATGATGCATCATGAGGAAATAAGAACATTTCACCAAACCCCATACTGATCCCAGACATTGATCACATGACCCTACAAGGTTGGTTGAACAACATGTACCATTCGTTCTTGCACATTTTACTACATGCACATTTTATATTTGACCAGCTAAGTGTACTATTTACAGGGCCTTCTCTGTTTCTAGACTCTTACTCATCTTATACCATAGGAAGTGGACTATACCTGTTTGTGGATTAAGTCACTCATGCATGTGCCTTTTATTCTTACAATAGTATGCTCTCCTTTATAAGTGAAACAGGCTCATTTTTAATATTTTTAATAATATTAAAAATCAGGATTTTTGAAGTTTGTCTTCCTTCGAAGGTCATTCAAACATTGTAGGTGTATAGTCTTGAGTTATGGTAAATCACATCCCTGGAACCAGTACTCTGATCGGCCATCAGCTCTTAAACTCCACATCCAGCTTTTGGCAACTAGGGATTTAGGTTTTCTTTTTTTTTTCTTTTTTTTTTTTTTTTGTATTTTCCTAATCTTAAAAAAAAAAAAAAAATTCTTACAGCTCTTTTTCTTTCTCTTGGTAAGTTATTCCATCGCACAGGCATGTTTCCAATTTGGTAGCACCTTAGCAGTCCTTGGGAAAGTCTCAGGACAATCCAGCAGGCTCTGACATGCACCTGAGGAGTTTCCATCACGACTCCACATGCTGTATTCATCCAGCTCCCATGCTGCTGTGCTCGGGGCTTCACTTCTGCCATTTCCAATCAGTCAAGCTAGCTCCTTTCTCAGAGGTTGCCGCTCCAGGTTTCTCAGTCCTTCCCCCCTTGCACTGAGGGATCACAATGAGGATGAATTTATATCTCAACTTTAGTACCGCTGGGCGAATCGCCCACCTTCTCCCTGTAACTGTTATGTCTCGATGGCTTACTGCTTCATTATCTGCTAAGTCCATCTAACAGGAAACACCTCCACCCTAGAGCTTGCAGTAAGAGGTTGTTAAAAATAGAAAAGTTTATTTTCAGACAACTTGAATTAATGCTAATTCAAGCTCTAATCAGGCATCCCTGGATGACTTAAATGTTTTTCTAAATGGTCCTCCCCCAGCAGTTCATCCTTTATGAGGGCATGGTGTTGTATTTCTTCTGGGAAGCTTTCCTGATGAAAATGTAGGGCCTGCAAGCAAAGTCTAAGAAACCTCCCATCGTGTCTCTAAACTGCATCATCTTCCTATCCCTATGGTGTGACACAGCTCAGATGTAAGAACTAGTTATTTGTAACAAAAATGGGAGAAAGTAGAAGACATTTGAAGTCAACCAACCAGGTGTAAGCAACCCAGACTCCACTCATTGGATCTAAAAATGTGGATCTCACAGAAGGAGAATAGTGATCCTGAGAAAACAGGGTTGTTATGAAGATTTGCTCAAAAGATTAAAAAAGAAAAGAAAAAACTGATGTGGGAGTCCCCTCTGTGTGTTGCTTGTATTGGTTAATGAATAAAGAAACTGCCTTGGCCTGATAGGGCAGAACTTGTATAGTCGGAGAAAACAGAACTGAATTCTGGGAGGAAAAAAATCAGAGCCAGGGCACACCATGGATCTGCCACCAGAGATAGATGTGCTGAATTTCACCCTGTAAGTCACTGCCACATGGTGATATGCATATTAATAGAAATGGGTTAAATTAAGATGTAAGAATTAGCTAATGGGCCAAGCAGTGATTTAATTAATACAATTTCTGTGTGGTTATTTCAGGGCTATGCTAGTCAGGCGGCCGGGACAAACAACTGGGCCCTCCTCTTATCACCTAGGAAGAATTCAAGAAACCTGTTATATAGACTGGTGATTATAGCTAATGACAATGTATTCTTGAGGAACACTAAGAGACTAGATGTTATAGATTCTTACTATAGCAATGATATCTATGTGCTATGATGTGTGTCAATAAACTACATTTAATCATCCCATACTGTGTAAATGTTTCAAGACATCATATTATACGTTATAAATGCTGTTTTATTCATAAATTTAAACTAGACATACAAAGTTATATTACAAAAGAAAGAGAAGGCTAAGTAGAAGTCACATGTTAAGAGTGGGTATGGGGTTTAAAAGGCACGCATGTTTGTTTTTTTAATATTTACAATATTCTGTCTGTGTATATGCGTGCAGGCCAGAAGAGGGCATTACAGATGGTTGTGAGCCACCATGTGGTTGTTGGGAATTGAACTCAGGACCTTTGGAAGAGCAGGCAATGCTCTTAACCTCTGAGCCATCTCTCTAGCCCCACGCATGTTTGTTTTAAAGCAATGCCTTGTCTCACCTATTAGAATACAATGACTCTTAGTCTAGAAAACACTTTTAAGTAAGAAATGTACACATGTAATGGTTGCTTTGCAATGATGGCCACTGTACAGCTCATGAAACATTTCACAATCTAGCCTGTGTTGTGACAGCAAAGAGCAATTTTGAACTTTAGCTCAAAGTAGGTGAGTCACATGTTATTATACCTTTGCATTGCTGGAGGAAGAGTCAGTCACATGTGCTTTACCTTTGCCTGGGAGTCAGAACATTCTTCATTAAAAGTTTCCTTATGAGGATGCAAAGAGAGGAAAGCACAGAGTTGGATGAAATTATTTTCTGTGATTTCTTAGTGAAGAAAATTGTTTCTATTGAGAACAATAAAACACTCATAAAATAATTAGTTCTAAGTCCCAATTGATCTTATTAGATATTTATTCTTAATATTTCTCATTTTAATTTTCTATCTTATAAATGTAATTAGCCTTAATGAGGGAGTTTGAGTTATTTTTCATTGTACAGATGGAAATACTGTAATAATATGGGCAAACTTTGAAATAAAACTGAACTGAGATTTTCTCTATCTACTGTTATCTGAGAATTCATGAGTATCATTGTGTATGCATAGGAATAATGTATCAAATAAAAATAAAACGCATTTTTTACAAGTTCAAACCTAAAGTAGATGATTAACTGCACAATATACAATAAGATAAAAATTCCTGATTACATCTCTTCTATGATTAACTAGATGTGGCTGCTTCATGCTTTCCAGCAAATACGTAATCTCAGTGATGAAGTAAATTATTTACAAATACTTATTAACAGTTTATTATGTTCTGTCAGTAGTAGAAACAATAGACACCCAGTAGTGTCATGACATGTTAAACTCAATCTTCATAATCAACACAAAGAGATGTTCTTCCATCTTTCATAAAAAGAGGCTGAGGCAGGCAAGTTCCATCACATAGCAAGTCAGTAGAACTGAGTCCACGCAACTCTGATTTCAGAATTTATGTTGGCATCAAATCTGCTGCGGGGTTACACTTTCTCAGCTTATAGTTTCAGAGAGGAAGGAAAAAGCTGTCTCTGCTTGAAAAGGCTTTGCAAAGTAGGGCATGTTCAAGCTAGAACTTTCACATAGACAATTCTAGATCAAAGAAATGGAAGACCCACATGGGCTTCCAGATCAACCCGGTTAGCAGTTCAGATGAGACAACAATGTAGGGATTTCTTGCTGAGGAAGGGAGCAAGGATAGCTTCTTGTAGGCAGAAAAGCATCTGAGGGCAGTGCCAAAGGCCATTGTATAGATGGGTTTGAACCATAGTTCTGCACCTTAGGAACTATAACACTGAGCTTCAACCTGGACTTAATTTATTTGTCTATAAATTGTATGTAATAATATTTAATTGCCTTGTGTCGTGTTGCAAAAGTTAAAAGCTTAAAGTTAAAAGTGGTAGAGTCATGCCAGCACATACTATGGATTGTCAGTTTACTGGGAATTTAAGAAAACAAATGGACCTTAAAAGACAATGGCATAAAATGTGGATAAAAGTGAGATAAGAAAAGGAGGGGAATAATACTTTTTGTGGATGTATTAGATCCTCTAAAATGCTATGAAAATGCAATTATGACCTAAGTTTAAAGATTCTGTGCTTCAGAGAAGCAAAGTGTGGAGAAAACACCTGTCATTTATAAAACCTGGGATATACAACTTACCCTGTGATTTTTCATATTCCACTGTCTTCACCTATTTCTTCCTCATATTTAACGAGTTCCTTTATTCTGATACTCATACCCCCTTAATCTCTCCTGAACCCATCTTTGCCCATTTCTAGGTGCTTTATTGTTATAAAAGATTAAAAAAATACTGCTTTTTAAATAAATTCCTTAAGCCTCCAATTCTCTATGTGTCCCTCTCTTCCTGTGTGTGTGGTCTTATTTCCCTATTTGATATTTTAAAGAACAGATTTGAACCTACTACTTCAATGACCATACATAGCTAAAAGGCTCACAATAACATCCAAGTAAAGAAGCTGAGTACCTGTTTCTATTCCTGCACAGACTGGCTTCTGATGCAAATCACCCCACTTTGCATTTCCTGCCAGCCAAAAAAGCATTGATTGCTCCTTCTTTCTGCAGAGGCATTGGTTGCAGTCTTTCTGCAGAGGCATTGGTTGCACCTTCTTTCTGCAGAGACCTATGTTGCACAGTTTTTCCGAGGTCCATTCTGCCTCCCCTTTCAAGTGTAAAGGGCCTTTCTCCCAGTGTTCATATTCTGGCAAAAAGAGCTGATATATTCATGAAAGACCTACTATAAAATGACTTAAAACAAAAGCAGAGAAGGCTCAGTGACCAGATCCCTAAGACTATAAATAGAGTTAGCAGGAAGGTTCTGCAAGGAACTTTGGGAAAGTAGAGGCCAATGCTGTCTCTTCTACCAGTGATCTTTCAAAGACTATGAAAGTTTGGGAACAGCCCCCAAGGAGAGTGTAAAATAGATTCACTAGTACGTGACTCTCAAATGTTTTCTATGACTGAGACTCTTCTGCACTGGCTTCTGTCATGGTACACCCCTGTTTGTCTTCCTACTTTGTCACACAAGAATTTTCTCTGGATGATGGGATTTCTTTGTTTGTTTTTGTATTTTTTTTTTAAAGCAAGGGTTCACTATGTATGTGAATCAGGCTGCCCACAAATTCATTATCCTTTTGACATGATCCTCCTTTTGATGCCTGGGTTTAAAAATGTGCACCATCACCTCTGACTGGACTTATATCTTGATCTTGGGTCACTATTCTCATTATTCCCTGAGATTCCTTAGTTGTGTCACTTTTATCTGCAACTTTTATCTTATGTTGATGTCTATATGCTAATTACTGCTTTGTGTATATTAAGAGTATGCCCTTAACAACCTATTTTCCACTTAGGAGAACACAGTGGAACTGGAAGGATTAAATGCATTGGAAGAGGAATTGACAGGGAAGAGGACTGATTGTGGAGAATGATAACCAGTATTAAAGGCCATTTGCATATCCATATAGCAATTTACCACTGTAGATGGCTTCCTAAAATATGCAAATATACATATTTAAAAGGAATTCAAATGAAACTACCCTATAATGAAGGCACAATATCCCCCATAAAATACCACATACTAGAAAATACAAATCCTATCACCAGAAATGAGTTAACTTCTTTTTTAAAAAAAAGTGTTGATAGGTGGCATTCTGATGTGGTATGTCCTTCTGTACATGTGTTGTGCAGAACACATGGTTGCTAAATAATGCTGTTTCGAGAAGAGGCTTAGCAGAATAAACCCAGACTGGAAGTCCTAACAGAGATATAGAGAGAAAGAAGGTGGAGTCAAAGAGACACCATGCAGCTTCCAAAGGAGACAGGCACCAGAAACTTACTGGTAGGCCATAAACTTGTGGTGATACATAGATTAATAGAAATGGGTTAATTCAAGATGTAAGAACTAGCTAGAAAAACACCTGAGTCATTGGCCAAGCAGTGTTATAATTAATATAGTTTCTGTATGATTATTCAGGTCTGGCAATCAGGAAACAAATGAGCAGTCTCCACTTATAGGGTTCCATCAACCCTTAAACATTACAGGCTATTGTCATTGCTCTTGTTTACCCTACAGAACTTGATGATGAAACCACACTGGTACTGACCTAAAACTTTCATCCCTAGTCATTAGCTTTCATATCACTGGAAGATGCTATACATGCTACCAGAAGAAAAAAGTCATCATCAGCCTTACGCAGCTGTGATTCCAATGAACTACAGTAGTGTCTGTATTGGAAGATATGTCCACAGGTACAGTAGTGACAAAGATATTAGGAGAGTAGCTAACCACCTTTGGATTGTATCTAAAACCTGTTTCATGATATTTATAAAGGTTTGAATGAGAATGGTCTTTCATAGACTTACATATTTGAATACATAATCTCCAGTTGGTAGAACTGTTTGACTGTTTGAGAAATATTAAGAGGTGTGACCTTGTTAGGGAAGGTGTGTCACTGGGAATGGGTTTTGAAGTTTCCAAAGATATATCATTCTCAGTCTCCCCATCTCTCTCTTTCTCTCCATCTCTCTGCCTAACACTTGTGGATCAAAATGTAAAAGCTTAGACTTTCCTGCCACTGTGTCCTCGCTCCACCATACTCAGTCCTAATCCTCTGAAACTTTAATCCCAAATTTTAAATGCTTTTGTTAATAAATTGCCTTGGTTATGGAGTTTTATTACAGCAATAGAAAAGTAACTAAGAAAGATTTAACACACCTGGCACCATTATCTGGCCAGTAACTCATGGGGAGACAGGTCAGAGCCCTATTACTCTCATACTGCTAAGTGGGCAGAGATTAAAATAACTTGTAGTGGCTTATTGCTATTCCCATATTTCAGTGCATCTCTAAACCACCACCAGAGAAACTTCCTTCTGCAATTGATAGTAACTAACATAGTGATACACAACTGAACAACATGCAGAGAATAAGAGAACACAGAATGTTCAGCCCCAAATGAGGCATTTTTAACACATCCCTTTCACCAAGGCTATTGGAATTTTAACGGTTATGAAGATAAAGAATATATAAATGTCTGAGGTTAAAGATATAGCGAGTACCATTTGTTCATCTGTCTGTTTTTAAGCCAGCATTGACCTCTTTTCATTATCGTAGTAGCTCTGCAGTAGTGCTTGAAGTCAGAGACGGTGATGCCTCCAGAAGTTCCTTTATTGTACAGAATTGTTTTGGCTATCCTGGGTTTTTTGTTTCCCATATGAAGTTGAATATTGTTCTTTCAAGGTCCGTGACGAATTGTGTTAATATTTTGATGGAGATTTCATTATATTTGTAGCTTGTTTTCGGTAAGATTGCCATTTTTATTATGTTGATCCTATCTATCCTAATGCATGGGAGAGCTATCCATTTTCTGATATCTTCTTCAATTTCTTTCTTTCTTTTCTTTTTTTTTTTTTTTTTTTTTTTTTTTTTTGGTTTTTCGAGACAGGGTTTCTCTGTGGTTTTGGAGCCTGTCCTGGAACTAGCTCTTGTAGACCAGGCTGGTCTCGAACTCACAGAGATCTGCCTGCCTCTGCCTCCCGAGTGCTGGGATTAAAGGCGTGCGCCACCACCGCCCGGCTTCAATTTCTTTCTTCAAAGACTCATCTCATCTGCAAATAGCGAAAGTCTGACTTTCCAAGTTGTATCCTCTTGATTTCCTTTTGTTGTCTTATTGCTCTTGCTAGAACTTTGAGGACTATATTGAACAGAGGTGGAAAGAGTGGACAGACTTGTTTCTGATTTTGGTGAAATTGCTTTGAGTTTCTCTCCACTTAAATTATTATTGGCTATTAGCTTGCTGTATATTGCTTTTATTATGTTTAGCTATGTTTTTGTATAAATGATCTCTCTAAAACCTTTATCATGAAGAGGTGTTGGATTTTGCTGAAGGCTTTTTCACCATCTAATGAGATGATCATACAGTTTTTTCTTTCAGTGTATTTATATAATGGATTACCTTGACAGATTTTCTAATGTTTTCTAATCTCTGCATCTCTGGGATGAAACCAACTTGACCATGGTGGATTTTCTTTTTTATGTATTCTTGGGTACAGTTTGTCAGTATTCTATCAAGTACTTTTGCATCAATGTTCATGAGGGAGATTGGTCTCTAATTCTTTTTCTTAGTTGAGTCTTTGTGTGGTTTCATTATCATGGTAACTGTAGCCTTGTAAAAAGAGTTTGGTGATGTTACTTCTGTTTCTATATGTGGAACAATTTAGGGAGTATAGGTATTAGCTCTTCTTCAAGTTCTGGTTTAATTCTGTGATGAAACCATCTGGCTTTTGGTTGTTGGAGACTTTCAATGAGTGCTTCTATTTTCTTAGGGGTTTAAGTTTATTTTAATTGTTTATCTGGTCTTGATTTAACTTTTGTATATGATACCTATCCAGAAAAATGTCAGTTTCTTTAAGATTTTCCAATTTTGTGGAGTACAAGTTTCAAAGTATGACCTAATGATTCTCTGATTTTCCTCAGTTTTTGACAAAGAAGCTAAAATTATACAATGGAAAAAAGAAATCATCTTCAACAAATGGTGCTGGCTAAATGGATTTCAACATGTATAAAAATACAAATAGATTCTTATCTATCCCCATGCAGAAAACTCAAACTCAAATGGACCAAAGACCTCAATATAAATCCAGCCACACTGTATTTATTTCTCATAGAAGAGAAAGTAAGAAGTAGCCTTGAACACAGGAGACCACTTCCTAAATATAGCACTAATGTCACAGTCACTGAGAGCCACAATTAAAATGGGACCTCCAGAAACAGAGAAGCTTGTGTAAGGCAAAGAACACAGTCAATAAGACAAAATGGCAGCCTACAGAATGGGAAAAGATCTTCACCAACCCCACATTAGACAGAAGACTGATCTTCGAAATATGTAAGGAACTCAAGAAACTAGACATCAAAATACAAAATAATCTAGTTAAGAATGGGGAACTGATCTAAACAGAGAAGTCTCGATGGAAGAATCTCAAATGGCTGAAAGACACCTAAGGAACTACTCAACATCCTCAGCCATCAGGGAAATGCAAATCAAAATGACTCTGAGATACCATCTTATGTCATTCCGAATGGTTAAGATAAAAAAAAAATACTAATAATAGTTTATGCTGGATAGGATACTAAGTAAGAGGGATCACTCTTCAATTGCTGGTGGGAGTGAAAATTTGTTCAGCTGCTATGGAAAACAGTATGGCAATTTCTTAGAAAACTGGGACTCAATCTACCTCAAGACCCAGCAATACAATTCTTGGGCATATACTCAAAAGATGCACACTTATACCACAAGAACATTTGCTCAAGTGTGTTTACAGCATCATTATTTGTAATAACCAGAACCCGGAAACAACTTAGATGCCCCTCAACCAAACAATGGATAAAAAAATAATATATGTGGTATATTTACATAATGGACTAGTACTCAGTGGTAAAACAAACAAACAAAAAAAAAAACCATGGTATCTTCAAATTTGCAGGCAAATGGACGGATTAGACAAAAAATCCTGAGTGAGGTATCCCACACTTAGAAAGACAGACAAGATATGTACTCACTCATGCTGGATATTAGATGCAAAACAATGGATAAGCAACCTATAGTCCACTACCCCAGAGAAACTAGGTTAACAAAAACCCTAAGAGAGACATATATGAATTTCCATATATGGGAAGGGAAAAATAGATAAGATATCCTAAGAAAATTGGAAAGATGTGGAAGGGGGAGAAGGAAGGGTGGAAAGGGGAGATGGGAGAACAGAGAGGGAGAAGAACAAGATAGAATGGGATAGTAGAGATGGGTCAAGGACAGAGAGGGAGAGCAAGGGAAAAGGTATCTTGATTGAGGGAGCCATTATGGGGCTAGCAAGAAGACTAGCACTAAAGAAATACCTAGGAATCCATAAGGATGACCCCAGCTAAGACCATAAGCAATAGTGCAGAGGGTGCCCCAACTGGCCTTGCCCTGTAATCAGGTTGATGACTACCTTAATTGTCATCACAGAACCTTCATCCAGCAACTGATGGAAGCGGATGGAGAGATCCACAGCTAAGCCTTGGGCCGAGCTCCCAGAGTCTAGTCGAAGAGAGGGAGGAGTTATAATATGAGCAAAGAGGTCAGGACTATGAAGGGGATACACACGGAAACATCCAACCAGAGCTGGTGGGAGCTCACTGACTCAGGACTGACAGTGGTGGAACCTGTATCAGACCAAACTAGGCCCTGTGAATGTTGGTGACATTTTAGTGGCTTAGGCAGTCTGTGGGGCCACTGGCACTGGGACCAGGATTTACCCCTAATGCTGGAGCTGACTTTTTGGAACTCATCCTCATTGGAGGGATACCTTGCTCAGTCTAGATATAGGGGAGGGCCTTGGTCCTGCCTCAAAGTGATGTGCCAGACTTTGTTGACTCCCCATGGGAAGCCTTACCCTCTCTGAAGAATGTATGGGGGGATGAGGTTGAGGAAAGGTCAGAGAAGCAGGAGGAGGCAAGAGAGTGTCTGTTAAATATCACATGCCAATATCAAAATGTCCCACTATACTATATAAAAGGTATAAGATCTGTATGTTCTGAAGAGAAACCAGAATGTATACATTGTACTGTAATGAATATGTAAAATAATCTGCTAAAATTTATGTATGGTTTTCGAAAAGGAAAGTCACTCTTCCAAATAACTTTTCTGAAAATAAGTCAAAAGATTCTTATAATCTTGCCCCATATCCAGAAGGAAGGAACTTCATTTAAAATGAGAGGCATGAGGAATCAGGTACTGCTGGGAATCTCACTTCTCTTAATTTGTTGTGTCCATGCACACTGAGTCCATACCCGCATCCCTCCTCAGACCCAAAATGAAAATCAGTTCTCATTGAATTCTGAGTTCACATTTCTGTTATAGGAGTCTAAGCATGATGCATGGAAGGAATAAAGAAAGCATATCATCTTTTCAACCCTAATTTACAAAGTTGGAGGTACAAAAACAAGATGTATCTGTGATTCTATGAGATTAGGCCAGGGGTTCATGCTATGTTATTTTTTTATTTTTGTTTTTGAGTATGGAAAATTAAGTATCGTTTTTTACACATACACATTATATATATATGTATATATATACACATATATGTGTGTGTGTGTGTGTGTATTTAAGTAGAGTTTTGGTTCAATAAAAATATTTGAATAGGCTTAAGAATGTGGGTTAAGAAAAGGAGACCTTAAAAAATTTAAGAAACACCTGAGAATATAGGTATGGGATTCTCTTAAAAGAGAGGTATATAGGGCTGATGAGGGAGGGGGACTTGATCGGGGGAGGGGGAGTGAAATGGGAGGCGGTGGCAGGGAGGAGGCAGAAATCTTTAATAAATAAATAAATATAAATAAACAAATAAATAAAATACCAAATTTAAAAAAAAATTATTTTTGATATAGGATAACACTGTGTATCCCATGGGAAGTTCAAACTCCCAAACTCCTTACCACCAGACTGCTGGAATTACAGAAGAGTACCTGTACAACAGGCTAAGCCTCTATCTTTTCTTTTTTTTTTTTCTTCTTATTATTAAAAATTTCCATCTCCTCCCCTCCTCCCATTTCTCTCCCCCTCCCCTCACTTCCTCTCCCCCTCCCTCTCCAGTCCAAAGAGCAGTCAGGGTTCCCTGCCCTGTGGGAAGTCCAAGGTCCTCCCCCCTCTATCCAGGTCTAGGAAGGTGAGCATCCAAACAGACTAGGCTTCCACAAAGCCAGTACATGCAGTAGGATCAAAACCCAATGCCATTGTCCTTGGCTTCTCAGTCAGCCCTCCTTGTCCGACACTTTCGGAGAGTCCGGTTTGATCACATGCTCCATCAGTCCCAGTCCAGCTGGCCTTGGTGAGCTCCTATTAGATCAGTCCCACTGTCTCAGTAGGTGGGTGCACCCCTCGCGGTTCTGACTTCCTTGCTCATGTTCTCCCTCCTTCTGCTCCTCATTTGGACCTTGGGAGCTCAGTCAAGCCTCTATCTTTTCAAAGTGTTAATTATTTGTCATCTGATATTAGCTTTCCAGCATTATTGCTAATTAAGATTATGATTTTAGCTTACCTATTTTTAGAATTCAAATAATAATACACTCACTATGGATTACTCATAATTCGGAAATAGGAAACATTCACTATTTGTTATTATTATGTGTTTTTACTTCATTAAATCTAAGTTATGCATGAGTTCTGGGATATTCATTCATTCATTCATTCATTCATTTAAGTTCTATGTGGCCTTTCAGCTTTGCCCCTTGACACCTCCCTATGCTTACCCTAGTTCACTGATTGCCATTCCTGACTTGCCTCTACCTCTGTCATGGATGGTACCAAGTTCTTTCACATCTTCAGTTTATGCTCTCTTGCTTCTATTTTGTGCCTATCCCCAGAGATGCCATATTTCAGCCAAAATGTCATTCCATTAATATTAAGGATGCATACCAGATTAGGTCTTCCTATTACAAACCAAGAATCTTTTTCTATATAGTATTTATAACACATGTCACATTGAATTATAATTTTTGTTTTGATTTAATTAAAATCTTCCTTCTGCTTACATTCCTTTGACATTGCTTGTCAACTCATTTTATAGTCAAGGAACACAGAAATCTGTGTACCTGAATGAATTAAATGAAAAATATTGAAAGAATTGTGCATGGTATCTTCTGTAATGAATTACTATATTTTTACCATGGTTCTTGAAAGAATTTGTGTTTTGTTGTGTAAATCTGTTTCCTCTGCACTATTCTGTTTTATCTGTGGCAAGAAGGATAGATTCAGGAGTACCTTGTTATTGGTCACAGGTAAACAAAATGCTTATTAAAGCTAGCCTAAATCTGAAATTTGTCCAAAATAAGAGCAGGAAGTTTGAAAGTAATTCTGTAGACTATGTATAATCATGAAAGTCAAATAAGCAATCTAAGATTCATTGAAATTTTGTTTCTTTAATAGTTCCACTTAGAGAGAGTCTATGTGATAAACTCATAGGTTTTGGAAAACAGTTGACATCCATGTGGGACTGGTAATATTTCACTAGATGATATATTAATATAAGTAACTATATATTTTTAAAATTGTTTCATCATCTTTGCCATATTCTTCCTAAGTGATACAAATTTTCTTTGTTACTTTTTCTGGCTGAGGATATGATCAGCCTCAATCAGGCACTGGTCTTGCTTAAGTTTTTTACAGAAGGTTCTTATCATATAGCCCAGTGGGTTCCTACTTCTACAATACAAGTGTTCTTGAACTGTTAGCACATAAATTCTTATTGTCTAGCATTAATCCTATATTTTACTTTCCTTTTAACTCATGCCTTGGCTTATCTCTTAGTTTAATCACTAAGTTAAATTTGAATTCCCCCTTTCTTTTCCCTCTCTCCTTTAGTTACAACACACACCCCCACAAACTTCTGGGTCTTCCTCAATAGCTCTTGCAGTCACCAGAGTTGTTTCTCCACAGAAGGATCACAGTAAATTTCCTAAGGGGTGCTTTGCTCACTGTGTTTGCCAAGTGAAATGTAAGGTGTACTATTGTTCGTTCATTTCCGTTTCAGAAACAAAATCAAGTACAAAGGAGTTCTGAAAGAAAACACTGTGCTGGATACTTATACTAAAACATTGAAAATTGTTGTTTAGTTACATGATTTCATGGATGAGGAAAGATGAGCCTTGCTGTGGATAATGGCTGCTATACTAAGAGAAACCAATCGTTGTTATTTTATTGCCTTAAATACTCCAAATATCTTTAATAGTTTAAATTTGTGAAAAATCTACAATTTTATTACTGTCAAGTTTACAGGTTAGACTAAAATTTTCTGGTTCAAACACAATGCTAACTTTAGCCACAGTTAACAGAGAAAACAAATCCATGAACTCTATCTATGGATCACAGGTTAATAATTCCTACTTTTAAGCATAATTGGTCTACAGCAAGCAATCATGCAAAGAATACATTCATTCCATAAATATTTATTATACATGGCAATGTGCTGAGGGTTGAAGCTTCTGATTGGTTCTTGAGAAATTTGTATTCTGGTGAAGATATGCATGCAAATAAAGTATAAAACCGGATCTTAAAACTAGGTTTTTATATGCTGTTAAGTATTAAACATTGCTTAACTGACAGAGCAAAGAATTATGGAGAAGTAGAGAATGTTAAGAAGGTGGCTGTGTTGTATTTTCAGGCTTGCCTTAGCAGTGGAGAACATTGGCAGCATTGCAGAGAACCAAATTATTTGGAGACTAATAAAGCATCCTGATGATGATGATGATGATGATGGGTATTTAGAGAAGAAGATGATAAAATTGCTGTTAGAGAATAAGCAGCTAACAAAATTTTCCAGGATCTACTTGGGCTAATGCATGGATAGTAAAGTTGTTTGTCAAGCACACAAGGAATTCTGTCTAGGTGGAAAAGTTATAAACTACATTTTATATATGGAAAATGGAAGCATTAGATGGAACTGTCCCGGAGGTGACTGAAGTGCCAGAAATGAATATGGGCAGGGTAGGAGGAGTTCATGCTATATATTTTATTTTAATCACTAGAGAGGGTGAGGTTATCCAGCAAACAAGAGAACCAAGGCTGGAGCCGTGGAACCCATCGGCACTTAAGGAGTAATGGGGGTCAAGAAATCCCTGAAATAAGTAACTGAGGAGGGTAGGAGATATACAAGAGCCGAGGTATCAGGAACTGTTTTCACTTTGGCCTTTGTTGTTATTGCTACCCTAAACTACTCCTTTCACCCTTATTCAGTGTTCACACTTGCAACTGTGAAAGTTCCTACTGTGTGCATTTACAAACACCCATTCCTAAAGACATACTTCATGTAGCAGCCTACATTTCTGTCTCTTAAATATGTGATATATGAACATAAATCATTAAATAAAACATAAAATATTACTTATAAATTTGTGAAAAACAAAAATAACAAACAGAAAAATAAAGCAGTGATATAGATTGCATTTTTCTCTTGCGCATGCCCTTTTGACTACCATGTTTTACCTTCTGTGATTAGTTTTGCACAGATAGCTTTTGTACATTTATGATCTAACATTTTCCCACCAAATGCTATTTAATCACAAAATGACAATTTCTTATTACTTCCCATTTGCGTTGATAAGTTAAAATAATATTGGCATCATAAACTTTTTCTCTTTCTGGTTGCATCTGTTCATTTTTCCCTTTTCTGCTTTTCAGTCATCATTCCTCATAATAGGAGACAAATTACTTTACTGTGTGCACTCGGGAATAGATGCTGGGGTCTTTGCATATGATTATTTTTAACAGATGTTGGTAAGGACACAAATCAGAGATTTGACATGACATCAACAATCAACTTGTTAAGTCATTTACAATTGCATATGGTACTTAAAATATGCTTTAAATGTCCTATTTACATAAGGCACTAATTTGTCTTCGCAGGTCTAGCAGTCTTCTCTGAGCTATTTGTTTAGCTTTTATTTTTGAAAGTCTTTATAACATTTTTAATGATTTTTGTCTATTAATCTTACTTCCAGAGTCTGGTTTTTCTAATGAGATTAAGTTAATATATGGGTAAGTATAGACATATAAATGCATATAGCTTCACAGTTTTAGAACATGAAGACTAAACTGTCTAGGTCATTAAAATTCAATTCATGAGTTCACAAAATTTCTAATTTTCCCTTTTCTATTCTTCAAATTCCTTTATTTATATATAGTCAAAGTGTATTCCTAAACAAAGTAATACAGCTTTTGAAATTTTTTATGTAAATAAAATATGTATGAGATTTAATTTTCAGGGTTAGTTTCTATTATTTAATATTTATTTATTTATCCTGTGATATATCAGGCCTATTCATGTTTTCAACTTATTTCATTGTACAAATGAATCAAAACAAATGAATCTGCTTTATTATTGATGGAATTATATTTTCTCCTGCTGTGTTGCTATTAACATTTGTGATCCTATTTCTTAGCATACACACACTATATGAATAATTTCCATAGTTAATATAGAGATTAGGAATAGATTCTGTCTTCTGAGGTTTTGTATATTTTTCACTTCTGTAGATCACACCAGGCATTTTCTATAGCAGTTTTACCAGTTCATTTTTCTATAGGCATTGAAGAAGTCCTGTTAAATTTATATTATCATCAAACATTTCTAGGGTTGACTACTTTATTAATCCTATAGTAAGACTTCACGTTGAGCCCATAAGACCCGACTCAACTCAATGATCAATCTTTTTATATGCACATTGGCCAGCTACTTATTTCCCCTCTTTAAAAATTTTGTGATTTTTTTTTGTTACTGGTTTCTAAGCATTATGTTACTGAAATTCCACACAATATATTCTGATCATGGTTTCCCCTCCCACATCTCCTCCCAGATCGTACCCACCTCCCTATCCATGCAATCCCATCCCTTCTTTTTCTCCTGCTTTAGAAATGAAACAGGCAAATTTTAACAAAAGAATTAAAACAATACTACAAAAATCTCAAGAAACACACACACACACACACCACAAAACAGTAAAAAATTGGAAGTCATAATATATAAGCAAAGTACCAGTTACATTAAAAATGCCCAATCAAAGCAATAGGACAGAAAAAAATCTTTAAATATTCAAATCATTTTTGAGTTCATGTTTTGCTTACTATCTCCTGCTGGGCATGGAGTCTAGCATGTTTTATACGCCCTGGATACAAACCCTTGGTCAATCACACACTTTAAATATCCTCACTCAATCTCCATTTGCCATTCTTATACTTGCAAAGAAGCCTTTGATAAATTGGTGTTTTAACATTAAAGTAATCAAGTTTTCAATTTTTCTCTTTTTATTATTTATTTTCATGTCCTGTTCACAAACTACTTCCCTGAACCAAGACCACGATGGTGTCCTACTGCAGTATCATTTAAACCTCTTTCGTACATTTTTCTTCTCACCTTGAGTTCTGCACACTTGAGCAGTGTACATACAGTAGGCTTTGATACCATTTGTCCACATAAACAACTTCTCAACCATGTGTGACTGTTTACCGTTGTTTTAAAGTGCTCAAGATTCACATTTGTACTTGCTGCGTAAGTGCAAATTGCGGCACGACCCTTCAAGCACTCAGGACTATTATTAGTCAACTTTGTCATGTGTCAAATGTTATACCGTAGGGCTTGAAACTGAATTTTCTGATGTAGTTCTTGGCCCATAGCACCATACTATTAAGTGGCATTAAAAATAGCTAAAATAGATTCCATTCGCTCTCTAATTAGTATTAAGTATTTCTTTAATTCTTACAGTATATTTTGTTTATTATTGAATGTCTTTGAGTTATGAAGGATAAACATGATTGTTACAATGTAACAGATAGCAGGAACAAAGTTTAGGACACTAAATGAGCTGATCACTTTTGTTGCTGTGACAAAAATATCTGGAAAATCAACTAAAGAATTAGTTGAGGGTACAGTCCTCAATGACGGGGAGGTCAGAGTGAGGGAGTTTTTGAACTGGTCATGTTGGGGGTCTTCAGTAGAGAGTGGTGATGAATGCTGGTGTTTACTTCACATTTTTCTCTCTTTTTTGCTCATTCTAGAAGTTAGGCTAAGTCTACACACTTCATTTCCCTAGTCTCAACAACCCTCACTGGCACACCCTTAGGTCGGGCTCCTGGGTGGATCCTGTCAGGGCCGCAATCAGCCTTAAACATTATAGTTATTACTCCTTGTCAGTTTGACTTGCAAATACATTACTTGTAAGCTATAATCTTCCACCCTTTCAATGCAAAACCCAGGGGCTTGTCCTCATGGTGACTCTAGATTCTATCAAATTGACAATATTATCCATCACACTAAATCCACTTACTTAAAATATTCTATTAAAATATGGTCCTAGAGCTCAGACTTTTGCTACTTCATTACATTATTTTTGAAGTCTAATAAAAAACGTAGAGATAAACAATAGAAAATATTTTGTAAATCATTTTCTCATTATGTAATATTAACATACTCTTCTAACTAATAATCATGAAAGCAAACACTAAAATCTCCTACTATTTAAACCATATCATCTGTCAATCTGTCATAACTTCTATTGTCTAACGGAAAATCAAAATGGACATCTTTGAATTTTGTAAAATGACTCTAGTTGCTAATTTTTACCAAAATTCACTTACCTTAATCATTATTAATATATGTAGCTAGAGTTCTTGTTAATCCACAGCTTGTGGAGATGAGAGTGTAGGACATGTGAATGCACATGGAACAGAACACTAACACTGACTTCATTCTGTGACACTCGCTTCCTGAAAACTTGTATCATCTTTTTCATGCAATTGACTGACACCAAATGACTGCTTCATAAACATTTCTACTGGAAAGTGTGATTTAATAGGAAGTTTTTGAATTAGGGAAACCAAATTTTTAAAGTAATTTCTTATATTGCATCAGATTTTCAAGGAGTTATTCTTTTATAGTGTGAAATGATTAAATCTGAACTCCTGAATGTCAACCTGAGGCACTTTGTAAATGTCTAATAATATCTAGCATAATATTCAAGGTTCTCTAAATGGATTTTTATAGCTTAGGTGCTGTTGATATATATGTATTTCTCAATGAAAATTCTCCAACAAAATCTTGTGTAAAGATTATAATAAATTTCAACAATAGACATCTATTGAATTTGATTCTGTAGAAATAATTTTTTTATTTCTAAACTCTGACAAATTTTCAATTGGTACTATATGTAATAACACAGGTTTTCTGTAATCACATCAATATATTCATTTTCAAGATGTAATGCATGGCTTTATTGAGGAATAGAAATTTTGGGAGAAACCTAATATACCAAAATAATTTTATGAAAATATGTATGAAACACATCCTTGCAGTTTATATAGAAAATTAATGCTTATTTTCCTTAAAATATTTAAGTAGATTAATGACAATACCACTTAAATATTTAAATATTTTTATGTATTTAACTTCTTAATATGGTATAAAGATAAACTTTACTGTTCCAAAAAATTGTTTCTGAGGGAAGATAAATCACATATTAAAATTTTTAATTTATATCTTGTGTCAGTAAGAAATTAGTCCAATTTACAAACATTAGACTGAAATAATTTGCAAGAAACAATTTACTGTTAAACAGTAGGAATAAGTGTGAAATGATTGATTGAAATAATATTCAAAGAAAGAACACCATATTGCCAAGAAAATACTGCTAGGAATTAGTTACCCATCACTTTCAAACAGATGGATATATTTCAATGCTACAATATTAAAATGATTAATACATTCATATAGAGCTATATTTTATTGCATATAGCATTTATACATTTCCATTTATTTAATTAAAATATAATCACATCATTTTCCCTTCTCCCTTTCCTCCCTCTAATATCTCCCATGCTCTCCTATTCCATCTCAAATTCATGGCCTTATTTTCTTTATTATTGTTATTCATGTGTGTTTGTGTGTATGTGTGAATAATTATATAAATATAACCCACTAAACCTATTTATTGTTGCTTGTATGTGTATTTTTATGCCTGACAACATGATAGTAGTTAATCACTTAAGGGCTCATTCTAGGGAAGATTAAATCTCCTCTCCACAGTCATGATTTGCCTGCTGTGTTTGATGTTCAGTCTTACTCAGCAGCCATATCATCCAGATTCCGTGGTTGCAACTTCCCAGTTACATCTAGAAGACCCATGACGGCAGACTTCCTGAGTCTCTTAGAATCTGTCCACCCCGTCTTCTGCCATGATCCCTGTATCTTGGGTGTGAGAGTGGTGTTATGGATGTATCAACATGAGGCTGAGGACCTCACAGTCAACTGTTCTCTGCCTTTTGACCAATAGTGGCTCTCTGCAATGACCTCTGTCTCCTGTAAAAAGATCAAAGGTGAGGAATGAGAGTTACACTCACCTGTGAATAAAAAGATGAATATTTGAGTGCATTTAGCAGTGGGATTCTTGTCCATATTGGGTTTGTTTTTATGGCCTGAATTGATGAGAACGACCTCTTCATGTGGTAGCCTGTAGCCGACCAGCTGGATCTCTTTCCATTCACATACTAAATTCCTGAGATTTCCAGACAACTTAGGAGATCATTTCCAATTTTGCCATTTAGGAGGCAGCTACCAGGAGACCACAGCCCAGAGGAGGGAACTATTTCAAACGTCAAGAGGTGGATAGGGATAACGAAGGCTACATTCCAGGTACTTGGTCAGCAAGAGACATAACAACAACAACAAAATTACTCATATATGAGACTCTTGTCTTGAGCCACCTTCTTTACAACTCTGAAACCTGGACAACGAAAAGCTGCTCCTCAGAACAGTGGCTGAATGTGTCCGAGATGGCATTCTCAGGAGGATTCTAGTCATCGAACAAAGAGATAGGCTGCACAATGATGTCAATAAGAAACATCTTCATTTGAGGAATGAAGTTAACTACAGGATATGACAATGTTGCTTGAGATACTTTGGGCATACTATGAGAATGAATGATGGCAGATACCTGAAGATAGCACTGCTTGGAGGAGTGCATGGGATAAGGTGAAGAGGAAGGCCCAACAAACACCGGATAGACAGCATAAAGAAAGTCTGTGGAACCTTGGGTATGACAATAACACAAGCATCTAGGACTGCCCAGGAGAGGAACCACTGGAGAACTGCCATAAATGGGCTGCCCATGCAAGCGTAAGCATTGCCGGGGCATAGATGATGATGATGGTGATGATGATGATGATGGTGATGATGATGATGATGAAGATGATGATAGCAATGGGATAACAGGATACAGGTACTATGAAGAAGAAGATACTGGATGACGTTGCTGGCTGGTACTGGTCACTGTCTCCCCACGGCCTGGCAACTTATCTCCATTGCTTGGCAACTTGGAGCCCCCTCTCTCCAGCAGAACTCCCTGCTTTTACCAGCCCTTATCTGGAGAATGTCCTTGGGCCTGGAGGACTGACTTTATCTAAAAGCTGTGTTAAACCAGTTGCTCAATTCATCCTTAGCTTGACCCTTGACCCAGATCCCTGCTAAGAAGACCTGTGCTAGAAGCTCAGCTCTAGGAACCTACTGCCACAGACAAAGCCTTGTGATAGGAGTGTGTCACTTAATGAAAATCAGGGTTTGTCCCAAGGCTTCCCAATTCTATATATTCCTTATACTTTGGAATAAAATTGATCTGATTTGCGGAAGTCTGTTTTCTGGTGGGCTGTCTCCATTCGTGCTCATGGTTATTACAAATCTTTCTGTTGCCCCTTCTGCCTCTTGCTCCTTTGGGAGTGATCGCCAGGGACAGGCCAAGAGGATCCCCACAGTGAAATGGAAAAAAAAAAAAAACAGAGGAGTTAATTAGCAGGGGAGGGGGGATACTAAAGATATAGGGGTAAAGAGAAGGAATAAATAACACTAAAGATATTTGAAAAATCCATAGTGAATTATATTATCCTCTTTCACCTTTGTTATTACTGCTCTTTATATTTTATATTGAATATCCTGTTATGGGTCTCTTGGATTTGGGAGCCTCTAGTTAAACAGATATATAAGATTTCATAACATTCTAGTAGAATGCAGTGTTCCAGTAGAAAACAATATAGTGAAAATTAAATGTTGGTCCTACATGGCAAAGCAATTGCCATCCAACTATGAGGACCTGCTTTCAAGTTTCCAGAACACATGTAAAGCCAGATGCAGTATGCACACCTCTAAGCTTAATGGGACTACAGAGAGACAGGAGGCAGAGACAGGAGGATGCCAAGAAGATTTTGAAACATATATTCTGGGTACTCAGAAGCTTATGAGACCTTGTCTCAAACGAGAGAGCAGGCAAAGACTGACACCAGAGGTTATCCTATGAACTGCATATGCAAGCCATTTAAAAAAGAAGAGGATTATAGCAAATGTGGAAGAGGTCATAGTTTAAGTTTGATAATCATCTGGAAATAGGTGACATATTTTATGGACAAAACAGGACTCTATTTAAAAAGTGGAAGGAAACTCAATGGGGCAGTTAGAATAACTCAGGAAAGGTTCCCAAAGACCATATGCCTTTAGTACTAAGCAGGCTGAAAAAAATCTAGATCTAGTGTTAGTATGAAGTATTCTCCGCTAGAAATGCAGCTGGAGAAGGTGGTGTGGGTGGTTGGAAGGTGATTTGAAGACACTAGAATAAAGGCTGTGGTTTGGAGATCATTTAATGGAATACTTCCTGTATCTTAGCTTCAAATGAAAACACTTAGCATTCCAGTAAAAACACCAGTTGAAAAACTTTATTATTACATCTCAATCTCTTGCATCACTTACTTAAATTATATAATCTGAGAGAGCATGGGTTAGAACAGCAACAGTCTTAAAGCTTCTTTCTTAAGTTCCCTAGCTATCTCCCCGCAATCCACAATGTAAATTCTAGAATAATACTGATCGAGAGCCATAAGTACCTCTAAATAGGGAAGAAAATGCTCACTTGCTTGGTCAGTCAATCTGTTATTTCTGTCTATAAATATTCAAGAAGACACAAAAAGACTAAAAGTGAAAATGCAAGAAAAACGAGCATACTTTTGACATATTTGTAAGAAAATCTAATGAAAATTTGGAAATTGTTAAAAAACAAGTGTAGTCTGTGAAAAAAGAATGAAGGATGCTGGCTAGGTTGAAAAACAAGGTGAGTCCTAATGCTTTTGATGGCATAAAAGCAACTGTGGAGTAAGGACTGGGAAAGGTACGGGAATGAGATCTGGATGTAGGAACTTGGAGAAATATGTCTCTGAGGAGAGTCTGGAGGTAATGCCATAGTACAGATACACTAACAGAATGGACCCCAGTGATGGATTTGAGCCTAGGACTAGCTATGATCATCAAATGAAGAAGTACAAGGAAAATTTGGCTCATTGATTAATTATCATTACTAAATATTTATCTCGACAGCAATCTCTGATAAAGACACAGAGATACTAAACCTACTCTAAACTTCATATCTTCTTGAGTTTGAGTTTTTTGCTTCTCTGGAGGACAGACCTCAGTTTCTAGGGCAGGAATTCCTAGACTAATGTGCCATGTTTTCTCATTATCTACGAATTCCTCTCAGTATTTCTTACCTTGGTGATTGCTTCCTCCTTCCTGTAGTTGGCCCTGCATACTGCCCTCCTGGTTTTTTATCTTATGTCTTACTCCTAGATTCCTGTTTAGTGAATCATTCAGCTCTTCAGATGTCCTGTGTTTTGACAACGCTCTGACACCCTTGCCTGCTCATCATCATATGTCCAAAAGTATTGCCTTCTCCATTGAAAGCCCATAAACCAGTCGCTTACAGACTTACCCTGTAGGACTCCTCTGGACAAGAGCATATCAGAACGATTCCTCCTGAAAATGTAAGCATGGTCTACATGGCACTGAAATTGTCACCTTGTCACGACAAGGACTGGTTTTGGGGTATCTCTCCCAGCTTCAGCACTGCTGTGAGAAGGATTTGTAGATTTATGTTTACTCCAAAACAATGGCGTGAGCCTCCAAGTAAAAGGCGTATTTGCACAATGTGAAAACAGACGGAGTAAATGAGGAAAATTAGCTAGGGATTTATGAAGTAGATTTCATTACACAGCGCCACTCACAAAAGTCTCATAAAACTTTGGAAATTTGAGTTTTATCATCCCTATCCATGATAAAAATAACCCTAGAGGCTAAGTAGCCAACTGTGGCATGGAGGAGAGTCTTTCTAACAGGAGAGTTAAAGGGTTGCTTTCATGTAGTCTAGAGATGACATGCAATTAATCCACCTGGACAATAAAGGAGTCAATCTGGTCCCTCTTGTATATCTGGGAAGCATGTGTGCATTAGAAGAATGAATCTTTGGAGGGGAAGGAACTTTTATATATTTTGTTTCTCATTTAGTCATTTTAAAAAGTAACAATTATAAAAATGTATATATTTCACAGCCTTGTAATCAGACTCAATTTTTTCCCTACAGTGTAGCTCTCATAAGGATCATAGACAGAATTGAAAAATACAAAGAGAATTGTGTGCTCTTGACTCTTAAGTTCTGGTGTTATTAATAAGTTAATATTTACTCTTCATTTTTCTAGTCTCTGCATGGGATAAAGCATATTCATCCCTTCTTTACCTCAAAATGGAGCCTATAGCTGACTTGGAAGAGCTCAAGACACCCCATCACAAAATGATCACACATTCTGCTTTCCTTAACTCACAGACATGGCTTTATTTTGGGGTTGATTCCAAGCTTACTGTGAACTAGTCCCAATCTTGTTTTACCTTTTACAGCCTTCAGGTTTTAACAGATGGAGAGAATTGGGATGCCAAGATGCTGAGGAAAAATTGACATATGAATGAGTAATTCACCCAGCTTCTTTTCTTCCCTCCCTTCCCTGGTTCTTATATTCCTTTGCTATTTAAGGCTTTCCAAAACTGAGCTTAGATAAGATGGGAACTGTAAATTTCAACACTTGTGAGGTGGAGGTAAAAAGATCAGGAGTTTAAGGCAAGCTTGGACTACATGGGATATTGTCTCAACAAACACACACACACATAATCACACACATATAAATAAATGAAGCTGAGTAGAAAATTTTATACATTGACATTTATTTTGATGATTCTAGCAACTTTAGGAAGGTAAACTGATTTTAATAGTTATGCTATCTCTTGCCTTGCATGTAAACTTTAAACTTCCAATTAACTCCAAGTAAAACAGCCAATTTTAAGTGATCCATGTACAAATATGTCTCATTGGGTATTATTTAAAATACTTCTAGAAAGTTACTTTACTTTACAGTTCTCATATAGCAGGAGTGACTATTCCTCACAGAATGCCTTAGGACACACACCCTTATGCTCAGTAGCAAAGCCTGTCTACACAGTTCAGACTCTTTGAATTATTTTCATAACTTTGCCTACTATGATCCCATGTACTTTATATTTTTGAGTGATCCACTGATTATAGTATATCTAATAGATTATAAATTTCCAGTTTAAATTATTTTCATTTAAACAAAATTTTCTGAGTTATGAATCTATACCGTAACATATTTCTTCCATATAATGATTCATAAAGTTTTTTTTTAAGTTTCTGAAACATTATCATCAGGCTTATGTTGAATGATCTTATTTTTTTCTTGTGTATCTTTTGTTATTAAGTATTCTTTGATGGTTCCTGGGGGGATAAGAACAAACATCTATACATCCCCATGGTACATTGATAATAGGCCAAAAACTATTCCATCAAATTCAACTAAACTATAATAAGTTTATTGGGGTTACTTATGGGAGGAAGATGAATGAGTGTTACTTATGTTAAGATTGATGGCTCTGTGGCAGTTACAGTGCAGAAAACCCTACAGACGACATCACTACATCACTGGAGCACTCTGCATAGCTGGAGGAAACTGGACAAGTCAGAGTCCTCTCTCTCTCCAGCAATCCTTATTGCTCATAGAACCTTAGGGAGGGTCCTTGAGAATCACTTAAGCTTTAGGAACTTGGTAAGACTTCTGAGTTATTTATTTCCTTTGTTTTAGTGAGCCACCGTCTAGCGTAGAACCTTTTTATTTGAAGGAAACTGTTGTGTGGTTGCCTTATGATAATGGAAATGTATTGTGGATATGCTGTTCTCTGGTACCCGCACAAATTTCACATTTTCTCTCTCCTGAAAAATCTTGATGTATTCAGAATTAATGTTCACAAGACCTCCCTTGAATCTTCTCTGTGTGCTGGTATATATTTAATTTGCTTTGACATTTCTTATGTTTTTCAAGGTTTTCTCTTAAACCACCCATTCTTAAAGATTTCGTCAGAATGCAGAGCACAAATCCAAATCAGGTGTGTGAGGTATCTGTGTACCAATGTGGAGTAGTAGAATCACCTTTCCTTGTTCTCTTTGACTCTGCCCTCTCCCTAAGCATATATAGGTATGATTGGACTATGCTAGTTAGAAGCAACTTCGTCTATTGAATTTTGTTTTAAATAAACTGTTATGACCTAGTTTCCCACATATTTTTAATTTTTAAAAAATTTTGAGATTAATATGAAGCAACATTTACCCCTTCCCTTTCCTCCTCCCAAATCCTCTCACATCCTCTTATTCTTTTTTTTTTTCTCTGTGGCCTCTTTCTCTTCAGTTGTTGTTGTTTGGGGGTGGTGATGTGTATGTGTTCATAAATACGTAAATACAGCAGTAGAGTTTATATGCTGTCACTTACATGTGCATGTTTTTAGGGTTGACCATGCATTATTGGATAAACAATCAGTATGTCCTTCCCCACCCACTGTCAGCACTTCCTTCGTTTGCCTGTAGCTCTTTGTGTGGGGTTTAGGCCCCATGGTCTTTTCTCTGTCCACTTTGACAAGTCTATTGTTGGTGTCCTTGTTCAGCCCATGTTTAAGCAGCTATGTTGGTGAGACATCATGGCGTCTGACATTTCTACGAGACATAACCTCATAGCAAACTTACTGTTCCTCTGGCTTTCTCTGTCTTTTTTTTCTTCTCTCAAATATAGTTATTTTATTTTAATTAAAAAACTATATTTTTTCATTTTATGTACCAATCCCAGTTACCACTCCTTCCCTCCTTCTGTGCCGTCCACGTTTCCCCTTCCCCAAACCCCATTCACTCCTCAAACAAGGTAAGGCACATTGCTTCAAAGAAGGATGAAGGCCTTCTCTACTATATCTAGGCTGAGCCAGGTATCCATCCAAAGGGAATGGGTTCCCAAAAGCCAGTTCAAGCCTTTTAATCTCTCTTCCCCAAATATCCTTGACCTATTTTTTTGTTGTTGTTGTTTTGTTTTGTTTTTCGAGACAGGGTTTCTCTGTGGTTTTGGAGCCTGTCCTGGAACTAGCTCTTGTAGACCAGGCTGGTCTCGAACTCACAGAGATCCGCCTGCCTCTGCCTCCCAAGTGCTGGGATTAAAGGCGTGCGCCACCACCGCCCAGCCCTGACCTATTTTAAATGGGTTTTAAACCTAAGTCTTTGTGTATTATTCTGAGTTCCTAGATGGGAGAAACAGAACCAAGCTGTTCTGTTTATTAGGTAAGGATGCATTAAAAGGACACTCGATGGCTCTCAGTGGCTTTTGTAGAGTTACTACGGTCTGTACAAAAAGAAATCGTTTGCTTTATCTTCATCTTCCTAAATCCGAGGGAACTTTGATAGTTGTCACAAACAAGGTTTTGCAGACAGAGTACAAGCTTCTATGTGAAAAGGAATTTTTTACCTCTCAACCCAAGATATAAAGGACAGAATCTCCTAAAGAGTAATTAAGTTCAGTGGCAGATACCTAGACTGGCAATGTTCTCTATTCAACTTTAAACATGTGAATTTTTTTCTGCAACTAGTATGAACCATGATGGTTAATTTTCTTTTGACTTGACATGACTTGGGACACCCAGAGAGGTACTAAGACAGTGTTTATAGGCATGTCCGGGTGTGTCCTAGAGGGGGGGTAGAATTTGAGTCAGTACATCACAGGATGAAGCGTGCCCTTCATTAGTGTAGATGGGCATCTTCTAATTCACAGAACAGAAGAAAAAGGTAAATCCTCATTCTTTCTGAGCTTACATCTTTCAGTTCACAGAATAGAAGGAAAAGGTAAATTCTCTATCTTTCTAAGCGTGAGCAACTGTTTTTGCTTGTCCCCAGATATGAGTTCTAAGCTTCCAGCCTTTGAACTCTGGGCTTACACAGTGGGACTCCTTCTCCCACAGAGCTTTTTGACTAAATCTGCCTTGCAGATGGCAGACTCTGGTATTTCACAGCTTTTGTGATTGATTGAGCCCACTTCCAGAATAAATTTACTTCCATATCCTATTGCTTCTAACTCCTTTACATTAGAATTATAAATCTATGTTGTTTATTCCATAACATTATCTGATCATGCCAAGTAAAAGAAGTAAACGGACTTGTAAAAAAGAATTTTTTAAATGAATAAATGAAGACAAAAATGCAGTGTCAATTTGAGAATGGCAAATGACTCCTGTTAATATCTTTAGAGACTTTTTTAATATTTTAGAATATGTTAAAGTTTGATAGCTTAAAGATTTTAATATGTGACAATATCATAATTATGCTTACTCAAAGTAGAATCAATACATTTCAATATGAACAAACCAAATTTCCCAGCAAAACATAAGTTTTCAAACCCTACTTCTAGTCCAGTCATGTACAGTGTAGGGTAGGCGTCAATATGAACTTTTAGAAATATGGGTGATTTTGTACGTGATAATGTCTTCACATTAAATACTAATTATGTAGCTGCCTAACATCTTCTAGCAAATTTCTTTCCTAAATTGCTGCTATGATTAAAATCAGATGTCTTTGTAACAGATGTACTTTTACATTGAACATAATCAATTGGAAAAATTGGACCTTTTTACTTATATCTTTTTAACATTCAATCAAATTTAATTTTAAGTAGGCAGTAATTCCTTAGCTTGATTCAAAATCAAAGGTTCTTGCTTCTACTTTAGTTTACACCTTCTAAAATCCTTTTATTAGGCCATCATGTGCTGTTTTTCTGAATAGATAGTTTTATTACTTTTTTTTCCCCACATAGGACAGCAAACTATATATTAACGTGAACCTTGCTTCTGCCTTGGTCCTGCCTCAGCCTGATGTGACAGACTTTGTTGACTCCCCAGGTGGAGGTCTTATAGTCTCTGAGGAGTGAATGGGGGCAGGGTGGGAGAGGGTGGGGAAAGCAGGAGGAGGTGAGGGAGGGGGAACTGGGGTTGGTATGTAAAATAAAAAAATATCGCTTAAAAATACATCTTTGGGGGGGGTGAGAAATGGCTCAGTAGGTCAGAGTGGTTACTACTCAAGTAGAGGGTTCACTTTCCAGCACATACATGGCAGTTGAAAACTTCCGTTCAAGGGAGTCTGGTGACC